>NC_064626.1:432471582-433079248 GCF_023864275.1 Schistocerca cancellata | reverse complement strand
AAAGCTCCAGACCTTGCATTATCAATGCCTGCCGAACTTCAGTCTAAATGTTTCCATCTGATACTCATTCTTATCAGTGTAAACAGTCTTCATTTTCAAAACAGATGTCTTCAGAGGTCGGCCTGCAGTGCTATTAACGTGGCCTCTTCCTAATTCGTCCTGACCAAGGGCAAAGCAGCGAGAGGGTCAGGTGCCGTTCCAGGGACGAGGCGAAAGCGAAAACGCGGCTGCCAGCTGGTTGTCGAAGGAAGGGGAGCACATCGGACGGAGCCAGCAGCCCAAGTGCGTGCATGTGTGCGTGAGACTGCTCGACAGTGTTGTTCGCCTCCCCACCAAGTCGGACGAATGCGGTAATTGGCGGGGGAGAGGGGGCGGAGTAGGAGATAACACGGAGCGGCTGCCGCCGCCGTAACTACCACGCGAGAAGTCGGCGTCGCCGCACCAGTGCGTTGCTAGCCACCGACGAGGAAGCATCGGGTGTTGTGGAACGCCTTCTTCCACAGCATATCGAGGGTGCGCGAGCGGAGACAGGCTACTGGAGTACCCCTGCGTGCTAGGCAGCTGGACGGACTGCGCACCTCACCTTCAGTCGCTTTGCGATAGCGCAGCCTGCAGCAGTCAAGTTTCCAGTTTTCTCCACTGTTGGCGCTGCTGCGGCACTGGCGCCGCTTTGACAAAAGCCTTCAGTTGAGTCAGGGACGCGAGCGCGTGCGCAGCTGCTAGAAGGAGCTGGCGGATCGTTTGCTTCTTCGACATTAACCGAAATCCGAAGTGACGACTGCTGTTGAGGAGCTCGCTGCCGGCATGACGGACGGGATCGAGACTATGATGCTACGTAGCTGTGCACAACGGGAAGCCTGCTCTTGCTGAAGACGCGATATTTTAACCTCTTCGTACCTATTTCAGCCAGACAGGTACGTCTGTGTGTAGCGTCTGGATTAGTCGTTTCGAAAGAGTGTAGGCTGTTCGTGATATGACTCCTTATTGAGGCTGTTGTCGCAGATACGTCTTGCTTGACCATCTGCTACGCGGCACACTACTTTATGTTCAGTGTCCGTGAATGTTTCGTCTAAATGTTCCAATTTACAGTCTTTGCATCTCTTGTATTCTTCTATCCATACACGCTATATGCTAATATTGACTCAGGGAGAGATCAGCATAGCAGAGATCAGCATATTCGCATGAGCTACAACACAATAAGAATAATGCGTGAAATTGGCAACTAAATTGGATTATCAAGACGAATTATGCACGCAGCATACTACCTATAAAAAGTGAATAACACTTAGTCTACAGTGAAGTGCTTAGTGATAGACCATGTAGGGGTGCAGTCTCTCCTTTTCCAGCATCTTCTTGATTGCAAAGTTGGTAAAGATTTTAATTTGCTTCAACGTTTGCAAGAAGAAAAATGTTGTTGGTCATTACACACAGCAAGCTACATATCGACGACTTGTTTACATCATCAATGGCAAATAGTTTTTTATATTTAGGCCAGTTCTATAGTTTGTAGGGTATCTATTCCCAACGTAAGCACAATAAAAACAGGTATATTCGTTTTCTACTGCAGGCATATTCACATGATTGCTCAGTTAGTAGTGTATAATGGTACTCTGTCACTTGCCCTCTTTAGGAGTGAACAACTAGGTGGTTCTGTCTAGAAGGCTTGCGTCTAATAGAAGTAATTTGACTCTTACCTAATATTGACTTGATCTGTAGTTCTGTGTTACTTATAACGCGCCACTACAGGTGATCACTGTTGTGTGTGTGTGTGTGTGTGTGTGTGTGTGTGTGTGTGTGTTGGTCACTATTCGATCGGTACAGCACTACGTAGTTTGCAAGTTGTCCACAGAATATTCTTGTTTTGAAACAATAGCTACAGTATAATTTATTGCTTGAAATAAAATCCTTAGTTGCGGCTGACGTGCGCCAGCATTGCCTTTTGAGGCAAAAATAAGCTGTTTTGCTCTGGTCATTGTGATGAAAGAGATTGTTGTTTTAGCACTAAAACATTTGTTCTCAGTGTTATCAAGAGTTTCCCTAAATGTTGTATAAGCAAGGAGGTGAAGACGGATATTGCTTCGTGATAAATAATAGGCCAGACAAGCTCACAAACTAAGCAGTTTTTTTTGTTTTTTTTTTTTTTTTACCCAAATCTTGCTGTTAAGAAGTTAGCACTGATAATATTTTCCTACTGAAATCAGGATAAATTTTCACGGGAAAGTAGTAATCGAGAGCATTTATGTTTTGCAGCAGTGGTGTTTAATGCGGGGTGTCTATAATTTGTGTACATGAATGCTTGGTATTTAGTCTGTAGCGTGGTAGTTTTGATGAAGTCTAGGAGGAAGGGATTTCTGCCCTTTTTTTCGCTTTCGAGATGAATAGATGTTGCGGGTAACGCATACAAAAATTGATGCATTATTCTTCCTTTCCTTCGTCACAGATCTGTATCAACATCTCACTTTTGCTTCAATATTTGTTCAAGACACATGAAAGAAATTGACTGCACCGCCCCGCATTGCACTAGAATAAGG
Organism: Schistocerca cancellata; assembly: GCF_023864275.1. Classification (NCBI taxonomy): domain Eukaryota; kingdom Metazoa; phylum Arthropoda; class Insecta; order Orthoptera; family Acrididae; genus Schistocerca; species Schistocerca cancellata. The sequence goes on along the minus strand of NC_064626.1, from coordinate 433,076,717 downwards.
TGACTATCATGTCAAACTTGCGGATATTGCCAGAAGTTTTAATCAGAATCGTGCCGCCCTAAGAGGATCCTCAATCTTTAGCTGCATTTGCTTGTCGCAGTGTGATAGTATTATTGTAGTGACTCGACATCGGACAGGCCTTGCAACATTGATTAAAGTTTCGGCTGTTTTGCAACGCCTAACAGCTTCCCTGGAGCAATATAAACGATTGCTGTTTTGGGGAGGTAGCTACTTCATTATCGATCCACTCGTTGCGGCTCTATCCAGTGCGCTGCTCAGCAGTACGATACTTTCATAGGATGTTTGTCAGATGTGAGGAGACCTTTGCCAACTGTTTCACTAAGTGAAAAGAAAGTGAGGAAGAAAGGCCCAGATGGCGTATGTGCATAGCGTAGGCAACAGGCTACGAGAGTAGCCGGCGTCGTAGAAAGAATCCATGAGTTATGTTTATAATTAGCAATGAGTCTATTCTGATGTAATTTACGCTCAAGCTCTAAATGGAGGTAGTGTCAGAAATGCAGTAAATTGCTAAATTCCACTCATATTCGAAGAAATATATACGAGTTTCATAAATGCCATTTACTCAGCTTCAAACAGGTGTTAATTATGCACGCATCGGAATTGCATTTGTTGATTGACATAATGTGGGTTCACAGCTTCTGTAATTTGTTTGTTTCGTCATTTTCGCTTCAAGTTGTAACTGTCTTTTATTTCACAAGTGCAGTGTCACTATTTGTACCAGTTCCAAGCGTTGTACATATTTGATGTAGGTTGTGATCTGCCTCGTATTGAATGAATTAAACCTACCAGGCAGTTACTACTTGTATTTTTAATAACGACTAATAGCTGTATCCCAAATGCCGAGATTACAATTGTGAAATAATAATGTTACAGCTAAAAGCGAACATGAAGTCACTTAAAAACATTAAAACATTCAAAAAATCTTACCCCAATACCAGTCTTCGTTAATATTTCCTTTACTTATTCGAGAATCCTTGACTTTTACGAAATATTCGGGCATGCCGTCAGGTGTACTTACCAAGTACTGTGCAATGCAGCTGCAGCAGTTTACTGTAGATGTTTTTCACGTACCGAGCCACTGAATCCTTAAACGAACCTCATGAAACTATTGTGTAAACGGTTAAGTGCCTCTGAAGTGCAGTGCATCCCACCATAATATGATGTCCACCTAAAATGGGCATCCCTAATATTTCACTCTCCCTTCAGAACGGCATTTTTATCGTTGTAGCAACTACGGACATTTTTGTTTTACGCCCTCGACATTTTTCGTGCAACAATATACTAAAGACTCAGTGTTGTACTTGTCTCAGTCTTGAATCTGTTGTTTAATGGCGCGACTCACATTTTAATAGCAAAGTGGGGTGTATATGTATATGACGTCTGATAACGCTGGGCTGGACCTGAACCTGAAGTTTGCAGCACGGCGTTGCTGTAGCACTGTTACGCGATGTTTTCCTGGTACTGGGGATAAAACTGTGCTGTGTTGGAAATTGAGACGTTTATGCAAAATAAAAGGTATTAGCATTTATATTCTACTTTACCGTTATTATGACGACACGAATGTCTTAAATGAAGTGAATCGTTATTATGCGCCGTCTTTGATGCAGTATTTTCGTAGATAGAAGCCAAAGCTGTTGTTTTTCAGTCCTGAGACTGGTTTGATGCAGCTCTCCATGCTACTCTATCCTGTGCAAGCTTCTTCATCTCCCAGTAAAGCTATTAATCGTACGAAAGAATATTCTCTGCTTTGGGTGGACTATTACTTGCAAAAAACAGTTTTGTTGTCTTGAGTCATTTATAAGTGTCCATTTGTGTGTGTTGCAGAACCAACCTGGTTACAGCGCTGGGGATCGGTTGACGGCACTCCTGTCTGTCCTTGGTAAATCCCAACGTGCGATGTGACGTGCTGCTTAAAAAAAAATTAAAAAACCGGAATTCGAATTTTGGAGGAGCAGCGTTCAAATTCCTTTTCAACGTTTCCCGTTTGATGCATTACTTCAAATTACTGTTGGGATGGTCCCTTCGGCTAGACCGCGGAAGTTTGCCTCCTACATTATTAATCTGTCCTTAATGAATATGCCGTACGCTCATTTCATTTTGGATATCGACGAGACGGCGAACTCTGCTAACCTTGTGTTGCAGGGGGACCAGTAACGTTAAAGACGTAATAATCTGTCCGTAGAACCACTATGTTGTTTGCAAGCTGACAGAGCATCGCGTATGATCTCGTCATGTATTGTGTTTGCCGTCCGCTTTTTGTGCTCGTCGCCCGTGTGGTTAGGGACATGTGTGCGGCGATGGTTGTCGGCGTTTTTCTGGACGCGCCTCACGACGGTGACCACAGGCCCGTTTGCTCGTAATAGGCAGCGCTTACGTTCTGTTTGTTTGGTCAGCCCGCGGCGGCGGCGGCAGCAGCAGCGACCTGGTCCCGTTTCGAAAGTAGTCCCGCCGCGCCGCGCCTGCAGGCGACGCCGCCGATACGGCGCCCAGGGGGGACATTTGCATGTGATACCAGCCGCCAGTGAAACGCCACTTTCCCACCATGGTGAGCGTTTTCGCAGGTGGAAACCACTGGCCTAGTTCACCGTTACGAAATGTGTTTGCATATTGTACAGTGTGTTACGTCATTGACAGTTGCTGGACGAAAACACATTGCCAGTTTGTTGTATGTCGCGCTCTCCCCGTAGGCTACCATATGACAAGGAAAATGTTCACCGAATGGGTAACAGTGCGTGCTGTTGGATGTAACGAACGCTGCTGTAGGGCGATGCGCTTCTCGATTGTTTCGGAGAAATGGTGGTTCAGTGTTTTACAAGCCCACTCATTAGCATACAGAGCGCCAAGCAGCAGCGTTAACACAACAGACTACGTCGGCATACTACAGCAGAACTCTGCTCGTGCCGCGTTCGTTTCAAGTGTCTCTTTCTTTCCTTATCTAGCAAACCCTTGTATCATGTTTCTTCGGAAAGGAATAACCATAATGACTGTGATTCATATTTGGTTATGTATAATAACGATCGTTATGAAATTATCGATTAATTGGTGCGTGTACGCGGAATACAATGTAAATTATTCACAGCAGGTACATCCTAGTATGACTGTGCTGTGTGATACTCTGTAACACCCGCCCGGTTAGCCCGCGCGTCAAAGTACCCGCTTCCGAGACACGATGAGGCGCTCCAGTCCCGGTTCGAAACCGACCGGCGAATTGACGAGAATCGGTGTTGAGGCCAGCGTGGACGTGGTTTTTAGGCGGCTTCCTACATCGAACTATGTGAATACCGGGCTGATACCCATGTCCCGCCTCAGATACACGCTACGCATTTAGAAAAGTGAAACTTACTGGTACATTAAAACTGTGTGCCGGACCGGGATCTTTATCTTTCTCAAGGAAGTGCTCCACCAATTGAGCTACCCGAGCATGACTCGTAACTCATCATAGCTTTACTTCCGCCAGTACTTCACCCCCTAATCTGCAAACTTTACGGAAGTTCTCCTGCGTAACTTGCGGGACTGGCACTCCTGGAAGTTAAGGGTATTGCGGAGGCGTAGCTTGTCCACAGCCTGGGGACAATCAAGAATTGAAGCTGTGAGGACGGGTCGTAAGTCGTGCTCGGCTAGCACTTGCCCACGATACGCAAAAGTCCTGGGTTCGAGTCTCGATCCAGCATACAATTTTAATTTCCAGGACGTTTCATATTACTGCACACTCCGCTGCAGACTGAAAAGTTCATTCTTTTAGAAAACATTCTCACACTTGCACATCGAATTCACTTTCAACTCAAACAGATGGGACACACACATTTCGTTCTGATGAATGAACTGGAGACTGATGACCTTACATGTTTCGCCTCCTTAAACACTCAATCAGCAGATACGCTCTATCGCAGCAGTTTGCGGGCATGGCACTGTATACCCCCGCGCTAGGGGAAGTCGTAGCATCTTGTAGGCATGTCAGTTGGCGCCGACGCTAGTCTCAGCTGCCAAGTTTCGTCCACTTACCACAGTTAAAAATTGTTTGCCGCTAGGATCCAGTTTCCCTTGTTGCTAATGTGCACGCTGAACATACCGCGTTCTGTGCCCCTCTGCGACAGCGGGCATCTTATGGCGCGACTATAGTTTTCAGAAGGAGCATGAACTTCGAATCTCGACTTCTAGAAATCGCTTGAGAAGTCTATCGTACGAGAGTAGCTTTTTTAAAAATCTTGTTTGTACTACAGTTGTGTGAAGAATGCTAAATGTTGGTGATCCGTTGGATGTATGCTTCCCTTGTGAGTGTGAAGGTTTCTAGGACCAGAAACTTAGTATTTTGGCTACATGCATGTTGATACCATTAGAGATGGAACGCTACCTCTGATTGGGCAGGGACAGACTGTCTCCAGTTGTTTCATCAAAGGGACCAGCATTCACCCGAAGCGAGTTAGGTAACTGCGGCAAATCTAAGTTTCGATGATAGGGAGGAACGAGTATTGGAGTTCTGAAGTCAGGTCGACGGCACCAGTGGCGTCGTCAAACAACCACAGATTCTGAAGAAAATCGGTCTTATCCTTTTTAAAGGAACCGTCCCGGCAATTGCCTTACATGCAGTTTCTGGAAACAAAGTGTCTTAAAGTGCGCCAACTCGGCACGGTGCTTCTTTGGTAATATTAGTGGCCACAAAAAGCGGTTACATAGGCATTGGAGAATAATTTATCGACACAGTTTTAACAACGCTTGACACAGCATGCGAAATTCGTTCTCGCTAAACAGTCCAGTTGGAACAAGGTGAAGTGTTGCAATGGTCAACACACTTGATTTGTGTTCAGGAGGACCGCGTTCAAACTGCCGTTCAGTCATCCCAAGTTAGATTTTGCTCTGTTCCTAAATCACTCCAGGCAGTCGCTAGACTGAAAAGACTGCTCTTGATTCCCTAGCTTACAAATTACGAAATGGTCTCCGTCTCTGGCGACCATGTTGTCGCTCGGACATCACATTACGTCGTAATCAGCTACGGTTGAATTCCACACTATTTGCAGAAGAGCTTGTGGATGTTTTCAGCTTGATTCTGTTAACAGAAAATTGAGGGAGAAGCAATCCAAATTTCTGAATTAGCAAAAAAAAAAAAAATTCCAAAAACTTCAGTCAGAATCAGAAATACTACAGCAGATATCCCGTATATCGTAAGCAGATGTAAGGGTCTAGCGTAAAGTGATCACATCTAATATTTGAAGAAACTGAAAAAATCAACAATAGCCCACAGCAGGGGTCATTTATAGTCATTAAAAACCCGTTTTTACAGCCCCCCGATGTTATTTATTCAAACAAATACATAGTTTTTTCAGCGTCTCTTGTTAGAGTGATATGAAAATCAAGCAAGCAGTAAAATGCTCGTACCTTTACACTCAGTACTTCTGTAGGTATCTTGAAGTGTTAGAGTTGATTTTCCGTACTGGCGAATTCTATATTCATCGAGCATTGAAATCTTGCAGTAATCTTTGATAATACGTGAGACTTATCAAAGCGTGGGTTTGTTCTCTCATCAGCCTTATCTATCGGTAACAGCTCTGTAATTGTTCTAGGGATTTTCAGATAAGCAGGTTTCGAAGAAACAGGGTAGTGGATGTAACCATTCATCTGCGGTCAGTTACCGAAATAGATACGTTACGAAACAGCGAACGACCTGTGCTAAGTGGTTTTTGCCATTCTTCTCCCAGTACGAACGCTTCGATTGGTCACATGGTCTTAGCTTACTGGCTCAGAGGCCTTCTTTCTCTTCAGACAGTCTCAGGATTCCATTTCCATTAAAGTCGCGTGAGTGCTGTGAAATAGATTTAGCACTAAAATGGCCCAGTTCCAACCTTAAGAGTCCTTAGTCTTTATAACTTTGTGTGCGTGTGCATATGCGCGCGGTTTGGGGGGGGGGGGGGAGGAGACTAAAGCTGAATTTCCTGAGTGTTAGATATTATCCCATCTGAATTTTCATACGTATTCAATCTGTTCGTGACACGGGAGCTTAATTTTGATGTCAACTGGAAATAGCAAACTGTACCGGAGAGTCCGTCGGCTAGTTAAATGGAATACAGAGAGCGATCCACGTTCCTTGCTGCGACGCACCTGTGTATTGATTCCCTAGGGGTACAACTGACCTGCACCCTCCTTACTGCCGATCGCATTGCTTTGTTGTGCGTGTGACTTCGCACCCGTTACATAATGGCCACTGCTATAGGGCGTTCACAACCACGTCCGGTACGCGCTGATGATGCTCCGATCGTTTGGTTGGTTCCGAAAAGGACAGATGATCGCCAGCCCATTAACAATGATTCAAAGTCCTGTCGCTACATATAAGTGTAATTGTATTGTAGTTTTGGAGCCTAAGTCGGTCTTTCTCTCGCCACCCCCCTTCCATCCTTCAGGGGGAAACTGGTTAAGAACCAAAAGAGGGCCATGCAACTACGAACAGACTGGAAGTTGCCAAGAACATTATTCTGTTGATGGAACCGCTGTCTGTTCCGCTCAAGGTCGCTTGTAATTTAAATGCACTGAGAGGTGAGGAAGTGCAATTTCGTATAGCCTCGAGAACTCAACCGCTATTTTTTTTTTCTTCTCGTTCCTCTTCTGTCGCCAGGTTGTGTCTTACGCAGGTGCCCGAGAAAAAACTAGCAGCTAAACGAACGAGTTTCCTGAAAAGACTCCACGGACATAATCGAGGTACTGCGGAGTATCCTCCACCGATTCTGTGATCCATGTGATAGACAGTCGTGCGTGTAGTCTTTCGGGGCATCCATGGGCCAGGTTTTATAAATCGCTCATCAGAAAATCTGTAGTAGTATCCTAAAAGTAAACGTATGATTATTCCCTGTGCAGTTTTTTCTAGGCGCAGGAGGGTGGAGTGCTGCGCCTACTGTAGGATAGTCGCTACAATACAAGGTCAGCCACCAGGTCGTGAAAACTCGGATCATTTCCAGTGACAGTTGTTACCCAGTATGATGTAATCACATTCATAACATTCGACAGCCAACGCAAATGGATGCGACTGCTTATACTGCACGTAGAAAAAGTGAATGGCTGTTTATACAGATCGTGATAGCACAAAATTTAAGCCAGTCATCTGTTTTTCGGGAAGTTCAGAGTTCATATCCCCATCCTGACATTAGTTCCCATGGTATCTGCACCACCTGAGGCGAAAACTTTTTATTTGTTTGTAAAAAATTTGAAACAGGCTATAGCAAAATTTTACACCTTTTACTTTATTCTTTCGCCTCTTCTGCAATCAAGATGCAAATCTTACTTCGATGAAACCTCAGATGAAAGTGACGACTAACAGTATTTTAAATATTTACAGGCGACAGAGGGATTCTACAACTGTGTTAAAGTAAAGAGTGTGCTAGAATGGTAGCAGTCACTGATTCCGTGTATAGTCTCTTACATTTTTTGTGATTTTCTGCTTTCGAACTTCATAGGTACCTGACTTGGTATGCTTAAATGAGCAAAAACCGAACATTATTTTCACTTTTCCTATATAAAACTTTCACTAAAGTTTCGAAGCTTCAACGACGTGCTCTTAGTCAAAAGGCGAACGATTTATTCGTCTTGTGGCCTTTGTGTAAAGACTGGATTACTGGCATTTCGCCTTATTTATAACGATGTTGAACTTTCTGGGGTCACGCTGTTGCGCTGACACTTCAAGTAGGAATGTAAAAATCGTTTAAAAACGGTATTTGTTGCAGCATTGAGTTGCGTGTTCGCAGTGATTAAAACGCGCGATGTGAATTCGTAACAGGTTCAGAAGCTCGCCCATCCATTAAAACGTAGGTTGTCTGTCGGTGTAACCACCAGAGAAGATCGTCTGTATGGTTCTACTGACTAGCCCTCGCACGATTTGTGTCCGCAGTCTTCTCCTAACAGAGCGTGCGCTCCGTCTCTCATTATCTCCGTATCGACGGGACGTTAAACCCTAACCTCCCTCCTACAGTAGTGATACCTTCTGTCTGCTTTGAGGCGCTATCAGCGGCGTATGTATTCATTTTATGTTCAAATAAACTGTTGTTACCGTTTGAAGCCAGTGTTTATCGTTATTGTGAACTGAAATTTTGTAGCCGCTGCGTGAAAATGTGTACATTTTCGCCCAAGGAACCGGAGCAAGTTTTTATGGTGATGGCGCCAAAGGTAGACGGCGATTAAATTTGCCGGTCATGGCAGCGCTAAAAAGCTGTGGAGTGGCTGTAGCACGGAGTCGCGGTGCCAGCGGAAGTAGTCTTCGGTTCGCGGCAGTGTTTCTTGCCGGCCGTGGCCCGCTGCGGCTCTGCTTGGGAACCGGCGGCGGGTCGACGGACTCCGTGAAACAGCAGGAAGTGCGCCATAAAGAGCCCAAGCTCCGAGCCAATTCAGCTCTCTTTCCGTTTTTACTCCTCCCCGTAGAGCTGAGTCCGTTCGTAGAACAATTAGTGCTAACTGTTCAGAATACTTCAGTCCGATCGGCGTTCGTTGGCTTTCGCGTGCTGCCGGTTTTTCATTGAGCGGGGATTGTCGGTAATTTATCAGTGTGGTCCATTTCTGCTTTAGTTACGTGTGGGCACATACCCTTCCCGACGCCACACCGTCACTTTGGCCTAACGGCGGCAATGTCTTATGCGTCGTCTGTAAATTAATTTGGGAGGTGGCGCAATGGTTAGCACATTGACCTTGCATTCAGGACGACGCTGGATCAAATCTCCGTCCAGTCATCCCAATTTAGGGTTTTTCCTTGGTATACCTGACTCACTCATGCCAAATGATTGGGCGGATCCTTCGAAAAGGACATAGCCGGTTCCGTTACAATTCGTTCCCCAATCGATACTGCGGGTCCGTCTATAGTTTCTCCGTCGTCAGTGGGAATTTTAACGCTAATCCTTCTTTCATTACCTACATTGTAAGTACAACATGAAAAAATTTATTAAATGGATGCAGCGTTTTCCACTTAGACTGTTTGTTTCACAATTACTTACTTTCGTCTTTTTAAGCCGTTATGTAGTGATTAGCTAGGAAAAAAGGTGCCATAGTTTAAACATAGCTGCGTATTCACATTATGTGTTTCCGTCCGTTTTGCTTTACAAATTTGGTTCAAAATGGTTCAAATGGCTCTGAGCACTATGGGACTCAACATCTGTGGTCATCAGTCCCCTAGAACTTAGAACTACTTAAACGTAACTAACCTAAAGACATCACACACATCCATGCCCGAGGCAGGATTTGAACCTGCGACCGTAGTGGTCGCACGGTTTCAGACTGTAGCACCTAGAACCCCTCGGCCACCCCGGCCGGCGGCGCACAGGGACATTTTCCGTCTGGGCAGCTGTAACTAACATGTATAGTTTGAGCCTTGTTCAATGAGGAAATCCCATTTACGTGAAACACGCTTGATACCAGAGGAAGAGAAAGGGTGGTAAAACATGTAAAGGAAGTAATGTGTACTCCTGCTTTCCTTCCGTTTTTCAGGAGCTGCATTGAATACGATTTGATGACGTCGAGTTGACTCGTTTCTGTCATTGATATGTAGTATTCTTAGAGTTTTAAACTGCAGATGCCCTGTTGCTATTTCGTCATCTCTAGTAAATAATATGACACTAAGATTAGTTTGCAGTATACGGCACATACAAGTAGTAGTTGTGTCTCTGAGGATGTCTGCTGTTGGACTTGTTGCTTGGAAGATATTTCTTCAGCTCTGGTCCACTACGGAATCAAGATTCGCTATTACGATCTTCTTTCGGACAATGTTCGTCGATATTGAAAGAACGCAAAGTTTAAACTGTTCGTGTGTATTGTAGCGACGCGTTAGACAGATGTAAGACTCGGAAGCAAGGCAGGTGTTAAGTTTCCGTGAGAATTCGCGCACCTGTACTGTGAAGCGGGGACAGGGGAAGTAGGCCCTCATGTACGAACAACTACCTTGTCTTTACTCTATAACAACGCGATAAGGATGTTCAAAAATGCTTCAGATGGCTCTGAGCACTATGGGACTTAACTTCTAAGGTCATCAGTCCCCTAGAACTTAGAACTACTTAAACCTAACTAACCTAAGGACATCACACACATCCATGCCCGAGGCAGGATTCGAACCTGCGACCGTAGCGGCCGCGCGGTTCCAGACTGTAGCGCCTTTAACCGCTTGGCCACCACGGCCGGCGATGAGGATGTGGTCCTTTTTGTTTGCACTTGAAGTCCTTGTTTAACTGCAGGAACTATTTCATAGTATGTTGCTTAAATTGGTGGGCTGTTCAAGGTTCTATCAAGGAAATTAAACACATTCTCCCTATTTGAGTAGTGTTGTGTATGATCAAGTTGCACAGCTGGTGAAGTATTAGATAACATTTCCGAAGTTTGTGGTTTTCTGTTCTGGCGGTACTACACGAGCATCAGTGACGGCGTTTCCTACGATAAAATGTAAAGCTGTCATCAAACCGAAGGATGGTTTGAACACAATCATGCTTTACAAGGCGTGGCCTTATTTTGATGCGGTGCTCTTGTTCTTCTCCCGACTCACACCCCAGTTATAGGGAATTGAACGTGGATTCCGAACCGCGTATCAACTCGGCATTTTTCAGGTAAACAAATATTGCCAGGGGTGAAAGAAGTGATAAGTGACAGATCAAAATGCTACTACTAACGGGGAATCGAACACCAGATCCGTTGTCTGGCGTTTAACCATTAAATCAATGAGCCACGTGCTTCCGATGTGAGTGATATAAATGAGCCTCGATAACTACACCAACCATCTCATGTATTGGCTCGTTTGGATCTTCCTCGACGAATACTTTCCGACACACTTTTCGGTTGAGTCGATAAGGCTTGAGTATTGATTGTCGGTCGTTATCAACACGTGCGTGCCCTACTTGCACAGCGCCAAAGCTGCTCTAACGTAAAGAGGGATTATTTATAGAAGTTAGAATAAAAATTATGTGGAAAACGTTGTTCTTAACGACTATAAACTATCCGAACCGAGAAATTAGGACAACAGAGCACAGCTGAAAGCACAGTTCCCTTCAGCAACGCGCAAAGAGGCGGAGTTATGCAAACAGATTTCAGTTCCTTAAGTCTTTGACAATGGCGTGCTTAACATTATCGATTAACCCGTGTCATTAGTGCAATGGAACTGACCTGCTCGTATAGCTTAACGCCTACGCTAGCTTGGGAGACAGGAAGGTAGACCAGATGGGTGTCGATTCCCCGCTGCGGATTAACGACTATATTGGTCTGGTAGTACGTCCACACTGAATGTGGTTTTTAGGGGGTTTTCCACGCTCGCTTTAGGCATATTCTGGGCTAGTCCCCCAGTGTACGCTTCAGGAAAGACGTGACACACGCTAAAAACACGCAGATCTAAGTTTAGACGATTCACAAAAAGATGACAGACATGCTTAGGTTAGTTGACGACAGGAAGCACATCCGGCCACAAGTCAAGAACGTTAGCCAAACCATGGAAACAGCATACGACGGCAGAAACTCGAGGAGACATAGTTCTGAAATATCGATAACCTATCAGAATCGAAATGTTTAATGACAGTTCGTAGCTGACAAGGTTACACCGCCGACAGTTGACGTTCAGTTGTTCATTTGGTGTGAGATGCCGTTGCTCGATTGTGGCAGGGCCGTTACAATGTCTTTTCGATGTCGACTTTTAATTGCGAGGCATCTTGTTATTTTGAAGTGTGCTGTGGAAAACCGTTTGGCTTCTTGCCGTCTCCTGTGGTGTGTACGTGGTCCGCCAGTGGTGTGTACGTGGTCCGGAGAGCCAGGCAGTCCACTGTCGGGCTTTGGGCGGCCGCTCGCTTCAGGCCGAAGATCGACCGCCCCTCGGCGCCCAGCGCAGCGGCTGCTGCATCTGGGTTACGTCATCGCCGCGTGTGGGCGGATGTCGCACCGCAGCTATCGACGGTTGCCCTCTTCTGGTCCGCCTCGCCCATCCCGCGTATGGCGCATCCTGTAACACCGCGGTATTCATTTAACTGAGCACAAGAGGAGAGCCTCCATATATTATCGAGTAGTCAGAACATTATGACCACCAAATACTCTTTCACCCTCCACCCCTCCCCCCTCCCCTCCACGATACATGGTGGCATTTTTAAGAAAATCGCCAGTCTCCGGCTTCTTAAATTCAACAGCCTCATTTCTTTACTTTCATTTAATTCGGAAGCGTCGTACATTCATTGCGATTCAAAATAACGATTTGTTCGTTCCAACTGGATAACTAGTGTTCCAGATATGATACCTAGACAAGTGTCACATCTTTAAAGCTGACAATGATGAATTCATTTTGCGCTTGCGTAGTTCGCGACGTTCGAGAACCACGAATGTTAAAACTGTACTGACGCCAAATTTCATATTTCGTGTACAAGAGGAGGCTTGAAAGGCTGTGTCTATTCCTAGCCGAATGAATGACGTTTGAAATTACTTCCACGTATCTGTAGCCCATCTGCGTGCGATTGCGCCCCTATACGCGACATCGATTGAGACGTTTTAAAGTCAAAAGCTCGCAGGGCAGGAAGTAAGTTGCAAAGAACAATGCGTTCATAGTGCTACGGCGTGTTGCATTGTTTAGTGGTTGGGTTTGGCAACAGGGAGAAACATTGCCTACCGGTCCGAAGTCATACGAGCTCCACCGATTCCTTCGCTTCCAGAAAAGGAGTCGAGTTATAGGCCCTATTGTGCGTATAGTACAGTCTGAATGTTTGAATGCTACCAGTTATTACCGGTAGAGTAGAAAAATCGCTACCTACCATCCAAGAAACGGATAGTATTAAACTATGCGATTAACAAATCTGTATGTTTTGCAATAGCCTTCCGTCCCTGTTAGGAATATTGTTTACTGTCGGTAGTTTTTATCTGTTTTCGGATTGTTATTTTATCAATTTTGAGACGTCTTAAGAGCGGATTGTTATTTTATCAATTTCGAGACGTCTTAAGAGAGAGGAGTCATCTTACTAGCCTCTCGAGACATAAGACAGTTTTAAATACGTCCTCACCTTTGAGGCTTTTGATGATAGCCAACATGTGTTTTGATTTCTCGGGGTGATAGACTGAAGGAGTATGATTTCGGCTGTTCACCCTACTTGTTGATCCTATTTTTCTGCACACTGTTTCGGCGTCTGACACTGTCTTTATATGTTGCAACTTCGTTACGCGTACTGGAGTCCAACGCAGCTCGCAGCATCTGAAGACGACGACGACGACTCGGCCTTCGGGATATTGTACATAAAAATAAAATCATCAATTCGGCTGAAGCGATCTGTCAGGTTTTCTCGCTACTACTGATTAATGACATTCTTCCGGGTGTTATGCCGAGGTGGCGCTACCATTTTGTGCACAGGATTTCGACGACCTACCCACCCGTCTTGTTCACGTACGCGAGTGCCGTTGGTTACTCGCTGTCTGGACTAATCTCTCGCCGAAATATATGGCAGAGTTCGATTCCTGGCGCCTACTACGCCCTTTTATCTCACTTTTTTAGAGCTCGCACTGATGCTCCGTGAAATACAAATTGTATCAGCGGTTGCCTACTATGTTTGACGTGGTGGCCGGCGAGATTTTAACAAATTAAGTGCCGGACCCCCAGGCGTTATGTAAATTCAAACCTCCGTCCCTGCTTGTGAAGAGTTCCGACATCTTTACTTCGACAGTCTCCTTAATTATACTGGCCCAGAAATTTGGCTTTTGCACGATGATACAGATCTCATTGTATTTTATTTCATTGTTGTATTCCAGGGAGTGCTCGGCGGCAGCTGATTTTCTTGGTTGTTGTAGTCTGGTCGCTGACGTTCCATGCGTCTCTCCTCGACTGTTCTGATGTTCTGCCACATTCGGATGGAATGCGATACGCGCGGGTCTTTCGGAGACAATGAATACTTTTGCCCTAGTGCGAGACATGGTGATACAGTAAAGGGAGATGGCGCTACAGATTTAGGCTGCACCTTCCTTTGACGTCGTTGCCGCCATGTGAGATACTCCAAAACATTAGCAGACTACTGTTTACGATTCTTTTTTGTTCTTAATTTCTCTCGTGTACACACAACAGTTGCATGAAATAGCAAATGTTACAGCGCTTTCGTGAATAACACCGTGTCTGGAAGGCATTTTCAGACGTTTTATGGTCTGACATGCATATTGACCCAGTAGCTTTCGTAATTCAGCATTTTCCTAAATACGGACCGAGGAAGCTGAGATTTGGCCTACGTTTTCTAGAAAACGATAAGAACATATTTTAATCTGTTTGGCTGATTTCCAATATTTCCTTCCCACGGTATTGGCCGAGAATGGTTTTCGAGTTGGGTTGGCGGGAAATGTAAAGTCAAATGACGAAAATAAAAGCACTACGGTAAAATTAAACAGCGCAAGCAAAATTCATGTACGTAAGAAAAACATTGGTGAAACAATTCCATTTACACATGAAATGTGATTCCTTACCACTTTAGATAATAATCAGAATCATTGGTAAGTACGTAAATTGCACAAGCTGGCATTCTTTATCAAAAGGCTTCCAACGGAGGACAATTTTTGCTGCAGCTGATAGGCGGACGGCGACTTCAGGTTCGTGACGACGTGATAAGTATCGGCAAGGCCCACGAGAAAGACAGGCCGCGGCGCGTACGTCATAGCACGTGACACTACAGCTCTTACGAGCTGCAGCGACCGTCTCCAGCAGAAAGCGATTTACTATTTGAGACCAGTTTAATACTTCGTAGCTGCTCTCATTAAACATGTGACAAATATGTCTCGACTTGGTGCCATTTCTTTGATATAGTGATTCCCTGCCTGGACCCGGACGAATCGTGGTGTATGTCGGATAGAGCGACTAGTGCGACGCCGTAAGTTCGCTGCTGGAGTCCCCTGTTTCCCAGGGGCTCGACGGCCCGCACTCGTGAGTGAGGAACGAAAGAGCATAAAAGGGCATAATGGCCGGCGGGAATCGAAAGCGGCTATAAACAGCGATGTGAGACCAATAGATCAATCTGGTTGCAAACCAAGCAGCGAGTACACAAAACAGCAGAAGTGGCAGCACAGAAGGATGCTGGGTCGGTTGTTGAAATACTGTACAGGAAATTGGAACAGCAGCTCGGCAGAACAGCCGGAAGTAGACTATTAACTCGGCGGAACACCTGAAAGCGTTGCTGAAGGAACTCGCGGCTAGCGACTGCCTCGCGCGTAATTTTGGGCAGGAAGCAAGCAGCCTGGTCCACGGAAGAGAGGCTGCCCAGCTTGGTCTGAAGTAGGCCACCGGGTGCCTGCCTGCTGGTGAGACCGCCCGCTATACACGCAGACAGCTGGGCGCCGCCTCATACGTGCGCCCTCTCACCGCCGCTCCTGGCTGCCACGGGCACCGCATGTCTTGAACTCCACTGTACAGAGGTGTCACAAGGTATTGGGCAGTTTCATAAGGCTATATACCCACCACCACTGTACACGATCTCACGTTAACCCGAAAGAGAGAAGATATAAGTTTCTACACTAATCGTGGATCCATTAGATGTGAGTCTCATATGCACTACGACAGACGAAGTGCAGCAAGACGTGGCATGGACTCAAAAAGACGATGCAAGTCCCCGGCAGAAATATTGAGCCATGCTTCCTCTATAGCCGTCCATAATTGGGAAAGTGTTGCCGGTGCAGGAATTTGTGCACGAACTGACCTCTCGATCCCAAAATGTTCTATGGGTGGCCAAATCATTCACCCGAATTGCCCAGAATATTCTTGAAACCAATCTCGAACAACTGTGGGGACATGGCGCATTGTCATCCATAAAAATTCCATCGTTTCTTGGGAACGTGAAGCCCATGAATGGCTGCAAATCGTCTCCAAGTAGCCTAAGTTAACCATTTCCAGACAATAATCGGTTCAGCTGGACCCAGTCAATTTCATATTAACACAGCCCTCACCATTATGGACCCACCATCAGCTTACATAGTGCCTTTTTGACAGCGTGGGTTCATGGCTTCGTGGGGTCTGCGATACATTCGAACTCTACCATCAGCTCCTTAAATGGACCAATCTTTCAGTCGATATACGAGTGACAGTAATCGTAAAGTTTTCCAGACAATAATCGGTTCAGCTGGACCCAGTCAATTTCATATTAACACAGCCCTCACCATTATGGACCCACCATCAGCTTACATAGTGCCTTTTTGACAGCGTGGGTTCATGGCTTCGTGGGGTCTGCGATACATTCGAACTCTACCATCAGCTCCTTAAATGGACCAATCTTTCAGTCGATATACGAGTGACAGTAATCGTAAAGTTTTCCAGACAATAATCGGTTCAGCTGGACCCAGTCAATTTCATATTAACACAGCCCTCACCATTATGGACCCACCATCAGCTTACATAGTGCCTTTTTGACAGCGTGGGTTCATGGCTTCGTGGGGTCTGCGATACATTCGAACTCTACCATCAGCTCCTTAAATGGACCAATCTTTCAGTCGATATACGAGTGACAGTAATCGTAAAGTTTTGATTATAACCTCGAAAAAATAGTTACTTAATGAATTTTTTGTTTCAAGTTATATGTCTGCATATCTGTGGTCTACTCTAAATCCCCGCACCACAGTACTGTAGAACACCGCTAAGGGAACCAGGGTTGCACAGACGGCTGATGAATCGTTTACGGCGTTACAGAGGAGATGTAGCTGCGTCGGATCGCGGAGTCAGTTTCGCCTCAGACTTCATAAATTTCAAGCAAACAGCATGTTTAGTGCGCTACATAAGGCTTTCCCTGTTTTTGTATTTCTGCGGCTCTCTGGGTTCGCGTCCAATATTGTCGCTCCGTCGAAAAATTGTGACATCATCCGAAAGCCTCAGCAACATACGAACGTTTCGCTCCACTTCCGGTTAGCAAAGTGAGACATTTTTTGTATCTGTCTTTAATATACCGCAACGACTTCGCAACTTCTTGCCTTTTAGTAAGATGTTATCCCATTGTTACTCCTTCCACGGAATTTGCAACATATATTTCGTGATGTAGGAAGTAATGGTAAGCAGTTGGCGGTAAGGCCTCTAGTCTCCCTGAGGTACTCTCGTCTTGTGTTACGTACGACCATCACCGTATTTAGCGTATCTTAGCATAAGTAAAATATGGGAGGCGTCAAAATTTGAGCTACAGATAAAAATTCTATCGAGCAGGTATTTCTTTGTGTTGTGGTCAGCGTGACAGAATGTCAATCCTAAGGGCCCGGGTTCGATTCCCGGCTGGGTCGGAGATTTTCTCCGCTCAGGGACTGGGTGTTGTGTTGTACTAATCTTCATCATCATTTCATCTCCATCGAACCGCAAGTCGCCGAAGTGGCGTCAAATCGAAAGACGTGCACCCGGCGAGCGGTCTACCCGACAGGAGGCCCTAGTCACACGACATTTATTATTTATCACCCTGTCGGAATATAAAATCGCTGACGCACGTGTCAGCGACCTGACGTTTCGTCTATAAATTCCAGAGGCAATCTTCAGAAGCTTTATGACGATGTCTCCAGCATCAAGAGAAAAATATTAGGCAAACACTTCGGCCTGTTGTCCATACAACTGAAATCATAAACGAAGTAAATACCGGCCGTGAAATGAATTGTATGCCTCGAAACTATTTTTCAGAGCTCGTGTGACGCCTTGAAAAATCGTATATATGGCACTCAGCAACAGTTAAGTTCATGTATTTTTTTTACTTTATATAAACCTCTATCTAGACTGGCGGTGCGTAATGTTAAAAAATTATTTGATGATGTGATAGCTGTGTCGCCTTTCTAAGAAAGAACTACTACAGTGTAGCAGAGGTCTTTCGTAATGCATCCTACAGTGTAGCTGGGCTCTTTTCTGGGAGCAAAGAAATCTGTAGAAATCGCATGACTTCGGGCCGATACGAAGTGTTTCCACCTGTTGCCAACATTAGCTACGTAACAATACAAAACGCCGTAGCGTTGTTGTAGCAGTGGTATGCCATGTTGATTCCAGGGCCACCTCTCCCTTTACCCCCACCCCTTTCTCCTGGTGGCACACAATAAACTAGACGGCAATAACTTGCCTACGTTCATGGCGTCGGCCGCAAAAGGGCCAAGTAATATTGTGCTTCTGTTAGTAGTTTTTGACAGTTACTTCTGTGATTTGATTTGAATATGAATGTTCCCCTCCATGGTGGAACTTCGTGTGAATGAATGAAAATGATTGACTGAATAACGATATACGCTTTACTAACCTACTTTAAGTTCCGCAGGAAAGACGCTTCGTTAGCTGCTACGCAGAGCTGACAGGTAACTCAGTTGTATATTTTCGTGTGTTGCAGGAAGATGGGAGAGAAACGAGGCATGAAGGCGCTGGAGATGTGGTGCAAGCGCGTGACGGCGGGCTACCCAGGCGTCAGAATTGACAACATGACCACGTCCTGGCGGGACGGGCTCGCCTTCTGCGCGCTCATACACCACTTCCGGCCGGACCTCATGTGAGTACCGCTGTGACAGGAAGTCACTTCCGGCGTGACCCTCAGTCCCTGCCTGACAGCCGGCGCGCCGCTGTGCAATCTCTCTCTCTTACAAGTTACGCAAAGATCGTGAGTAGGTGACGCCGGCCTACGTGTTCGGTACGGTATTCCACTGCTTTCATGTTGATGCCTCGCAAACGTTTATGGATTCGTGGAAACTGCGAATGTTTGCGCGGGAAGGAGCATTCAATGCAAAACATTGCAAGACTCAAAACATACCTTCCAGTTAGTGTCAGGAAAGCACGAAACCTTTGCCACTTAGCAGCAGAATTGTTACAAATAATCGGCAGAATCCATTTAGGTTTTGTGACATTGCCAGTCCCACACACTGATACTTTGAACAAAATCTCACGAAGTGGTAATAAAAGAGGAACACAGGGTAGTTGGCACCAGATTTGAGCCCGATATTGCCACAGTACTTTTGTTCACAGAAAACAGTGGAATTTCAGTTCACTTCCGTTGTTCTGGAGAGGTCAACTGTGTATCTTAATAACAGTATGACAGTTGGTACTGATATTTTGCAGCTTAATGTTGGGGGCATCATTTGAGATCAGACTGTCACGTAAGGCCACTGATAGACAGCCACTGACAGCCTAAAATCAGATGGAGGTTGCCAGGTGAGACGTAGGATCGTGAATCTAGTTAGATGTAAAATGTCCACAAACTAGGTTAACATTTGGTGCAGTGGACGCTGGGAGTGACTGTAAAGGCGTTTCCCATATGCAGTTACTCCCGTCAGACCATGCCGAGTGTCAGCTTTGTTTGCGCGTATAATACAATTCTCCAGAAGGCAGTGGAACTGCACAAGTCTACAGGAGATATCATTAGTGCTTATGTACAACCTCCCTCTTGTTCAACATGTGACAACTGCATCTTACAAGTCAACAGTCTGTGACATGAGAGGATTGATCCTGTGTGTGATAAATCTTCAACAGCAACAATTCAGAGCGTATAAATGGTCAGCTTGATACCCAGTGTGTTTGGAATGCTTGTCCTACTCCTTAGGTTCTTGCTGTGCTACATAGTAAGACTTAAATTTACTTTCTATGGATCTCATAGACTTGCATCATCAATAGCATCACAGTATTGCTGTTAGAGAATCTCACCCAGCATACTGGAATGTGAAATATGAGAACGATGAGAGCATTTTGAACATTTTAAAAACATTCAAAGTTTGAAATGTGTTCAGTTTTTATGCATGCAGCGTCACATGTTTCTCATGTTGACTCAGTTTTATTACAACAGAGATAAAAAATTTTGAATTGTTACATTTGTATGTTTTCTTAAATTTTGCAGAAACCCCTGTGGATGTAAATGCTTAGTAAAGTTACTGCGCACAGCAGTAAGTGTAGCAGCATGTCATCGTCTCATCTCAAATAACTTCAGCTATCTCCTCAGGATTTGATCTGTCATGCTGCTTCGATCCATGTTCCACAGCTTGCTCAGTTGTTTGGCATTGACTGTTGGGGTGCTCATGGTCTCTTGTAATTGTAACTGATGACATACCTGGCCAACAAACAGACTAGAAGTAGTTGTTAATACTCTAAAATCCTTATTGATCCAGTTGGGCAATGTCTTTTTAAAATTTTGCCGAAGATTGCCGAAGGAAGTGCCATTTGAACTTAAATCCTAAATCACTTAGGGCAGGTCATCTTTGATGTTGAGGTCACATGCAATTTGTGCCAATGAGGGCATTGATGAAATCCGTGACTGCCCACACCATTTCATTTGACATTTACTTATCACAGTACCCTAACTTGAATAATAAAATATACCATGTTAAGTGTCAAAAACGTGGCCACAATTTTACTAAAATATAAATGAGGCTTGTCTCTACAGAATTGTCTGTATGTGAATCCAAAACATGAGGACTGTAATTAACCATTCAATATATGCTCTAACATGTACTTCAGACCACTGTTTTGGAACAAATTACTGCCAGTGTAGGATGCAGTAGAGCACTATTCGTGCAAACAAAGTCAACACTTGATGCTGTATCTGAGGGGAGCAACCGTAAATGAGAAATTCCATCAGTGACCATGCTGACTATCAGCTTAGTGTGGTGTGAATACCATCACTGACAGTCTGCTATGTGTTTAGTGGGTGGATCAATCTTAGGGAAGCTAGTTTTCTTCTGCTGCCTATTCTCAATCTCTATTATACTGACAAGACAGTCAAGGAAATTCAGTAACATGTCTTGTACTGTTCTCTTCAGTTCAGAATAAAACAACTGTGAACCTTAATTGTAGTAGTACAACAGTAAATGCACAATATTCTGCAAACACTTCTCCAATTTAAGATCACAAAATAAACCAATTGAAATGTAATTTCATGAACCTATCACACAATATTGACATCAAGCCCTAAATTGATTCTTTTGATCTAAGATTATTTGTTTATTTATACCACTAGTGTTCATATGTGGTATAAATTTCCTGTTTTTGAATAGTGTCACAGTTTTTCTATCCAGGGCTGTAGTTTAAATGTAAAATGTCAGAGGATTAGTGGGCTAATTGGCTACTGGGAAACCAACCTAGCTTGTAACAATAGGAAGTGAGCATCCAAGTAATGGCATTGTGAATATGCAGTGAATTGAGATTTTTGCTATGCATAAATGAGTTCATAATGATTTGATTACAACAGTTGAGTGCTCTGAAAATGCATATTACTAGTTTCATTTCTCTTTTTAAAGAATTTCTTTGCAATCCTGTTGTCTTATTTTAATCAGGTTTCTGCTTAGTATATACAAGTGTAAAAAAAAAAAAAACGAATCACTAAAAATAAACTATCTACTGTGGTTATGACAGTGACAAGATCATGTGTGTTCCTATTCCCCAATGTACTTTCTCCATAAATTACTTCATTATTTTATCAAATATAATGGCTAAAATGGTTTCCCATTCTTCGCCATGTGAGCTAATGCTCTTTCTCTAATGACCTCCCTGTCTGTGAGGAATTATGGCTGTCTTCAGCCATTTTCCATTTAAATAACTGTTTCTGATCGAGAATTTTACTCAGCCAGAGCTAAACTGATACCACCAGGATAGATATTTGTTGTTGAATTGAGAACTGTAATTTCCATCTGTAGTATCATTGTTTTCTGTCTAAGGCAACTCCATCATCACTTAAATTAATGAAATAAGTTGCCTGCCATTCTGTACAGTGTAAAGAGTCTTAGTTTACTTGATTGCATGAATATAAGTACTTTGTTTAACATTTCTTAATTTTCACAACTTAAAACATACCCAGTCTCGGCATCCATACTCTCGGAACACTGGCTTTCAGTGGAACTATAATTATGATTAAACTTTTTAGGTACATTTGATTTTGCAATTGTGATTTAGGCATTGATTGGCATTGAATTATACTCATCTTTAGAGCAGTCTCATCAAGGTATCGTGTTTTTGTCAGTGGTCATTGGCATAACCCCTAAAATGTGGATTTAGTGCTACAAACTGCTATTGAGTTCAAAATATGCATGAAACGTGATGCAGGAATATATGTAATGTAAGCTACAGTTTCTTTGATTTGTAGATAATGGAGGCATTTAGACACTATATTCCACCTCTTTAGTGTTAGCATCAATATGGTTTTCTATATTGTAACTGCAAGGTTCTCTCTTTCCTTTTTCATTGTGAACTTGTCCTTAATTGAGTAAAGGCTGTGATCTTGTTTTGTGGCAGTGTAGAGTTGGACACATGCACATTTTCGGAATTTCCCCATCATGAACATGTAAAATTGTACCTTTTTCTACTTATTTGGAAGCATAAGTTAGCTTTAAACCACCTTGGAGTTTCTCTTTATTAATTGATTATTATAAATAACTTAGCCTCATTGTAATAATTATTTTCAGTGGAAGTGATGTAGTCTTTAGAATGTAATAATTCAGATTCTCAGTTTAAATGAGCTGCCTCATGCAAACATAAATTTCACTACTTGTAATTGTTGTTCATATTTGGAAGGGGATACATGTTGGAACTAATAACCATTACATCTGATATCGAAGTTGCAGTCTTACATAAAAGGACAAACCACTACCAAGAGATCACAATTACTCATTTACTGACTTAATGTATTGTTTGCTTTTTGTTGCAGTGATTTTAACAGCCTCAATAAAGATGACATATACCATAACAATGAGCTGGCATTCCGCACAGCTGAACTTCATCTTGGTATTCCAGCTCTACTTGATGCTGAAGACATGGTGGAATATGAAGTACCTGACAGATTGTCAATTTTGACTTATTTGTCTCAGTTCTACCAGGCATTCGCAGGGAGCCAGCAAAGTGAGCACTTTTCATGGATAACTGTCAAAGCAAAAATATTTTATTAGCTATTTGAAGACATCTCTTTTGCAAAGTAAATCATGCCTCACTGACACGTATAATTTTAAATAAAAGAATATTGAATTCCTGGAAATTGTAATCTTTAAATCAATGACTTCAGAATAAAATATCTTTTCAGATTTAATGTTCTGTAGTTAACAGTATTTGCTTAAAAACTGAACCTGCTTCTAGTGATATGTTTTATTTGTGTGCAGATTCTCCTTTGGGGCGGTCTGTTAACAAAAGGCCATTAAGTACACCAGAAAAAGTGGTGGTTGCTGAAAGTCCACCTTCAAAGGTAAGTGAATTTCTTTCTATGTTATAGCTGAATTTAAAATCAAGACTGGAAATTTAGTTTCAAGAAGTGTGAACAATACACGAAATTAATAAGAGTAAGTTCATCACCAGGTACCCTCCTGTTCTCCATTGTTGTCGTAA
The DNA here is from genome assembly GCF_023864275.1 of Schistocerca cancellata. Taxonomy (NCBI): domain Eukaryota; kingdom Metazoa; phylum Arthropoda; class Insecta; order Orthoptera; family Acrididae; genus Schistocerca; species Schistocerca cancellata. The sequence continues at coordinate 433,053,469 of NC_064626.1, read as the reverse complement.
ACATTTAAACTTTTTAAAATATTCGACAACTGTGTTTACACCTACCTTGACTCTTTTACACCTCATAATTTCCAGATTTTAATTAAGATAAAACATTTGTTCCAGAAATATAAAAAGCAATGTAAATTAGTAATTATAACCATTACAAGATTCATATACATCTGGAAGTTGTACAGATTAGCATGCAAGTCAAGGTACATTACTCCAAGATAATATGCAGGATGGTGTGTTGTGTTCAGTGAAATTTCTGGCACAGAAAATCTTGTGAAATGTTAAGTAAAGACAGAAAGTTAGAGACCTGTACAAAGTCCCATTATCTATACATTATGACATTTGTCATTATTGCTGCTGTTGTCTTACACATGTGAGAAACGACACAATCAGGGATCTTGGCTGATACAGTATTAAAACAGTGATCACAGCAGAATCTATAATTTAAAGCAGAATTGAAACCATGCCACAAGTTGACATTTTTCACCTACAGGAACCATGCGGGAGTCACAAATACCAAATGATTGACTGTCTATAGATTTAACACAAAAACCAACTAACAGTGAAGTAAGAGTAGGAACAGCAATAGCAGCAGCACCACCACCACCACCACCACAAAATCAAATGACCCTAATCTGTGCTGTTGTATATTTGATTATCATTTCTTTCTATTTCCAGTCTTGATTTATGTGTTTTATCATCTTATATTTTAAGAATGATTTAGAAAATGTTAGTTATAATGAGAGTATTTTATGTTTATTGTGGCTGCTTTAGATAGCTCATTCCTATTTTTATATAATATAGTTTTCTTCATTAGTTCTGCATGCATGAGGAAATGCTACTAATACACTTAAACATGTTGCATGTAGTGTGCTTGGTAAAAGTTATTTCTCCCATAGGATCGCTCCATTGGGCATAGTAGGTCTATTTGTGCTATGTTGTGCATGCGTGGAATTTCTGTATGCAGCTTGAAAGGGGTTGTCCTAGGTTAAACAGGTCCAGGAACATACAATTTCGAAAAAAGTAAATTTCTTAATTTTATTTCATTATTTTTGTTATTTGTTCTTTAATTATTTATTGTTTGAAAACTGCTACCTGTATATATATATTTTGGTTTACCAGAGTGCCCTGCACCTGGTTTGTATGTAATCTTCTCATGAACGTAGTTTCAAAAATTGTTGTTTGTTCTTCATTTCCATGTTCACTGTTGCTTCATAGCTTTTGATGTACAATTAACATTTACTGCTTTTATAAAAATGTTGATAGCTTTCAATGGCCTTTGTTGCATGTTGGTGGATGGTATGTATCAAATCTTTTATACTGTACTAAAATCTCTTTCATTGTTTGTGTGCAATTTGGCCTGTCCCCAAATTATAGCTCTCTCTCTCTCTCTCTCTCTCTCTCTCTCTATCTCTTGGGAGCTAAGCAAATACAGTGTGGGGATAGGTTCAGATAACTGTTCTTCTCTCTGTATTGTACATTTGAGTATAAATGGCATTGGCATTAAAAATTTAATTCATTAAAGTGGACGTTGTAGTGTTTTGCAGAAACTACAGCAGAAAACACTGCAGAATCAGTTTAACTATATAATATAGCAGAAAATGTCAGGAGAAATGCAGATCAGAGGAAGTCAGTGGCCACACATTCAGATGCTCAGCCTCACTACATCACTATCTAAATGCAGAATAAAATGTATTTAATTTGCATCCTTTGTTGGGAATGTTAAATATAATATTGCTTTAGCTAATTATTAATCAAATATAAGACTCAACTAGTTACCTTCGGAATGTTAATGGAAAAAGCATTTCTGCAAAAACAGTTACTGGATTTTAACTTTTTTGGTTTTCAATGGAAAAATATAATTTTGTAATTAATATGTTCCTATAAAGACATTGTTTTATAGTTCTGTGTGGCTGATGGGTACTACCTCTTTATGGAAATAAAGTTACTAATAAATAACAGATTATAAATTCAGTTACTTATGTGAGAATAATTGCATAACCTGTCATTTTGTGACAACCTACTGATTCATTTGCTGGAATGCTGTTGCTGTTACAGGAAGTCAATAACCTAAGGCGTCCATCACTTTGATGTATTTTTTCTTCATATTTATTGTGTTCACTGAAGTGTGTATGGGTAATAGATAGTAAACAGATATGCTAGTTCTCTTTACAAAATAGATGTTTTGCTGAAGCATTGTAAAAATTATTATCTAACACATACATATACTCTTGATTGGCTAAGAGCCTAACCCCACACTGTACCTTTTTTTTATTTCCTCAGGAAGAAAGCTTGGACATAATTGGCCAGTATAAACCTGAAATATTCTGCTAGAAGGTAAATTACTTGTTCCATTTGTTTTACTTTTTATTTTAGACGTAATGATCATTACATAAATTTTACTTGCTTCACAGTAGAATCTTTTTTTTATGTAACTAACTACTTTTCTATATTTACACTTATTGTGTGCATTAATTTTAACCAAGTATTGTGCATTCCCTTGTGCTTTTTAATACATTAACCAGTCTGCTTTTATAGTGCTTTCATTCTAATTTTATTGTAACATTAAAATAATTTTGTTGTGGGTCTACTTTTTGCTTCTAGTTCATAAGACATTTACATGATTGTTTTAATTTAACTTATGTATGTTTATTCATTTGTACATGTGTTATAGATTACAAAATATTTCTTGTGTCCTTGAAACTTAATCAGAGATTACATTTAATAGTTTAAAAGTACAAATGTCAGTCATGCCTCATGAAAACCTTCACATCTAATAACAGCCTTTTTAGCATCAAAACTAAACTGCTGTTACTGCACAAATGAAGTGTGCTGACTATAAAAGTTGTAATAATTTTGTGACACAGTTACAGCTTCATCATCTGCACAATAGCCAACTTTCAGTTGCCAACATCTGTATTGAGAATATGTAGACCGCTATGAAAGTTCTATTGCTCTTATTAGTACTGAACTTTTATTTCATTAGCATTCCACACATTTGTGTAAATTTGTAGTTTAAAGTCTTCTGAATATGACTGCTATGGTAGCATAATTTTATTCCTTTCTGCAGCTCTGTATTTAACATGTCGTAGCTGCATATGTCCTCTCTTAGGAGTGTGATGTAATGGTAATATTTGGAATGTACAAACATACCTGCAAATAATGTGGCAAGACATGGGAGACTATGGAAAATTTAGGTTCACTAACTTTTAGAACTTAGCCATCTACAGATAACAGGACTCAGAAGAATGTTTGTAGAAAGCATAACTTTACAAAGATTAATTGACAAAGTCTTCATTTGCTTATTTCTTGTAAAGTCTGATTATTTCCTCAAAATATCATTACTCCTTCTCTTGCACCAAACTAAGGAATCTAACAACAGAAACTCTAGGTAGGAATATCAACAACGTAGGATTGCTACGTACTGTAAAGAAGACACATTAAGTTGCAGAGAGGCACAGTTAAGACACTTGCACAATGCTTACAGCCACAGCCTTTATCAGAAGAAGGAAAAAAAAAAAAAAACACACACGCACGCACACGCACACACGCACAAGCACAGACACACAAGCAAGCACACCTCATGCACACGTGACAGTCAATTCCAGCGTCTTGGGCGGGAATGCAACTATCACATGAGATGCAAGCAGTAATCTGGAGGGGGTGGGGAAGGGGAAGGAATAGTAGTGCATAGGTGGGGAAAGAGACAAACACTGTTTGGTGGAGTGGAGGGATTAGAATGCCAACAGGTGCAGCGTCAGGATGTTGTGGGGCAGGGAGGCGGAGAAAAAAAGGGGAGGAGGAGTGGGGGGGAGGGGGGGAAGATGGGCGGATGCATTGGCAGAGGGCAGCACATAAACAGGATGGGAGATGAGAATGGGATAGAAGTGATAGGACAGAGGAGTTGGAAACTGTTGGGTGGTGGATATGGAGACAGTATGTTACTGTAGGTTGAGGCCAGGATAATCATAGAAGTGGAGAATGTGTTGTAAGGATAACTCCCATCTGCGTAGCTCAGAAAAGCTGGTTGCATAGGAAAGAATCCAAATGGTTGGATAGTGAAGCAGCCATTGAAACCAAGTGCGTTACGTTCAGCTCCACGTTGTGTCACGAGGTGTGCCTGTTGGCATTCTCTTCCCTGCACAGTCCACCAAACGGTGTTTGTCTCTCTCCCCACTCATACTCTAATGTCCATTCCCCTTTGCTTGCCCCGCCAGATCGCTGCTTGTATTCCACATGTTAGTTGCATTCCGGCCCAAGATGCTGGAATTGGCGGTCACATGTGTGTGAGGTGTGCTTGCTTGTACATGTGTATGGACTGTGGCTTAAAGCCTTGTGTAAATGCCTTTTAATTGTGCATCTCTGCAACTTAATGTGTCTTCTTTATGGTAAGTTACAATCTGTCTTTTCCTGCATTATTGATAAACTAAGGAACCCTTTGTTTTGAAAGCTAATCAGTTTTTCATATTTTGTATATGTCTACAGGTCTTCTGTGAGCTGCAAAACAGACATATTTTTCAATAATTCGTTTTGAATTTCAATTTGGAATGATCATCTTCATATATCATTTAATGAGATACTTCACTGTACATCAAGCAGCTTACATGCTGCTGTAAAATCTCAGATAAATATTTTTGCTCAGTTGCTTCTCTCTGACAGTTAAGAAAGCCTGAAGAAAATCTTTTGACTGTTAATACCTCGGCCTGTGCAGAAAACTCTTTACATTTTACAGAGAAATTAAAATGTATGTGCTATTGGATATTTCTAGCTCATTCCTTTCTGCAGGAATGACAGACTTTTGTCAGTGAAGTAGTGTGTGTCCATGTTATATAGGAAGACTGTGAAACTATGGGTAACTGCAGCTTCACTTTGAAAAGATAGCATATAAATACTTGTTTCATAATCAGTTGTCCGAGTCAGGCTGAAATTTCACGTATTGTGACTTTTTTCCCCTTCATGTACACAATACAAATAAACATGATAGCATCTTAGAACAAATGCGACATGGTGCAAAAATAGTTAGAACACTTTGCTTACCAGTTAGTATGTATGTCATGCTAGTGAGTTCACCAACTAGGAAAAACAAAATCTGTTTATTTTGTGTTATCCAAAAAATATCAGGAAGCAAATACTATATTCCCTAAACATACTTGTTTCATTGGTGGACAACGGGACCCATCAGATGGAATCTGGAAAAGGAGATGAAAACCATTTCTCTGTTGATTAACTGTAATTTTACATTCATATACTAATTTTAGTAACAGTTATTACATGCTATCTATGGTCAGGACAAACACTAGAAACCTGATCTGAAATTAAATCCAAATTATAGATAAAGGCTAATTTAATGATCACATTAAAGAAATATTGATCACAGATTTATGGTTAGCTGTAGTACTCACAGTATCATTAAAAACCTGTTTATGTCGTTACTGTGACAGCTTGACAAACTGACATTCTCAGACTGCAATAAATATATTAGTCTACTGAAATTTTTAGATGCATAAATAAATCATTATTTTCATTATTGCTCCCAATGATGGTCAAATTGATCAGTGTGCATGACTCAAGAAGACAATGGTCAATATGTAATAAGGAACATGAAATGAAACTTTCTATTCTACATAACATACGGATTGTTAACAGAACCTTCTGTGTAACATGAGACTAAAATAGTTGAAAATCTCAGGTAATAGCAAGTAAACTTACATCATGAAAAATATTTGTTTCTGACATCACTTTACCTTCAGGAAAAAGTTATACTGCTGAAGACATTCTGTATAGTTATAGAAACGCTACATCTGATATAAATTGCAACAAATTGGGACACCGGAAAAGAAATTGAAGCTTCAGGAATTAATCATACATTTTCAAGGACATTAAAGCATACTTTTTCTTTTATTTTTTAAATAGGAGGAAATAAAAATGTTGTTTTCTGTATAAAACATACTGTATAAAATGTTCACATTTTATTCTACAGTAGTTTGGCGATAATAAGATTAAGTTTATTTATTTGGTGCAGGGATAAAAATCTCACTGCATGTAATTGGGTGATCAGGCAGACCAAGTGATGTTTTCATGCAAAGAAAGCAGTTGACTTGGACAAACATTATTTAGTTACCACCTTAATAATGTCATTTTCATTATATATTCTCTGTGTAAAGTGTTGTACAGTCCTTGTACGAACCAATATTTACTGGTGTTCGAAACTTTCTATCTACAACTTTGGATGTGGGTCTCTATTCCGCTTTATCTCTGGATGTTGCCATAAATTGTTTCTGTACGCTCCTAATACTCTATTAACTGTTTGTTGTATTGCAAATACCTAACTGTGCAGTGTGCTATATCAAAAGGGAAATCACTTCAGAAAGCTATGAAATTACAAGGAGAATGGCTAGCCACAGGGCTGATTCAAGCCCCCAAGTGACACAAGCAGCTGTTTGGAGTGCCAGAGACAGTCAAGTGCAAAATTCGTTTGTAGGGTGAAAGTATAAGAATGAGCAGGGGATGGTGTCACCAAGTGATATGTAACTTGATTGCAAGAATGTTCTTGAACCTGCCATGGCTAGCCAGTACTTTCCATCAGAAGCTGATCAAAATTGTGTAGGAGTTCCACCTCCTGATCAGAGTACTGGCCAGCCATTCTCTCTCCCTTCAATTCTGGAGAGTTTAAGCTGTTTTATGGTGGTCATATATTTTCACTGCACACTGGTGCTTTAGTAATCAGTAACAAATTTTAGTGTCAACATTCTGTGGATAATTTTGAGCGAAAATTTCTGAGTTGCTCTAGAAGTACTAAACAGCACATTTGTTGCAGTAATTACTAAAATTTTAAAATAACTGAGAGTAGAAGTATCATCGATACATGAAATATGCAGTCTTTGTACAGACATTACAATGTTTTAAATAGTCACAACAAAAAAAGTTCTATTCATGTACCAGTGTAAAACGGAGTACTGTTGTGTCACAGTTACAGTCCTGTAGTATTCACCTGCACCATTAATTATTATGTGAAGCTCTTTTTCCAGTTAGTGGTAATGGCATTGATATCAAGTATAAATAATTACGAGAAAATGAGAATCCCAGCTGGTGAAACAGAATTTCTGAAAGGTGTTTATTTGTGGGAAGGAGATCAGAGAGGAGTAACTAAAAATTTTGTAGACTGCAATTTCATCTTAATGCAAGAGCCACTCAAATTACTGGAGTCTTTAATAATGAATTCATTAAACACAGATATCGAAATTGGCTCTCTAAATAGGATGTTACACAAGTAAGTTATACTGTGGCACAATGATTCTCATCTTTTTTTAATATGTGTCTCATAGTTTATTAATGCTGGAAAAACAAGTCTCTTACTGGGGTCAGTTTCTCAGCATGTAGTCAGTACCATAATATATTTGCTGCCACTTTCTTTTGGACAGTCCATTCATAAGAAATATGTTACATAGTTTCAATCAAACCACCAGAGTTCACAATTTAACAAATCAGAATTATTCATAAAAGTTAATATTGTGTGTGTTGGTGTTATATATTGTTGGCTTCTGTGGTAATGAACAAATTTGCATCCACTCTGAAATTTCTCACAATCAATGAAAGCAGTTAATCTTGAAAAATTGTCAAATTTTAACTCTGATCCTTTCACTGTTTTCACACTTGAATACTGCTTATTGTTGTAGAAGTTCAGATCAATACTCTAAAGAAATTTAGGTCCAAAAAGTATTTAGGAGCTGTGGGGCACTGACTTCACTGCCTGTGCAAAATACACTGATGACATTAATATTTACATCATCATTATAGATTGTTATCACATAATAACTTAAAAATTTGTTAAATCTCATATAATAATATAAATTATGGCACCAGCTGACATACATAATGCATATGACTTAAAATTTTTTGGTGAAGATCTTTCTCCACAATCAGTAATTGAAGCTGGAACTTCTTAATTTTGCTCTTTGTTTGTCATGGAGCTTACTGTAGCAAAACTTATATTTTGCATGTAGTAAATTTTAAGAACATTCTCAATAATTGTGGCTAAACCATTTACATAATGAAGTTCACGAAAACTGTCTTTGCTTAATTTGACAAGTACAAAATTTTGATGAGCTCAGCATTTTTGAGCTGAAACTACCATGAACAAAAGAGGATTAATATATGAGGTGCTGAGAACAATGAGGGCATAGATTTTGAGATTGTAACATGTATCCTTGTTCCTGGCATATGTTTATCTTATGGTGAACCAACTTTATCTGTGCTATACCCTTATACTGCAAAAAGCAGTGTCACTGAATTTTCTGATATTCACTTTCATATGTGCCCAAAGAAAAAATTTTCATTGCTGTAGGGGTAGTCAATGGAGCTGTAGGGATACTCAGTGGCTGCACTGATGCCCATTTCTACATAAAAATTGGAAGCTCCTGAATGAATGCTCCCCAACCACCTCATATTCCATAGTGTCAGCATTAAAGTGTTTAAAATGAGGCACTGAGGATTTCCAAACCGTTGAGTGTTACCTACCTCACTACCAAACCAAAAGCTAATTTTCATCATAAAAATGTATGTTTCAAAAATATTACGAGGATGAAGTTCTCACAAGGTTGCTGTGAACTGTTGCTTAAAGCAACATATTCTTCATTGGAGTTGTGGGGTGTCGCAGTTCTCTTCAAGTCACATTAAGGGAGACCACAGTTTGTCATATTACCACAGTTAGTGCCCAAATACATAGGTAGAAGGCAAGTATCAACCTTGAAACACAAAGACTTAACAAAACTACTAGATCCAATTTAAAACAGTTAGATGCCTGGAGTGAACAGAAAGTTTTATCTGAACCTCAATGCAGAAAGTGTGCTTATTGAAAATGCAGATAATGAGGACTTCGAAGTGTTGGGATAGGTCATAATTGTATGTGTGGTGCATTTATTATCTGTTATTTATGTTCTGATTCTAATTTCACATTAATTACAAGCCATACAACCATCAAAAAGATATTGTCACTAGTCTATATACAAAATTTTTATTAATTAACATTAACAGTAATAACTCTAAATATGAATAAAAATTGCAAAACAAAGTGGTCACATTTTTTATAGAAAATATAAGATGTTGAGACTTGGTTAAAAAACATGTCAAACCTATGAGACTGGTGGTTTTGCCTATACATCTGATTCTCACAAACATCTATTTTTCTCAAAAATTTGTCTCTGTGCTTTGGGCCCTTCTGGTTCTCAGCAACTCTCTTAATTGTATATGATTTATGTTGCAAATGAAACATTATGGACAGTGCTTAGACCAGCCGTGCTGTCAGAGTTGTAGAGCAAATCCAACCTTGGTCTGTTTCAAACTTTATAACAGAAATTGGCACTTTTCACAAAATGCATACAGAAAACCAGAGAAGCAGCAGAGAATTATGTGGTCGAGTGACATAGTGATGCAGTTTTATATACGTATACAAATGTAATCTATTTATTATTTGTTCGTCTATAATATATCTCATTTAACAAATAATAAAGTAAAATGTTTTGAAAGGCTGCCACAGAGGAGGCTCCAGTATTACAGAGTAAGGAACCCAAATAGAGAAATCAAGAACCTGCTGACAAAAAGTGAAAAGGTGGAGATGTATGACAAAAGTAATATGCTGATAGATTATGTAAATGATGATAAATATTCTACTACTGTATCACACAAGATTAATCAAAAAATACCTCTCCCCTCCTTTTCAAAAGTGTATGGTGGTCAACTGTTTTGTTAGCCAATTCCTAGGTTAAGAAGTCTACTTAACATTTGTGATCTTGTGTTAAAGAATGTGAGTGTTGTTAAATGATGGATGTACATCAAATGACACATGTGCATGGGACAGTGTAACTAGTTGACGGAAGCAACATCACTTGCCCTCTCAATATAATAATTCGTCACAGCATCTGACGCATTGATTGCCCTACAAACAGAAAAGTAACAAAAGATGAAATGTATTGTCTATTGTCCATTTGTAAACTATGTCACATCAACATAACACTGCAGGGTACTTGATGGAATACATATAATAGGAGTAGCAAAGGTAGTTAAAGGCATTGAGCCATCAATGGCACATTCACAATACTGAAAGTGTTGCTGAGCCTTCAGACAATGTTTTTCAGTGCTAACACATACAGAACACACATGTAGACATGCACAGCTCAATCGTCCCAGCTGGTTATAGGGACATTGTCCCAGCCAGCAACAGCAACATGGTCTGAAAGCTCAACAATGTTTTGTCTGTTGCATCGGTTATTGTTTGAAAGTTTCTGCATGATAGGTCCTAAAATTTTTGGCTGAGGCCTATAACAGCTCAAAGAAAAAAATATCAGCTGAAATATTATACTGGTTAGAGGGAGGAAGAGACTTTAATTGATCATTGTGACGACATATCTTTGGACAAAACACCAGCCCATGGAATGGTGACATTTGGCCTTACAAAGCAAGAGGACTCCCAAAAGTTTACTGCTGCTAAGAAAGATAATGACTTGTGACATTTTGGTTGTGGAATTAGTGGTTTATTCTGATTTCCTGGGTCAAAGAGTCACAGTATGTTTAAAGTGCTATATTGAAACTGTAAAGAAAGCTTAGAGATTGGCTGCTGTAGTTTCTTAAAAGTAGAAAGAGCCATCTGTTGTTCTGTTTCTTTTAATTAATTTCACAACTATGTAAGACCACTTATTTGTTCTGACACTATAGGCAAAGTTTAATTGTTTCATTGGCAGACTTCACAGTGTCCACCTGACCATCCTGACCTAGCACCATCTGATACATCCATAGGACTCAAAGTGAAGCTTTGAAACACATCACATTCTGAAAATGTCTGAAGTAACTGCTACCTTATTTTAACTTCAACAAACACACAATCCAGACCAGTGGTGGACAGAAACTACACCAAAATAAGTAATTTATGGTATGACATACTTGAAAACTAGGTTATCAACATATTTGGTGTAACTTCATCCACTGTTTCCTGGGGGAAAAGCAGTAAGTTTATCGTGTGAATTCAAATTCTGGTGCAGGAATGTGGTTCATTCTTGACTCATTATGTGATGATAAAATTTGCTAATACATTCTATGTAGGAAGTTTGATAAAAGCAACATAATGCAAAGTTACAAATACAGATGTTTTCCATATTTTCCTGAATCATATAAAATAAGACTCCAAAAATGGCTACACCCATTTACTTACTTTGATTTGAAACCCAAGGATTAAAAACTATATCTGTTGAGTGTTAATGAATTCCAGTGTTTCAGTCAACCAAACATTGTGCAGAGTTTTGAAATTTACGTAATTTAATCCAGGGGATCATCCTATAATTGCTCTGTGTTGTAAGACCCTAGGGAATAAATTTTGATACAGCTTCTTGTGAAACGAAGTTTCAAATTTATCAAACTGCATAGGCTCTAGGGACATTATGTAAGTACATTTTGTAGAACTACAGACTACTATATTGTTTTGTAGTTCCCATAGTGTATCAGACCAATACTGTAACTCTTCACCTAATGAATTCCCCAGTTCCTGTGAATGAAAAATGTATCACACCAAATGATATTTATTTCAGCCAGAGCGACTGTTGCTTAGGATGACTGCTTTTTTGAGTAGTGCAATTCAGTCAAAATGGTGTAATGGTTTCATGTAGGCAATTCCATTGGAAGAATCAAATATGCTTATGATTTTAAATGTTGTTAAATAATTGATATTTAATTTTATGACTATATTGCACAAAGTGGGTTATGAGTTTTACTGACTTTGTTTTTATATTATTTAAAAAAAACAGGTTTTATGTTTTGATTTCTGAGGTCTTCATTGATGGCAATGACTGGCGTCTTTTGGTGTCTTCATATAAGTTTATGTTTATGATATTCCACTAAAAATGTTTGACTGATGTAGTCTTCTTCAGGGTATATAAGTGATGGTCTTTTTTGTCCTTTGCACCTGCCATCTCATCAGAACCCAGGTAGTAAGCAGACTCATGGTCCCCTGATCACTGAAAGTGAAAGAGAAATATTGTGTCCAGAAACGGAATTTGAAACTTGAATGAAAATCTGGAAATATGGCTTCAGTATGTTTTAGTTAATGAATATAGAAAATTGACAGCTTTCATTTTTTGCCCATTAAACACAATGTAGAAGCCTGTACATAATAAATGGAAACTTAGCTGTCATTCACTGCCACTGACATTAATTCTTGTTTTTATTGTGTTCCAGGTTGCAGTAAGAGCAGCATCATGGCGAGGCCGTGAACCATGTGTTGGCTGTGGTATGCCTGTATTCTTGGCAGAGCGACTCATTGTGGACAAACGTCTGTTCCATCGCTCCTGTTTTCGCTGTGCCCGCTGTCATAACCAGATGAGTGTTGCCAACTGCTATGAAACGGAAGGTGGCAGCTACTGCTGTGAGACATGCCCTGATGAAGTGCTTGCTGTGGATGGTGTTCGCATTCCTGACACACCACCTACAGAGAGCAGTGATGAATCAGTAATGGCAGAAGAGGAAGCAAATGATACTCCATCCAAATCTTCAGTACACCTTCCTCCAACACATGTAAAGGACACTGGAGCAAGAGCCAATTTCTTAAGTAGGCTTGTGGATGCAGACGTAAGTTCATCTGCAGAGAAAAACCAAGCAAGTAATTCTTCTGTTTCTGAGTCACCACTGAGTCCTGCAGTTGATGAGTTACAAACTAGGACATCTGATACGAAATCAGGAACTGCCGATTTTACTGTGGACTCTGTAAGTAAAGTTGGTGATAGTGGTGATAGTGGTGAAACTGAAACAAAAATTACAGAAGGTTCATCTGAAAGGACTGCTGGATCAGATCTGAAATACAGTGAAAGTGATATCAGTAAAAATAATAGTACTGTTAAAAGTGAAGTTAGCCAACCTCTTACTGCTGTTGAACTGCATAAAGACTTGCCTCAGGAAAACAGAAAAGCAGATTCAAAAAATACCAAAGAAAGTGACATCCTGTCACCTAGTTCATTAGTGAAAATGCGTCTTAAAATGTTTGAAAATGGTGAGTCTTCAAAAGCATCAAAAACAGATGTAAATAAAAAGTATGCTAATTACCGAAAAAATTCTGAGGAAGAAAAGGAAAGTAAAACCGAGGAAAATTTAAGGACATTGAATTGTGAAGTTTCTCCTGCACTGTCTAGTAATAATTTGCCCTTAAATGATGATAGTGTAGATAAAAAACTTGATAAACTTAAAACTATTGAGTGTGAAAATAACTCCAAACAGGTACCTGTTCATACCTCAGTGAAACCCACACTGCCAGTAGAAGGAAAAAGTGAACATTCTGAAGTGCCTTTAGAAATGTATTCACCTCTCTCCAATCTGAAGGACACTAGTGACACCTCGGACATAAGTGTTTTGAGTACTCAGCCAGAGGATAGTAATCTTGACAATAAACCATCCTCCATAAGTGACAGCAGAAATATTGTAACTAGTCCAGAAACTGCTGTCACTGTAGCAGACCTCCCAGCACAGACTGAAATAAGTAACTTATCAGATTATCCTGAAGAACTAAATCCTTTTGGAGACAGTGATGATGACAGTGAGAGTAAATCTCAGATAAAAACATCCACCCCAGTTAATAAACAAAAATATATAAATCCTTTTGAATCCAGTGATGATGACAATGAGCTCAAACACAGTGAAAATATTGTAGGAGGAAATAAAAAGAACCCTCCCAGGGTAGATACAAAGCTGGATTCACCTAAGGACAAAAGGAGATTAATAAAAGCCCCAGATTTTAGTCTCAATCCTTTCTCAGATGATGATGATGAAGTAACCAGTGAAGAAGAAATTCCACCCTCTGTACGGGAACAGGCTGCAAAAACCCCTGTGCCACTGCCTAGGAATCTGAAGTGAGTAGAGCTACATATATGTTAAACTTAGTAGTGTAACTTCATATACCAAAGTGTTTTTACTGTTAGTGTAGAAAATTATGAAAGATCTGTATCATAATTGCTCATACTTTGTATAAAAAATAAAGTTTATCAAATATAGATAAAATAAAAAAATTGTGACTGTGATTATGTTGCATTTAAGGAGTTGTATGTTTTAACCTGCATTCAGGTTTAAAAGTGATGTGTCTACAGGTTTTCGAATTTAGAAATGAAGTAATGCTGTACAATTCTGTGTTATGTATGGAAATAAACTGTTTTGTAATAAAAATAATTCAACCAAATCACCATTACATATAAACAACAGACTACAAAATTTAAGTTGTCTTTTAAACGGAAGACTCATTTTATTGAGAATTATTAAAGTACCATAACATGACCACACACATCATTGAATATTAATGAATACAGTAAGTCTAATTCCCACATTACTATGTTAGATATAATCTTTTTGCGTAGTGTATCATTACTTTTCACACCCACCTTCCATAGCTGGCAGCTACACTGGTGATAACATAAAAGAAATGGAAAACTTTGACAAAAATAAAAACTTTGCTATAGACATAGTACCGACTAGCATTGAAAACATTAAGCATCCTCACTTGCACTATGTCAGTCAACATACACCAGAAGTACATCATTATATATAGATTTTTCTAGTCAATATTTCTCTCATTTCATTCAAAGCGGACCACAACTAAAAAGTATTTTTAAATTCAGTTCACAATGCTGGTCCGTGAGATGTAACTCGATAAGCAATGTACGGTGTTCTATTGCTCCAGTATTGGGGTTACCAATTACTCAATGATCATGTTGCTGCTGCATACATTGCTATTGATCTAGCATGGCAGGGACCTTATCTGCTCATGTACGGTGTGAGGTGCAGGTTTCTCATGCTTTACCAGTGACCTGATGTCTAATATTCGCTTATGAAGCAGTTAACTGGAATGGGTATTTTATTTATATTATCTCACATCACGAGTAATTCACAAAGTTAACAGAATTATCCTATTTTACAAGTTTTACTTTTTTTTACTTCACATTTCTCTGAATTCAAGGCCTATCACTATGTACTGCATCACGCCTCGACCATATCAAGCAACTTGTACCATAAATTTCCCTTAACAAACTCATCATGTGTGAATAATCTCTTTGTTGGTACACACTGTGAGCAGTTAGTACTATGAGACACTGTGTGCCTGTTGAGTTGTGGCAAAGACAGTATTGCTAGCTGTTTGATAATAAATGACCAGCTTAATTCAAATGTGGTCCAGTTTCTCACAGTAATGAATTTGTGTCTTTAGATCATAGTCACCAACTAGATCATACCTTTCCTTCTGCTCAGCTGTTAACCAAGAAGAACTGTTACTGAATGTGTCAATGTACACATTTATTTTGTGTATTTCTTGTGCAGTCATTTTAAAAATATAAGAAACAACTTCTCTCTCTCTCTCTCTCTCTCTCTCTCTCTCTCTCTCTGTCTCTCTGTCTCTGTCATTAGTGCCATTAAAGATACATAAAACATGTTCCTTTCTTATTGACTTAAGGACACTGTATAGCTCTATTTCTGACACCATTCCTTTCATGTACATTTATCACAGGATAAACTTTTATTTATATACATTACTTATACTGTGCAGAAATGTCTATTTATTGGAATTACCCAGTTTGTTCTACAAAGCACAAGTAAGCAGGGTGTAACATGAAAGTGTTTCCAGTGCAGTGTTACAGCAACACTAGTATGATTACATTTTTGACATTATAAAAAAGTAAAAAAATTAAAGAGACGAAATTGAAACCATTTGCAACATTATAGCTGCTAGCGTGAAGTAAAATGTTCATATATAATTTTTTTCCTACCTAGTTGGCCTGTGAAATATATAAATTTGCTGACACAGTATGGCGTAATATTTATAATATTAATATTCTGTTTCAAAGGAAACAGCTGAATGAAGGATAGGTGAATGTGTGCATGTTGTTACTTTTTATCCTCTCTTTATCATGAAGACATAGTAACTGGAATACATGTTTCTGTACAGGGTGAAAATGTAAATGATGCTCACATTAGAAAATTGTTCTAACAGAAACTTGGATGGAGACCAAATCTGAGCCTTGATCATGAAGCTTATTTAATTTATCAGAAAGTGAGAATAAGTTGTTAGCT
Organism: Schistocerca cancellata; assembly: GCF_023864275.1. NCBI lineage: Eukaryota > Metazoa > Arthropoda > Insecta > Orthoptera > Acrididae > Schistocerca > Schistocerca cancellata. The sequence goes on along the minus strand of NC_064626.1, from coordinate 433,037,392 downwards.
ATGATCTCCAGCAAACAAAAGAAACAAAACATATGTTGTACTTCTGTCCAGTGGGAAAGAAGAAAATTAATAGTTGGGGCATTTTTAACTTTAGAAACAGGTAAATGGGTAGGGTGCACCACAAAAATTATTTTCCTGTGTTGATGCAAAGTTCCATTTTACTTGAGAGAACAGTTTCATACCCGGAAACACACATTTGAGGATGTGCCATGCATTGATTTATTTGTTACTAATTACCAGAGGCAATGATGTGATCAACATGCATATATGTAATATGATGATGCATCATCTCAATGTGAATGATCTGTAAAAGTTGTCATGTCCATTAATGAGTGTAGCACTACTCAGATCAATGCTATTACACTAGATAGAAAGGAATGGTGTAGAAGAAAATCTATAATTTTTTAGGCCAAAGATGCATCTTACTAGCTCTGTAACCTTACCTTCAATGCCTTTATGCTTGTGTTTACTTTCTCGTAGAACATTTGTGTTGCTGTCAATTTCACATATAAAATCAAAGAAAGACATATGAAAGTCTCTCTCCCTCCCTCCCTCCCTCCCTCCCTCCCTCCCTCCCTCCCTCCCTCCCTCCCTCCATGTGAGGGAATTGGAGTAATAATGCTTGTTTTTACCATCACAGTCACTTCCATTCATATTTGTAAAGGCCTTTCCTTCATGCAGGTAATGAAATATTTAAAGTTCATTCATTATGAAATGCAGTGTTTCAAGGTTACTGTTTATCTTACTTTTTAGGACGCTATCTACACCTGAACCACTGCCACGCAAAACCGCAGGGCGGAAGGATACTATAAGTGGCAACAGTGATCGGTATGATTCGAACACTTCACTGTCCAGTGTGGGGGGTTCAGGTACACCAGTGGGTAGTGTTCCACGAAGAAAGAAGAAACCAGCCCCACAACCACCTTCTGCCCAAGAGCTGTTCCCTCCAGTTTCAGCTGGCTCATCTCGTGCATCTTCACCAACACTCAGTGTGGTAAATGTCCTGTACTACTTCCTATGCCATTAAGTAATGGTATAATTACGAGAATCATTAGCATCTTAAATAAATTTGAGTCCAAAAATTAATAAGCTGTTTCTTGTTTATTTGTGAGTGAGTGGTCAGCTTATTTTTAGTTTTAGAAAGCACTGTAGTTATGTTATACTCTATCATATAGTTATGAAGAAATTCCATCTTTTGCAACTGAATGTTATATTTGTCTCCCCTAAACACATTTCACTTATTCATGCTAGGCATTGTCAGTGGTATATACAGGATGTTTATTTTAACCGAAGACATTGAATTATGTTGAAAACTACACAGTGGATCAAAAAGATCTGTAATTCCAATTTGTTTGTCTCTTAGGAGGACATCCAACAATACCACACTTGACCTGCTACCCCACCCCTTGCATGGGTGGTGGGGGTGGGCAACTTTTAAATCTTCATGGGAACACCCCATTTTTTATTGCAGATTAAGATTCTATGGAAAAATCAACATATATTTTTTCTTAAGCATTTCTTCATTTTGCCACAGATGACACTGTAATCAGAGGATTTGAAGTGGGAACACAATTCTAATTTAATTGTAATTTATGACATGCTACTCAATGGCCCTTGAACATGCAATGGCACATGAGATCCCAACTCCATGCTGTGAGAGTAGAACAGTCCAGTACTTCATAACTTCTTATTGGAAACCCCATTCGCATTGTTGTATTCCTCCAACATATGGAACAAGGGACTACTCGATGCACCACCATGACTGTGTAGTGAACTATGACACATTAGGTTGCCAGATTTAACATCACTGGATTTCTTTCCATGGGGATAATTAAAAAGTTAAGGTGTACCACCAAGTGCCAGTGGGCCCTGAAGACATAGTTGACCACATCAGAAATGCCTGTGCTGACATTCGTGCAGATTATTCTTTTGTCCTGTGTAGGGTCATTTGAAAATCAGATCACTAAATGTATTGAATTTGGTGGTACTACATTTGAACACTTACTCTAATTTGAAAACTAGAGTAGCGTTCACCTCAAGCACCAGCCACAGTGGTGCATTGAGTAGTCCCCTGTTTGATATGTTGGAGGAATACAATGTTGCGAATGAGATTTCCAATTAGAAGTTATGAATACTGGCCTGTCCTAACCTCACAGCATGAAGGTGGGGTCCCACGTGCCATAGGATATTCAAGGACCATTGAGTAGCACATCATAAATAATGAGTGTGCATCCATTTCTATTCCTCTGATTACAGTGCCATCTGTGGCAAAATGAAGAAAATGCTTCAGACAAAAAAGTATGTAGATTTTGCCGTCCGCAGCTCATGGTCGTGCGGTAGCGTTCTCGCTTCCCGCACCCGGATTCCTGGGTTCGATTCCCAGCGGGGTCAGGGATTTTCTCTGCCTCGTGATGACTGGGTGTTGTGTGCTGTCCTTAGATTAGTTAGGTTTACGTAGTTCTAAGTTCTATGGGGACTGATGACCATAGATGTTAAGTCCCATAGTGCTCAGAGCCATTTGAATCATTTTTTTAGATTTTGCCATAGGATCTTAATCTGTAGTAAAAAATGGGAGTTCCCATTGAAGACTTAAAAGTTGTTCCCCACCACCCACTCAAGGGGTAGGGTGGAGATGGGGGTCAAATGTGGTATCAATGTTGTCCCCCTCTGAGACAAACAAATTGGAATATTAACTTTTTTTAATCCTTCATGTAGTTTTCATGATATTTCTGTGTCTTCAGTTAAAATGAACATCCTGTATGTATATGAAATTATTTAATTCTACATATTTTGGTAGGATATCTGCAATGGTTCATGGCAGCACATGTGGTCATGTGTTTTTCTCATTACATTAATTTATATATCATGTTTATCTATCAGTGTGTTTTTCTGTACATACTAGATGCACATCAGCTCTCCTGTTGCGCATAGCACATTGTCTTCCTCATGCTGAAGGACTGACTGATGGATCGTGAAAGTGGGCAATTTTCTTTTATTAGTTCTGCATTAGTGGAGTTGGGATACGTACTCTTCAGTGCCCCTTTATGATCTTAGGACCAGATATTAAAATATCTTGCAGTCATCACTGTATATTTATAGAGTTCCAATGATTACACTCTTGTATTCATCTTTCTCTTCTGTCACAGTTTTCAATTTCTTTTGTGTTGTGCTGTTTTTTGTGAAGAAGTTCTAAGTTTTTAGAAGATGTTACTACTTTTGTGAGAGAGTTGGTTGTGATATGTTATGGTTGTGCCAGTTTGTGTTCATTTTGAGGGATGAGCTTTCCTTTGCGAGTGCGCATTGAGTGTTGCTGTTGTGTGTTGATACATCTGGATTTTTTAAATCTGCTGACTTCTATTTGTATTTTCATCTTAATGGTGTTGTTTAGCTTTGTGTGTGGTCTTCTTTTGTGTCCATTGTTTTGTGCTGTGTTGATAATCATGTTTATTTCATCTTGATAGTTATCTTTACTTAGAGGTGTTGTGCATAGTGTTTATTCCAGATTTCTGATCACTGCCATTTTTTGTGAATGTCAGTGCATGGTTTCATGTTTGTAGCTGTTACTTTTGCAAATGTTGAAGCTGTACCTGTTGTTACATCTTGTGATAATGTATTGTCTTCTGTTTCCATTTCCATAATGAACTGAATGTTTTGTTGTATTCTGTTTACCTGCCTGAGTAACTGCTTGTACTGGCTGTAAACACTAGTTGTTTTATAGTTTACCACAGTGGTGTAAAAGAAGTTGATCCAAACTAATTTATACAGGACACTTGTGATCTGTCATTTTGGGACAGTACCTCAGACTAGCCTACTAAGACCACCTAAGCTACAGCACATATGTGTCATGCGAATTTTCGTGTTTTCTCACTCACTATCTACAGAGTATTAGTCTAGAGAAAAAAATGAAGAGGACTTTTTTTGGGAATTTAATGTAGTTCAATTTGGTACTGGCATATATTTGTGTAAATTGTACATAATGATTTTGTGAAGTGTAACAGCATAAAATTAACAATTAAATGTCAGTGTGTTTGTCTGGCCTTCTCAGCAACTACTGTGTTTGTTAGGATTACATTTGTATCAAATTGTCAATGTTTCTCATAACATTTACAAAAGTTAATTCTTTTTCGGAACCCAGAAGGGCACATTTAGATCAACAATGCTAATGAAACATGTGACTATGCCAGTGATGTAATATCCCAGTCAACGAAGATGAGAAAAAAGATTGAGTATGGGAGGTAATTCAAGTAGACACAAATTTTTGTGCAGTGGTAGAAGAGTGACATGAAAAACAATTAAAAATCCTGAACGTTGGACCTTCAGTGTAGGAAATTTTTTACTGGGATATGCTTTTGCTAGAGGCCTTGGTTTTCAACTTACGCAAGAAAAACGTACAAAAGTGAGCTTCAAATGCACCCCTACTCCCATTAATTGAAAAAAGAAATTGAATGTTTAAGAACTAAAGATACTCCACATGGGTTTGAGTACTCATATGTTCAATGACACAGACATGCTACTATGTCTTCATACAACATAAATTTTATCCATCATTGCTTCTATTTAAAATTATTTATTCTGCTACTATTAATGGCCTTCCAATCATCATTGGGTGGTAGCTGCATTACAATGCACAATAAATTATTTATGTAAATATGTTGTATATAAGTTTAATTACATTTTGATGAAAAGATGTATAAGAGAGTTAGATAAAACTCACCATCACCATTGCCGCCATTTATCATCAGCCATTGATCATCCACTGCTAAATACAGGCCTCTCCAGATTTCACCATACTTTATAATATTTTGCTTTTCATATCCAACTTAGTCCTGCATGTTTCCTTATATAGTTACTCCATCTTCCATCATGTCAGCATCTAAGCCTTTCCCTTATCGTGAGGAATCAAACACAGAATTTCCTTAGTCCTTCTCATATTTGTTAATCTCACTATATGCTTAGCCCATCTCCAGTTCAGTTTTGTAAGAGCCACTATTATGTCCTGAACTTCCATCCTTTCTTTTTTCTATGTCTAAATTTATCTGTCACTTCTTGTCTTGACCAACATGCATTTCTCCAATGCTGATTGGGCTATCCACAGTATTGATCATTTAACATCATTTTTCTTCCAGACATTAATACTGCCAGTATTTCAGCAGTTGTGGACTTTCCATTTAAGGCCAATTGGGTATTTCCTTGGAATACAGAATTTATTTTCTCATATGAGTTCCAAGTAAATTTTCACTCTCCTATGTATCCTTCTGAGTATCCATCTGCTTGTTGTTTTCAATTGCCCTAAGCATACAGATTCATTGGCTGTTTCTGTAACTTCATTATTACTCTTTAGTATTCTCTTATTGACATCCTGATTTGTGTACAGCTGTACACAACAGTAGATATTATGCCAGAACTGTAATCTACAATTCTTATAGATTCTGACTCAAAACATAACCTAATATTAGAAAGGAAAACAAATGCTGAGGAGACTAAAGTAAAAAGCATGCTGTGATCCACGGGAATAATATCCAATATGCATGTAAGAGGTGTAAGAGCACAGAATGCATATAAGGTGGAGAATCTGCGCATTCCTCCAAAGTTTTCACACATGTTGCATGTATGACAAATGTCAATGAGAACTGTTTGCAGCTAGAGCAAAGTGGAAGGCTGAAGCAGTCAGAATACTGGAAATTCCTTGATGGAACTGTATGTAAAATAAGGGAAGACAACCACTCACCTGTAGCAGATTGATAAGTGGCTCATACACACGCGGAATGGAAACCAGTATATTAGCTTTCGAGCTTGAGCCCTTCTTCTGTTACAACGGCTAATTGATGTGCAGAAGGATGCACAAGGCAAGGAGAGAGTAGCAGGGTCATGCAGTGAGGAAAAGATAGAGGAGACAGAGTGGGGTGGGGGAGAGAGAGAGAGAGAGAGAGAGAGAGAGAGAGAGAGAGAGAGAGAGAGAGAGAGAGAGCAGTAATTGGTAATTGCAGCATAGCTAGTATGTAACATGGCTGCTTTTACATGTGGCCCTACCATTTGGCTAGACTGTTGTAAATCACAGTACTAATGGGTCAATAATGTATTCATATGGTTGTCATCACATTAATTTATTCTAACTACAAAAATGATACTCATGAAAATCGTCTATTTCCACTACAAAAATTTCTTACTGTTACAGAAAACCAACTATTATCTGAATTCAGTCTGCCATATGCAAAAGCACGTTTCGCAGGAACATGCTATCTGTAGGTACGTGTTGAGCTAAATGATGAATAAAATAGTTTGGGTTTAGTATGAATTTATTTTAAATTACACTTGACATGTATTTGCCCTGATTTTAAAGTCTTAGAAGTTTGTTTCAACTGCAGCATTGCTCAAAATGAATGAATGAATGAAAAAGACCTGCAAGAGTTCGTTACCAAGAGTGTCGTTTATGACTGGAAGCAAACTAATGAATGATTAAATTGGACGCCTCTTATCAATTGATCAGTTGTGTTTGGTATGCCTTCCTGATTTGCACTAAGCTGAAGGCAATGGCTAGCTGTGCCATGGATTCAAGACAATGGAAGACAGTTGTTATGGCACTGGATTTTGTTTAAGAGGTATAGATTTCAAATCTGTATCTGTCTATCAACATTCAGGTTTCCTGTGGTTTGTCTTTATCACTTACAGGAAATGTGGGGGCATTTCCTTTGCAAGAACAAGGCATTCCCTTATCCATCCTTTTCCATTCTGAGCTAGTGCTAAATTTCCTATGATCCTATCAACAATGCAATAAAGCCTAGCCTTCCTTCCTTTTCAAAATAATGTGTTCTGCAGCCAGTAGGATGTCTAATAGCTCTTCAAGAGACTTCTTTTTTGTCTTGTCTGTGTAATTAATGTTGAGTTCATGATTTATTTGCTGCCTAATTATGAAGACCTTTTCCATTGAAGAGCCAAAGAAACTGGTACACCTGCCTAATATCGTGTAGGGCTCCCGTGAGCACACAGAAGTGCCACAACATGTCGTGGCGTGGACTTGACTAATGTCTGAAGTAGTGCTGGAGGGAATTGACACCACAAATCCTGCAGGGCTGCCCTTAAATCCATAGGAGTACGAGGGGGTGGAGGTCTCTTCTGCGCAGCACATTGCATCACATTCCAGATGTGCTCAATAATGTTCATGTCTGGGGAGTTTGGTGGCCAGCGGAAGTGTTTAAACTCAGAAGAGTGATCCTGGAACCACTCTGTGAAAATTCTGGATGTGTGGGATGTTGTGTTGTCGTGCTGGAACTGCCCAAATCTGTTGGAATGCACAGTGGACATGAATGGATGTAGGTGATCTGAAAGGATGCTTACATATGTTTCATATGTCAGAGCATATCTGTACATGTCAGGGATCCCATATCACTCCAACCACATGTGCCCACACCGTTACAAACCCTCCACCAGCTTGAAGAGTCCCCTGCTGACAAGCAGGGTCCATGGATTCATGAGATTGTCTCCATACCTGTATATGTCCATTCACTCGATACAATCTGAAATGAGACTTGTCAGACCAGGCTACATGTTTCCGGTCATCAGCAGTCCAATTTTATTGTTGACGGGCACAAGCGAGGTGTAAAGCTTTGTGTCGTGCAGTCATAAAGGGTACATGAGTGGGCCTTTGGCTCTAAAAGCCAATACCAATGATGTTTCATTAAAAGGTTTGCATGCTGACACTTGTTGGTCCAGCAGTGAAATCTGCAGCAATTTGCGGAAAGGTTGCACTTCTGTCATGTTGAACAATTCTCTTCAGTTGTCATTGGTCCCATTGTTGCAGGATCTTTTTCTGGCCACAGCAATGTTAGAGATTTGATGTTTTACCAGATTCCTGATATTCATGGTACACTCATGAAATGGTTATAAGGTAAAATCCCCACTTCATCACTACCTCAGAGATGCAGTGTCCCATAGCTCGTGCACCAACTATAGCACCACGTTCAAACTCACTTAACTCTTGACAAACTGCCATTGTAGTAGCAATAGCCAATCTAACAACTGTGCCAGACATTCATTGTCTTATATAGGTGTTGCCGACCACAGCACTGTATTATGTCTGTTTACATATCTTTGTATTTGAATATGCATTCCTGTACCAGTGTCTATTACCAGTGTGTAACAACATATTACAGCTGTTTCCAATTTCTTCTTCTTTGGTTTTACAACTAATCATTCTTCTCATCCAAATAATGATGTATTGAGGAGTGACAGTTTTAGCAAATTCTTGTCAACAACCAATACCAGTAAATTTCTTTAGTTACAGAAATAGTTCTGTAATAAAACTGGAAGCTCACCAAATATTAGAAGTGTTGAATTGTCAACAGACATGTAAACAAATCGGAAAACTCTGGTAGCTTTTGTACGAATAATGGGTAATATTTAGCTATGATCCAGTGGTTGAGTGGGTAGGTGTATAGCACGACTTGTAATCGAAGCAGTTGCAACCACTGCAGTAGGTGGCCACAAAAGACACCTACAACCATGCTGGTTTGGGCTGGTAATTTGTGCGATTACTGGCAGTAAGAGAGAGAGATAACATAAATGTAAAATATGAAACTGTAGCGAAGGATGGATGATGCAATGTTTAGGGTGGAAGAGAGCCATGTGGTGACCAGAACTTTTCCATAACAATATGTTGTTAAAGAAAGCTTTTGTGGTTTATGCTTTTGTACTTCTAGTACTTTGCTTCAGGTGCCCTGTGTGTTCTTGCTTCACTCTGTGTTTTGTACAGTTAGAATTGCATTGAGTAAAGCTATCAGTGTCATGGAATTCATTGAGATCTGTGGTTGTATAAAAAAAAGTATGAAATAATTTTTCAGTTTGTCAGTGCTAAGGGTCTCTCAAATTTTCCTTGCTTACAGCCAGAGAAACAGTCAGCTTCAAATCTTAACTTTCATGTATGCTGTTCTAGCACGTTTTAAACATTGCTTCTTTGATGTACAGGTTAAACAATATTGGTGCTAAACTACAATTGTGCCTTACAGCCTTCTCAACACAACTTTCACTGTTTAGATCACTTTTATTATTTCTGCATGTTTTTGTAGGTGTTGTAGATTACTTTCATCCTCTCATGGTATTGAACATGTTATTCCTCAGTACACTGATGAGACTTTCTGTAAGTCCACAGTTTTTTTTCTGTTCGTAAGATCAAGAAACTAGCTCTGTCTCTTCGCATATTTGGCTTTGATGTTTCTTATCCAGTGCTCCTTATGAACTTTTTTGTAAACTTTTGTATAATGTACTTGTCAGCATTGTAGGAGTGAGTGGCACAAAACTAATTATACAGTAGTTTCCACTTTGTCCACTTGTTTATTCTTCGGTAGTGCAATGACAATACTTCTTGCAAATCTGTTGGTAGGTGTTCTGTTTGATATATTCTGAACATAAGATAATATAACTTTCAATTTCCTATACACCACACTAATTTTGGGTATCAGAAAGACTGCAGCTGACTTGTTTGGGATAAAATAATCAGATAATTCAGTGGCCAGTCAGACTTTGTGTGCAGTATTGCATCTTCTGTGACACCAGTACCGTATTTACTCGAATCTAAGCTGCACTTTTTTTCCTGTTTTTGTAATCCAAAAAAACGCCTGCGGCTTAGAATCGAGTGCAAAGTAAGCAGAAGTTCTGAAAAATGTTGGTAGGTGCCGCCACAACTAATTCCTGCTGTCGAATATATGTAGCGCTACACAGGCATGCTTTGCAGGCACAAAGATAAATCTGGCACCAAAACCTCTATGTCAGTAAATACATTTAAAAAAAAGGTGGAAGATAAGCTTTTTTTCTCCACCCCCAGTTTCGACCACTGCATTTTCATACATTATCCAACGAAGTAAATACAAATTCCGTATTGTTCATCTTCGAATGTAGCAGCATTTCAATGTACAACGAAAATCCGACTGGCAAGACTGTTTGGGATGTTTGTCAATATGGCCAATTCTATGTTCTGAATTTTTTCCTAACTGTGAGAAGAGATGGTTGCTAATAGGAACTTTTATGTATTTTGTATCACATGCAGTATTCTCTTCACCATAAGAATAATACGAATACAAACATTTTACCATGTATTGTTTCGTGTTTGCTGCTATCTCATTTAAATCCTGTCTGCCCAATAAACTATGAAACTAGAGTGCGACAACAGAAAACGTGGAAGAATATACATATCATGTCATGTTTATATTCGTATTATTCTTATGTATAATAGTGATACAGTCAGAAATGAAGCACTGCAATTGACTAGATTTTTAAATCTAAGATGACTCTAATTTCTGTGCAGAATGTAAAGTACTAAAGAGGCGTCTGCAAAGATTTTCAAATGTAGAAAAATTTTCGCTAAACTCTTGTTCAGAACATCTTCTATCATATGCAGTCTATTATTTGGTTCTTGTTGACAATTATCAAAGAAAGCAGCAGTGTAAGTAACAACAAATAGCAGTCTCTTGCCAAGACGATTCCTCTCTCTCTCTCTCTCTCTCTCTCTCTCTCTCTCTCTCTCTCTCTCTAAGTCATGCCACGAGCGGCGACAGGCCGTAAACACTCATTGTCAGAATGCGACAAACAATGAATGACACAGTACAGTAATGCATCTTCAGCTTAGAGTGACGTAAACACCTATAACAAAGAGAACGGCACTTATCAGATCAAAGAAAAATAAGCAATCAATTCAAACCAGACGAAGCACGTGAAAAAGGAAGGGTACCCGTATAAATACGGACGGAGCGCCTGACACGTAGCAATGGCTACATGGTAAAGCTTAACTGCTAAGCTTACGACTCGAACCAAACTACTGTAGCTGTATCGTCATTCATTTGACCTAAATTGTGTCTCATATTACAATGGACCAACTTTGTTTCGATTTGGAGGTGCAGCCTAAAACTTTTCTCTCCCCTTGAATTGTGAGTCTCAAATTTCAGGTGCGTCTTAGAATTGGGAAAATCATTTTTCCCTTGATTTTGAGTCTCATTTTTCAGGTGCGGCTTACATTTGAGTAAATACAGTACTTCAGACAGCTCTGTTGTCTGCCTGTCTTTTTTTTTTTTTTTTTTTTTTTTTTTCCAAACACTGCCATCAGTCATATGTGAGTTTTTGCTTATAGCTTCTTCTTCATTTCTGATTTTTTTAAGCCATTTATTATTTACTGTAATTCTAATCTTTTCCTTGGTCTGCCAATATCTTTCCTTATCTTTTATTTTGCTTTTGATGTGGAATATTTTTAACTTTACTGGTAAATTATTGTTGATCCATTCTCTTGATATTTTCATTATATCTTCTGCTATTTTCTTATAACTTTTCTCATACAATACTTACTTGAGAGTTTTTCCGTAAAGTTCTAATTTTTTATTTTATTTTTTTTAAATATCCATACTCTGAGAGATCTCATTTCTGCTCTTTGAATACATATTTCTTATTTAATTTTAGTGAATCACTTCCATATAACAATGCTTAGAGAGCAACCACACTGAAAAATTTCTTAGGCTTTCTTTTCATGTTTTAGTTTCTAGGTGCCAGTTAATTGCTGTGCATATCATGCTAAATGTGTTGATTTTACTTTATATGTCATTATGACATTCATAAGAGAAACCACAATAAAGTTAATTTAATTAGTTTATGAGGAATAACATTTTATAATTAAAAACAGTTTTATTTCAGATGGGATTCTCACCCGAAAAGCCTTTGCTGTTTTCATAATATTAATATTTTCATATTATATTTAGTACATACTTCGTTAAATTCGTATAATACTCTTCATGGATCATCCTCTTCTAAAATGTAGAGTGAGTTCATTAGCATAAGGAAATGAATTCAGCAGTCATTTGATGTACAGTGCCATCTGTATGTAGCATCAACAATTGATGTAATGAATACTGCAGGATATAAACTATAATACTAGTTCACACCCTTATTTACTGATTCTGGATCTGTTGAGTTTCAATCAATACCTATCACAATTGTCATGTATTCATAATAATAGCATGAGTAAGGCATATCTTCATTGCTTCATTATATTGCAGTTCTTTTCTCTAAGTACATTGTCAAACCCTTTTTCAAAGTTTATAGAAGCTTAGTGTATTTGCAAGTTAAATTCTTTGTTTTTCAGTAAGATGACATAAAAGAAACATTGTGTTAGTGATGGAATGATAGTTTCTAAATCATTAAATTACAGGATGGTTATAATTAAACTTCCGCTACCGTAGCCATTGTAGATGGAAAAGTATCTACCAAATGGTCACCCAGTTTATAGGAATTATGTTCAGACTGTGCACTCCGGGATCTGTGTTGTTAGTAGTGTTAGTGTCATGACTTGCCTTAGTCACTGGTACGGGTACAGCAAGAAGGGGTTGAAACTTAAGCATCAGCATGCATTACAGTTGCAGTCAGTCCATGCAGGTCTGGACGAGCTGAGCAGGCCTTTACTTATGAAGCAGTTTTACCAAAACAGGAATATTGCTGCTGCTCTTCACAAGTATTGATGGATTAAAGGAAAATGTGAGGTCCTCTTTCTGCACTGGCATTGAACGTACTTCAGGAGTTCGGATTAACTGGCCGTTTGGGAACTGCTCTTGAGAGAGTCTGATGGCTAGTTGTGCCACAAATTGTTGAAGTTACTTTACTGTTGCTGTGGCTGACAATGCTGGATGTACGTGTTTGCTCTTCAAGCAGTGTACAAACTTTGTCCTGACAGCTGAACATTCCGTGCTCCACATCCGAACTGAGATTTTTTGGGCAGCAGCAGACCAATCTCTAGTGTGGTTCCAGGATTTTGTGGATGCAGATGTTTGTCACATTAAGCAACATTTATAACCTAGAACATAAACATGTACACAATTAACAAATTTACCCACTCGTGTGGAAATTAAAATGTGTTTCTGTCAGTCATTATTTCTCTTCTGCATGACCTTACAAATTTTTTCCATTAAGTTTCATTCTCCTACATTCATTCATTTTTTGCGGGGGAGGGGGGGGGGGGGGGCTCTCAGGTGCCACAAGTGTAATTATAACTGCCCTGTATGTGCTGCCATAATTTTCTCATTTTTATTGTGTATTTTCATGATTTAAATTTGTCGAACATATGATGTACATATTATAACAAACATATAAAAATGAACACCAGAAAATGAAGAACCTATAGATTATTAAATTTTTGTTTCAACCTGTTCCACAAGCAGTTAATATAATTCCAATCTTGTGAATAATGTTTACGTTAATAATTATCAGACACTCTCACCACGAAGTGCACGTAAGCAACGTAAGTCGAGACCAGCTCCTCCGCCACCACTGCCATCATCATTGCCACCAAATGCGACACCAGGTGCTGAATGGGAAAAGACTGAGAAAGAAGCAGCTAATCGAAACCGGCAGAGTCAAACCAGTGTAACACTAGGTAAAAATATTTTACATTCTTTTCATAATTATATGGCACTAGAAAATCTAGTATAGTCATTATAGGTATCTCTTAGAGTCCTGCATCATAACAGAAAATTTCATCTCAAAAGTGAATGCAGTGTAAGTTGTAATATTACATCAGAAGAAGTCAGGTGGTAAATATTTTTATAAAATTAAGGCATAATACTTTTTGTAACAAGATTATATCAGTTTGATAGTGAAAGAACAATATTCTCTTCCTGAATTCAGATTCAACATCTCTTACTGACCAGTCACCATCAGCACCAAACAAAAGTACTTTTGGGCAGTGGAAGAGAAAGAAAGGTCCTGCACCTCCAAGACCAGTGCCACAGAGGAGACAGGTAAAGTATACATAAATCTGCATAACATTTCTTAATTTTCTGATAGTTGATCACAAAGCTAGTAACAATAATTTAATATATAAAAATAACTATAAAATATATGTAAAAGTATAGTATTTCTATTTATAAAGTCTACTATAGCCAGACCAGGTGCATACCTGAAGGGACACCAATACAATTTGGAACAACATTACAATGTTCACAGCCCTTCTTCAATTTTTTTTTTTTTTATTTTTCACGTCTCCAGTAAGCAACATTCTTCCATCTATTTACACTCGTAGTTCATCATAGCACTTTGCTGTCTTCATTATCAGACTTGGGTGGAGTTTAACTAAGTTACAGTTTTTTTAATTTTGAATGCTACAGTGCTCCTGCTCATCCTACACTTCTGTGCTATCAAATCATCTTCTGTACATGGTGCACTGGTTTACCTACTAAACTCACTGTCAGGAGGAGTGAGGCCGAAATCTGCATGAGACTATCTAGATTTAGTTTTTATGTGATGTCTTGAAATCAATAAAGGCAAAAGCTTGCCAGTGGCCATCATAGTCCTCAATCAGAACATGAATCTGGTTTTAATTACCTCAACATTGACAAGGTGTTAAATCTTCTTTTTCCTTCCTTCATTCTGGTGTTGCACATATAGCAGTTTCATTTATTTCCTCACTTTTTCTTCAAATCTCAGTATTTAAACAACATTCTGTATAATTTGTTCCACAGTCTGGTGTTTTAGTGATTACAACTTGGTACTGTCATTTGTTAATAATTAATAATTTATCAGTGTCTCCTCTTTGATTTATGATTCATTTCACATAAATTATTCATGTTGCTTAAATGTATTATGCATTCATCCTTCTTTTGATCTGACCATGGTTGTATTACCTGCCTTGCTTCCTCAGTTTCTTATCTTTTTTGGACATAACTCTCTTGCCCCAAGAGTGCATAACTCTCATTTATCGACAGTTCTTAACCATATCTTACTTTTCCTTTCTTTTTTCTTTTATTTTTCTTCTTCTTCTTCTTCTTCTTCTTCTTCTTCTTCTTTTTCTTTATCTTTTTTTCCCCACATCTTTGTGGACTAATCCTGTCTCCCATTTCACATAATTTTCTGTCCCACAATAAATTCTGGTTCTGGACTATATCTCATGCTTGTGTAAAACATTATTTAACTTATTGCCACGTCAGTTCTGTGTAAAACCTCAAACTCTTGATGATTACCACTATTGTGTTTGTTAGGATCAGCTGATTGTTGTGGCTGCCCGCTGATGAACAGGATGGTGGTAATGTGTAGAGCTTGAGACATTACCCAGAAATGATGGGAGAGAAGTTTGAGAATGTTTGATACAAGTGTGTCATCAAAAAACTTTGTTCTCAATCATGTGATGTTCGACAGTGATAGAAGCAACTTGCAATATGTTAGAAGTAAAACCACTTTATTAATAAAGTGGTGTTTTTGTATTTTCCAATCAATAACATTTCATAACGAGATTTTCTTTTTCCTTATGTTATCTGTTATATTGTTTGTTGTTCTCCTAGATAAAATCGATGCCTATGCTGGAAGTCAAGCGTGAACTGGAGGACATTGAAGTGAAACAACAAGAGCTTGAAAGACAAGGAGTGAAACTGGAAAAAACCATCAGAGACAAGTTTGAAATGACAGCAACTGAAGAAGGTAGTGCATTTTAATATTGACCTATCATTCAATTATACATTTATTTGTATTTGCCTGACAAATGCTTGGTTGTATCTTCTCATATCCTTTTGATTTGCAGAGGCCAGCATGACACCTGATGTTGAAGACTTAGTCCTGCAGTTATTTGAGTTAGTAAATGAGAAAAATGAACTGTTCAGAAGGCAGGCAGAATTGATGTACCTGTAAGTATGACAGCAGAAGAAGTCATATGTTAATTTCAAATGAGTATGGTATTAATTTCCAGTTATTTAAACAATTATGAGACAAAACTCTAGCAAGAATAAACATTAAAAAGTAAAATCAAATTTCTGAATGCGAAAGCCAGTAGTCATAGAGATTCAGCTGTAATATTTTACAAGTGGCTCAGAGTTGGATGTAGGTACAGGTAATTAGATTTGGGTGTGTACAATTATACAGTATAATGGCTGTGGGGCGTTCAACTTTCACTATGCGGAAAAAGGCACAGACTTTGTTCATTTTGTAGTGCTTAGCTCATTACTCAGCTTTGGTGCTATGCACAGCCTTTTGCGCCTGACTTTAAATTGTGAGTGAATGACAGCCACACAGTGATTGCAAGGCTTCTTTTCCTTGTTATCATACCACATCATGTTACTTCTCTCTGGATCTGGATAGCTGTTTGTTGTATATCAAGGAATATAGCTGAAGGATGGTCAAGTGCAGAAATCAATATTATAGTTTGCAATTGCTTCAAAATCAGCAGTGCTCTTGTGAGAGGATACCACTAGCCTCAAGGGACAATCATATTTACAGAAGGGATCCAAGTAATGTGTGAATTGAATAAGCAAATTTAGGTTCCTGTTTCTGTGCTACTTAAAAGCTTTTGTTTGGTAAACAACTAAAAGCTGTCAGTAACAGGTAGTTATCTAATTTAAAAATTGCAAGGAATGACTGGCGAGACAGAATTTTTCCATGTTACTGGGTACAGACAGAAAGGTAGCAAACCTAGCTTCATTTGATTTGTATGTATGTATGTGTGTGTGTGTGTGTGTGTGTGTGTGTGTGTGTCTAAAGTACAATCTAACTTCTGCACCATTTCAGTGCAGTAATGTGTTCATTGTAAATAAGTATTGTAGTAGTTCTGTTATATGTTTATTACCTTATAAATAAATAAAAGTTTTTTTTTAAAATTCAGTGCATTAATGCGATCTTAGTAAATAAATGTTGTGAAATGATCATTTCATATAATGTTCACTAAAAAAGGAGGGGGGGGGGGAGGGGGAGGGAGAGAGAGAGAGAGAGAGAGAGAGAGAGAGAGAGAGAGAGAGACGGTCTTCCACCTGGGGACCTGTGGAAGGTACGTACTGGATAATAAGTGCACCCTTATTGGCCTAAAAATGCAGAAAATTATCATATGGTTTGAAGAAAGTTTAATTTATGTTTCACATATAAGAATTTCTCATTCAGCTGGCTTGTAGATCACATATTTGATGTGGAAAGGTAACCATTAAGAATCTTATGTAAAACACACTAGACACATGCAGTGGCCCTTTCAAGGCACCATTAACATTTTTATACTTGTGTGGAAGAACATTGAATGTGTCAGTGTGAGTAACAGAGAACACTACTGATCTACAGGTTCTGATTTAGCTAGCAAGGATACAAAATCTAAGTCAATGTTTTTTATTTTTAAAACAAAGATTAACAGGCTACTAGCAAATGTAGAGCAGGAATCTAGGAAGTTACTGATATTCATAACGAAATTTAATTGTGTATACCGGCAGTATAAATTATCTCTGTTATAGATCTCAGTTGTCCATTATCAAATCACACTACAATATTTCCCATAAAGCTAAGTTTT
The DNA here is from genome assembly GCF_023864275.1 of Schistocerca cancellata. Classification (NCBI taxonomy): domain Eukaryota; kingdom Metazoa; phylum Arthropoda; class Insecta; order Orthoptera; family Acrididae; genus Schistocerca; species Schistocerca cancellata. The sequence continues at coordinate 433,020,114 of NC_064626.1, read as the reverse complement.
TCAGCTTTACAAAATAGCTGTACACACAATTATATTCCTTAGCATTGTATTGTACATTGTTTTAGACGCAGACAACAACGTTTGGAAGAGGAACATGCAGATCTGGAATATCAGATACGCTGCTTGTTAGAGAGGCCAGAACATACAAAGACAGACTCAGACAAAGCACGTGAGGAAGAGCTGATTCAACGCCTTGTGGAAGTAGTAGAAAGACGAAATGAAATTGTTGAATGTCTTGAAATGGATCGTATACGTGAAGCAGAAGAGGACCAGAGTATTCACACACAGCTCGGCATCTTTGCAGGTAAACCTGTCAAATCAACTATCATCACATTATTTCACAGAAGCTCACATACAGCAAGTAGTCTGATGTTTCACTTGTTGCATGACATGGGTACATTTCTGACAGTATCATCATTACTAGTACTTTTATTGTTATATAGCCTCTGTAGTGTGTTATCCAGTGTGGGTATATGTTCCATCTAGGTTACAGAAAATGGGTTTCCTTGTAGAGACAAGCAAGCACTGTGGAAAGATGATGTCTCACATTGGATTGGTCCATCAACACTAAATCTAATTCAGTTTTGCTTTCAAAGCAATTTTCTTTCTACGGGAAAACACACCCGCCCTATACAAGACATGAGTACTGATAAGTTTTCAGTGACTCTTTTTTCCCCCTGTTCTTCTTCTTCTTCTTCTTCTTCTGCTGCTGCTGCTGCTTCACTTTAACACTCATCCTTTTTGCCAGCCAAATGATCAAGCTATAACTTTGGCATCATCAACTGTGGACCCACAAATAAAATATTGGAGAACATTATTAAAAATTTGAGTGACTTGGTTTCGTTTCATCTTTCAACACAGGTAGAAGGAAATCTGCATCAGTGCCCACCTATTGTTGCTTGATTTGCATAAATATGAAATAGGAAGTAGAAGGCAAAGGAAATTCTCATAAAAAAATTTTCATAGAGTATGATACAGGAGAATGATCTCCCAACAGAACTGTATACCTATGAAATTTTCTCACAGAGCAACCCTTTGTTGGCAGTTCTTCTTTGATTTCATTTTTTTCCAGAAAAAGTAAATTAATAACTGATTCTTTATTTGTAACTTATTAAACTATTTAGATACAATGGAAGAAGTAAAGGTAACAACTCACTCTGTAAATGAGGTGTTGAATCATTGACAGGCCCATAAACAAAATTAAGAATATTCCTAAGCTTCCACAAAATCTTTCTTCAGGGCTAACAGGAAAAAGAAAACGCACACTCACACAAGTATGTGCAGAGGGCGGGGGGCGGGGGGGGGGGGGGGGGGCACTATGTTGTCCCAAGTACACTTGTACAGGCCTGCAACTTAACAGAGCAGAGAAGGTGTATCGGGTGCAGTGGAGAAGTTGAAAAAGGAGGCAGGGAATTGGAGGGAAGGAGGAGGAAGGAGCAACTGACATCTGGCTGGAAGGGAGAGCTAGCAAGTGCACAAAATAGGAATGTGGCACCAGTGACCTCATTGTGGTGCAGGCATGAGGAATTGTATGTGGCCCACAATGATGTGGATAGGGGAATGGGGGGATAGAATGACGAAGAGGGAGACTGAGGAAAGGATGATGTGAATATAGAATCAGTGAAGCGCAGGTCACAGATATAGGAATGGGCAGGTGTAAGACAATGGCTTGTGGAGATTGCAGGCACGAGATTCCAGGAACAAAGGATATAGTGTAAGGACAAATCCCATCTACATAATTTGGCGAATGCATCTCTGAGGGACTGATCTAGATGGCAGAGGCCCTGTGGCAGCCATTGAAGTTGATCATGGATAGTCAGTACTGTTGTTGGCCGCAGTTTGGTAATGACCATTCATTGTGTTTGAAAAGTTGCTTGTTGGTCATGCCCATACAGAAAACTGTATGGAAGTTACACCAGAGGTTGTATGTGATGTGACTGCTTTCACAGGTGGCCTGACCTGTGATAGGATGGGATATGCCTGTGATGGTACTGGAAGCAGATGTGCTGGATAGTTTTATGAGACAGGTCTTGTGCCTGGAGCTTCCACAGTAATTTGCTCTACTGTATTTTACAGACTATAAGATGCACCTTAATTTTTCAGCAATTTTTGTAAAAAAAAATACACGTTTTTACCATTTTTATTATTAGGTTGCAAAGCCAGACAAAAAACTTCTTTGTTTACGAAACTGAACTGACCTCTCTAAAATAATTGTAATCTTAACTTTCTTCTTCTTCTTCCTCCTCCTCCTCCTCCTCCTCCTCGTCATCGTCATAGTCATAGTCATAGTCATAGTCATATATAAGGTGGTCTCCACTGCCATTTAGAGCATTAATTATGCTGCACTTCTTGAAAGATTTAACAATAATGTATTTCCCCACTCTAGACCATGAACATTTTACCCACTGACACACTTGTTTCATTGTAGGTCATTTTAAAGCTCTCTTGGACACGAATTCATGTTGGGTTTCATCCATTGTCCATTTGTTACATTCCTCTCTCATATACATTTTAAATGATTTATTTATCAAGACATCAAGAGGTTGCAATTGTGGAGAGTCCTCCCAGAATAACAGCAAGCTCTGTATTTCCCAAAATTTTTCAAATGAGTACTAGACTGATCTAATACAAGAAGAGCACTCTTCTGCTATAGAACCCCTCTCCTTCTCTCTCTCTCACTCTGGTAATCCATAATTTCATAGTAGCCTCTTCCATCCAACCCTTGTCATACACATCATCGACAACACCTGACATTGTTTTGCATTTGAAGATGGTCATTGAATTAAGTTTAGTACAATCAGACAAGGGCGATGAACTTGAGGGCATTATTATGGAAATGGAAGAGGTTGTAGATGAAGATGAAATGGGAGATATGATACTGCGTCAAGAGTTTGACAGAGCACTGAAAGACCTGAGTTGAAACAAGACCCCGGGAGTAGACAACATTCCATTTGAACTATTGACGGCCTTGGGAGAGCCAGTCCTGACAAAACTCTACCACCTGGTGAGCAAGATGTACGAGACAGGCGAAATACCCTCAGACTTCAAGAAGAATACAATAATTCCAATCCCAAAGAAACCAGGTGTTGACAGATGTGAAAATTACCGAACTATCGGTTTAATAAGACACAGCTGCAAAATACTAACGTGAATTCTTTACAGACGAATGGAAAAACTGATAGAAGCTGACCACGGGGAAGATCAGTTTGGATTCCATAGAAATATTGGAACACGAGGCAATACTGACCCTACGACTTCTCTTAGAAGAAAGATTAATGAAAGGCAAACCTATGCTTCTAGCATTTGTAGACTTAGAGAAAGCTTTTAACAATATTGATTGGAATACTCTCTTTCAAATTTTGAAGGTGGCAGGGGTAAAATACAGGGAGCGAAAGGCTATTTACAATTTGTACAGAAACCAGATGGCAGTTACAAGAGTCAAGAGGTATGAAAGGGAAGCAGTGGTTGGGAAGGGAGTGAGACAGGGCTGTAGCCTATCCCCGATGGTATTCAATCTGTATATTGAGCAAGCAATAAAAGAAACAAAAGAAAAGTTTGGAGTAGGTATTAAAATGCATGGAGAAGAAATAAAAACTTTGAGATTCGCCGATGACATTGTAATTCTGTCAGAGACAGCAAAGGACTTGAAAGAGCAGTTGTATGGAATGGACAGTGTCTTGAAAGGAGGATATAAGATGAACATCAACAAAAGCAAAATGAGGATAATGGAATGTAGTCGAAATAAGTCGGGTGATGCTGAGGGAATTGGATTAGGAAATGAGACGTTAAAGTAGTAAAGGAGTTTTGCTATTTGGGGAGCAAAATAACTGATGATGTTCGCAGTAGAGAGGATATAAAATGTAGACTGGCAATGGCAAGGAAAGCGTTTCTGAAGAAGAGAAATTTCTTAACATCAAGTATAGATTTAAGTGTCAGGAAGTCGTTTATGAAAGTATTTGTATGGAGTGTAGCCATGTATGGAAGTGAAACATGGATGATAAATAGTTTAGACAAGAAGAGAATAGAAGCTTTCGAAATGTGGTGCTACAGAAGAATGCTCAAGATTAGATGGGTAGATTACATAACTAATGAAGAGATATTGAATGGAATTGGGAAGAAGAGGAGCTTGTGGCACAACTTGACTAGAAGAAGGGATCGGTTGGTAGGACATGTTCTGAGACATCGAGGGATCACCAATTTAGTATTGGAGGGCAGCGTGGAGGGTAAAAATCATAGAGGGAGACCAAGAGTTGAATACACTAAGCAGATTCCGAAGGATGTAGGCTGCAGTAGGTACTGGGAGATGAAAAAGCTTGCACAGGATAGAGTAGCATGGAGAGCTGCATCAAACTAGTCTCAGGACTGAGGACTACAACACAACACACCACCAGCATGTCATGAAAGTACAATATTATAGTGAAATTTTTCATGTTTACTTGCTTTTATAGTTACAGTTTTCGCACCTTTCATAACGGAACTATTGTTACTCAGCACATCAAATGTCAGAGAAGTTTCGTCCATATTCACTGTTCAGCTTGTTTCCACATTAGTTTTCTAACGATTTTGATTAATGAAGCGATGGAAAGATAATATTTTCACTTTATACTCTTGTGGAATTTTCTGATATATTTTGGCTGTGGTTTGCATGCAAAGTCCATGATGCTTCATAAACCTGTAGCACCAACCAATTCCATCCTCAAAGTCTGTGAAGTTTCACTATAGTGCTAGCTTACAAGCATGCATTTGAATCATTTTTATATTAATTCCAATGTAATTTGGACAGTGTCCTTAAATCCTTTTCAGTTTGCCATATTTTAGTTTTGGCCATTTTGCATTCAGTACTCTGCACATTTAATCTTCCTCATTTTTTCCAGTTCTTCTTTAATAGCCCACCAGTTGCGACTGGTTTTTTTCTGTTGATGGAGGCCCAAAATTCCACTCAGCTGCTGTGTTTCCATGTCCTTTTGCATATGCTATTACTTTCAGTTTCTAGCCCACATAAAATGAATATTTTTTTTCCACTGCAAAACTAGCTACTAACAAAAATATTGTACTTTGACCAATAACACAAATCACTTTCAATTCAGGTTCACTGGCACCAAAGACTGCAATGGCCAAAAAAAAAAAAAAAATATTTCGAATACCTGACAGGCTTGGGATCCTAATCCCCTTCAAAGTAGGCCCCTTGTGCTTGCGCACACTTAGCCCACCGATCCTTCCACTGCTGGAAACACCTCTGGAAGTCCACGTTTGGAATGATGTCCAGCTCCGTCGTCGTGTTCCGCACTCTCTCTTCTCTGCTTTCAAAACAGGATCCTTTCAGTGGTGTCTTCAATTTTGGAAACAACCAAAAGTTGCAAGGAGCCATGCCTGGAGAGTAGGGACGTTGGCAAATGGTTGTAATTCCATGTTCAGCCAAGAAATTTTGGATCAAGTGGGATGAATGTGCGGGGGCATTGTTGTAATGCAGTTGCAGTTTTTCCCCGTCCACATTTCTGGTCTTTTTCCCTGAACTGCATCACCGAGTTGGCGGAGAACAACTTGATAGTACTCTTTTGTCACTGTTTGTCCTTCCAGTGCGTATTCGTGATGCACAATTCCATGGACATAAAAGAAAACAGTCAACATCACCTTGATTTTGCTTTGCACCTGCCGCACGTTCTTCGGCCTTGGAGACTCGGGATGCTTCCATTGCAACCACTGCCTTTTTGTTTCTAGGTCGCACCCATACCCCATGACTATCTCCAGTTGTCACAGTGTTCAGAAACTCAGGATCAGTGTTGGTGGTGTCCAGAAGGCCCTGTGCAGCATCAAAACAGATCTTTTTGCTCTGGTGATGACAACTTGGGCATGAATTTCACGGCCACTTAGTTCATGTTCAAATTATCATGCAAAATTGCATGTGCAGCATATTTACTTACTCCAACCTCTTGGGCAATCTCCTGTATGCTCAAGCAACAATGTGCCATCACCAAATTTTGCACCCTCTCAACAACAGCTGCACTAAAAGCAATTTGGGGCCTGCCAGAACGCTGGTTACTCTCCGCTGATGTGCGGCCATTTTTGAATTGGTTGAACCACTCCTTAATTTGTGTTACACCCATCGCATCTTCTCCAAACACCTGCTGAATCTTACAAACTGTTTCGCTTTGAGAATCACCAAGCTTTTGACAAAATTTGATGCAGTATCTTTGCTCAACATGCTCAGTCATCTTAAGAGAATCGGTAACCTGATGAATACGCTGTGTAGCACCTCACTCTGAGCGGATTTTTAAAGAGCCGCAGTATTTTGACCATGCAAAGGTAGCATAATCATTAGTCTCTTAATTAGGCAGCAACTGACGCTCTGGAAGGCAGGGACAAAATTCACGCTTGTGCATAAAGGTCTCTTCCTTTACTGCGAGTGGCGCCATGCTATCGTCTCTATTTTGTGCAGGAAAATCAAAGTTTGGATACTTTTTAGACAGACCTCGTAGTGTTAGCAAGCTTGTTAATCCCCACAATTCATGTTCATAGCAACTGTGCACTGCTGCTGCCAGTTGAATCCATTGTTGCCAGATAGAGATAGGTTTCCTGTAACATCAAATATATCGCCATTTTTAAGACTTGTGGAAAATTTAAATCAAACAGTGGACATTTTTCATTAATTTTGAGTATAAAATTGAAGAAAGTGCTTCTTATAGTCCATACAATGTGGTATGTGGCATGGGGTTTGGTATTAAATATGATGTAAGGACAGACTGCATTACTTCATAGATTGAATAGGTGATGCAATACGACCACGGAAAGAGTGGGAACAGTTGTGTGTAGACTGTCTCTCATTTTTGGGGATGATGGCTAGCCATTCTTAATTTAATCTATAGAAAATTTTTAGTAATGTTGTCTGCCTGAACACTAGAATCACAAAAACCCGGTAATCTTATATGTGCTTGTTGATATTCTCATAAGTAATAAATAATGGGGAAGTGATTGGTCAGCCCCTTTACACCCAGTTCCACATCACACTTTAATGAGACACTGCATATTTTGTGTTCTGAACCTTTTGCAGACAATATTAAAGTGTAATGCAATTAACTGCCAGCTACTTTAAGAGCAGCTGACATTTTGAAGTAATTGCATTTCTTCAGGTGAATGGTTGTTGTTTAAAATTACTAGTATCTTTACTTGAATAGAAGATATGTATGTGGACACTAAAATTTATTACAAAAAAACAAGAAATGACACCAAGATGACAGTTTGCTAACTTACTGTAAAGTTGAGACTTTTATTGTCATGGCATATCTGTATCATCACTATTTATTGGGGGGGGGGGGGGTTAAACCACTGTAATTTGCGAAACTTGCAGTTTTGTTGCTCATCTTATGTTTCATGTCCTGTCTTTTCATTTGTGTATCAAATTACTACAAATACTGTAATATTTTTTCCAGCCAAGAACAAGGCTGCAAATGAGAAAAAAGTCATCAGTAATGTAAAGGCAGAAACAAAAGCAATAAAAAAGGACAAGAAACTTAAAAAACTTAAAGAAAAGGCTCTTCATAAGAAAGCCACAAAAGCTCCTGTTGATGCTGATAAGGATATTGATGAGGCAGAAGTGCTGACTGAAAACACTAAGGAGAAAAAGACAAAGAAGAAATGGTTTATTTAATAAATTACTATGTTTAAAAAGAAAAATTCCAATTTTTTCTTCAGTTTGGTGCTTTTACTGGAGGGGTGTATATTTATTTTTCAGGTGTCACATTAGATTATATAATTACATTATTTTCAATAAAAGTGTACTATATTATTATTATTATTTTGTACTGAATTTTCAGATGATTGTATATAGAAATACTGCTGATTACTGTGATATTGAATGGTAGAAACAAGCTGAAATTATGAGAAATAATTGTTGTATAATATTTTTGCATTTAGATGTTGTGCACTGTTTATAGATTATTTAAAGCTGCATTCAGATTTCTTTGAGAAATGCACATTTACCAAACATGTACTTATTAAGCTCTGCTTTGCTCAGCAGGAAAAAAAATAATTCTTCACATTTCTCATTTTTATTTGAAATTCATTTACTTTGTCATGTGTGACAATATTGTCGCCAAAACTATCTGTTGGTGCCAAATCTTTTTATTGACTGTAAAACTACAAAAATAGCTGCATTTTGAATTATGGTTTTCCCCAGTCCCGTTTTCCATGTTACACCACTAGTGCCTTGATGTGAAAGCAGTTCCTTTTGCTAATTACAGTACCAATATGTTTCTGGAAGGTGCCTTGTTAATGACATGATGATAAATTTATCTTAAGAGGAAAAACATTACATTCTGTTTCCATGTAGCAAAAATGTAATGGGTCACTGTTGCTTTTCACCTGATTGTTGCACAAATAAGGTTTGTCCTAAAAATTGTTGACACAAGTTATCCTCAGAACACAGTGAATTTATGGTAGCAGAGTGCAGTTTTACAATATTCTTTGCTCAGTAACTGTTGGAAATTGACATTTGCTGCATTCAAGCTTATTATTATTATTAATTTAAAAAAGTTATTTGACCAAAAATTGTGATTTATGACCAGACTCTCCTTTCAGAAATGAAGGACCTGTGTGTTGTGAAGTAATTGAGAGTAACATTTTGTTCTTATAATACTAACCATCAGCAAAAATTCAAGCTATATAAATGAAGAGTGTTTACTGTAGATATTAAAATTACATTTACGTTTGGTACTTGTTCTATTAAAACTATTCTTGGACTTCCTGTTTTATTGTGCAGATGGAGAAAACCAGTATCTGTTGCATTGGTTGCTTAAGAGCTAGCTATAATATGATATGGAGTACAAACTTTTGCACAGTCTTCTGAAAGCACTAAATCATTTTATTTAGTATATTTCACTGCAACATGAAGAATCTCACTAATGATTATGAAATTTTGATTTGCACAATTTTCATTCCAGTGGCTGTGTACTGATGCTAGGATATAAAAGTTTTTGTATTTTATGGAATAATGTACATATCTTGATCTCTGAAATTGCTTTGAAAAACAGTTTGTCAAATTACCAAACATTACGTGAAAGATTAGCTATATTTTTGTGCAGAATATATGGAACAAATCAGCTACAGCTAAAATAAATTATTTTTTCTGAGGAGTCTTTATTATTATTATTTCTCCTATAATACCTCTGTGTTCTCATTTCAATGTGATTGAAAATGTTGTTTCAACTACTTGATAAGGTTAAGCCACTATTCTAATCTTAATGCAACTCTTAACCAGTTGGAGTTTGATCTGACTTTTCCAACACATTTGAGTACGTACTTCACTTAAGAACTATTTTGAAATAATATATTCAGGCCTCGAAATTCCAGAGGTATCATTTTACATTGAATAACCATTTTTAACTGATTTAGAACAATATTTTTACTGTCAAAATGAGTAATTGTGGACACTGCAGCAGAATATCAGTAATGGAAACCAGTGTGAGGAATTCAGGATATTTCATATCCAACAATTATGAAAAGTAAATTTGCTACTAAACATATAGCGGAGATGCTGAGTCATGGATGGAACCACAAAAAGACTCTCACAATTAAAGCTTTTGGCCATTAAGGCCTTTGTCAACAATAAATGACACACACACACACACACACACACACACACACACACACACACACACACACACACACACACCTGCTGCAGTCTCAGGCAGGCAATTGAAACCATACTTGGTTGCCTGAGACTGCAGTTGTGCATGTGTGTGTTTCTCTGTCCATTTTTTATTGTTGCTGAAGGCCTTAACAGCCAAAAGCTTTATTTGTGAGTTTCTTTTTGTGGTTCCTATCTGCAACTCGGCATCTCTGCTATATGGTGAGTAGCAACTTTACTTTTCATAATTGTTATATTCCACAGTTCCATCATCACCAGCCTTGAAAAGTGACAGAACAGCACTTTACAGAAGGTGAATTGCTATCACATCAGATACTAATGCACTCATATCTTCTAATGAGTACCAAGCTAGTCTGCCAGGCCTCTAATCTCAGCATTGGATGCCAGGCAGATTATTTTGTCCCTGAAAGTGGTTGCCTTTAAGAGACTGCTCAAAGAATTTTGACATCCGAATTGACAGTCTCTCCTGAAGTCTGTAATCCAGGCAGCACAGTACAGTGAAGGTTTTTTGCAATTATTCAGGATGATTTCTTTGAAAGGGCATGGCCTATTTCCTTTCTATTCTTTCCCAATCTTGGAATGTGACAGGTCCGTAATGACATAGTTGTTGATGGGACATCAACTCCTATTCATCTTTCCTTCATAGTGTTTCATAAATTTGACCTAGGTGGCCACTAAGTCTTATGTGTACTTAAATGACTAGACAGTGGTAACAAATCTGAATGTATGAGATGATGTACCAAAGGCAAAAAAAGACAGATTACTTAGATCTATATTATACTAATGCACTATCTTATCCTAATGAGAACAAAGGCAGTCCATATCTGTAACTGAAAAGCATTGCCAAGTTAACAGTAAACTCTTCCAAACAACTACTAAGTTGGTAACAATATTTGTAGTGGAGCAAGCAAGTAGACATTCATCAAAAACACAGCAGTGGCATTGCCAGTCATTTAATGTCCCCTGCTGGTCAGTGGTCTTTTGCTAGGATTTGATGATGATTGCAATGCTGATGCTGTCGTGCATTAAATGCTCATGATGAGCTCCTATAGCCCGCATTATGTAGCATGGCGCTTTTCACGCATTGTGGCAGGGTGATAGCAAAGTGTGGAAGGAATGAGGTTGCGTGTGTCTGCCGGCGGAGTGTGGGCAAACGAAGTCCATGTTGCCAAACTGTGTTGCTGTGGACAGCAATCAGGTTCTTTTGCCTTTGGCACATCATCTCATACATTCAAATCTATGAGGGCATAATACATTTTAAAACCAATTATGATCAGTCGTCTACATGCAAGAAATCTTACTTCGTCTTGAAGGTGTGTCCACTGCTCCACAGCAATTGTCCGTGTGATGTCGGAAGGTGAGGAGAGCTGACGCAGCTTTGTGAAGACATCAAGTACAATTTTTCTCAAAATGATGATTGTGTAATGACAAGATTATCAAAAATGGTTGCAATAATTGCTGTTTACTGCAATTTGGACTATACAACAAGTGAAACTGCAATACACAACAAAATAAACTTCAAATTCAAACCAAAACATTATATTTGCTTTGTATATAATGAACGTATGTGGGTATGTTTCACTGCAGTTCAGTGTATATCACTATGTATAAAAAAGAATTAATGGTAGCAGAGACTAGTGCAAAAGACTACCGTAAAAATTGTCGGTATCTGATCATATTTTTTCAGTGTCAACAGGCATTGTGACATTGTGAGTTTAAACTAATTCATTACACATGGCAGTAGGAGAACGCATTCATTCATGATCCATTGAACAAGCCAACAATTAACCATCTTCTGTGAATAACTTGATGGAATGCTCACCAATAACATCAGAAACCACCAGTATCTCAACAGGTAACCCTCCCTTTCATTTTAAGGCACTTCCCAATTCGTGCCTTGAAAATGGCAGTGGTTTTCATGTCAAAATATTGGAGTTTTTGATGAATTTATCCATCTGCATTCTTGCGAGTAATTAGAGTGCACCCTTTCGTCTTTCCCTCTCCTTCCCTCTTTCCTGATGAAGCAACCGTTGGTTGCGAAAGCTTGAATTTTGTGTGTGTGTTTGTGTTTGTTTGTGTGTCTATCAACATGCCAACACTTTCGTTTGGTAAGTTACATCATCTTTGTTTTTAGATATATTTTTCCCATGTGGAATGTTTCCCTCTATTATATTCATATCATTTTGTAATTTGTTTTAATCATCTGATGACTTTATAAAATGGTAAATCACAGTATCATCTGCAAACAGTGTAAGGGTGCTGCTGCTCAGATTGTCTTCTAAATCGTTTATTAGATCAGGAACAGCAGAGTGCCTATAACACTTCCTTACAAACGCTAGATATCACTTCTAGTTTACTTGATGATTTTCCATTGTTTGCTACATACTATGACCTTTCTGGCAGGAAATCATGAATCCAGTCTCACAAAGACGACGATACTCCACAGGCGTGCAATTAAATTAAAATCGTTTGTGAGGAACTTCACGTTCATTGCCGTCACCTGACATATTCATTTTTAAATCACACTAAAACATTTACGGATATACATTCACAGCTATATTGCTACAAGAAAGTAACATCAACATCTGAATGAATAATTCAGCTGCTCTGTGAATGAAACTGCATTGTCGTAAAATACAGCAACAGCACAGCACACAGCAGAGAGGTTCTCGCAGTCTAGTTTGTAACTCATGGCTAGCTGCTTGGAAAGAGAATAAATCTTATTGGCTGCTAGCAGTTAATGGCGAGGGATGCACAGAATGGCCAAAAGTAGGGCCGCCTTCCTACATGATGTGAACTATAAGTGTGCCTAATTTTGCCCATATTTTAATGTGTCGGTGGGATATTGTACTGCAACCCACATGAACATTGCTTGCCATTGTTGGTGATGCAGTTATTGTCACTATTCCTTGATAATACCAGAAAAAGAGCAACTCAAATTTGAACTTTGCATGCGAAGTTAACACAGTTACGCCTGCGACTTGCATCAGTACTTTTAGGGATAGGTGATATGGCTTAATTGTGTTTCTTTTTCTTGTGGCACTGTCCCACAGTCATGTAGGGTCGGCATGGTTATTAATGAATTTGACATGGTTGGTTTAAGGGGTGGCTGGATGCCCTTCTTGCTGCCACCCTGTTACCCCCAAGGACAATGTGCGTATCTCAACTGTCTGCATGCAGTATTATTCATGTGAAAGCGGGTAAAAGTTTTCGAGCATTTGCAAATCATGTATGCTTTGCTTGGCTCAGGTATGAACCTGGTACTCACTTAGTGGGATCTAGGAAATCACCCAAAAACTACATCCAGGCAGCCGGCACACCACCCTCGTAAATCCACCAGGTTGATTTGATCCTGGGCTGGAACATCTTGTCACCCCAGAAGTAGCACTTTCACACGCATGGGTATCTGGTTGGGTCAGATGGCTGATTTGGGGTTAAGCCTGCCAAATCAGTGAAATGATCCAGAAGAGGCTGAAAGTCTAACAGCTTCAGCTGTAAATCTCTAGTATTATCATGATTTACTTGTGGACAAAAGTGTTCAAGACAAGGCAGAAAAATAATTTCCACAAAGACTTTGCTTTCTTGTCTAGCATTCAGAGTAAAGTTTTGTCATGAGAGGCAAGAGACTTTAGTTTTAAGTGATTTATTTACTGAAGAAAGAACAATACATTAGATGCGTTTATAACAATAACAAAAATATACACTCAGTGTACAGAACAAGTCAAAGGCTGTCCATTACCAAAGATGAATGCACAGCAAACAAATAAAGATTTTAATATAAAATTGTTATTCTTTCACTTGGCCTCTGTGCTGTATAATTCCAGTGTACAACTTTATACAATCCCGATCCTCATGACAGGTTTTGAAATTTTTGTTTGCACAGCAATTTTGTAAAAATGTCAGTTAATTGATTTTCTTTAGCAATGTACTTAACATCTATTTTGCTTTTAAAAAGTAAGCCTCACAACAAACTCATACTTAACATTTATGTGTATTAATAATTTATATACTTACTCACAAAGAGAGGCAATACAAAATTGATTGTCCCATAACTTATAAGTTTCTCAGTTTTCAAAATTTTTAGGTTATTGAACAGCTTCTCAAATCACAAATATCCTGCAACATGCAAGTTGAAGTAAAACAGGTTTTGCATCTCTAGAAGAGAATGTCACAGTACTTAATGTTTAGCTCCCCAACATATTGTTGTGAAATTGATGCTGTTTTTCTGTCTGACAAAGAGCTATTGTCTCAACTAGCATCAGCATAAGCTACTACAGTTTCATGGTTTTCTTCATTTTTATAATGCATCCCATAATCTAGGGTGGCTTTTATTTAATTTTATTTGTTTTTATTTATTGCAATATGTATTCTGTAGATCCAGTTCTGCATGTTAATGCATGGATGTGGAACAAGTCAAAAACATTTAGTTCATTATTACATTACTTTCCATAAGGACAATAAACAAAGATTAATGATACAAGTTGGAAACACAATTGGTAGGATAAAATTACACTCACAAGCAGAGTTCCAGACACAACATTCTGATTTTGTTCAAACATTTTTTTACAGATCACATTTAATTCATTATTACAGCAGTATTCTCTTTAAACTTTTCCCATGTGATTCCTTTGGATGACTTTGATAATTATTCAAATAATTAACAGTTGTGTAGTTTGAGTTCCATTAAACAAACATCTTGATAATTCTCTGTAAGGCGCTTTCTCCTGTGGTATCTTATCACCCTCAACTTCTTCGTGATTCAGTTACATGGATGTATTACTTGGCTTGCATTCATTCATACCACAGCCATTCAACGGAGTATCCAAATAAGTTTTGCAACTCAAAATTGTTTCATCCTCCCTTTTATGTACCTTAATCCCTAAGAGCACTCTCATTTTTCATTTTAAATTTATTTCTTAAAGTTGATTGGAGTTCTTAAAATTTTAACTTGTAATTTCCTAAAATGATAAGCATCATCTACAAATAACAAAACCCAAATCTTAGTACTCAAATTCGAAGAAAGTCTAGATCATAAACAGACTTGTCAAACATTAAATGCCAAGATATTGAGGCATGCTTGAAACTACAACTTGCTTTGTTTAGTTTACTTAGTTTACCACTAAGTGAGTTACCTGGTTCTACATTGAATCTTACTGATATCTTTACGTATCTCTTCACCTAAATTTCCATGGAGAAGAGCACCTTTTACATCCATTCGATTTGCAATCGATTTTTTTTTATTCATAGCAGCAAGTTGTCAATCTTGCTGCAGGGGCATATGTTTCATTATAGGAAAGAGAACATGGTCCATTCAGGCTGTAATATATTTACTTTCTGTGCTATTAGCTAGGGTTAGTAATTTCAAGCACTTATCGCAATCTTCAAGCTTGACTAAAAAGCCAGTACATATGTAAAGGCACCCATCACTTTCATTTGCGTGTGTAGGACAAATATAAATATATTACATTCATTATAGTCAAAACCTCTTCTTTGAGATAAACTACAAGCAACTAGTTTAGCTTCATAACTACTGATGTTGCCTACATCATAGTGTTTCACTTCAAAAACCCACTTAATGTCAGTAGTCATCTTGTTTTTAGACCAGACACACACTGTCCATGTATTGTTTTCATCAATTGCTTGCATTTCTTCTGCCACAGCATGATGCCACTCCTCTTTATCCGATATGCTGTGGACGTCACTGACCTCAGAATATTGTAAATGTTCATTCCTGCATTCAGTACTAATACAGCATGGTCTTCCGTCCACACCAGATAGTTTAGTTCTTTACAATTGTGCAGAGTGCAGGAGATTTCATATCTTCAGCTGCATTCTTGGAGACTTGACATTTTCTTCATCAGTAATAATATAATAGTTTTTGTCTTCTTGATATCTCTTCCAAAAAAGATGCGTCTCTCTTCCAGAAATTGCAGCTGATATCCCTAAACACAACATCCAAGCATGAAGCACTTCTTTACTCTGGAATCAAACCTCCCACAATCGGTTCTCAAGGAACCCACAAATATACCACACAACCAAACACTTTCAGTTTCTTCCCCTTTGGTATTTCACCATACCACAGAGAACCAGGAACTGTCATTTTAATGCACTCACTGTCTGTTTATCAAGTAAACAGCAGTCTGTACTGCTTCTGACAAAATGATTTTACAATTTTTCAATTCAACAACATCTACAAGACCTGATTGGTAGGTAGTCAGAGAGCTCACAGGATAAGGTTACGGTCGTGGATGGGGCTGTAAAAAATTATGTGAGTTGCACAATCAAACATACAACTTTATTTTTCTAAGAACCGCTTATTTACACATTGGCTTAAAAGATCACAACTAAACAATACAGCTGAAGGCCTAATTAAAGAAAACTTGAGATGCTTTCTGGGCTGAAGGCCCAAAACCACAGAGCGAACCCAAGAATAGCTGAAGGCTTGCCTTAGAAATCAAAAGCAATTAAAAATAAAAGGTAAAAAAATTTAAAAAAACATGCAATGGAAACAATTAACGGCTGATGGCCTACACTACACATCTGAAAGACAACTATAATTAAGGCACATTAATAAACAATTTTTTTCTAAGCAAGAAAATTTCGTTTTAAACTTACAACAGAACGGCCAAAGCCTGATTAACTTATTGCACGGCTGAAGACCACAAACAAATTTGAAACAATGGCTGAAGGCCTGAAAAACAAGTCAGATAAATAAATTAGAATAAACCCCTTGCTCCTTATAAAAAAAATTTCCTTTAGAGAATACACGTGGCTGAAGGCCTTGTTGAGGGGTTCACGCAATCCTCGGCTGAAAGCCATACATAACACAGGGACCAACTAAAGGCTTAGGACGAGGATTACAAACAATTTCAGATAGAATAATTTCTAAGAATTAAAAAAAAAAATTCTAAAACAATCAATGCTCAAAATTTTAGTTTACATGGCTGAAGGCCTTTATGTAAAATAAAAAAAAACTGAATTAACACAGTGCCAATGGCCTTGCACAATACTTCAACTAAAATGAAAATCACAATTTAAAACAAACAGAACAAGTGGTACTCAGAAGTGTTCCAAGGGTCGGCCTGGGAAGGTAGCTCAAACTTAAGATGAGGTGAGACAGGCAGCCAAGAGTTGAAGTTAGGTAATCGGATGGCAACCCAAACTAGGTATGGCCCAAGGACTGACCAACAATTTAACCAGTTCCCTTCCATCTGACCAATGGTACCACGATGGAGATTTTTTTTTTTTTTTTCTTTTTTTTTTCCCGCAAAACTGCTACGGTCATTAGCGCCCGTGATGATGGAGAATATCAGCCGAGAACGAGAATACGGACAGCACTATGCCTACAGAAATTGGTGTCTAAAAACAGCCAGGGGAACAATAACCACTCTAAGCAAATATGAAGCAAACAACTTAAAGGCTGTCGAACTACACACCGTGCTGGACAGCAAAAACATGACTAGGAAAAGGCACACTGTCTACAAACTACGTTAATGATCAGGGCAGGTAACTGGAGTGTTAATGGCCACAGGGCAGAAAATACCGCTGGTGCACTTCACTTATAAGTAATAGTCAATTTAATAATTAATCACAACATAGGAAGATGGCTGCAAGATTTCATCGACTCTAACACATCATATGATGCTGCTAGCCCGAACGGCCAAGGGGGTAGCAACCTGCAAATGAACGAAGAAATCTCACAATAGTTGAGGTTTCATAACAGATTAACTGATCACTCAAATTCAGCATGCAGGTTCAGTGAGCAATGAACTTGTCGCTCTTGCAGCTAGCGCCTCACGATCCGACAGCGCGTGCACACCGCCAGTGGCCCCGGCTTGGCCTCCCACCCTGGAGACTTGCTTGCTGCACCATCCCAACCAACTCACTGTATGCAGCATTCAGACAGCATTAAAATAGCTGCTCAGTCAAAATCACGCAAGCTACACACAGTTCCACGAAAACACTTCCACAAACAATTCAAACAGTACTAAAACCATTGACATTCACACTATCAAAGGGGAGTCTACCAATTCTCGTGTTCAAAATGAGCAGGTGCTATAACTTCATATTGTTTAATGTATTCCATTACTTCAAATTTCTTTATATATACAGCTGTGAAATGGGTATAATCATCCATAAACATATTTATGTTCCTCTTTCGATTGTAATTTGTTAGACTAATAGTATCCATGGTGCTATTGCGAGCTAGCTCCAGTGGACGTTTTACCCTTGTGCTCTTATAATGCGTGAAAGTTTGCTTTGCTTGCCTTACATGCAAGTGATGCACGATTATGGTGTCTCCATATCTTCAATGTTCATTCCTTACACATATTTTGCAAGCACTTTTAGATAGGTCTAATTCAAATATCCTAACCTTTAGTGCCAGAGTTTCAATAGAAAAGTTGCACAGGTGTCTACAGAAAATTTCAGAACATATATTTTCACTGCAGTCCCCCCCAGCCCAACAGCAAAATCAAATAGCGGTAACACAAGGATGGGTTTAATAATGAATTAGAAAACAGGAATGCTGGTAGGCTTCTATAAACAGCATAGTGAATGCATTATCATATTCATGATGGATACAAAGCTAATGCCTACCACACTAGCACAACTTTACATGTCAACTAGCTCCACAGATGATGAAGAGATTGAAGAAATGTATGATGAGATAAAAGAAATTATTCAGATAATTAAACGAGATGAAAATTTGGTTGCCATATTTGGTATTGCCATATAATTCATTGTTTGAATGTGAAGGAGGAGATGGCGTCGGACGTTGAGGCCGAAGAGGAAATTGTATGTATATCGTCGGATGAGGATGATGAGCCGGTATCGCTGTGCCCGTCCGAGGCGATGGATACGCCGACGGAACATTCTGACTAGACCGGTTTTCGGACGTATGTGCAAATGGCGTACTGAATATACACAATCTGATGCAGCAAGATTCGAATATGGAAAAATGGGAACAATTGAAAAATATGACGAGAATGCTCAAAACTTTAGTACCTTTAAGCACTATGACATATCGGATGAGTTTAAGTTTTTTGCTAACAAGTATAATGGTGTTATTATTAATAAAATCGTTACATATGTGTATAGAATTAACGTAAGAGTGGAGCGACTAACACTGGATGATAGGGCTAACAAAAAGTTTTATGAGGATCAAGGGGCAATAGAAAAAGTCAGAATAGCTTGTACTAATAAGTTAGGTCCGTTTTGTTTGAAACCGGACAAGTCGTTTGGTGTACCATGGAGAAAGTATAGTAGGCGTAATGCTTTTAAATTTGTAACGTATTGTAAACCTGAAACCAGTGCAGAAGTTGCAAAAATTAAATCATGGGTAGATTTAGAGAATCAATGTAAGTGTAAAAACAAATTATTTCAAGGTGTGAATCCGTTTTATATAGGTGTACAAGTTGCTGGTGATGAACCTGATAAGACAGATGTTGTGCAGAGTGAAGTTAAATATGTTACTTTTATTGTACGTAATAGAGTCTATATGACATTTTGTAAAAGGAAGGGAATGGTCACGTTCTAAATAAAGGTTTTTCTTACAGCTCATGTCTGCGTTGGAGTTTTTTTATTCAAATTGGGAGCACATCCGAAACTATCCTGACGACCTGCGCCTCGCCTTCCTGGTACCTACCAATCAGCAGCGTATCGACGACCTTGCCTTAACATTTTATGGAAACAAAATTAATTATTCTGCTGCTGTGATTGTTCTTGAAGAACTATGGTTTTACAAGCCTAATCTGCAAGAATTAATTAATCAGTTTAGAGAAGCGTATAGGGAATTTGCATTTATGCCAAACGGTATAAGATGTGCTCACCGTTACTTTGACTTTAGGCAGGGTAGATACAGACCTCTGTGGTACACATATTAGAACCTCAGTAGTATTGCACAAAGTCCTTCTCAGACACACAGCCGTAGGCCATCCTAGAAAATGGCCTCACGGGTAGTGAGGTCTCCTTGCCAGGATAAACAAAAATATAGGCTTGTACACAAGTTGTCTACTGAGAAGAAGAAGTGGCATTGCAAATGTAGCTACGAATTATGTCTTCATTACCGTGTGCAGTGGTTGTCTAGGTTATTTTATGTTTTGGACATTTCAGGATGGCTTACCACCTGCGTCCCGCTGTGGGATACAGAAGAGGAATGTATGAAGATGCTTCCCGTGGTGTACAACAAGCCGAAGCCCAAGAACATCACTCAAATTCTAGTTCAGAGGCAGATGGGGTTGAAGAAGACACTACACAACTTGGATCTGACGATGGATGGGACGTGCCGATGTCGCGCCTGCCAGCGTACCTATTCGGAGATGGAGAGGCACCCGCGCCGGTGGCCCCAGTGGGGGCCCCTTTAGAAAGCGACTCCGGGCCATCTAGTATTACCAGTGGCCCGAGTACGCGTTTTCACGATTGCGCAACTGTTTCAAGGCCGCACGCAGGTTTAGACGTGCCGGACAGGCTTGGACACGTTCCAGACGCTTGCAGCACCGGCACTAGGGGCAGGTATAAAAGACGTGGCGATGTCTTTTTACTTACAGTTGACTCTGGTTCTGTTGGTGGCAAGCAACATTTTATCAACACTGTTTTGTCTGTTTGGAATATTTTGGAGTATTGTGTTGCAAAAGAACTTTTTGCGAAAGGTAATTCGTCGCATATTCATGCGTATCTTAAATTAGCTGAAAGTAAATTGTTGTCGGAAGTTCGTTGCGGTTTAGAATTTATGTTCGGTTCTATAAATGGCATGTTTGATGTTCAGAAATGCAAAAGTAGAAAGAATGCATTAATTTACATAACAAAATCGGATGCCGTACCAATAACGAACTGTAATGAATCTGCATTTTTCTTTAATGTACGTATCCGCCATTGGGCCGAGCGTACTGATTATATTGATTACACCGATCCTTTTCTTGTAAATAATTGGTCACGTGTTCATTTTATAGAAAAGTATTTTGAATCGTTTCAGGCTAAGAAGTGTGTAGCACGTAGCCTAACCGAGTGCCATCTTACGTATAATGGTTGGGCGGGTCGCGTGGTCCGGTGATATAATGAGGCCTTTCGGTCCAAAGTGGTACGCAAGAAACAGCTTTACTTGTACGGAGACACAAACATTGGCAAATCCACTTATAATGGTTGGGCGGGTCGCGTGGTCCGGTGGTATAATGAGGCCTTTCGGTCCAAAGTGGTACGTAAGAAACAGCTTTACTTGTACGGAGACACAAACATTGGCAAATCCACTTTGATTGAGAAAGTTTTGTCTCGGAAGCAGCATATGTATATGCCCTTCTGTTCCGAATTCGGATTTGGGGGTTATGATGCCCGTATTCATCATGTAATATTATTCGAGGAGTTTGATTGGTTGCGTTGGCGTCCGTATGCGTCTATATTGAAACGAATTGTTGAAGGGCGGCCTGTTACAGTTAATGTTAAAAACAAGCCTGGATTGACAATTAAACATAGAGGACCTGTCATATTTGTGTCTAATGAGTTCAATATTGGTGATGAAGCATTAATATCGAGACTTCATGTAGTACATGCCGATTGCCATATAATTCATTGTTTGAATGTGAAGGAGGAGATGGCGTCGGACGCGTCGGACATTGAGGCCGAAGAGGAAATTGTATGTATATCGTCGGATGAGGATGATGAGCCGGTATCGCCGTGCCCGTCCGAGGCGATGGATACGCCGATGGGAAAAGAATGAAAGAGGAAGCCACCTGATAGAATTTTGAATAGAGCATAATTTAATCCTCACTAACACCTGGTTTAAGAATCATCAAAGTATATTGTATACATGGAAGAGACCTGGAACACCAGAAGGTATCATATTGATTATATAAAGGTAATACAAAGATTACAGAGTGAGATTTCAAATTGTAAGACATTTCCACTGGCAGATGTAGACTCTGATCACAGTGGGTTTGTTATGAACTGTAGATTAAAACTTAAGAAAGAGGAAAAATATAGGAAATTAAGGAGATGGGATCTGGATAAGTTGAAAGATCCAGAGGTTGCTGAGAGTTTCAGATGGAGCATTAGGCAATGTTGATTAGAAGTGGGGAAAGGAATATAGCAGAAGATGAAGGGGTTGCTGTAAGAGATGAAATAGTGAAAGCAGCAGAGGATCAAATAGGTATTAAGACAAGGCCCAGTAGGAATTCTTGGATAACACAAGAGAGATTGAATTTAATCATTAAAAGGAGAAAATATAAAAATGCATCAAATGAAGCAGATGAAAGGGAATACAAATGTTTAAAAAATGAGCTGGCAGGAAGTGCAAAATGACTAAGCAGGAATGGTTAGAGGAAAAAGTAAGGATTTAGAAGCATATTTCACTAAGGGAATGGTAGATACCACCTATAAGAAAATTAAAGAGGCATTTGGAGAAAAGGGAAGCAGCTGTGCAAATATAAAGAGTTCAGATGGGAAAACAGTTCTAAGAAAAGAAGAGAAATCTGAAAGATGGAAGGAGTATATAGAGGGTCTATACAAGGGAGACAAACTAGAAGGCAAGCTTACAGAAAAGAAAGTGGACATAGATGAAGATTACATGGGAGATATGATACTATAAGAGGAAAGATCTAAGTTGAGAAAAGACCCCAGGAATAGATGATATTCAATCAGAACTACTGATAGTCTTGGGAGAACCATCAATGACAAAACTCTTCCATCTGGTGTGCAACATGTATAAGACAGGTGAAATACCCCATACTTCAAGAAGAATGTAGTAATTACGATTCCAAAGACAGCACTTGCTGACAGGTGTGAAAATCATTGAACTATCAGTTTAATAAGTCATGGTTGCAAAATACTAACATGAATTGAAACTACTAACATGAATTCTTTACAGAAGAATGAAAAAACTGGTAGAAATCGACTTTGGGGACAATTATTTGTAGACTTTGAGAAAGCTTTTGACAATGTTGACTGGAATACACTCTTTGAAATTCTGAAGGTAGCAGGGGTAAAATAGAGGGAGCAAAAGGTTATATACAACTTGTACGGAAACCAGAAGGCAGTTATAATAGTCCAGGGCATGAAAGGGAAGCAGTGGTTGAGAAGGGAGTGAGACAGGTTTGTAGCCTATCCCTGATGTTATTCAAACTGTACATTGAGCAAGCAGCAAAGGTGAAAAGAAAGAAAAATTTGGAGTAGGAATTAAAGTTCAAGGCAAAGAAATAAAAACGTTGAAGTTTGCCAATGACATTGCATTTCTGTCAGAGACAGTAAAGGACTGGGAAGAGCAATTGAATGGAATTGACATTGTCTTGAAAGGAAGATGTAAGATGAACATCAACAAAACAAAGATAATGGCATCTAGTCGAATTAAATCAAGTGGTGCTAAGAGCTACTGAACCATCAGCCTGCAACCCATCAGCTTGCTCCCGTCCCTCCTGAAGGCTTTCGAGAAGCTGTACGCGAGAAGACAGATGCAGCATGTCACCCAGAAGGGCATAATCCTGGATGAACAGTTCGGTTTTCTAGAAGAACATGCTACTTCCCACCAGCCCCTGTGAGTGGTAGAACCAGTGATGAGAGCACTGGAAACAAGGGAATATCTTGGGGCAGTGTTCCTCGATGTTTCTCAAGCATTTGCTTCAGTGTGGCTTGATGGTCTTGAGTTCAAACTTTTTGAACACAGGATACCGACATCCCATATGATGCTACTGTGGTTGTACTTGTCTGAATGAACCTCCCACGTGAGGGTCAACGATGGTACGTCCACAGATTGGCAGATATGTGCAGGGGCGCCACAGGGGATGGCACCTTGTCCCTTGCTATTAACCTATTACACTGCTGACATGCCCCAAAAGTGGCAGGAGTTGAACTGGCACTGTACACAGATGATACAGCCCTGTTCACTCACAGAATGAATGTCCAAGTGCTGAGAAACCACCTCCAATGTGGGTTTGATGCCTTGGGCTTATGTACAACAAAGTGGCAGCTGAAATTCAATGCCATGAGGAGCCAGGCAGCTGTCTTCACCCGAAGTCTCCTGCCGCCAGGGCTTATGCCAGTCGAAATCCTGGGAGAACCTATCCCATGGAGTGGGACGGCGAAATGCCTATGGGTTACTGCAGGCTCACCTGGAAGCATCACATTCTTGATGTCAAAGGGAGAGTGAGTTGTTGGGTTGTTTGGGGAAGGAGACCAGACAGTGAGGTCATCGATCTCATCGGATTAGGGAAGGATGGGGAAGGAAGTCGGTCATGCCCTTTCAAAGGATCCATCCTGGCATTTGCCTGGAGTGATTTAGGGAAATCACGGAAAACCTAAATAAGGATGGCCGGACGCAGGATTGAACCATCGTCCTCCCAAATGCGAGTCAAAGGGAGAGCAATAGGATGCCTTCGTGAACTGTATCCACCGCTAAACCCACAGTCATCATTGCCACTGCAACACGGCATCATGCTATACCTAACATTGGTTCACCCACTGTTAGAGTATGTGGCCATGGTCTGGGGGAATGCCGCAGATGTTCACATTGTGACTCTGCAGCGGATACAGAATCGCACCCTGAAGACTACCACGCATCTTCCGAGGAGTCTCCATGAGGACACTGGGATCCTGCTGCTCTGAGATAGGATCCGTGCCATTGCTAGGAGGCTCTACCAGAAAGCGAGCCGCTCCTGCAACCGACTCATAAGGAGACTGGGCCAACAACCACACCACAGGCCAACCATGCATTGGCCTGACCTGCTGAAGGATTAAGTTTTACTAATCGCCCAACAGAGTGTGTTTACATTGTCTACAGGTTTCTACCAGCAAGAACAAATCAGGAACACAGGTAATATTGAATCCCTCCCCCTTAGGAACTGTAGGAATAACAATTCCATCTAAACTGCACCATCTCGAGCCAAGGACCAGCTAGTTATATAGTGACAGTCGTCAGCTGTCAGGTGATGCTAAGGGAATTAGATTAGGAAATGAGACATTTAAAGCAGAGCAGCAAAATCAGTGGCTGAAGTACAGAGGATTTAAAATGTAGACTGGCAATGGCAAGAAAAGTATTTTTGAAGAAGAGAAATTTGTTAAAATTAATTATAGATTTAAGTGCTAGGAAGCCTTTTCTGACAGCATTTGTCTGGAATGTAGCCATGTATGGAAGTGAAACATCCATGATAAACAGTTTAGACAAGAAGAGAGTAGAAGCTTTTGAAATGTGCTCCTACAGAAGAATGCTGAAGATTAGATGGGTAGATCACATAACTAATAAGGAGATACTGAACAGAACTGGGGAGACAAGAAATTTGAGGCATAACCTGACCAGAAGCATGGATCAGTTGGTGGTACACATTCTGAGACATCAAGGGATCACCAATTCAATGTTGGAGGTAAGTGTGGAGGGTAAAAATTGTAGAGGGTGACCAAGAGACAAATACAGCAACCTGTTTCAGAAGGACGTAGGTTGCAGTACTTATTTGGAGATGAAGAGGTTTGCTCAGGCTAGAGTAGCATGGAGAGCTGCATCAAACCAATCTTAGGGCTGAAGACTGCAACAACAACAACAATATCTTGATTCCATTTACAGCATTATCATATACTTGTAGCATTATTAACAAAAGATGGCACAAAACATCTGTTTCTTCAGCTGTCACTCCTTCCCACTGAAGATTACAAAGCAGCTTGTCACACTCTAGAGAATGGTCACCCAATGTACTTTCTTGCTTTATGGATTTTCAGTTACAGTAACTATTTACCTAGAGGTTATTGACAATGCTTTTTTCTAGATGTGTCACACAAGCTTTTCTACATTAAAATGTAATGCTGCAATCTTCCATGTATTCCAGGTGGCTGTCTGCAGTTTGTTGTGTTGTTTTTGAATGACACATTTATCACGCTCTGTAAGAATTGAGTTGGTAGTCTTTCTGAGTTTGTTGCTATTCTGTGTCGCTATCTGTGTATTCTTCTGCAGTGAGATCCTGCAAATCTAATTTGTGTAGCATACATTGCATCCAAAATTTCCAATTTCCAAAACTGTATTCATCAAAAAGTGGAACTCAATGTTTACTTTAACATTCTTCTGACTTCTTGGCATTCGAAGGTCATGGAACAAAAATACAAAAATGCTTGTGCAATAGCAAAAATTTTTAAACTTCCTGGTACAGGAGTGTAGCTGTGAGTGAGAAACTTCAGTTTTAATTAATTTGTTCACTGAAGAAAGCTCAACACATTAGGCATACTTTACAACATTAAAAATATGTACTCAGTGTACAGAACAAGCTAAAGACTCTCCATTGCCAAAGATTAATATATAACTAATAAATCATAAGGAGCATAATATACAACTGCTATTCTTTAAAGAAAAGACATCTTCAACAAACTCCTGTTTGATGTAAAACAAGAAATTGAGAAATAAATTCAAAGCAAATCAAAAGCATGCCTTATTACCTTCTTTTTCTTGAAGTTATCTGATTATCTAAATTCAAGAATTGGTGATTCATGTCAGCTGCATGATATTTGCAATGCTCATTGTTAATAGGCATTGATTGGATGACAAACAGATAGCCCACACACTACTCTATAATAAATGTAATACAGTCATGGACATATGAAGCAAGTACTAGGACAAGGACAATAAACAACAGCTTGTTTTATTTAAGTGGAAAAGCTGAAGTTTTTTTTAGAGTTTCCATGGTTTATTGATAGCTAACTGTTAATGCTGCTTGTAATGGCTGCTTCACTTTATATCTCATGTTGTTCTACTCCCCTGTGGGCTGTGATGAATGAATAAATGAATGAACAATATTTTAATACATAGATACACTGTTATGCTACAGCAAAACCCCATTTGTGTGGCTGGAATCTTACCTCCTGAACAGGAAATGAAACTTCAAGACAACAGACTTCACTGTAGGAATAAGCATGTTCTCAGAGCATCAAGTAAGGTTTGGTTGTTGGTTTGCTTCCAGTTTTGTCCCGTATAAATAGTCCACCAATGATACTAAAGTGCTTTCCAACAACTGATGACATTAGCATACTAATAAATGGAACAAAGTCAGCCACATGTCACCACCAAGAATTTAACTTGTACGTCTAGTTGGCTGTGATGTCTTCTTCCTTGGTGACACCAAAAGCCTGTAGTATCAAACTGGAAAATGTATTTGGAAATTCTAATTAAGTTCAGCAATAATGACTGCAACACCATGTGATTTCAGATTCACTGGTATGCAAATTTATTCTTTACAACACAGAATTGACTGATGTCCAGTCTCTAATGATTGACAGTAACCTATCATCGACTAGTAGATATCATAAAAATTGTCCTGTCAAACTTTGAACAAAACATTGTTGTGAAGCCATCAAGCAAAGCATCCTTACTTCTTGAAGTTTTAAATAAAAGCAACAATACTAAGAGAACATTCCCAAGTGTCAATAAACAATCTATAGGAAACTTGACAGGTGTGAAGAGGGGGCAAAATAATGCAATATGTATTTATTGTTTGTGCCCAGTTTCACTTTTAAGTTGTAAAACACACCCTGAAAGGTAATTTGGCATATTAGGTTTGGAGGGAATATTTTCAGAACAATAATATACAGAAAATATTTCTCGTGTAAGAGTTGATACGCAGTTAACATTCTTGAAAACTGCATAATCAAATTTTGTAATAATTTGAAATTTTGAAAAATACTGCACTGTCATTAATTAATTGTGAAAAAATAGAGCTTTTGTTATAACATAAATTAAACAAATTTTCAAACTACATAGATCCATGTGTAACAATGCTGGTTTCTGAAACACAATTTTTGGTAAATAAGCTGTACACAATGTGCTGTCAGAATATTTTCAGCAAACATAGTTAAAACAGCTAAACACTCATTATTAGCCTAGTTCTTTAATTTACTTATATTTGTTTTATGTTTTAAATGATTATTTTACATTCTTTTTTTAGCTTTTTACTTTAAGATTTCACATGTTTGTATTTTTCTAACTGAAAATGTAAGAAAGTCATTATTATAACACAAAATCGTTTCAATAATGATAATCTGTAAATACATACTTAAAACTTACCTTCTTCTTAGTCCATGTGCATAAAATGAATGAAATTTCTTCACATAATATACACGGCAGAGAGAACAATATACTCATAAAGCAAATTTCAGCAGGATTTCAAGTTGTTGTGGGTGATCTTCTAAGTATCCTGATTTGTATAAGTCATTTTCAAATATGTTTCGACCTGGTCAGATGTTTGTTGACAATATTTCAATGTTGTCAAGGGATATTTGGGGTTTCAAAAAGAGACTCTCAAATTCTTGGTCCAAACTCACCATTACTTTCTTTTAAAACTATGAAACAGTGGGTAGTCAGTTTGAAAAAAATAATGATAACTATCATACCTGAGAATAAGAAACTTGTTCATATTGTGATCCCAAAAGACTCGACATTACAAGTCAGATGTGGTACGTATATGTCTTTCAAAGTGGGCAGAAGCTTGTGAGAAGATTTTCATGATTTTGATGTCATTTTCCACTTGAGAAACAATGTAATTAAACTGCAGTCACTAGTACATAATCAATTCTTTTTGTCAGTGCTAAACAGTGTCCTGAAATATGTCTGATACAAATTAGGATATAGAGGATCAGGAAGGAGAGGTACATAGCAATCTCATTACTTTTTATTATTCTTGCAAATCTAGATTTAGGCTATAAATAGCCATATTTAGTGCTAAAATACAAGGAAAAATTACAGAAACAAAATTAATTTATCTTATATAGGACCATAAGTAAACACCATGTCATTCACTAGCAGCTATCCACTCTGGTCAACATACCATTTTTGTTACAGTTCAACAGACTTGTTGCAGTTCATGTCACCATATGTTCTTACAGGTGTATAGGTAGAAGGAAACTGAGGTGGTTGTTTACAGCAAGTACAATAGACTTAGTTTACATCATGTAATACAAGAAACACCCTCTACGTTATGAATTATGTAACATAATTTGTTTCAATACAATAGTTTAGAAAGCCTTTTTATATAATATACAGGGTGTTACAAAAAGGTACAGCCAAACTTTCAGGAAACATTCCTCACACACAAATAAAGAAAAGATTTTTTGTGGACATGTGTCCGGAAACACTTAATTTCCATGTTAGAGCTCATTTCAGTTTCGTCAGTATGTACTGTACTTACTCGATTCACCGCCAGTTGGCCCAATTGAAGGAAGGTAATGTTGACTTCGGTGCTTGTTTTGGCATGCAACTCATTGTTCTACAGTACTAGCATCAAGCACATCAGTACCTAGGATCAACAGGTTAGTGTTCATCACAAACGTGGTTTTGCAGTCAGTGCAATCTTTACAAATGTGGAGTTGGCAGATGCCCATTTGATGTATGGATTAGCACGGGGCAATAGCCATGACGCGGTATGTTTGTATCGAGACAGATTTCCTGAACGAAGGTGTCCCGACAGGAAGACGTTCAAAACAATTGATCGGCGTCTTAGGGAGCACGGAACATTCCAGCCTATGACTCGTGACTGGGGAAGACCTAGAACGACGAGGACACCTGCAATGGACAAGGCAATTCTTTGTGCAGTTGACGATAACCCTAATGTCAGCATCAGAGAAGTTGCTGCTGTACAAGGTAATGCTGACCACGTCACTGTATGGAGAGTGCTATGGGGGAACCAGTTGTTTCCATACCATGTACAGTGTGTGCAGGCACTATCAGCAGCTGATTGGCCTCCACGGGTACACTTATGCAAATGGTTCATCCAACAATGTGTCAATCCTCATTTCAGTGCAAATGTTCTCTTTATGGATGAGGCTTCATTCCAACATGATCAAATTGTAAATTTTCACAATGAACATGTGTGGGCTGACGAGAATCCGCACGCAATTGTGCAATCATGTCATCAACACAGATTTTCTGTGAACGTTTGGGCAGGCATTGTTTGTGATGTCTTGATTGGGCCCCATGCTCTTCCACCTACACTCAATGGAGCACATTATCATGATTTCATACGGGATACTCAACCTGTGCTGCTAGAACATGTGCCTTTACAAGTACAACACAACATGTGGTTCATGCATGATGGAGCTCCTGCACATTTCAGTTGAAGTGTTCATACGCTTCTCAACAAAAGATTTGGTGACCAATGGATTGGTAGAAGCGGACCAATTCCATGGCCTCCACACTCTCCTGACCTCAACCCTCTTGACTTTCATTTATGGGGGCATTTGAAAGCTCTTGTCTACGCAACCGCAGTACCAAATGTAGAGACTCTTTGTGCTCGTATTGTGGATGGCTATGTTACAACACACCATTCTCCAGAGCTCCATCAGCGCATCAGGGATTCCATGCGACGGAGGGTGGATGCATGTATCCTCACTAACGGAGGACATTTTGAACATTTCCTGTAACAAAGTGTTTGAAGTCACGATGGTACGTTCTGTTGCTGTGTGTTTCCATTCCATGATTAATGTAATTTGAAGAGAAGTAATAAAATGAGCTCTAACATGGAAAGTAAGCGTTTCCAGGCACATGTCCACATAACATGTTTTCTTTCTTTGTGTGTGAGGAATGTTTCCTGAAAGTTTGGCCGTACCTTTTTGTAACACCCTGTATAAAATCAAAAAGTATATTTGCATATCACTTTTAAATATACTAGAAATGCCAAATTACAATGTACTTTCTCATATCTTAGTGGTGAAGTAATCAAAGGATCATTAATAAACTCATATAATTATCTTACACAGAATTATTACATCACTTTAGAAATAAAAATTAACGAATTAAAAAGTTTTTGTTGATAACTGTCTTGATAAAATAAAGTTACATACCAAACTGAAATTCATCAGAAGCTAAAACCTAGTGTAGTCACTCATATCATCATGGTTATGTGGTCCACAAAATATTTAATAAAAATGAAATAAAGTCCTTTCAAACAATTTTTATGAAGATCTGTTAACATCATAATAAAATAATGAAGATAAAAATGACAAGGCTGATTTAACCAGGTACATTTAATAAAATATACAAATCCCCTCTACTGATGTAAACTGCATACATAAACATATTGAGCAGTTGCAACTCCTTTTTAGTGTTTCCACAAAGGCAATAAAATAAACTGCCATTATACCTATCCCCTATCCTTTAGGCTAAAATTGCATAACGATCCAGAACCGCGCGACTGCTATGGTCGCAGGTTCGAATCCTGCCTCGGGCATGGATGTGTGTGATGTCCTTAGGTTAGTTAGGTTTAAGTAGTTCTAAGTTCTAGAGGACTGATGACCACAGCTGTTAAGTCCCATAGTCCTCAGAGCCATTTGAACCATTTTTTGCATAGCGATTTACATGTTTGGTGGTAACATAGATATAGCATTAGATAGTACCATCAAAATGGAAGACAAAATGATCCTCTAATAATAATAAATTATGTTCTCACATATTACCATGACAAGTTCTGTCTTTTTAAAGACAGGCCAAAATTCCCATATCAGCTCCCCCCTGGGATGTGATGCCTCTTGCCATGAAGCACGTGAGTGTCATTGCAAGAGATGTCAGGACCCAGAAGGGAGCTGATATAGGAATTTCAGCCTGCCTTTAAAAAGACAGATCTTGGCATGATAATATGTGAGAATATAATTTATTATTATTAGAGGATCATTATTATTAGAGAATCATGGTGTTTTTCATTTTGTTGGTGCTACCCAATGCTACATCTATTTTACCACCAAATAAGTAAATCATTATTCAGTTTTAGTCTAAACAATAGGTAAAATGGCAGTTTGTTTTATCATCTTTCTGCAAACAGCATAAAGCAGTTGCAACTACACAATATGTTCATGTATGAAGTTTTATGTCAATAGAAGGCGTTTGTTTGTTGTATTAAATGTTCCTGGTTAAATCAGCTTTTTTTCATTTTTATCTTCATTATTTTATTATGATGTTAATGAATCTTCATAAAAATTGTTTGTAAGGAATTTATTTCTTTTATATTAAATATTTAGTGGATCACATAGCCACTGTGATATGAGTGACTGCACTAGGTTTAAGCTTCTGACAAATTTGAGTTTGGTCCATATCAACCACTACAACATTGGTTGATCTGGACATGGTGTCACTTTTTCTGAAGGTGTCAATATAAGTCATGCTGGATCTTTTGGCCCAGCAGTTTCCACCTGGAATTGTCAAGTTGTTCCACCATGTTCTAATGACAATTATCTTCCTGTACTGTGATGAATATTATGAAATGACAGATGGCACATCAAGTGGCTCACCACTGTCTCCTGCAGTTGCAAATTTATTCATGGAGCACTTTGAGGAGCAGGCTCTGAACTCTGTGGTGTTGCATTCATATTGCTTCCTAAGGCATGTCAATCACACCTTCCAGATATGGCTCCACAGTGAAAATACACTGTAGCAGTTCATGGGTCACATGGACGGTGTCCATCCCAACATTAAATTTACCATCGAGATGGAGGATGGCAAACTACCATTCTTTGATGTTTTAGTTTAGTGTAAGGCAGGAGGCTGGCTGGCTCATTCAGTGTACAGAAAACCAATGCACATTGATCGATATTTGAGTGCCAATAGTTTTAAACCCCCTGTACACAAGAAAGTAGTCATGAACATGTTAATATACAGAGCCAAAGTTATTTCTGACGATCACCACCTATAGTCTGAATTGCAGCACTTGAGACACAGAGATAATGGTTATAGCAGAAGAGACATTGCAAATGCTTTCAGGTGCCACCAAAGAAGGACACCTTGTGAATTGGCAGAAGAAGCCAAGCTGGCAGCTTTCCTATCATGCTGTGTGTCAACAAGCAGCAAGTTAGGATGTGTACAGCAGACTCGTGTTGTGGCCCACCCCCAAGATACGAGATATGTTGCCCCCTGTTAAAGATGTCTTAGCTCTTTGTGTGCCCAGTGTGTGTGGTGTCCCTTGTGAATGAGGCAGCATCTATATAGGCCAGACAATTCATGCAGTTGCAGAGTGCTGTACCAAGAGAATATTAAACAAAGGAGCTTGACAAGTTGGCCATAGCTGAGCCGTTAGAAAATGGACACAAAATATAGCTTGAGAAAACGAGAGTCTTGGCTCATGCATCACCATACTGGGGTCCTGTTACAAAAGAGGCAGCTGAGATTACAATGAACAGCAACAATTTTAACAGAGACCAGAGGTATACACTAAGTAGGGCATGGGGGCGGGCTTTGGATGTTGAAAGGAAGCAATAACATATGCTTAACACTTGAAGGGAGTTGGGAGTAGCAATTTAAAATGTGGCGTGGTCCCTTTGCGCCATGTCATGTCATCCAGTCTTGTGGCAGGCCAGAGCTGCTATGAGCTGCCCAACTCACCTTCTGTGCATGCATCATTTCTGCCCTCTGTGATTGGTGCCAGTAGCCATAATAGTGACCCAGCCCTGGCAGTCTGTAGTTTTACTCCTGACAATGATGGCAGAAAGCTCAAGAATTTTATTTGAATTGACATGGCTTGAAAACTGAGAGGATTTTATTAATCAATTTTCATAGTTCTACCTTCAAAACTGCCTTAATAGTGACATATTTTCACAAAGCCTTTTATCGTCTATTTCACCCCCTTGGGAGTGGAATTCAAGCAATTTCTTCTTAAATGATGCATATAGTATAAAATCAACATCCTTTCCAAATTTCTATTTTCTATCCTTGGTCATCTGGGATGGGCAATGATGAGTCAGTGAATCAGTCTGGCTCTGTTTCACTGCCTTAGAAGCTGAATTTCCAAAAACAGTGAAATGTCCATTTTTTATTTTTTTAAATTTTTTATTTATTTTTTATTATTTTTTTTTTAACCAAGGATCCAATGCCAGTCTTCAAAGACTTGGTTTTAAATATGTTTTCACAGTGAAATATTTTCATAAAACATTTCACCCCCTAATGCACCTCCTTTGGGACTGAATTTCCAAAAACAGTGAATACATATTATTTTATTTCTGATAGAGAAGCCAAATACAAATTTTCATAGAGAGAGCTTCAAAAATGCCTGTGCAATGAAATACATTCATGAAATATTTCATCCCTTATTCACACCTTAGGGGTTGAATTTCCAAAAGCAGCGAAATACTTATTTTTTTAAATTTTCATTCAAATTCAAATTTCCATTGATTTAGCTTTAAAAATGCTTTCATAATGAAATATTTTCGTGAAACATTTCATCCCCTGTTTCACCCTCTTAAGGTTTGAATTTCCAATAATGCTTAAACATGTACTGTAAAATGGGGTTACTTTGAACACTTTCATTACCACAGAAATAGTTTTTATTA
This sequence comes from Schistocerca cancellata, assembly GCF_023864275.1. NCBI lineage: Eukaryota > Metazoa > Arthropoda > Insecta > Orthoptera > Acrididae > Schistocerca > Schistocerca cancellata. Next base: position 432,986,210 of record NC_064626.1, on the reverse strand, counting down.
TTTTAACGTAAGGAGTGTAGCTATGCAAGGGGACTAGAGACATTACCACAGAAATAGTTTTTATTATTTTAACGTAAGGAGTGTAGCTATGCAAGGGGACTAGAGACCTCAAAAGATTGTTCATGCCAAAAATAATCATACATGAGCTTATTATATGTAATAAAAATAAAAGGCAGTGTTTAAAGTTACCCTGAGATGGGGTAACTTTGAACACACAGTACCTTTGTAATGCTGTTCAGAATTTAAGTCTTTGACAGTAACTTTGTGGAACAATATTGCTTTTAAATGAAATTAGTGATTTAATAATACTTTATTAAGATGAAATACCATCACAATTTAATTTAACTTAATTAAAATTGGAAAATAAACTTTGTAAAAAATGTTTAGCAGTCATTTTTGATGTCCTAAAATAGAACACAGTAAAATAAAATTATTAGTTTGCTGCTGTATATAGAATTGTATTTTGGTACACTTTAAATTCTTTCATGCTGAAAAGTAAAAATCCCTGCCTATCAACATGTGGAGCACCACAAAACCTTTCAACATCCTTCTCACTGGCAGTTTCTTCATCAGATATGTTAGGCCAGTAAAATTTAAACTGTACTATATGACTGTGACAAAGAAAAGCTAAATTATAACTTATTCACTCATTACCTTGACTGATGTTTAGAATTTTACCTACATAGTGTTTCGGAGTCTTTTTGGCAATAGAATGAACCAAACAAATGTCTCCAATTTCAGGAATATTGTTAGTACCCAAAGAGCATTTTCCAGAATTTTTGTTGGAATCATCACTGATTGACAGTCTGTACTCATCATCACTGAGTTCCAGGAGTTTTCTCTCATGTTCATCAGTACTTGTACTAGTAGAGTCATCTCCTTGCAAAGAGTACTGTTTTTTTGTTTTTTTTTTTTTTTTTAAATCTCCTTCCAAAGAGTACTGCTTTTTCTTCAGCATTGACACTTCTCTCAGCAGTAACATTAATTCTTCTCTTTCTCTGCATCTTTATTGGTTCTTCCAGCCCTCTCACTTTCACAGCATGTCAATTACTATCTGGGACACAGTATGTGATGGTGAATATTTTTCACCATTTCCAGAACTGCTGGAGGACTGGTCATGAATTTCATCTGGTAGGTGCATCAGCACCTTGTTGGCATTGAGAGGACATACTCCATATTTGTCAAAACCAGACACTAGATTTTCACTTATTTCATGTTGTGTTAAATATAACTCCTTGTAAAGTTGATTGAGGAATCATGAAAATTGATTTTTGCTGAGTGTTTGAAATTTCTTTCATCCAGATGATTTCCAAGTGTCTAGTACATTTCGCCAGCAAAGTTATAAAGATCCATAAAAGGCAACATCCTGTGGTTGCAGCAGGTGTGTTCCATTTGCTGATAACTGTGAATATAATATTATTTTCTTGTGCCTGTTTCAGAACATATTATTTGAAATGACTGCTGAAACTGTCACCTATTAGTACTTTTCTCCCTGGACTACTTCGGACATGAGGAACAAAAACTGTTTCAAAACAGTCACTGAATGCAACTACATTGAACCAGCCACTCTTACTCTGATTATACCATGTATTTGGTGGACCACCTTCTGTCCAAGTAGACCAGCTTGCTCTGCCTTATATACAATGTAAGCTTGTAATGAAACCCGAGAGGTTGAACCACAAAACATGAGTGAAATGTAGCTTTTGATACTGTTCCAGATTCTATCTCGGCATTTGACTCCTCTCTTAAATATACAATGTCTCTGGCCAGGGTCATCTAATAAACTGGTCTTGTCATAATCAAATATATTATCATGTGGTACATCAGAGCCATTATCATTTTGCAGAGTGAAACTCAGCTTGTTAAAGTAATCTTAAACAGTTCCTGCAGATAAGGAAGCACTGTTTGCTGTAATGTTATGACTCATGCGCAGTGAAATTCTGTCCAAATGTCTTTTCGGAAATCCAAGAACCCAATCTGTACCTGGCACATTATTTTTAAATGCAGGTAACTTACATCCCTGTGCTGTCAAATAGAAGTTTGCTATCATTTGTAAGTCTACCAGGTCCAATGGAAATTCCCAGTTGGACACAGTTGAGAAATGATCAACAAAGCTGCTTTCCTCCTCATCAGAAAATACCAGTGGCCACCCAATATTGTTGGTGTGTTTGTTTCTCAATTTATTGCTGAGAGTTCCTATGTAAATGGAAAAATGTCTGCTAGCTGTTCTTATAATCATTTACCATTTCTTACTACATTCACAGCTTCCTCCAAGATCTGCATAGAGTACCTTTTGTATGGACAGGAATCAACTTTACAGAGGTATATCCTTGGCATTTTAAAACTGAAACACAAAAAATCCACCATGTAATGCCAAAAAAACACTAACTTTAGTATAAAGTAACAATTAACTTCATACAAAATGGCAGGAAATGTGAGAGGCAGATAATTTAACTTGTGGGGTAGCTTTGAAAAGTGTTCATTGTTACCCCATTTTGAGTTAGAAACTTCCCCCAATAAATATTTTTTGACATAACCTGAAGATACACAAATTCAATGCAAAACTCATGCATGCTACATTTAAAGAACTTATTAAAGGTTATTATACAAATATTTTCAGAAGGTTAAAGTCAATGCTAAGCTGTATGCACATAAAAGAGGTCACGTGTGAAAAAATTAGGCAAGTGTTAACATCATTTCAAATTCCAGCCAAAGAATATATATACAAATGCTAACATACACAGACATTGGTACCAACATGTTCAATATAATTACCCTAAATATCCCAAAGAGAAATTTATCTTCGAATATTGTTTGAATAGTATTTATAGTAGTATATACAACTTTCTAGAAAACTGTTCAGTGTTACACCACTGTTCAAAGTAACCCCATTTTACGGTGTGTGTTTATTTCTTGCTGAGTATAACAATTTTCATAGATGTAGCTTGAAAGGTTCTTTAATAATCATTTATTAAAAAAATAAACCCTTTCACCCACTACTTCATCTCCATGTGGGTAAAATTTCAAAAAATGCTGAAAAACATATTTCTTTATTTCTGACTGACAAATCAGACACCACTCTTCACTCTAGCTTGGAAATTCCCTTAATAGTGATGTATTTTCAGAAAATGTTTCATCCCATACTTCATGCCCTTAGGAGTGGAATTTTGAAACATTCCTTCCTAAATGACATCTACAGTTCAAGCTCGACAACCGCCCCAAATTTTAAGTTTCTACCCTTAGTGGATTGAGCTGGGCAATGATGGGTCAGTCAAGACGTTGCCTTTTACATATAAATATAGATTGTCATTATTGTACTGATTTTGTATCATAATAATGAGTTACTTATTATTTTAAGTTAACAAAATGCACGTATGAAATGGTAAACTAAAAAACAAGAAAAGAAGAATGTAATACATAAAATAATTTAAAATATAAAACAAATATAACTAAAGTAAATAACTCAATTGATAATGGATATTTAGATATTTAATTAGATATGTTGAAAAAACTCTGTCACCACATTGTGTACAACTTATTCAAAAACCAGCTTTACTGTACCTGTACATATGTAGCTTGAAAGCTACTTTAATTTATGTTATAACAAAAGTTTTCATTTTTAAAAATTAATTAATGGTAGTGCAAAATTTCAAATTATTACAAAATTTGATTGTACAGTTTTCAAGAATGTTAATTATGTATGAGCTATTACATAAGAAACATTTTTTCTTATATCATCATTTTGAAGATATTCTCTCCAAACCTAAACTGCTAAACTGCCAAATTACCTATCAGGGTGTGTTTTGCCCCAGTTCAATATTTAGTGACAGTGAGCCTAAGTATCTTTCAAGTCACAGTTTGCCAAAAATAGTAAAACACCTCTTTATCGTTTGCCCATATGTGCCCTGATGTTTCCAGTAGAAAAGTTAATGACACTAGCTCCATACAGTCTGTAATAAACATTACTGTACAAAGTGAGCCGTTGATTTTCATTGATACAAATATCACTGACTGTTTTTATGATCATAAGTGGTCACGTATTTGTATCAAAATGTTAGCTTGATGTGGTGGTATAGGGACTCCAGTGATACTGATGTTATAGGGTTTTATTGAAATGAGAGATATGGAATTAACCAGTTGACTGCCTTGCGTAGACTCTCATTAGATGTGAACTGAGTGTGAACTCGATGTGGACTGAAGATTTTTGTGGTGTGGTTGGTATGTGAAGACAAGTGTATTTTGTAATCATGATAATAACATTACAGTTTATAAAACTTCAGGGTGAACATTTAATAATGTCAACAACCTACAGGTTCAAGCAGTTATTTAGTTTAACAAAAAGATAGTTGGCTGTAAAATTATAAAAGTTCTCAATACTATCTGCTTAGCAAACTGTTTGCCTTCATGGTTGATTACCTATTTTCATGTAAAGTTGCCGTGTATGCAATTCTGCTAAGTTATGCATATTTTTGATCAAGGGCATAATTGATCAGTGAAGTGAATTATCTAGTTCACAAAAATTAGCGTAACAGAAATATAAAATCAGATCGTGAAATTTAACAAGCATTATGGTTCAACTGGCAATAGTAAATCTGGGCATGACTAATCTTTAACTATAATTATCATTCAACTTAACTAGCTTTCAGAAAAATGAAACAGGTTACCAGAAACAATGATACGAGGACTTTCCATTAAGTGGTGTCAGTTCTCTCAGAACACCAATTAGCTTATATGGATTTCACCATTGAACATTGTTGCAACAATTTCAGTTATCCATTTCTGTTGATTAATAAAGTTTTCAACAAAACTAAATATAACACTATCATCAACAGTTGCTAAATTCTGAGACAAGTTATGAAATCACATGAAATACTATTTGAATAAGAAATTAGCCATTGAATATGTAAATGGCATTTGCTGTACTTGTGTGGAATTCTGGTGGTGGGAGGCTTGCGGAATGAAGCTTGATACTAGCGAGTGAGGTTAACACAAAACTATTACTAACTATGGAGCATACAGAAATATCACTTTCTTACAAAAGCATATTTTTGAAAATTTTCATTAATTATGAGTGTTGTCGATAACTTATTCATAGAAAATTGGTATTTCTTATTTACAGTTAGTGTCAAAAAATAGTTAAGTCAGAACTGCAGTGTATATCAGCACAAATAAACATACATTTTTGAGAATTTTTGAAAGTTATTGTTGTATGGATGAGCTATTTCATAGTAAATTGGCAATTGTGATTTAGTTACTGTACCATATATTATATAACTAACATATAAAAGGTCATATCTAGTGTTCCCTTTCAAGAAGAGTGTGTATTGTCTACAATAACCATAAATTAGGGCTAGTTTCAAATTTTTTACTCACTATAACCTCAGAGAGTTTTAGAAAACTAGTAATTTTTACCACAGGTTTTTATGTTGCCTTAATAGAAATATCATTTTATGTATTAACTGCTTCAGTTCTTAAAGGGAATTGGTAATAGTTTTAGCTCAACAGATTAAAAGATGAGCAGCAGGCTTAGTTTAAAGTTATTAGTCCATTGTCTTGTAAAAAAATTGCAGCAGCCATGATACAGCCCCTCTGTGAATGCTGTTCTTGAATATGAGATGAGTAAGTTAATGTTTGTAAACAGAAATCACCCTGACTACTGTCAAATAATTGGCCATTAGACATGTTAACATGAGCTGGAGAGAGTGCTGATAGCAGAGGGCATGGATCACATTTCAGTAGTGACAGTTGGGTCTATCAGTAGATCAGGTTTTATTAGGCATACCTCAATAGGTATGGGAAGGGAAGGATGGCAGAACTTCTAGGTGACAGTGTAGTGGGTGGTGGTGGGATCACTCATGGAAAAATTCCTGAAGTAGTTGATGTCAGAGCTGCACCTTTTTTACATTGAAGTCAGCTGACATATATACTTGCTTAAAGGAAGTCGCTCTAAGAGATCACCTTCAAAGGACATCACGTTTCCAAGTAGAGAAGGAATTAGCATATTTCATCAAAATATAAGAGGTATTAGAGATAAAGTTAGTGAACTGCTTATAGATGTTGACTATGAATTTTTTGGTATATCAGAGCACCACTTAAATAATCTGACAATTCAGAGGCTTCCTTTACCAGGATACAGATTAGCTGGCTGTTTTTAAGGAGTTCCTTGTGTGGTGGGGGAGTGGCTGTGTACATAAAAAAACTGTATTCCATTTGAGTCCATAGATGTATCATGGCACTGCACTGAACAGATATTTGAATGTTGTGCAGGGGCAGTTGAATTTAGTGAAACTAAGCTTCTAATTACTTCAGAGCATTTCTGCTCAAACTAGAGAGGGTTCTTGATTCACTTTGTAGCAAGTACCAGAAATTAGTTACATGTGGTGAGTCAATATAAATGTTGTATATGATGGTGCAAGAAAAAGGATGTTGGTAGACCTCATAAATTCAATAAATTCATATAATCTGATGCAGACGGTGTTTTTTTCCAACTAGGGTGCAGGGGAACAGTACCACAGCCATACACAATACTTTTATTCTTACTTCATTACTAGATGGGCATTCTGTCAATAAAAGTTTCAGACCATGATGCACAAATTTTAACTCTAAAAGGCTTTTGTACTCAAACAAATGTCACATATAATTACTAACTACGTAAGAAAGTCAACTGAACAGCAGTAGAGAGTTTTTTAAACCTTGTCAAGGAATGAGGGTGGCAGGATGTCTATAGCACCAATAACATAGATGATAAATATAATGCCTTCCATAAAACATTTCTCATGCTCTTTGAGAGTTGCTTCTCATTAGAACATTCTAAATGGGGTACTAGCAGTAATAGGCAGCCCAAGTGGCTGACTAGTGGGATAAGGATGTCATGTAGAACAAAGTGAGAATTATATCAAAATGTTAGAAGCAGTCACAGTAGCTCATTACAAACAGTGTTATAAGGTGCTTAAAAATGTTATTAGGAAAACAAAGAGTATATGTGATATGCATATAGAATAGCTAATTCACAGGATAAAATTAAAACCAAAAGGTCAGTTGTGAAGAAAGTGTCTGATAAATCAGATACATGTACAGTATTTAACAATCATTTTCTGAGCATTGCTGGTGAATTAAATAAAAATTAAGTTTCTACAGGGAATCATATAACTTTCTTGGTAAATACCTTTCCGAGATCGACGTCTGAAATACTCCTCTGCGATACAGACAAAGGGGAGATTGAGTCCATAATTACATCACTGAAGACTACGGACTCTCGTGGATATGATGGAGTGCCTAGCAGAATATTAAAGTACTGTGCTGCACATGTTAGCCCTGCATTTAGCAATATTTGTAATTTTTCCTTTAGGAACCGTCAGTTTCTTGAACTATTAAAGTACTCAGTAGTAGAGCTGCTTTATAAAAAGGCAGAAAGGGATAAAGTAGACAATTTGATACCTATTTCTATGCCATCAGTGTTCGCTAAAGTTATTGAAAAGGCTGTGTATGTAAGGATAATTGATCATTTTACATCACGTGATTTGCTATCAAATGTACAGTTTTGCTTTAGAAGTCATTTAACAACTGAAAATGCTATAATCTCTTTTCTCTGTGAGGTATTGGATCAGTTAAATAAAAGATTTTGAACACTAGGCATATTTTTTTTAAATTTAACTAAGGAATTTGATTGTGTTTATCACAAAATATTGCTCCAGAAGTTGGACTGTTAGGGAATACGGGGAGTTGCTCACAATTGGTTCTCCTCTTACTTTAGCAACAGGCAGCAAAAGGTCATTATTCGGAATGTTGAGAATGGCTGTGATGTAGGGTCTGAGTGGCGTTACAATCAAGTGGGTTGTGCCCCCAGGGATCAGTGTTGGGGCCACTCCTGTTTCTTATTAATAAAAATGACATGCCTTCTAGTATTATGGGTAACTAAGATATTTCTGTTTCCTGATGACATTAGCTTGGTAGTAAAGGATGTTGTATGCAACACTGGCTCGATTTCAAATAGTGCAGTTCATGACATAAGTTTGTGGCTTGTAGAAAACAAATTAACACTAAATCTCAGTAAGGCTCAGTTTTTACAGTTTCTAACACACAATTCAACAAAAGCTGACGTTTTAATTTTACAGAATGGGCATATGATCAGTGAAACTGAACATTTCAAATTTCTAGGTATTCAGATAGATAGTTAACTGTCATGGAAAGCCCACGTTCAAGTTCTTGTTCAAAGACTCAATGCTGTCATTTTTACTATTTGGAAGGTATCTAAAGTGAGTGATCATTCAGCATGAAAATTAATCTACTTTGCTTTTCATTCACTTATGTCATACAGTATTATATTTTGGGGTAACTCTTCCCACTCTAAAAGGGGCTGTTCGAGCAATAAGTGGTATAAGTTCACAACTCTCTTGTCAACCATTGTTCACGAGTCTGGGTATTTTGACAATGGCCTCTCAATATATTTATATTCCTTACTGTGATTTCTTGTTAAAAATATTAGCTTATTCTCAAGAATAAGCAACTTTCACTCAGTTAATTCTTGGCTGAAATCAAACTTGCATTTGGATTGGACTTCTTTAATTCTTGTGCAGAAAGGTGTGCAGTATACTGCTACATCCATTTTCAATAAGCTACCACTCGAATTCAAAAATCTTAGCAGTAATCCACATGCTTTCAAATTGTAACTCAAGAGTTTCCTGATGGGTCACTCCTATTCTGTCGAGGAGTTCCTTGAAAAATTGATTCTTGTTGCAATGTTGATTGTGTTTGCTTAAACTTATGGATTGATTTTTTTCAGGTTCATAAACATTTTATTTTTATCTGTTATTACTTTTATGTTGTAATTTCATCTACTGACACATTCCATGACCTTAGAGATTTGCTCCTCAATTTGGTCCTGCAGAACTTGACGTGTAAATAAAAATAAATAAATAAAATAGAGCTTCTGAGAGCAGTGTACCAGAGGTACCAAAGGTACCTCAAGTACTATCTACACATACTCCACAAGCCACTGTAAGGTGCATGGTGGAAAGTACCCTGCATCAGTACTAGTCATTTCATTTCCTGTTCCACTCGCAAATATGGTGAGGGAAAAATGACCTTGGAGATTTGCTCCTCAATTTGGTCCTGCAGAACTTGACGTGTAAATAAAAATAAATAAATAAAATAGAGCTTCTGAGAGCAGTGTACCAGAGGTACCAAAGGTACCTCAAGTACTATCTACACATACTCCACAAGCCACTGTAAGGTGCATGGTGGAAAGTACCCTGCATCAGTACTAGTCATTTCATTTCCTGTTCCACTCGCAAATATGGTGAGGGAAAAATGACTATGTACATGCCCTAATCCCTCAGATCTTATATTTATGGTCTTTTTGTGAAATATACATTGACAGCAGGAGAATTGTTCTGCAGTCAGCCTGAAATGCCAGTTTTCTAAGTTTTCTCAAAAGTGCTCCTCAGAAAGAATGTCACTTTCCCTCCAGTGATTCCCATTTGAGTTCCCAAAGTATCTCCATAATATATCTCCATATGTTGTTCGAGCCTATTGGTAGCAAATGTAACAGTATGCCTCTGAACTGTTTCAATGTCTTACTTTAATCCAACCCAGTGCAGATCTCACATACTCAAACAGTATTCAACAATGGGCTGCACTAGTGTCCTATTACACTTTCCTAAAATTCTCCCAATAAACTGAGATAGACCATTTGCCTTACCTACTACAATCCTGAGTTGTTCATTCCATTTCATACTGCTTTGCAGCATTATGACTAGATATTTAAATAAATTTGACTGTGTCAAGCAACACACTATTAACACTGTACTCAAACCTTATGGGTCTGTTTTTCCTACTCATCTGCATTAACTTACATTTTTCTTCATTTAGAGCTAGCTGCCACTCATCCCATCTTCTCGGTATCCTCATCACTATCCTTTTCTGTGGCTCCTGTCTCCTCTATGGGATCTGTCATTGCTCATCCACTTGACTTCAGTGGCACGTCAGTGGTATGTCTAGTCATTCTCTGCAGGACAAACAAGGACCAAAGAGGACACAGTGTTACACCAATCCTCCTAACAGAGAGGTTCATGGCACTGCATTTCACTGAAACTGAAACCGAGCCAGTGGGACTCAATTCACTTGTGGGGAAACTTACTTTGACCTGTGTCAAGAGGAGGCAAGTGCAAAAGGGTAGGGGTCTATTAATCATTGGTAGTTCACATGTATGGAAAATAATGGTACCCCTTTGGGGAATGGCAGCAAGGGAAGGGAAGGAACAACAGGTGTACTCAGTGTGTATGCCTGTAGGTCTCTCATTCAATGTGTTGAAGAGATTATCCTAGCAGCCATTGAGGGAACAGGGTGCAACCAACTGCAGATTGTGGTGCATGTTGGAACAAATGATCTGTCTAGGCTTCGAGGTCATACTTCAATCATTCCAGTGACTGGCAGAGAAGGTTGAGAAGACCAGCCTTGCACATGGAGTATCAATGAAACTCACAAGTTGCAGCTCTGTCCCCAGAACTGACCGTGGACCTCTGGTTCTCAGCCAAGTCAAAGGATTGAACCAGGGACTTCAAAGGTTCTGGAACAAGCTAAAAAGCTAGGTTGAAACTTCCTGGACTTGAGAACTGTATGATTCCCCTGAACTAAATGGGTCAGGTGTGACCTACACACCAGCTGACTGTGTGTGGGATGCACACAAATGTTTTTTACAGTAGGCAGCTCTCCATTCAGTCCAGATAACGAAAGCTGTAGAAGACCTAGAAGTACTGTATTAATGTAAGATCTGAAGGAATGGTCCCACAGGCGAAAGTATTAAAATCATAGTAGTTTACTGCCAAAGTGTTCACAAGAAAATGCCGGAGTTTGAAGTGCTCCTGAAAAGCAGTGAAGCTCACATAATACTAAGTACAGATAGCTGGTTGAAACCTGAAGTTGATAAAATGAGATTTTGGGGGAAAATTTAAGTGTACATCAAAAGGCTAGGCTAAGGGGAATTATAGGTGGTGTATCTGCCACAGTAGACAAGTCAGTTAAATCCACAGAGGTAGAAATTGAAGCTGTATGTGAGATTTATTGGACAAGATCAGTATCAGGGGTGGGCATAAAGTGGTAACTGGATCCTTCTGTCGCCCACCAGAGTCACATTCTGATGTTACCAAAAACTTTAGAGAAAACCTCATTTCACTTGTACATAAGTTCCCAAATCATATTGTAATAATTGGAGGAGAGTTCAATCACCTAGCAATCGGTTGGGAGAGTTAGAGATTTGTTAGTGGTGACATCACAAGATACCCCTTGAAACATTATCAAAAGCCTTCTCTGAAAAGTATCTACAACAGATGGTTCAGAGTACCACTTGTGATGGAAGGCTTTTAGATCTATTGGCAATAACTTGACCTGACCTCTTTGAGGATGTCCACATTGAAACTAGTATCAAGTACCATGACATAGTTGTTGTAAAAACAATTACCAAGGCACAAAGGAGAACTAAAACAAGTACAAAACATATATGTTCAGTAAAATAAATAAAAATGAAATAGTGTCATATCTCAATGAGGAACTTCAAAGTTTTAGCACAGGGCAGGGGCACTTAGAGCAGCTATAGCTCAAGTTTAAAAGAATAGTTGAAAATGTACTGGATAGATATGTATCCACTAAAACAGTTCATAGTGGAAGGGCCCCTCCATGGTGTGCAGTCACTGTAAAAAAACTTATAAAGAAACAGAGACAACTCATCAAGTTACCTTCCATTAGGAATGTGGATGCACTCAGTGACTGTGACATGACTTTCAAAATGATGGAGCACAGCAATCAGTCATCTATTTCTTTCAGACTGATTGCTGTGCTCCATAATTTTGACTGAGACAACTGCATAATAGCTGTAAAACAAAACATAAGGCTATGGATAGAAACTGAATCAAACATGCCTGGCTGTCAAGAGAGCAATGCATGAAGCCTTTGGTGACTACCACAGCAGAATTTTGTTTAATTATCTTTCACAAAACCCAAAGAAATTCTGTTTGTATGTAAAGGCCGTTAATGGCACTAAAGTTAGGATCTATTCACTCATGTATGAGACAGGAACTGAAATTCGTGGTAGTGTTACACCACAAATTGGTAAGGAAATGAGGGAGTAAAATTTTCTAAGTTCGAACAGTGAATTACTGAATCACATGGAGTATCAACAGCCACCAGCTCAGAAGCATAAACATTTCAGTGCTGTTACTCAGTCAGGAAGGCAGCAATGTCTATGCTGTTGAGGGAGACTGTGAGCGAGTTTAACAGAATATTATTGTAAGAGTGCAGATTGAACTGTTTCTGTAATGTTGTGTAAGGGATGCTAGGTAGGATGCAATATTGCTAGCAGGGTCTGACTAAGCAGTAAAGACACCGAAACAAATTCATTAAGTAAATGTCATGAAACTGCAGAGCACTGATGATTCAAGAAGAGCAGAATCAATTTGGTCATTACAGATGACATCGTAGAGCAGAGCCTCTCCTTTATGATATAAATACCCCATTCCCATTAGTCTAGAGCACTTGATAAGTAGAACTGATGCTTTTCATGTCATTTGCACTCAATTCTCTGGATACGATATGGTAACATCTTGTGTATGAGATTGGACTTACACTTGCTGCTAACAAGAAGATCAGTTATCTGTAGCTGCAGATAATAAATTCCAGTATGTAGTAATGAAATCAGCACACCATCCAGGGGTCTAGCAACATGGCTCTGGCTAAGGGTAGAACCTGCCCTAAAACTCCAACTCCAGTGTTGCATGAGTCTGATGGCCAGGTTCAGCCTTCAGCACATCATGGCACCCAACATCACAGCCCATCTGATGGGACAACATGGGCAGTGATTTGGGAGAGACTGAATATTCTCCAAAATGACTTGTGAATCACACTCGCACACACATATCATGGTCATTGCCATTTCCAAGCAGGGCTACAGACCGGAGAAGCCTTCCTCGCCAGCTTGTGGTAAACTGCTGCACCAGGGTGTCACTGGCTTCCAGTCAGAGCTGATGCAGCATCCTTGGCAGCCCTGAATCCACTGCTGGGTTCAGTGGATTCCTCTCCATCTTACATAGCCACCAACCATTTCAGAAAAAACATCAATGACTTATATTGTGAGTAATAAATGGAATAATCTTAAATACTATTTTATTCATATAACAATGGCACACAGGTCCTCTGTATGCTTCCTGACAAAACAGTAGGGGCTCCCACCCCAGCAGTGGGCAATGCCTACAAATTAGTGCCCAGAAATGCTCCAGCCCAGTGCCAGTAGGAGCTGGAGGGAAACTATCTGGCACACCAACATCACCAACAGTCACAGAGGTCGAGTCAAGGAGCAGACATTGTTGTTTGTTCTCAAAAGAAAAAAATTGTATTCTTTGCTATGTTCAGGTTAGGACTTACAAGACTTCAAAGTTACTTTGTATAGACCAAGAGAATCAGCAAATTTATCACAGTTCACAGGTAATAGTCAGCAAGAGTAAGTCATTCTGACACTTTGTAAAGCTTGCAATTTAATAGGACATAGTGTACCAGGTGATAGATTTGCACCAGTAATGTGTACTGAAGGTAGAAGATATGGTCACACAGCAGACTATTCTTCAGAGTTTGTTGTTTAATGATTAGATGTAGGAATTAGATATAACACATTTATTTTGGCAACTGAGGCTATCAAGTTATTGTCTGAAGTAATAGTAGTTTGATTTGTGTAAAAGAGAGAAAGGTACGTAAATTGCAGAAAAATGGCAGAGACATGGTCAGCTAGTACTAATGAGGCAATAGGCACTCACAGGAAAAAGTTCCCAAATCGTTAGAGGATAATGAACAACAGAATGCACTTAATGAATAACTATGTCAGCACCCACAAGGTTTATTGGCAGAGTAATAGCCACAATCAGGTTTGAATGAAATTAAAACTATAGTAAATCTTCCCCATTCATCCACTGATTCTTCAGCAGCAAATCTCATAGCCCCCTTCTCTGGAAAAACAACAGAGGATGTTAATGTGTTTCTAGATGATGTATTAGCCATTGCTGCATTAAATAGCTGGTCAGATGAAACACGCTTGCAAAAGGCTAAATTACGTATCACAAGGAGCAAAAGCTATATCTTATATCATGAAGTGCTTAATAAGGTATTCACATTCAGTGAGTTAGTGGAGGGTTTGTGTCAGAGGTATGGAAAACAGTACATACAGTACACGGTTTTTAGGGAGTAACTCAGTAGTTCAATACAGAGGGCAAATGAAATTTTGGAATCATTTTCTGTAGAATATGCAACATCAATGCAGAGACTTACGAACTGATGCACATGCTAGATGCAGACAGAGCCTTGCTCAAAGAAGTGGAACACAGATGTTTGTATGTGTTTCTCTGAGGAATCCACCCAGATTATTCATGATGGGCACCGGTGGAAAGCCCTGAAGATTTAAAGAAAACATTTTACACTGCTACACATTCACAATAAGTAGACAGTGCAGCTAGCATGCATACTGAATGAAAGATATTCAGATCTGGTAAAGAATGTTACTGTTGTGGTCAACAGGGGAATTTAAAGGCATAGTGTCACCAGCCAACATTTCAGGCATGAGGCTTGGAATTGTGAATGTACAAAACAGGGCAACTATAATGTGAAAAAGAAACAGTTAAATGCCGATGTGAATGTGCCTTCCATCAAGAAGCATTCCCAGTAAATTACAGTACTGTCAAAACACAAGCAGTGATGGAGTGTTGCTTGATGTATTGGATAAATAAAAGGAAGTATAAGTTTTTGGTACAAACTGGGACACACATATATGTTGTGAGTCTGGACCTCATGGACAAGAGGAGACTGAAAATGCTGAGGTACAGACTGTGCACAGTAGGGGATACCAAAATCGATTCAGTGAGGTAATTCAGCTCAAGTTTAGGGTAGGAAACACATGGTTTCAGGAGTAAATAGGTTTCCAGCTGGGGGACAGGAATTTTCTGCAATACATTGATTAGACTTTGTGGTTAGGTATCACAGTAAAATAGACATTTGGCACAAACTGTCAAACTCAACACAGATTTCTTTATGATGAATGCAACAGTTGCAGATGTTTCTGTGCCATAAGGTACACCCACTGCTAAGGTAGCACCAAGTAAATGGTGTACAAGGCCATTAATACACTCCTGGAAATTGAAATAAGAACACCGTGAATTCATTGTCCCAGGAAGGGGAAACTTTATTCACACATTCCTGGGGTCAGATATATCACATGATCACACTGACAGAACCACAGGCACATAGACACAGGCAACAGAGCATGCACAATGTCGGCACTAGTACAGTGTATATCCACCTTTCGCAGCAATGCAGGCTGCTATTCTCCCATGGAGACGATCGTAGAGATACTGGATGTAGTCCTGTGGAACAGCTTGCCATGCCATTTCCACCTGGCGCCTCAGTTGGACCAGCGTTTGTGCTGGACATGCAGACCGTGTGAGACGACACTTCATCCAGTCCCAAACATGCTCAATGGGGGACAGATCCGGAGATCTTGCTGGCCAGGGTAGTTGACTTACACCTTCTAGAGCACGTTGGGTGGCACGGGATACATGCGGACGTGCATTGCCCTGTTGGAACAGCAAGTTCCCTTGCCAGTCTAGGAATGGTAGAACGATGGGTTCGATGATGGTTTGGATGTACCGTGCACTATTTTGTGTCCCCTCGACGATCACCAGTGGTGTACGGCCAGTGTAGGAGATCGCTCCCCACACCATGAAGCCGGGTGTTGGCCCTGTGTGCCTCGGTCGTATGCAGTCCTGATTGTGGTGCTCACCTGCACGGCACCAAACACGCATACGACCATCATTGGCACCAAGGCAGAAGCGACTCTCATCGCTGAAGACGACACGTCTCCATTCGTCCCTCCATTCACGCCTGTCGCGACACCACTGGAGGCGGGCTGCACGATGTTGGGGCGTGAGCGGAAGACGGCCTAACGGTGTGCGGGACCGTAGCCCAGCTTCATGGAGATGTGCGAATGGTCCTCGCCGATACCCCAGGAGCAACAGTATCCCTAATTTGCTGGGAAGTGGCGGTGCGGTCCCCTACGGCACTGCGTAGGATCCTACGGTCTTGGCGTGCATCCGTGCGTCGCTGTGGTCCGGTCCCAGGTCGACGGGCACGTGCACCTTCCGCCGACCACTGGCGACAACATCGATGTACTGTGGAGACCTCACGCCCCACGTGTTGAGCAATTCGGCGGTACGTCCACCCGGCCTCCCGCATGCCCACTATACGCCCTCGCTCAAAGTCCGTCAACTGCACATACGGTTCACGTCCACGCTGTCGTGGCATGCTACCAGTGTTAAAGACTGCAATGGAGCTCCGTATGCCACGGCAAACTGGCTGACACTGACGGCGGCGATGCACAAATGCTGCGCAGCTAGCGCCATTTGACGGCCAACACCGCGGTTCCTGGTGTGTCCGCTGTGCCGTGCGTGTGATCATTGCTTGTACAGCCCTCTCGCAGTGTCCGGAGCAAGTATGGTGGGTTTGACACACCGGTGTCAATGTGTTCCTTTTTCCATTTCCAGGAGTGTAGTTACTTTGCATGCCAGACTACCAGCAGGTACAGGAAAGTTAATTTGGATTACTACAGATGTCAATGTGGCTGTGAGCACTATGTGACTTAACTTCTGAGGTCATCAGTTGCCTAGAACATAGAACTAATTAAACCTAACTAACCTAAGGACATCACACACATCCGTGCCCGAGGCAGGATTCGAACCTGCGACCGTAGCGGTCACGCGGTTCCAGACTGAAGCGCCTTTAACCGCACGGCCACACCGGCCGGCACAGATGTCAGTGTTCCACAACAAGCTTTATGTTTCATAGAAGCTCTGTTAAGTAATGAAATTTTGGATGAACAGCATTGTTTTATACAAAGAAGCGTAGCACACACTAGGGAAGTCAATGGCCAGGTTATGGTGCCAGTAAACATGGATAATTTTGGAATTAATGAATTAAGTTTTCCAAAGGCATTGGTAGTAATTACAGTACAGGTACTTGATGAAGAAAGCATTGATGGATCAGAGATACAGCATAACATCAAGCAAACCATCAGCATGTCTGCATTCCATAACAAGGCTAGTCACTTGGACGGCAATGATTGATCAATCATGGAGTCATTGTTGGTTTGGTACAGAGATTTGTTTAGTTCAAAAGGTCCTTTATCAGCCACACACATAACAGACCACTGTATTTCAACAGTGAGTCATGCTCCAGTACACCATAAGCAGCATAGGTTACCAAATCATCTCCAGCCTTTAGAACAGTTCACAGATCAACAGCTTAAAGAAGGCATAATGGAGCACAGTGATAGCCCTTGGTTAGTAAGTATAGTAATCGTGCCAAAGAAGTCACCTGGTGGAACAAGAAAATATAAATTCTGTTGTGATTATATGTTAACTGATGCAGATCTGCTTCAAAATATAACTGAAACTTTGGATAACATGGGACAATGTAAATTCTTTTCTGCAATAGATTTAAGAAATGGGTATCACCAGATTGAAGTATGTCCAGAGGATAGGTCAAAGCAGCTTTTATAACATATTCCAGTCACTCCCAGTATCACAGAATGCATTTTGGGTTAAGAAGCTCACCTGCAACATCTCAGTGCTTATTAGATGGAGACCTTCAAGGATGAAAATAAAAAAAATTGCATGGTCTCATTTTTTTCAAAAAAATGTAGATAAACATGAATGGTGCCTAAGTGAAGTGTTTTATAGACTGGAAACAGTAAGTATTGCAAATGTAATTTTGCCCAGTCAGAAGTTACTCACCTGGAGCATATTGTTAGCCAAGATGGAGTGAGGACAGGTCCTTGTCTCACTTCAACTGTATATGATTTTTCAGTTCCACAAACAATTAAGCAGTTACAATCATTTCTTGGACTGGCAGATAGTGTAGGCATAGTGCAACCATTGACTAGATTATTGAAAAAAAGGGATTACATTTCAGTGGATGCCAGAATGTCAGGCAGCATTTCAAAATTTGAAAGAGATACTGACTTCAGATCCTGTATTCATTTTTCCTTATTTTACTAAATAATTTATACTATGATGTGATGAAAGCAACACAGCTTTGAGTGTCATGTTAAGTCATACTGTACATGAACAAGAACATCCGGCAGCTCATGCACTCGCCAGCTGAATAGGGCTGAATGCAATTACTCTGAGACAGAAAAGGAGATGTTAGCTTTGATATATAGTATTTTGTATTTATTTTGCTAGCTATATGGCCATAAATTTAAAGTCATTAACGGATCATGCAACCTAGAACTGGTTATTAGCACTTAAAAACACTTTAAGTTGACTAAAAAGATGGACACTGAAACTGAGTGAGTTTAAACATGAACTAGATCACAAGCGTATCCTGGTGCTGAAACGATCCCTGGATCAATACATCTCGCATACCATGATGAGTATTCCAGATTTTATGTTTAATTATCTAGTCCCACTCCTGACAAGTAGTGATGTAGTATTGTGTTTGTGCTCCAAAACACATGCTGCTGAGTTGATTATTTTGAAAATTAATTTTATATAAATGTTAAGAGTTATGGACTCAATTTCAAGATTTATGTTAAATTTACATAACCTGACACTACAGATATATTTCTAATTTATAACAACTTGGTCTGATAGTTAGAAAAATGGATATAAGGAATTTCACACGAAAGGAATGAGCTAAAAAAAAAGCTGGAGGATAACTGAGAAGATGCAAGTGAAAGTATGAAAGATACAGATGATAAAATAATACGTGACCTGTGGGCTGGACATGATCTACAACAGAAAGATAAGTACATTTATCACTTTGTTTCAACTCAAGTTACAGTGTTGTAAAACTATTTCACATAACCGTGATAACCTGAGAAGTGAAAACAGGACCATGTGTGAACGGGCAGAAGGAAATTGTATCTGATGTAGATCAATCAGTAAGCTGTGCAGGGGAGTGCAGGGGAAGGGGAGGATGGTAGCAGGGGATGCCAACTTGTGTAGTAGCACTTCTGAAACAAATTAATGTATAAGCAGGAGCTAACTACATACATCAACACATGGCTAATGAGATGAAATTAGGGAAACTAAAGATAAAATTTTCGGAGCTTAGCATAAAACAGTAAACAGGAGCAGAGCAATCAACAGTTTTTAAAAACTGAGAGTCAGTTTTTGGACAATGAATCAAAAATGTAAAGTAATATTTCATAAAATCCTTACATCGTAATGCACTGAATCACAAAAGAAACTGTTATAGAGATGTGTATTCAACTACAGAGGACCGCTACGGTCGCAGGTTTGAATCCTGCCTCGGGCATGGGTGTGTGTGATGTCCTTAGGTTAGTTAGGTTTAAGTAGTTCTAAGTTCTAGGGGACTGATGACCTCAGATGTTAAGTCCCATAGTGCTCAGAGCCATTTGAACCATTTGAACCAACTAAAGAGATATGTAAACAGGCAGAATGTGGCACTGAGGTCGGCAATGCCTATACAAGAAAACAAGTATCTGGAGCAGTCGTTAGATCATCTACTGCTGCTAATATGGCCGGTCATCAAGATTTAAGTGACTTTGAACATAGTGTTGTACTCAGTGCATGAGTGATGGGACACAGCATCTCCGAGGTAGCAATGAAGTGGGGATTTTCCCATACAACCCTTTCACAAGTGTACCATGTATATCAGCAATTGGGTAAAACATCAAATCTCTGACGTTGGTGCAGCCTGAAAAAGATCCTGCAAAAATGGGACCAATGATGACTGAAGAGAATTGTTCAACATGACATAAGTGCAACCCTTCCGCAAATTGCTGCAGATTTCAATGATGGGCAATCGACAAGTGTCACCGTGCAAACCTTTCAGTGAAATATCGTCAGTATGGGCTTTCGGAGCCAAAGGCTGACTCGTGTACCCTTGATGACTGTGTAACACAAACCTTTAAGTCTTACCTGGACCCGTCAACACCAATATTGGACTATTGATGACTGAAAACATGCTGCCTGGTCGGATGAGTCTCATTTCAAATTGAATCGAGCAAATGGATATGTATAGGTATCGAGTCAACCTCATGAATCCATGGACACTGCATGTCAGCAGGGGACTGTTCAAGCTAGTGGAGGCTTTGTAACTGTGTTGGACGTGTGCAGTTGGAGTGATATGGGATCCCTGATACGACTTGACACATGACATGTACGTAAGCATTCTGTCTGATCACCTGCATCCATTCATGCCCATTGTGCATTCTGACAGACTTGGACACTTCCGGCAAGACAATGCGATACCCCATAAGTCCAGACTGCTACAGATTGCCTCCAGGAATACTCTTCTGAGTTTAAAGACTTCTACTGGTCACAAATCTCGCCAGACATGAACATTATTGAGCATATCTGGGATGCCTTGTACCGTGCTGTTCAGATGAGATCTCCACCCCCTCATACTCTTATGGATTTATGGACAGCCCTGCAGAATTCATGGTGTTAATTCCCTCCAGAACTACTTCAGACATTAGTCGAGTCTATGCCATGTCATGTTGCAGCACTTCTGTGTGTTTGTGGGAGCCCTACATGATATTAGGCAGGTGTATCAGTTTCCCAAGCTGAATGCAGAATGTCAAAAACTGGTGAGAAGGCTAGATTTAAGAATCTATGGTAGATGAGGTAAATGTAAAATTATTATTACTAAGGAGAACTTAGAGAAAAAATCTGAAATAGACCAACAGAAGTTTGATGATGTATGAAGTTTAACTACACTCCTGGAAATGGAAAAAAGAACACATTGACACCAGTGTGTCAGACCCACCATACTTGCTCCGGACACTGCGAGAGGGCTGTACAAGCAATGATCACACGCATGGCACAGCGGACACACCAGGAACCGCGGTGTTGGCCGTCAAATGGCGCTAGCTGCGCAGCATTTGTGCACCGCCGCCGTCAGTGTCAGCCAGTTTGCCGTGGCATACGGAGCTCCATTGCAGTCTTTAACACTGGTAGCATGCCGCGACAGCGTGGACGTGAACCGTATGTGCAGTTGACGGACTTTGAGCGAGGGCGTATAGTGGGCATGCGGGAGGCCGGGTGGACGTACCGCCGATTTGCTCAACACGTGGGGCGTGAGGTCTCCACAGTACATCGATGTTGTTGCCAGTGGTCGGCGGAAGGTGCACGTGCCCGTCGACCTGGGACCGGACTGCAGCGACGCACGGATGCACGCCAAGACCGTAGGATCCTACGCAGTGCCGTAGGGGACCGCACCGCCACTTCCCAGCAAATTAGGGACACTGTTGCTCCTGGGGTATCGGCGAGGACCATTCGCACGTCTCCATGAAGCTGGGCTACGGTCCCGCACACCGTTAGGCCGTCTTCCGCTCACGCCCCAACATCGTGCAGCCCGCCTCCAGTGGTGTCGCGACAGGCGTGAATGGAGGGACGAATGGAGACGTGTCGTCTTCAGCGATGAGAGTCGCTTCTGCATTGGTGCCAATGATGATCGTATGCGTGTTTGGTGCCGTGCAGGTGAGCGCCACAATCAGGACTGCATACGACCGAGGCACACAGGGCCAACACCCGGCTTCATGGTGTGGGGAGCGATCTCCTACACTGGCCGTACACCACTGGTGATCGTCGAGGGGACACTGAATAGTGCACGGTACATCCAAACTGTCATTGAACCCATCGTTCTACCATTCCTAGACCGGCAAGGGAACTTGCTGTTCCAACAGGACAATGCACGTCCGCATGTATCCCTTGCCACCCAACGTGCTCTAGAAGGTGTAAGTCAACTACCCTGGCCAGCAAGATCTCCGGATCTGTCCCCCATTGAGCATGTTTGGGACTGGATGAAGCGTCGTCTCACGCGGCCTGCACGTCCAGCACGAACGCTGGTCCAACTGAGGCGCCAGGTGGAAATGGCATGGCAAGCCGTTCCACAGGACTACATCCAGCATCTCTACGATCATCTTCATGGGAGAATAGCAGCCTGCATTGCTGCGAAAGGTGGATATACACTATACTAGTGCCGACATTGTGCATGCTCTATTGCCTTGTCTATGTGCCTGTGGTTCTGTCTGTGTGATCATGTGATGTATCTGACCCGAGGAATGTGTCAATAAATTTTCCCCTTCCTGGGACAATGAATTCACGGTGTTCTTATTTCAATTTCCAGGAGTGTAAATTTGAGGATGAGGGGAGAGTAATTATTGTAGAAAGGGACTTGAAAATAATACTGATTCACTCAGCTGTACTAAGAACTTAAATTGAAACTGTCTGAGCAGGCCTCAAAGGCCCAATGGTACTGACCAACCATCATGTCATCCTCAGTCTGTACATATCACTGGATGCGGATATGGAGGGGCATGTGGGCAGCACACCACTCTGCTGGCTGTTGGCAGTTTTCATGACCGAAGCCACTACTTTTCAGTCAAGTAGCTCCTCAATTGGCCTCACAAGGGCTGAAAGCACCCCGCTTGCCAACACTGCTTGGTGGACCTGTACAGTCACCCATCCGAGTGTTAGTGAAGCCCACCATGAACCAGTGTTATCAGTGTGGGCAAGCTGGTTGTCACTTAGCTGTACTACTAATGAAAATATAGTTGAAACTGATACCAAGCTGTACTACTAATGAAAATATAGTTGAAACTGATAGAAAACTTTAAAATGCAAAGGAAGATGTAACAATCAGAGCCAAGGTTTGTAAAAATAATATTTCTGTACTGGACAGAAATTTGGCTAATTTACAACAAAAAATAATTGAATGACAGTAGGAAGCAGTAACAAAAAGTTCCTTTGGTATCACTGGTGACATGTGGGCAAATTTACCTGAGATTTACAAGTAATGAAGATTTACACCCTTTATATTTCATTCAACACTTTATGGACAGTTTTATACAAGAAATACCAGATAAGTTAGAAATTAAGCTTGTCACAAAGTTTTTAGAAGAAGAAGCACCATCCTGGGTAAGTCAAAATTATAATTGGGACATATACTAAGTTTGAGAGGGGTTTTTTAATTGAATGTTTATCATAGTTTGAACAAGTGAGGATAAAAGGTGAATGTGCCAAATTATAGGGAAAGTTTTGGGAGCTTCAAAGGATTTTGTGGAAACTGATTGAAAAGACTAGTACATCTAGAGACACCATGTTATGAACTGACAAAACTGATGCACTGAAAAAGTGATTATCAGCAAGACTGCAATAATGACTTATTTATGGGGCTTTGGATTCAACTGAGCAATTTCTGAAGTGTGTGTAGACAAATTGGACAATACTCTAGAAATAAATGGTGAGCAAAATTATAACCCTGATATTATTGGGCTGGGCAATTGTATCAGAATTGGACTGAAATCTACATCCACATCTACATGGTTACTCTGCAAATCACATTTAATGCCTGCAGAGGGTTCTCTGAAGCACCTTCACAATAATTCTCAATTATTCCAATCACAAACAGTGTGCAGAAAGAACGAACATACATACTTTTCCGTTCAAGCTCTGATTTTCATTATTTTATTATGATGATTGTTTCACCCTACGTAGGATGGCATCAACAAAATATTTTTGCATTTGCCACCCTACATAGGATGGCATCAACAAAATATTTTTGCATTCGGAGGAGAAAGTTGGTAATTGAAATTTCATGAGAAGATTCTGCCACAACAAAAAATGCCTTTCTTTTAATGATGTCCATCCCAAAACCCTGTATCATTTCAGTGGCACTCTCTCTCCTATTTTGTGATAACACAAGAAATGGTGCCCTTCTTTGACCTTCTCAATGTACTCTGTGAATCCTGTCTGATAAAGATCCCACACTGCACAACAGTATTTTAAGAGGATGGAGAAGCATAGTGTAGGCATTCTCTTTCATAGATCTGTTTCATTTTCTAAGTGTCCTGGCAATAAAATGTAGTCTTTGATTTGCCTTCCCAACAAAATTTTCTACGTGTTCTTTCCAGTTTAAGTTGTTCGTAATTGTGATTCCTAGGTATTTAGTTGAGTTTACGGCCTTTAGATTTGACTGATTTACTGTGTAACTCAAGTTTAATGGATTCCTTTTAACACTCATATGGATGATCTCACACTTTTTGTTATTTAGGATCAACTGCCAATTCTTGCACGAAAGAGATATTTTTTCTAAATCATTTTGCAGATTGTGTCTGATTTTCTAATGACTTTAATAGTCGATAAATGACAGCATCGTCTCCTAGCTACATAATACAGCTGCTCAGATTTATTAGCATTTATACAGATAAAGGACAGCAAAGGGCCTATAACACTATGTTGGGGAATGCCAGAAATCACTTCTGTTTTACTCGATGACTTTCCATCAGTTACTATGAGCAGTGATCTCTCTGACTGAATCAGGAGAGAAGAAATTTTGAAAACATGAAAAATGAGTTTACAGCAGTGGAGTGAGAAAGGATTTTAACACAGGCTACTTATGTTCTTTCTTTAGTAAAGACTTGTTACAGTTTTCAAGTTTACAGTAGGAGCTGCTGTATAAGAGGTAACAACTCACTTCTTGACTAATAGACCGCATATTATTGTAAAAAAAAAAAAAAAAAAAAAAAAAAAAAAAAAAAAAAAAAAAAAAAAATTACCCACATGAACAAACTTAGCAAGTTTTTCAAGTTAACCAACAATACAATATCACTGCACTGAAACCATTCCAGCTTTGTTTGTACTATATCATGTTGGCGTCAGTCTCCACCTTGGCTCCCAAAGAGGCCCACAATTATTTCAGATGTAACAAATTTTCGGAAAAAGTGTGCATTCCAGATTCAACCATTAAACCTTTGTGTTATAACTTTGACGAAGAGAATTCCCTCAGTTGTTCAGTCATGTTCTCATCTTTAAAATTTACCTTCCCAGTGAATAGTCCCTACACTGCACTTACATGTAACCCTGTAGGCACTGGAGTATATAAGCTGTCTTCAAAGCAAGATGTTTCTCATTTTTTCTCAATGCATTACTGGCATTGCAGCGAATGTACCTTCAAAAGAATCGGTAACATTTATCCTTCTGCTGGGTACCAGCACACACAGTACTCTAGGGAAATGAGCAAACAGACCAAGTAGCCAAGAAGGGCTCCAGGGAGCACAATGTTACACAATGCACCATTTCACTCCAAGCCCCTGTTTTGCTGTTGAATGAGAGAGCCATGCAGCTGTGGAAGGAAGAATGACTGTCAGTGAGGGACAATGAAATCTCATCAGTGAAGCCAACTAACCAGTCACTTTGTTGCACAAATTATTCACACACATTTTGTCTCACTTTACCAATGAAATTAGTTTCACAAACTGCTAACAGTAATTGGCCATACTGTATTTATTAAATTCGCCTTTGGAATGAACTGCTGATTTGTATCTATGAATTTCTTTACTTAAGTTACCAGCATTTCCCCATGTGGCTTCACCAACAAATGTGTTCATTGCATCTCTCCCCCCTCCCTCTCTTGATCCACCATTTCTTCACTTCTCTGTCCATTTCTTTCCCACCCTCTCTGCCTGTCTCCTCCTCCCCCCACTCTCTGTCCATCTCTTCCCTCCTCTCCATCCTTCTCCTACTCCCCCTCTTCTCTGTCCATCACCTCCTTGCACCCCTATCCACCCGTCTCCTTTGCACTCAACTCTCTGCCCATCTCCTCATACCCCCTATCTGCCAATCTTCTCTTCCCCCCTTTTTGGTCATCTCCTCCTCCCCCTCTCTCTGCCCATCTCCTCTCAGTCCATATCCTCTTCCCTCTCCTCTTTCTGTCTGTCTCCTTCTTCCCATTCCTTCTGTCCATCTCCTCCCGTCCAAACTCTCTCTCTACCCATCTCCTCCCCCCCTCTCTCTGCCTATCTCCTTCTCCCCCATCTTTCTGTCCATCCCTTGCTCCCCCTCTCTCCCTGTAAATCTCCTCCTCACCATATTTCTGTCCATCTGCTCCTCCTCCTCCTCCTTCTCTTCCTCCTCCTCCTCTCTCTGTCCATCCCCTCCTGGTCTTCCTCTCTTCCTTTCTATCCCACTGGTACCCTGTCTTTCCCAGTCCAGTCCCTCCTGCCCCCTTCTCTCCATATATATCCCCTCCTGCTCCTCTCTCTCCCAATCCATCTTCCCCTGGCACTTCTCTGTCCATCCCCTTCTCTATCCAACTCAACCTTCCCCTAGTCATGCCCATCTACATGTCTAGCCCATACAAAAAAGTTCAATAAAACAGGCTAATAATACTCTCATAATCTGTCTGCTGTGCCACACAGCCTACATATGAAGGGCTTGAAAACAGCTTTTTGCCTGTGACATAGAGGCTGACATGCAAAGCATGCTGCTAAAGTAAGCCGATATTGCTACAACACAATACGCCTGTTTTACAGGGCAGCTTACATGTTTGGGGCTGGAAAACGGTTGCTTGCCCCGATGTATAGGGTGCCCTGCAAAGCGAGTCAATTAGGCTGGCCAACACTATTCCCACACAATACACCTGTCATTTCTGCCAGATTCCAAACTCCAAACTGCTGATACTCATTAAGTTTGCTCTTTGTGTGACAAATTTGGTTGAAATCGATCCAGAGGTTTGGGAAGAGATCCTGGACATACGTACATACAAACATAAATGTTGCTAAATATATTTAACAAATGGTTGGCTTTGTATTTCGACAAAAGTTGTGGATATAAACTGAGAAGAAGAACTATATACGGAAGAGTTCTGATCTGTCCAGTAGGGAAACTGTGAAAAAGGCAAAGCTCGGTGAACAGGAATGGTCTTACAAAGGGCTTCTTTGCTTTAAAGATACAAATACTTCACTGAAATAACTTCAAATGTTTCCAAACTACATCAACTGAAGCAAAACGAAATTTTTTCTAAAATTCTGTGTGAAAATTGCCCTGTGATGATTGTTTCTAAGCAAGTTTGGTGTCTTAATGAAAAGTATTCATTTCCTCATTTCCTAACTCCAGCTGAAATAAAAGTTGGTCACACACATCCCAATGATGATTAAGGTAAGTAATATTTATGCGTGTGTTACAGATGATACTGGGTAGTTAAACTTTATCCATGGGTAAAGTTTCTTGCTCATGATTTAAAAAAGACGGTATTTCTGTTTTTGATAAAGATATACACAGTTTCAGAAGATTTGACTGGTACTTTCTCCTTCCTAAAGTGGGTCACTTTGTAAATGTTGTATGCTGTGCAAATAGATTTTAAAAACATTTTTTTTGTCAAAATGATGACAATGTAAGGGCACATTCCAAATACCAATGGCACCAAGTACCTTCATCTAATCTCAAAATGTTCTGTGGGTCTGCAGAAAGGGTCTTGAGCTGGGAAGAGAGAACTTTGTCTACCCAGCTGAAGGATATCACTTCAGGGAACTTTCGCAACCCAGAACCATTTGACAGGTTCACTTCCAAGGGTCCGCAGCTCATGGTCGTGCGGTAGCATTCTCGCTTCCCACGCCCGGGTTCCCGGGTTTGATTCCCGGCGGGGTCAGGGATTTTCTCTGCCTCGTGATGACTGGGTGTTGTGTGCTGTCTTTAGGTTAGTTAGGGTTAAGTAGTTCTAAGTTCTAGGGGACTCATGACCATAGATGTTAAGTCCCATAGTGCTCAGAGCCATTTGAACCATTTTTTTGAACTTCCAAGGAAAACAGCAGCAAATAGCGAAATAATTTTGAGGTTACATGAAAATTGGTTGTGGGTACACTTGATAGAAGTTAAAATGCTCAATTTTCTTTAAACTGATGCTTATCTGATGCTTTGTGACAGGGCAGGAAGTGAATTCAACTTCTGAACATAGAAATTTCTTTCTGGAGGGGGAGGTTGCTCTCCCCTCTCTTCCTGCTCACTTGATACGATTTTGGTGAAGACCATTACGCATTGCTGCAGGTACTGTGTTGCTGGTTACTCCAAATTGAAGTTTCTTGTGCTCTACCATACAGCCATTTTTACACATTTAAACTACAATGTGTTTCGAGTCCGGACATATTTTTCACTTTCCTCCAGCTATCCATTTTATTGGGACTTATCCCTGCCTTCGTGCTCCTCTTGAGACTCCCAAGTATAACAATAATCAGTATCTGTGAGTATAACACCTTTCATAAATTGTAGAAGTGTGTTCTTTCATTTGCTATGTAAGTATTCTATTTTGGCTGGAGAGGGGATGACATATTAAAACGTGGATATATTCCAGTGAAGGTGTGCCTTTCCCTCATTGTGAACTGTCAACTTTTTATGGGCCTTGGTTGCAACACCGCAATTTCAAGAACGACTGCCTGTGCATAGTTGTACCATCACACTGAAAACCAACTCCATCACATCCAGGTGACAACTGTTTTCAACCCAAAGTTTTCAACTGTTGTCAACAATTGTTTGAAGCCACAAGTCTGAACAACTAGTTGACGGAAATTTTGTCTCGAGTTTGTAGTTTATGGTCAGTGAGCAAAAACATGGCAGAATTACGTGACTTGCACATGCGCATTTGCTGTTCCTATTGTTGTCTGCTGTGTTTATTTATTTAGTGCCCATATTATCACATTCATGATATTGGACTTGTCAAAGTACAGAACATTATAAAATATTACATATTTACATCATGTGCAAAATCTTATCATTGGTATCAACACATCTTTCTAACAAAACATTATTCTGCTTATGTACATACAGATAGAAGAAAAGCTTGTGAAACCCCTTGGTTAATTTTACTAAAACTATTAAATACCAGTTCTTTAGTTAACTAGGCATAGTAACATACAGCACAACAGCTAGGTGCATAATTACATACACACATGGATGAAAGAAGTTTGGTTTTATCTAGGTATGGTTGATAATTATGAATTTATGTTTATAGAGTTAAGAAGTAGACCTACAGATTTGAGCAAAATTCCAGGTATTCGTTAATGCTGTAGAAGCAGCTGTTTATTAGTAGATTTTTTAAATTTCTTTTTTGAATGTATCACTGTTTGGTATTGTTTGATGCTTTCTGGCAATGCACTGTACAGGATTTTTGATTTGGGAACAGCACTGTTCTGATATATTGATTTTTTGTGCACATCCCTATGATAGTCATCGCTGTTCCTTGTTTGATAATGGTGGAACTCACTATTCAACGCTGAAACTTGATGGTTTTTAATTAAGCATATGTTTTCAAATATAAATATAGATGGAAAAGTCATGATTTTTAATTCCTTAAAGATACATCTACATGGTGCAACATCACTTATTAATCTTAAATCTTTCTTTTGGAACTTAAAAGACCGCTTTGCAAGAGAGATATTTCCCCAGAACACTAGTCCATACTTCAGTAGACTATCCATGTATGTGTAATAAGCACTTAACATTGTTTCGGTATTGCAGCAATCTTTAAGTACTCTTAATATGTAACACTACTTGCTTAATTTTTTGCTAAGCACTTCTACATGTTTTTCAAATCTTAGATGGTCATCCACCCATAATCCTAAAAAATTTATGTGATTCTTTTGCTGAATTTGGCTATTCAATAATGTGAATTTTACATTGGTCCTATTTTTGTTCCTTATATGGTTGAAGTTCATCCATACAGTTTTCTTGTCATTGACGACCAGACAGTTATCTTTAAACCATTTTTCCGCCACTTCTGCTGTTTTGTCGATTTTTTGCTGCATCTCATAATCATTCTTCCCTTTTATAATGAAGCTGGTATCAAAAGCAAATAATATGGTATCAGCTGTTGAAAACTGTTGATGTAGGTCATTAATAAAAATCAAGAATAACAATGGTCCCAATACCGAGTACTGGGGCACCCCATAATTAACTTTTTTATATTCAAAATGGTACACATTTCCATTCTAAGAAATTTGTGCTCTTTGTTTCCTATCAGTTAAATGTAACTTGAATCACTTGTAGGAAATATCATGGACACCATAATTATACAGTTTTAACAGCAGTAGATTATGATTTATAAGATCAAATGCTTTGGAAAGGTCCAAAAACAACCCACAGATCAGTTCCTTGTCCTCAATAGCTTTGTAGACAAGTTTTAGAAAACTGAACAGAGCTGTTTGTGTAGATTTGCCTTTTCTGAAACTATTCTGTGCATTTACAAGAATTTTATTTTTGTTTAGGAAGTCTAGCAATCTGTCATACATTATTCTTTCAATTATTTTCGAAAATACAGGTAATAATGATAGAGGTCTGAAATTTTTAATGTTAAACTTGTCACCACATTTATAAACTGGTATTACTGTTGACTGCTTAAGTTTACTTGGAAACACGTCAGTTTCAAAGGAGTCATTGATTATGTCCACAAGTTTACAGGCAACATTGTTGGTACTATATTTAATAATTTTGTTAGGTATACCATCAAATCCACAGGTCACTTTACTCTTTAGTTTATTGATAACTGTTTGTGTTTCTTTGGGTGTTACAAGATATAAGTACATTGTCCTTTCATTTGGAGTTGTTACCTTTGTCTTTGGATTATATTTAGTGGTGATCTGGTTTTGGGCTACATTAATATAATGATCATTAAATATATTACCTACTAGAAGTGGTTCATCAACAATTTTGTCTCTGTGTTTTATGGTGATTTTATTACTTGCACTTTCATCATTGCCTATATGATTATTAATAACTTTCCACACCGATAGTGGCAATCCACAAGTCGGCAACAGATCTAACAATTCAGTTTTTGTTAGAAACTGAAACGAGGAAACCTCCAGGGTCGATTTTAGAAGTCCATCAAGGAGGGGACGGAGAGGCGGTTTGGGTAATGGAATATCCCTTGACAAAAGGAGAGTTGGGGTTCTCCAACGTCAAATTGGTAAAATTTGGTTTTGCTTAAGGTAGTTTTTGGTAACTGTTGCGGAGTTCAGGGTAAAAAACTGTGTATTAATAAATAATAAGATGCCCATTTTAAGTTAAATGATATTTATTGGTTTAGATAGTAAGTTTTTGCCGCTCTTATTCTTTGTTAAAATGTGTTTGAAATTTATTGCAACATACATTGCTACATAATTACAAAAAAATGATTGAATCTGTTGGAAACCTCTGTAGGATTCTTCTGATTCTGCATATATGGACAGATATAAACGGAAAGATTTGTTGAAAGAAGTTTCGGAGAAAATTGGTGTACCGCTTGTAGAGTGTGAAAGGAAATGGACGAATATGAAAACAGTACAATCGTGAACATTGTAAAATGGTCAAAACTAAAAGTGGGTCCGGGACAACTGAGATCTACGTTCCGAAATGGATATTTTACGAGCATTTGAAGTATTTGGGAGGCGTGAACAAGCCAGGGGGGAAAATATTTATAATCGTAAGTAAAATGTCATTTAAAAGCGTAACTGAAACTGAAAGACTATTGGTCGGAAATTTTGAATTTTTCTTCTAAAATCATTTTGTCAAAATCTGATGCAAAGTAGTTTGCAAGTTACCGGCTTACATTATTAATAACTAAAGCTGTAAGGGTTTTGTTCGGAAGTTTTTATTTACATTTGTCTTTTCACTCGATATTTATTTATTCATATTCCTCTTGCCATTTCACATTATCAGCATTTGATACAAAGTAGCCTGCAAATTCATCCCTTACATTCTTTGCGGTTCTTCCTATGTTGCCTCTCTTTCTCCGAAGACATTTATTTTGCGGAGATATCCTCCAACTGCCATCAGAAACCCTGCCTGTTTCTGGATCTTCCGCATTTAAACTGCCAGGTGGGGAGTACACTGTCACTTTCTTATTTCTTCTAAGAAAACTGTCCCAAGACAGTTGCAGAAGTCACTACTGTTGCGTTTTCAGGACTTAAGTGCATAGTTGTTCTAAGACACCGAAAAACTGTTTACAACATTCAAAAAAAAAAAAAAATTCTCCGCAATTCTTCTAGCGCGAGATATTCGGTAATTAAACATTCTTTCCTGGCTGCTTTTCCCTTGCCATCCTGCGTGTGGTTTCATCATGTTCTCTGAAAGAACAAAAGCATCATCCACCACCATAACAAATGGCAAATCTTCACAGTCAGAATCCATTTACGTTGCTTTTGTGTAACAAAAAATTAAAACGTTGAACGTATGTTTACAAGAGTTTGAAGCTGTTGTCAACATTTTTCAACCGTTGTCAGTTTGACAAACTCACAACATTTGCAATTTTGACAAACTTGCAATTGTTGTATGCTTTTGTTGGTTGGATTGGTTTCCGGCGTGAAAGTACCTGAAAGTTACATCACTTCTCTATCTGCGGTCTATTTCGTTTCTTTTCAGATTGTAGTTTTACGTAATAATGGTACATGTACGGTAAGTTTTTGCAGTTCGCCTTATGGTGATACGAATTAACAACACGAAATGTAGAAATGCAAGTTCTGCTGTTTCCTTGCGCGAAAGTTACGTTTTTATGCACATGCTGCTACACAAAGCGCTAATATAAGGGGTTAAAATTATTTTATTTTGCCGTACTAGTGTTTCGTACAGGTACCGAACCTCTGAGAACATACGAACATCTGAGCATGTATAGCTTGATATTGTTGCCGTGCTTGTGTGCGGCTTCGTGTTAGATAGGAGTAGTGATACAGTTTGTGTATGATACGTGTTGTGAGTACACAGATCACTTACAGAATTTAGAGACATCCACGGTTATCGGGTCGGTTGCTTATTGTGAGACTAAAAAGGATCAGGATGCGAGCAAGTCCACATCACAGTCAGTAACGACAAGTGTTAATCCGAAATTATTGTAATACCATTTCAAGAGAA
This sequence comes from Schistocerca cancellata, assembly GCF_023864275.1. NCBI lineage: Eukaryota > Metazoa > Arthropoda > Insecta > Orthoptera > Acrididae > Schistocerca > Schistocerca cancellata. The sequence continues at coordinate 432,953,499 of NC_064626.1, read as the reverse complement.
TTTCGAAGAACTACAAGTTCCGAAACGTCCTGGCAGATTAGAACTGTGTGCAGGAGCGAGACTCCAACTCGAGATTTTTCCGTTTCGTTGGCAAGTGCTCTACCAACTGAACTTCTCAAGCAAGACTCACGATCCGTCATCACAGCTTTACTTCCGCCGGTACCTCGTCTCCTGCCTTCCAAGTTCACAGAAACTTGTGGGGTTGACATTCTTCGAAGAAAGGATATACCTTGTAAGAAGAGAAGCAGTTTTTTTAGGGAAGCAGTTTTGAAAAATAGCGTGCGTTTTAGAAAAGTTGAGAAATGAAGTGGAAGATTTCCTGATCAGAATGAAACGAATATTTAGCCTGTCGTTCGGTAACTGGTTTTCAGACACAAAAACTTCTACGAAAATCTTGAGCTGATTAAAGACATTCAAACAGCAGAAGTAAGTGCGTAATACCGGTACTCAATATTTTCAGGGCCGCCTTTTTGAAGAGTGGCAAGATCCTTATAAATTTTATGTTCCCTGAAAAAAATCTAAATTCGTTGATTATATGGGCTAGAACTGCTTTCAGGCTGTGCAAGCTTTCTCCCACTACAGAATGGGGACTTCACCTATACCTATTGACCTATTATTTTTTAGTGTATGTACTGTGGCTTATTGCACATTGCAACAGTGGCAGCGCTCCACCACAGCCTCGCAAAGGTAACAGCTACTAACTGGTTTGTAATTTCTAAACTGACAAACATGGCAATCATTCATTAGTAATGAAAGTGATATTATCCACAGAATAGATACGTCGGTAAGATCAGTTGCAGTGTCTTGTGTTTGACATTACTGCAATGAAATGTACAGAGTTGAAACTCGCCAAAAAAGTTCGAAAATGTTTTTTGAAAATATTTTAACATTTGCAACTGAAATGAAGTAGACGATTGCGGTGAGGTGCAACACACTGCTGTTCGCCATGCCCTGTATCCAGAATAGGAGCTCGAAACCAGGGCTCTATCATTATGAAATTGGTAAGAGACTAGCTTTTCGTTTTTTATTTATTCCATGTCATGTGTTCTACTCCTTGGCTGTGTTTCGACGTATTCGACACACAACTTTTGAGTAATTTTAGTAATGTCTCCTTGATTTATGGAAGCTAGTGTGTCTTCGATAAATTATTGCACGTACAGCAACTCTGATGCCAGCAGCTTCCTGTAACGATTTTCGGAATAACTACCACTTCTGCGTGCGTACCTTGTTTGGAGACGTTATTCAGTGTTGTGCGTTTCCATGGTTTCTGTGTGACCGACAACTGGTGAGCGAACTGCGGAGGCAGCGTACTTAACATCCGGCCGAACACCACGCCATGAATTACGTAGCGCAGAGGACAGACGCAGGAGAGCTGAAGCGGAATTTCTTCCATAACAGCATGGTGGTGCGGGCGCTGTCGCTGCTCTTCCCCGTCAGAGGTATTGTCGATCTTTCCAGGTATTAAAATATTCTTTCACTGTGTTCGATTTATGAAACAGTTAGCTACAGTGACTGGCATTGCTCGGGACGTTTAATACCTACTACACAAAGTGATTGACGCTGTACCTTGTTGATACGATTATCAAATGTAAGCATCATCGGAAACTGCAATCGCTTTAAAGCGAAGGGCGTACTTGAATCATTGGGTGCCAATGGAGTGCGACGAATAATACGTCTTCAGATGCGAAGTTCATAAAAATCGGTTTCTATTATACATTTCTGAATGATTGACCCCTGACTTTGAGCTCGTATTCTGTTCACACCGCATGACGAACATAGTTGTGGGTAATTTCCAAGAATGATTGCCTATCGGAGTTGCGGTGTCCAAACGATACATATCGAACATGCGATCGTAAATCGATCATGCGACTCTGGTGGCGGGCGTTGTGATCAGTTATTTGTTATCGTCATTTTTATCTGTTTTCCATCGTTCCCTTACTTGCTCTAAATTACATACCTCCGCGAATTATTTGTGAGTTGTTAGGGAATCCCAGACGACTTATGTCGTTAGTGAGTGGGATGTGTGCTGATCTTGAGGATTCTTCGACGGATTCTCTCACATGGAAAAATCTAATTCCATGTTTATCCAGCGTAGAAAATTGTTCGACTTTTTGTCGCAAATATGGATTACTACTGGGCGAGGAAAGAAGGGACTGTGTAGACTGTGGTGGTGCGAAGTGTGTAAAACTCCGTAAGAACAGTTTCGATGCTGAAATACCGTTTACAATTTAATTGTGGACAGTGCGGGAAACGAACGAGTATCAGGAAGAATACATGGTTCTTCCAGACTATCCATCCAGACCACTGTAATGGACTTTCACACGATGACAACACCAACAACGAGTAAGGTAACTCGTCTCCTTTTCAATTACAAGTATTTTTGTAACGCTCTTCTTTTGTCGTTGCTGTAGCGATCACCGTAAACTAACTCATAACAAAAATGGCTCTGAGCACTATGGGACTTAACATCTGTGGTCATCAGTCCCCTAGAACTTAGAACTACTTAAACCTAACTAACCCCTTAAACATCCCAACAACCACCACCACCTAAGGACATCACACACATCCATGCCCAAGGCAGGATTTGAACCTGCGACCGTAGCGCCTAGAACCGCATGGCCACACCGGCCGAAACTAACTCATAACGCCTGCCACCAGAGTCGCATGATCGATTTACGATCGCACGTTCGACACGTATCGTTTGGTCATCGCAACTTCGATAGGCAATCATTCTTGGAAATTACTGGTATTACACCTTACCGGAATGGTGGAAATGTCTACTTTTATTTCGTGTATGAACATTACATTTCAGTTGAAAACGTGTCAGCATACGCGGTAATGCTTAAGAGAAAGAGTACTTTTTCGACCATTTTTGGCGAGTGTCAAATTTGAGGAGTCAGAAAAGTCAGACCGCAATTAGGAGAAAAATTTCCTTCATCCATTTTAAAGATACACCCATAATCATCTTCCAGACGAATTGTCGTTGCTTTCCAATTACTCTGTTTGTCCTAATAATGGTGGACGTAGATTGCTGCAGTTAGCCTAACGGTGATACGTATTGACAAGACGAAAAAAAAAAAGCTCTGCTGTTGCCTTTCACACCTATTATATTTTTATGCACGAAAATCTACATAAGGCACTTATATCACATCTTTAATTTATTTGTTTTTGCGTTTCTATGCGCCGCGTGCTTGCGTGAGCTGTTGCGGGACTGTGAACAGGGTTTCAATTTCATTGTCATTGTTTCAGTGCTTACATCGCGGCTTCCCGTCAGATAGGAAACGATCGTGCTCCCATTCGTTGTTGTGCATTCGTGTGAGACAATGCTCTAACATACTTAGCTACCTTGTACTTGTGTGGAACCGTGCATCATTTACGGAATTGTGTAAAAATTATGGTGATCAGTCCGCGAGCTTACTTTTAGGCGGAAAAAGAAGAGGCCGCGAGCAGTTCTGTCTCACAGCCAGTAAAGAGAACTTACGAATGTTTCGGTTTTAGTGAAAGGACAGTGAAGCGAATTTTGGGAGAATATAAAACTTCATGTCTTGTACCACCAGTAAAAGGGTTCTGGCAGGCGACAGAAGTCGGTATTGGACGAGTTTGCACGGGGAGTCATAGGAAGAAAAATCCACGACTTCTATACGGAAAAACAGTTTCCAGCAGAAGCAGCCGTGTTGGAAAAGACGAAAACTGAAGTTGAAGATTTTCCTGATATGAGTGATAAAACCCTTTGGCGTGCTATTCGAAAATTGGACTTCAGATACAGAAAGTTCAACAAAAAACCTGTGCTGATGGACAATAACCAAGTAATAGGAAAAAGATACGAGTTCTTGAGGGAAATAAGAGACTTGCGCAACGCTAGATGAATTATTTGTGAGAATTGGTGTGGGGCTAATCATTCCAGAAAGTTTGGTTGGCAGGAACGAAAAAATGCCTAGTGTATCAGAAAATGTATTACAGTGCAAATGTTCAAGAGTGGAATGGCTAAAAGGAGGAATTCAAACACCGTCCAGTTCTACCACAATGGGAACGAAGATGGATTCGTGAAAATTGCCGGCTTGTGTTTTATTGGGCAAAAAGGAGGCGCAGATTATCATTATGAAATTGATGCCAGGCACTACGAAGAGGGGTTTAGGAGTGTTCTCGAAAAATTACCAGACAGATGTACGATTGTTTTATATGAGGCTTCATATCACACGATGATAAATTCAGTAACACGAAATCCATCAGGAAATCGGGAAAGGATTCTATTATTGAATGGACAGAAAACAATAATGTAGGGCTTCCATCTAATGCCACATCATATGAGTAAATTACTAAAGCTGGCCTACTGGTAAACGCGCTACCGCACGTCAGGGCGCAGGAATACCGAACCCTTGGTCATCCAGGTAGACGATTGCAATAGCAGTACCGAGACATCAGCCAGCAGCGAAACCGAAGCGATTAATGTAGATTTTATTTCAGTCATCATTGTTCACTGCAAAATTTTTCCATCTATTTGACTTTTCTGTTTACTGTTGAAATGTGCTATACAAACGTTCATTTATTGTGAGCTGCTTGCATATCGAGCGTTTATTTGCAATTTCCCATATTATTTCCCTGTATTGGTAGCAAAAACTGAACGTGGCGATGTTGTACTGGAATGCGACTACTAAATTGCCGTTCTTTGCTCACGAATACGCGCTTATTTCGCAATTTCGCATTAAAACAGTGGCGACAGGCTGGTGTGACAGGTACACTCCATATATTGCACTTACTAACACAATTTACAAACTGTTAACTAAAAAACTCGAGAAGTATGCGTTAGTGAAGGTATATGATGTAACCAACAAAAGTTTAAACATCAGTGACTTCTCCACCGGAATTGCTACAACATTAAGCTCAACCACAGAGTCTATCGTTTGACGCTATAGCGGTGAAACGAGTAATCACAAAATAACGAAAACCGGCCTGTAAATAGAGCAAGGTTGTATCTTTAAACTGAGCGAAAGAGAAATTTCTCCTGATTACGATCTGATTTTTATGCGTCCTTAAAGATGACACTCGCCGAAAAAAGCTGGAAAAAGCACGGTTTCTCTTAAATATTACCACATATGCCCCTCCCCCTCCCCCACTTCAACTAAGATGAGTTATTCATACACAGAAGTAGACATTCCCACAACGGCAAAGTATAAGACATCGACGATCATAATGCAATGTGACAAGAATATGAGCTCAAAGTCAGGGGTCAGTCATTATGAAATAGACAATAGCTTTCCGGTTCTGGCTTTGGAAAACATACATCAATTTGAAACGAAAAGTTTGGAGAATTCGTCTTCTATTGTTGCAGCTCAGTTTTCACTGCTTGAAATAGAGCTGTGTTTGTGCACGACTCGAACTGTTCGAGCAGTTTACGTCGCTGCTTGGGGAGTCTCGGGTTCTGTTCGATCCTGTGATCGGACCGCAATCAGGACCTGCCATAGCGTTTCTGTGGTACTGCGGATTTTAGTAATCAAAATAACCACGAAACGCGACCTGGAACATCTTCTAGGGAATATGTCATATGTAACAACGGCAACTAATCAGTAAACAGGAGTTGGCACCCATGTTTCTGTCCCGCGATCTAGTGATCTAGATGGTACGATCTCCAAGACGGGTAATGCCACTGTAATTTATTGTCGCGATAGGAACTACAGTCAGTTTACCACGATATTTTTCGTTTGTGAGGCATTTAATTTTTCATTAATTTTCTACATCTTTTCATCTGAATGTAGAAATTTGAAGTAAATCGGCCAAGTACTTGGAAGTAAATCTGGCAAGTACTTTTCGAGATGTCTGCCCTACAAAACTGGTCGGCGAGATTTGGGAATGAACAACAGTTTCAAATATGTCGTGCATCTTTTGCCTATCTTAAATATTCTTTTATTTTCCTGGTGGGTCTGAAAATAGTTTTCACCTCATACTTGCTTAACATTTTCCCAATGCGATCCGTGATCTTACTAATGAACGGAAGAAAAACCTTGCCGTTGGACGACTGTCGTTCGTCGTTGCTCCTAATTCTCTGCCTAGAGCGAAGTGCTCGATCTATGTCGATATTTAAGATCGGCAAGAAGATGCACGACACCCTTTGGCTACACCCGGGGGCATTTAAAATTCCTTGTAGTTGTGGACAGGTTTATATAGGTACCACAAAGAGAAGTGTGAACACCCGTCTAGTTGAACATAAGAGAAATTGCCGCCTGGGTCACATGGATAAATCGGCCATAGCAGAACATGTTTACTGGGAAAGTGGTCATGAAATAAAATTCGGCGAGACGAGCGTCATATCTAAAACTTCGCATTATTATGCACGCATGTATAGAGAGACTATCGAGATTGATAAATACTGTAATTATTTTAACAGGAAAGACGAAGGTGTTAAACTGGATAATATTTGGATGTCAGCGTTGCACCGCAAGTTTCAATCGAGAATGTTGGCATTACCAGAGTTGCTCTCATAGCCGACGCCACGTGATGGACAGTGGCGCCCTCTGTACTGCCTATATAATCAGAGCTTCCTCGAGTTCTCTTTGCAGTTCACCGCTTTACCTCGGAGGATGTCTCCTGTAGTCGGAGACGAAACGTCGGGGGATAGTTTTATACACCGACCACGTCCTATCAGCCCGGAAGTTTTAAGTGAAAACTTGCAAAAATGCGACAAAAACATGTTTTCAATAATAGCGACCAATGTCTTATCCTTCCCCGTGGCACTGAAATATAAACCTCAAGTAAAGACTCGCACAAGGTAATGATAAATTTTGAAGCTAATGGGGCAATCAATGGAAATTTGGGGTATTGAACGGGGACAAGCCAAAATAGCAACCATAAGATCACGATAATAGCAAAATGTGCCACACGAAACAACCAGAGAATCACGAAACAAGTGCAAAAACATGAAGTTAGCGAGAACCACCTTTAACAGCCATCTAAAACTCAAAAGACGATACCAATACAAAAAGCGGTACAAATGCAGATAGCTAAAATTCCCCGCAATTAACGAAACGCGGTACTATCTAAATAGTCGGGTGATGCAGTTTACCTTAAAACGCTGATACCACACAAAAATGCGAAACCGACAACAGTACAAAAACGCAAACGCGATACCGCACTCATAACGAAAACCTACGAGAACTAACGGAATGCGATACCGAAAAAAACCACTTGCACCTCGCATCACGCTGCAGATTAGTCTGTTACCAATCCCAAATTTTCAGGTGGAGAGGTCGGAGGAGGGGAGGTCGTTATCAGATTCAAACCTTGGTATTCAAGTGCAGTAATACCAAAAATGATCCGAAGTGGAATTAGAGGGAAGTAGCAAAGTGACGTTAGGCTGTACCGTGCCAAATACAGCTTACAAAAAGGCAAGGAAAAATCGAGATGTGTAGTGTGAACAGAAATTAGGCTATAATGTGTTAGCTTAGCTTAAATTAATTTTGACTGTTGCATTCTGGTATGACTGAAATTAAGTTGGCTTGCAATATTGACCATACAGTTAGGCGATGTCTTTTTGGGTGCTGCATTTTCTTGTTCGGTAGGGGTAGAAGATAAAGCATTTATGGCTGAACAGTATTACTGTTATTAAAGACATGTTAGAGACGGATGTGCATACTTATATTTACATAATGGTCTTAACTCTCAAAGAAGAAGCCAAGGAAAAAGTCCCACACTCCCCCTCCCTCCTCCCCTTCCCGCCCCATACACCTTTCAAAATAAAAAGGAAAACATGCTACTCATCAAGATATATGAATCTTTGCAGCTATTCGAGATGACACCCAGGGATAATTTTAAACAGCAAGGAAGGAACATTACTGGCATTCCATGATCAAAAGGAAATTGTAAATTAAGTCCCATGTGAACAGAAAAGAGCTCAGGTCATTCTTGATTTTGGCAATGATAAAAGAACTGAGGCGCGTTAATCAGGGCCGGTTCGAAAACATTTTTCTACTCAAACGACTTTTCGTTCGGCGCCCTTCCTCCCCCTCTCCCTACGAACACTTTCACTTGTGTCAGTTTTCGCTTCTTATTGAGATACGCACTGTATACAAATCTCGCATATCGATGCCACTCTCAGCTTGGCGCTCCAGGGGGCCACTACTAATATTGTGGTACGTCTTGCACAGAAATCTACAGAAATCTTAGCAGCTCTGCGTCAAGCAGCGGCCTCTGTCACTTGGGTCTTAGGCCAGCCTTGGCATTGCTATACACTGTCCAGACACTTTAATGTGACCGTGTTTCAAAATCCTGAATAACCACCTTTCGCAATGCGGACCGCTGGGGGACATGCAGGAAGAATGTCATTGAGGTTCTGGAAGCAATTGATATGGGTGAAGAGCCATGCCAGCTCTACTACCGTGTCAGCTGTGCTAGGTTTCTCAGCTGAGAATTCGTAATGTGAACAACCCTATCGATGTGGTCCCATAGATTTTCGAATGGATTTAAACCTGGGGAATTTGGTGGCCTGGGGAGTACGATAAACTCTTCTTGGTGCTCCTTGAACACTGCAAACTGTGTGACATAATGTGTTATTCTGCTGGTGGATGCCATTGTACCAAGAAAACGAACTGCACATAGGGGTGAAAATGATCCAAAAAGATAGACACATTATTTTATTGATACACTGTGCCTTCCAGAATGACAGGTTCATTTGGGGAATGCCATAAAAACCTTCTCCAGATTGTAACGCTGCTTCCTCTGGCATGGACACTTCCAATGATTATTGCAGGATGTTTGTTTTCAGATGTCTCACGCCGTACACACCAATGGCCATCTGTCTGAAGGAGAGTAAAACGTGATTCATATGAAAAGGCCATCTGCTAAATTCCGGCTGATGAACAGCTGATGGGTGCATAAACCACTGGCCTGCTGGTGAGGTCCATACGGATCAAAGTTTGGCGAACGGTCATTGAAGAGACACTATTGGTAGTCCCTTGTTTCATCTGGGCAGTCACTTGCTTAACTGTTCGCCCGTAAAGATCCCCACAGCCTGTCATCTATGGCCTGTGGTGCGCCACGCAGGATTAGCTGAGTGGTCTAAGGCGCTGCAGTCATGGACTGTGCGCCTGATCCCGGCGGAGGTTCGAGTCCTCCCTCGGGCATGGGTGTGTGTGTTTGTCCTTAGGATATTTATGTTAAGTAGTGTGTGACCTTAGCAGTTAAGTCCCATAAGATTTCACACACATTTTTTGGCCTATGGTGCACCACAGTTGTCTCAGCACCAGTTTTGGACAACGCCATTTTGCCAAGCACATTATACTTCAACCATGGCAGCACATGAACAGTTTACAAACTTAGACTTTCGGAAATGTTTCCACCCTTGGCCCGAAATCCAATGACCATGCCCTTTTCGACATCAGATAAATCGCTCTGTTTCCACATTATAACAATGATTGCACTGATGATAAGTCTTCTCGTGTTATCAGCCGAGTCAAGGCGCTATCCTGTGGCAACGTTTCAACAAGTTTCGTACTTGTCATCTTCAGGAGAAGTTCAGGTTCATATCTTGTTCAGTTCTTTATTACCACTGGGCTGCAAGCTCTTCTGCCTCGTCTGTGTCAGCAGCACCAATCGCGCGCCTCCGGAAGGGGTGTTGTAGCGCGTGGTCGGGGAGGGGAGAGTCGCATCCGGTGGTGGTGGGGGCTTCCTGCGTGCTGGCAGGTGTGGACTTTGCGTCCTCGTGAGGCCTGTCCATTGTGTCCGCTGGTTTCACATTGGAGCATTCTTGTATTTTTGTTATTGCTGCAGCCCATGCAGTGCAACGCCGGAAACCTCTATCTCGGCAGTAAGGTTATCATGGGTGTGTATCTCCACAGCCTCTTTATAGATTGAATTACAGAACATGTTCCCCTTGCACAGCAGCTTTGTTTGTTCGAAATCAAACATTTGGTTTTTCTTGAGACTGTGTCCTGCAACTATAGATTTCTCCATTTGACCTAAGCAAACGCTCCTTATGTGTTCTGAGCAGTGCTGTGATATACACCGCTGCTTCTGGACAGTATACTGTTTGCCACATTCATAGCTGATGCTGTAGTCTCCAGGTGTCTGTAATCCTAGTTTATCCTTCACTGAGCATAGCATATTCTTGGTTTTGGCCAATGAGCAGAAGATGGTTTTAATGTTGCTTTTTCAATATCCTGGCAATCTTTGCTGTGGGTGGCCCGGGGTACAGAAAGTATGCCAAGCGCTTAAGTCTTCTTCATGTATGCCTTCTCTCTTCTTCTTGCTCAGTTGGAAAGCACGTCTTATTTGCATCTCTGTATATCTGTTCTCGCAGAAGGTTTTTCTGAAGTCCTGCAGTTTGGCAGGTAGACTTTTCTTGTCATGTATGTCTCATGCTCTGTGCACCAAGGTGGTGAGCATGGATTTTCACTGTGCAAGACGGTGGTAGCTACTGGCTTTAAGGTACAGGTTGGTGTGCGTCTTCTTCCTGTAAACAGAGCGATCTAACATACTGTCAGTCTTCTTCTTTATCATGATGTCGAGTAAAGGAGGCATGCGTTTTTTTTATCTCCATGGTGAATTTAATATTGTCATGGATGCCACTGTAAGAAATTCTTGTAGATTTTCTTCGCCTTGCAGCCAAATTACGAATGTGTCATCCACATAGCTGTAGAACACTTTCGGTTTCAGGCACGCCATTTTGAGAACCGTTTGTTCGAAGTGTTCCATGTATAGGTTTGTGATACATGGCGCCAGGGGGGAATCCATGGCGGCTCCATCTATCTGTTGATAGAATTTTCCACCACATTGGAAGTATTTGGTAGTAAGCCCATGGCAGAACAGTTCCATTTTGTCATCGTCGAAGTGGTCCATTAGTAATGTGAATGAGTCCTCAAGAGGTACTCGTGTGAAGAGGAATGTGACTCAAAGCTTACCAGGATGTCTCCTTTGTCCAGATGTGTCCCTCGAAGTATCTTCACAAACTCCAAGTTTTGGCATGGTGAGGACAATGGTCCATGAGACGCTCAATAGCTGTGCCAGGTGTGGTTGTATTGGGGCTCCGGGGTACAGCCTTCTAACCATGTTCCAGTCAATTCCTGAGTTGTTCTACATCACCACTGATGTAGAATCCTTTTTCACTTGTTTGTAAGATGGATCTTGTAAAATACCTCAATCTTCTGCCAGTAGTCAATTAATCATAGCAGTACCATCACATTGCTATTGTCTGCCACTAGGACGACTGTGTTTTTGTCTTTTTGTAAGTTGTGCATCGCCCTGTGTTCAGCCATGGAGATGTTGGTTTTCGTAGTTTTTGCCTTTTCCAAGGTCCTGCAAGTCTCCATTCTGACCTCTTCAGTGGTGTGTATGTGCTCAGGAACCAAGGCCGAGCTAGGCTGTTGTAAAATGCGTTTTATCCTTGTCGTGTTGATGGGATGTCACAGGTGAGTGAACTGTGGCAGTACTTCCTTGTCCCGACACCGTGTTTGCCTTTTTGTTGCGAAGTTTCTGCAGTATCTTGAAGCTGTGCTGTATCTCTATCCTGCAGTGGTGTGCTATATGCGAATTTAGACTTTCTCAGTACATCTCGATTATGAAGTCTTCTCATGTTAGCTGCCGAGTCAAAGCGTCGTTCTGCGGCAACGTTTCAACGAGTTTCCTACTTGCCATCTCCAGGCGAAGTATCGGGTCCGTGTGCTGTCCAGTTATTTATAGCCGCTGGACCGCAGGATCCTCTACCTCGGCAGCGCCAATGGCGCACCTTCGGGAGGGCTGTCGCATCACGTGCGGCGGGGGGGGGGGGGGGGGGGGGTTGTGGAGTCGCGGCGGGTAGTGGTGGGGGCTCCCTGCGTGCTGGCGGGTCCATTTTGTGCGCTGCCTTCGCTGCGGACAAGGAGAGTCTAACTGCCAAAATACATATTTTTTCAGAGTTCTTGATAGATATGCCATAGTTCTAGAGTTCTTTGTACAAAATTTGAATAATTCTGCAGAATTTAACGAAGGAAGCAACAGTACTCGAAAAAAATATTCGTATCGAAAACATTGAGAAAAACCTTTCGTGAGAATGGCTATTCTGAAACGTAGGTAAGAGGCGCTTTCCAACAGAGCAAGAAGAGAGAAGATGTACATGAAGAATACACTGAGCGCTTGGCGTTCCTTCCATATGCTGGGCCACCCACAGCAAGGATTGCCAATAGAAAAGAGCAACATTAAAACCATCTACCGCTCATCGGTCAAAATCAAGAATATGCAAAATTCCGCTTCCGCACAGTGACGTGACGTCACATGTTTTGAATACGCGAGCACAATTCGCCGTTGTCGACAACGGAATCCAAATTTCATTAAACTTGACGCTCTCCTTCTTCCCATTAAAATTCCTGGGATGATTCACGATCTATATGGCCTCTCTGTATAGCCTTTCGTGGTATCCGTTTGTGGCTGCCAGTACTTCAGTCCAGTCAAAATGAATGTGGTGGTCTCCCGGCTGAAAAGCATGTTATGCAAAAGCTGATCAGTCAATGTCCCCAATTCGGCAATTGCTCTTGACTCAAAGAGGCACTGCGCCAAAGCTTGCGGAAGCGCAATTTTGCTGTACTCAGTAGCTAGCCAGGGTGTGAATCGGACATTCAACAAAGCTACGATCCCCCTTGAAAATGTCCTCCGCGGATGGGGACGAAACGTCGGGTTTAGAGAGAAATCCCTTCGAGCACGGCATAATATTTTATCAATCATGACTATTCTGGCCACGAAAATTAACATTTTACAATAACTGTGCTGCCGGTCGCTCCTGTGGTTAAAAGCTGAATTGACATCTCAGCTGTGCACTGTGTCGAGTCATGAATCGAAAGTTCTCGTTTTCCCTGTTTTGATCTAATGGCCGCCAGTGCTGGATTCCAGGTGAAAATTATATGAAAACCTACATCCCTATTGATAAGATTGTCCGCCGTACGGATATGTATGGCTTCCTTAACAACACAGTCGCAAAAGATGACGCTGTGGATACAATTTCAGTCCTTTCGTAAAACGTGATGAACAGTGTACAGGCAATGCTCCGCTCCCGCTGATTAGGCACGGGATCTTATACACAGTCGTGCGAAGTTAGCACCCCTTTTCCGAGAAATATACATTTTTTTCATAGTTCTTGATAGTGTGCCATAGTTCTAGAGCTCTTTGTACAAAATTTGAATAGTTCTGCAGAATTAAAGGAAAAAAACAACAACACTCGAAAAAATTTCCGTATCGAAAACATTCTTTGTCAATTTCCGCAAAATGTACATTCGTACAAAAGTTCTGAGGACAGTTCTGAACAGAACTCCTAAAGTTCTATCGAAAATCCTAATAACATTTTTTTGAGCAGCTAATAGTTTACGGCATAATTGCAATTTGAGAAAATCTTTTCACTTACTGTGAAGTTGGCACCCTTTTTTTTCAGAAATATATATTTTTTCAGTTCTTGATAGATTTGCCGTAGTTCTAGAGTTCTTTGTACAAAATTTGAATAATTCTGCAGAATTTAACGAAGAAAACAACAATATTCGAAAAAATATTCTTATCGAAAACATTCTTTGTCATTCGTACAACAGTTCTGGGGACAGTTCAGAACAGAATCCCAAGAGCTCTATCGAAAATCCCAGTAACATTTTTTTGTGACGATAATAGTTTATGAGCTAAATTGATTTAATATGAGACATACTTTCTCTACAGAATATATATATATATATATATATATATATATATATATATTTATTTATTTATTTATTTTCGTACAACAGTTCTGATGACAGCTCTGGGCACCACGTGAAGAGTTCTATTGAAAATTCTAGTATCATCCTTTTGTGCAGATAATAGTTTATGAGGTAATTGTTACTTAATTAGGAACCCCATAAGAGCTCCTATTGTGAAGTTGGCACCCTTTTTTTCCAGAAATATATATTTTTTCAGTTCTTGATAGATATGCCATAGTTCTAGAGTTCTTTGTACAAAATTTGAATAATTCTACAGAATTTAACGAAGAAAACAACAATACTCGAAAAAATATTGTTATCGAAACCATTCTTTGTCGATTTTCGCAAAAAGTAAATTCGTACAACAGTTCTGAGGAGAGTTCTGAACAGAACGCCAAGAGTTCTATCGAAAATCCCAATAACATATTTTTGTGGCTAATTGCTTTAATGTTAGAACCACTTTCTCCACAGGAAAAAATAAATTTGTACGACAGTTTTGTTGAGCAGCTCTGGATAACACCCCAAGACTTCTATCGATGATCATAATAACATTTTTTGTGGTGATAATAGTTTGTAAGACAGTTGATTAATTGTGGGGCTCATTTACTCTAGAAGGAAAAAAAAAATATCTATTCGTATAACAGTTCTGATGACAGCTCTGGATAGCATTGTAAGAGTTTTATCGAAAATGCTAGTAACATATTTTGTACAAGTAATTGTTTACGAAGTAACTGCATTTAATAAGGAATGCTTATGAGCATTTCCCGTGAAGTTTGCCCCCCCTTTTATGAGAAATATACATTTTTTTCATAGTTCTTGATATGTATGCAATAGTTCTAGAGTTCCCTGCTCAAAACACGATTAGTTCTGCAGAATTTCGGGAAGAAAACAATAACTCGGCAAAATTTTGGTATAGTAAAAAATAATTTGTCAGTTTGGAAAAAAATAAATTTGTATAACAGTTATGTTGCCAGTTCTGGATATCATACGAAGAGTTGTATTGAAAATGTTAAGAACATTTTTGTGGCACTAATAGTTTATGCGTTAGTTGTTTTAATCTGATACCAACTTTCCCTAGGAAAACAAAATTCGTAGATCAGTTCTGATGACAGTTCTGAATAGCACCCACAGAGTTCTACCGAAAACTATAGCAAAATTTTTTGTGACAACAACATTATATGAGATAATTACTCTAATGTGGGATTCAGTTTTGTTATGTAAGAGTAATAAATTCATACAAAAGATCTGAAGCAGTTCTTAATAGGACCCTAAAAGTTCTACCGAAAACTGCAATAACATTTTTATGGGGACAACAGTTAATAACATAATATAATTTACGAGAGAGCCACGTGGTCTACATTATAATAAATTGACACTACCCTTTTGTTGACAGTTCTGAAGAGCACCGAAAGAATTCTTTTAAAAACCCTCATAACATTTTTATGGTGTCAATAGTTTATGAAATAGATTGTCTGTTCACTCTGCAGTGGGTGTGCTCTGATGTGAAACTTGCTGGCAGATATAAACTGTGTGCCGGGCCAGGTCTCTAACCCCAGTCTGTGATGAAACAATATCTCCACAATATCGTATCAGGACGGATCACGAATTCTCACTTTTATTTTGGAATTATGTGAGATAAACAATGTTACAATGTGTAGTGCAGTACACAAGAAGCTCTTTTACCTCGACTAGTTGCGACCGGAGTAATCCAGATTACCGAAAATCTGGATAATTCGGAAATATTCTACTAAATACAAAAAGTCTAAATGTTCAGCGATGTGCAAATGCCAGTACAGCTTCTTAACACAGACTGTAGTAACTGTAGGTGGAAGCGTGGTACGTGCATGATTCAAAGACAGAAGGCTTGTCAGTGAAAAACAAACAGATGGCTGAGAGAGCGGATACATTCACACGCGCCACTAACCAGATGGTGTCACACCTGTCGAGAAGTGCACCAGAGATACAATGAGCCGTGGTGGGAGAGCTGTTGGCGTTGTTACTATGCAACTTACTTGATGGGCCCCAATACAACGTTATGTTAATGTACAACACTTGAGAAACAATGTCATTCAGACACTCTGAGATCCTTAATCATTCAGTACTAAATTACTGGCCTAGTGATAAGCAGCTTATGTACCCCACTGACTACATATCTTCGTGTTATAAGAAAAAAAGAGAAAAAGACCAAGGGACACAAAATATGAATCCGGATTAGTGAGGGCCAAATAAACGAGGTTCTTGTTTACAAATTTGAAACTCCTTATTAACATTAATACTATATCCCCTCAACATAATAACACCTCTATCAGTCATGTACTGAATTAAGATGTTAACATACTACTTAGTTCGATTGTACAATATATTCATTTAAATATACTTATATTTCTATACATTATAAAGACTTTTGACTCTCGCTGTAGTGAATCTCATCAAACTTCCACACTTCCTTTCTAACTAGAACAAATGTTTGCAACAATATAAACGATACGAACTTCAAAGTTACTCGTTACACACAGTACATGTTTTTTTGTATCCTAGAGTCTGGTGATGTTACCACCTAACTTTCATCCATGAGAGTCCTGGGCATATTTTTAGCTTTTAGTGGGTTCTGGATGTCATGAGAGCTCAAAAATTTATTGTTTCATGTAATAAAATTCTTCTGGTTCTTCCTTATTCTAAAAATATACGCTTCATGTACAGTACCTCGTCATTCTCGTGCTTAAAAGTCATTTTCTTTAATTTGGGCTCCGCAATTTCCGTAGAAAGTCGTTTATGTAATGTCTTTGAAGAACCTGTCTACTGTCGTATGTGCAGGAGAAATGTTTACATGGCATAAGACATACAAATATTTAGTTTCAATTTTCTGTAATCAACATGTTTGCATACAGAGATATTGTTACCGGTATGTCGGGGCCCCTATTAAAGCTACATAAACGAAGTTATCGATTAATAATAATATAGTACTTGCCAACATACTGAACCACATTATTCAACAATGGATTCAATACTTTAAACTGGAGTATGTCATATCGCAGTTCCAGAAGAACAGTGACATAAGTTTACAGGTGAAGCAGAAAACCAAACAACATTTTTTTAAAACTTCATAAAACAACAGTAAAATTATCTATGGAATTGAAAGTTGGCCGAACTGTGACACTAAGTATTCTCTACAAAATACCAAAATTATTTCCTTCAAACGTCATCCCATTTACCTCCATTTGCATCCCATTAAGTAAATGTGTCATTGTTCTTCCGACATTGTTATCGAAATTTAACAAATACAACTAAAGCAGTTGTGTGGGAAAAAGAAATATATCTCTAAACCATAATTTATTGTTCACTCTTATAGTTTCATTGTTTTATTATCATTTTTATTATTTGCATCTTATAACTGACATGAAATAATATACTAAGTGAAATAAAGGACTTCCAAATGACATAAAAGCAATAAATTACATTTATGTGGAAAGAGAATCATAGATGGTCTTGTAATATTCAGGAATGATGCTACTGTTAACCAAATTGTTTAAATCTTGAATTTTGTTTCCTGATGGGGTCAGTTTTGTAGTATATGCAGGTTTCAGGCCCAAATTACCCCTATCTACATTCCCTGTTAAGCGCCTCTTTCTCCCTTTGAACTGAACTTGTTCCCACTAGGACTGTTTGTAGCTGTTCTTATACTGAAACAGATCACTTTCCTTTTCACATCGAAATAATTTAATTTCGGACTGTTTGAAAATACTCCCATAAACGTCCTGGGCTATGTAAAGAGCCACCTCATCATGCAAAGCTTTAATGTCATTGTAATCTGAAAAACCTATTTCTCTAAGATGTAGCGGATTTCCGTTCTTTTTCGAATTTCGGATGACTGTACTGTATACAAATACGTTGCAATCATGTATTTGGAATAGAAGAGAATGAACATTTTAATCAATGTGATTTTTACAATAGAAACATTTTGTTACATGATTTCTGCGAATCACAGTCTGAGTTTACAGTACTTACTTATTCTTCTGTTGCCCTCCATAATTTTCGGAGTAAAATACCACTCCATCCCAGGAATTTTCTTGGATAACTCTTCAAGATATTGTAAGACACAAGTTGCTATTGCTATCACGCCTCTGTTTTCAATACCCTCGTGAAAAAAAAAAAGTTTTGTCGTTTCCACTCTCAGTGACCTGCAACAAACAACAAAAATAAGTAGATCAGACTTCAAGAGTAATAATAGATAGTGAAAATAAGGTATGTATGGAGACATCCTGTGACTGTGAAACTGTAACAGTTGAGCCTTGACTTATAGGAAAAGGCAGATTTTTGTCCCGTTGGTACCGGTAAGACAGCTGGTTGTATCTTCTTATTTTGAGCCAACTCCTTATCCAAGATTTTTTATATGTGACTCAGTTCTTTTTCTTCCTGATGTTCTTGAAATGCTTCTTGCAGCTTTGCCTTGTCTTCTTCTATAGCGTTTTTATAAGCTTCACATTGGTCGCACTGATACTTCTCTGCAACAAAAAATCGAATGTTAAATTCGGTATTGAATGCATGCGCGTAGGCGTCATAATTTGCAGCTGGCAGGTTAGCGAAGGATCGCTCTGAAGAGTAATTCCTGTGAATTTCTGCGATGCACAAGCCACCATCGATGAATACTCTTGTTGTGACATTACTTACGTAGTGACTCTCAATACGGGGAATAGAGTTTATGCGATTCCTGACTCCAAGATTTCTGGAGAAGTCTTACGGTGTTTTCCATGTTGTCCCCTTTTTTCCACAGGTGCCATCCCAGTCCCAGGCCCTTTCGCTTCAAGAACAGTACGGATTTGCCTTTGGTTATTCCCAAAGTGTTTAGCAGAAATGTTTTGCACACGCGAATCTTATGCTCATCTTTTACCAAGTAGTAAACGCAATTCGGCTTTCTAGGTTCTTAGGCAGTAATGTGACGATATTTGTGAATGAGCGTTTCAATGCATGAATTTAGAAAATCCCGTTATCTTTTTAACGATCCCAGTGCCCAGTAATTCATGAACAACTGACATCTATAGTCTTCTCTTACTTCTTTGTACAAGAGAGGATACATTTATCAGTACATGGAGCACCCATTGTTCGAGTCTTGACAAGTTTACCCGTACGTGATGTATAACTTTTCCCACTGTCTCTCGACGTCTTGGCTTTTACTCTGTCCCAGTTCCAAAAATTTCGAATTCTTTTTTTAGGCCTTTTTATGGGATATTTTTCCTTGTGGATGACTGATTTTTCTCTTGAATTAGACGATTCATCGCTGCGTGATGGATTATAATTGTCACTTGAGCCAGAGGACAAATCTGATCTGCTATCAGAAGTGCTGCTCAGCAAAGGGGATGTTACTGGCACCTTTTTCAGAACTGATTTCGTCGCGCTTGCCCTTTCAACCACATACACATTTGAAGCTTCCGGCAATTGTGTTAACTTGGATTTATGTTTTGATGATGATGCCTGTAGCTCCACCTTGCTCACTTGCTTGTCTGTAATCTCATAGTGTAGGCTTGAGAGTTGTTGCTCTATACTGCTCACCTGTGCTTGTAATTCACTTACCATTGAACAGTTTATTTCCCTTGTCCCTTTGTTATCCTCCGCTAGACTCTATAAAACAGAAATGAAATTGACCTAAATGTTTTAAAAAGCCATTTTGTTCACATCAAAACTGACGCAAGGAACAGTTATGACAAAAAAGTTATTTAAAAGTTGAGGAAAGAATGACGCTATGAACAATTACGCTGCAGAAGCTATTCAAATATCGGGAAAACAATGACTCAATGTACTCTTACGTCGCTACTGCACCAAGGATTTTAGTAGAAACGATTCTCAGTCCGCAGTACTCATAACTCGTGTCGTTTTTTCACTGGATACGGTACTACACTCACTAAACTGAAACACGCAACTGATAATTACGACAATGTTCTTCCCAACCCAAGTCACAAGAATCGATATTTCCACAAAGACGCAACTACCGTCTAGCGGCACTATGTATAACTACAGTTCTGACGATCTCTCACTGCGTGCGTTACCTTTTTCTGAGATGACTAGTGGAATAATCTCGATTTGGTGAATTTTGCAGTTGTGTCATTGTTCTTTCGGAACAGCGATATTATGTTCTGAAGTTATTAGGAGAAAAAACTGACTTAAAATACATTTTTTTAAAAAAATAATCAAAACATGAAACTGGTAAACTGTTTTGACAAGGTAATAATTAAAGAATAAAATTTGTTTTTTATATTTTATTTGGAATAGTGTGTAAGTACATTGAACCTAAAATAACAATTACATTTTATTCAGCATGTAAGAAAAACATCAATATTCACTGCACAATGTATTCCACAGATTTACAATTGTTTTCACCTAGAGCTCACAATATACCAATTGTTTGATACAAGTTTCATTTCTCAGTCTCTTGACAGTCTTGCGTTATTAAATTTCAAAATACCAGTAAAAATTTTCCTGTCTTGACATACATGAACAGGTGTGAAGAATTATCATTTCTTTTGAAACTCTGTATACATATTTATGCAGGTTATCGTACTGCTCCAGTAGGTTCCATCGAAGATGTGCTGTGTAGTGTTTAAGGGAGCTATTATAATGAATGATACCAACGAGAGTGTACTCTTGACTGTTGACTACGATTTCTTTCGTGACAACACACATTTCTTCCTTTGATTCGGAGGAAATTGCTCTTCAGTTAGTGGACAAGTTGTTATACTAGCATCCATCATCAAGTAGCATCTGAATTACTTTTCTTCGACTGCTTCTCCTTTACATTTCTTGCATTTTATGATAGTCTTTAGACTTCCATTTGTTGCATCTACAGCCTCTTGCATGAAGCTATAACCAAGTCTGAAAAGCAAGTACGCATCAACAGAAATATAATGTAGTTTCACATAGCTTGAATTTAGGCACCTCAGACACGATATCTTTTTGTTGGAAATCGGGATATCTTTTAATATTGTCTCCTATAATTCCCCAACATTTAACTCTGCATTCAGAGACAATATTTAGTGCTTTTACGATACTACTCCCTTTTTAGGAACGGTATCACATATAAAATATCAATTCTTTGCTTAAAAGGCTGGGAGTTTATGATTTTTTTGTCCAAAACATCCAAAGCCAAATCCAAAATGGACAGCTCACCATTTGAATGGTACTTTTGAAATCATCGCTGAGTGATATTGCTTGCATGAACAAAGTCACCAAAGAATCTAAAGGGCATATTCTCTTCAAGTTGTAGGTTTCAGATTTGAATTTGCTTGAGGACCCATTTGGGAAAAGTGGCAAATTAATGTCTATGAATTTCTTAGTCGAATTACAGTTTGGGTAATCATCTAAGTGGTTTTTCTTGCTCTTAGTTTGCATGCTCGATGTGACAATGATTTCATTTTGAAGCTTTTTCAGCATTGCACTCTCCTCCATTTTATTGTTACAGGTCTCTCGGTTTTCTTCTGTTTTCAACCACAGGATGAAATTTCAATGACACCCCTGGTGAATTATGATTCGCGGTTGTCTTTTGTAGAATGACATATCTCTTTAGAGTCCAAATTCGGCAGTAAATTATTATCTGAAGAGCGCTGAAAACACAGACTATCACTCTTGACTGAGAGACTGTTGTTCTCCGCATTCATAACAAGTGGGCTCAAAGTAGGAGAAAATCTGTGTTCAAAACTATTAAAAATTTTGTTTAACTCTGTCTCATTACCATCTTCGTGTTGGGTCACACTTCATAAGGTATTGTTCAGTGTGGTCTCAGAATTATCGAGTAGTAGATTGCTTTTGGGGTTTGTTATCTTCAGTTCCTTATTTTTTCCTCTCCAGTTTTCTTCGTGATGGTAAGGCAGTGATGCTTCAGTTGGTTTGTGCTTCACAGCTTGCTTTGAATCTTGTTTTTCCATCATAAGTGGCGCTAACAGTTTTGTTACCTCACGCAGCCAGTTCAAATGTTGAAAAATGAATTTGTCTACTCATAAAGGTAGCTTGTCAAAGCTTATTGTCTTTAATTGTGAAAATTGTCCTTCAGTCGCTGCTGATGAACGAATAGATAAAGGAATATGGAAAGAAGGATACATCACAGCTGTCCACAGTGGTATATAGGACATCAACTCTTTCAACATCTCTGCAGCATTAGGAATGTTGTATGGATTCACATCAAAGAGATTGTCATCCTTAATCTGATTCGCGATGACTTCAGCAACATTGTAGATACGTTTTGCCCTATCAATCCACGGATTTGCAGTAGATTCCTTAAGAGTTCAAAATTGATTCCAAAAGACTGTCATCATTGTTTTCAACATCATCAGTTTTCTTGTCGTCATGTTTCTTTTCGTCAATATATGAACGACGTGGACCACCTCTGATAATGTTATCAGGTTGGCGCTGATGTTTCATTAATTAATACTCTTGGCCACACTAATCAGTGCCACGATGTTCACTCAACGCAGGTACCAAAAGTGAGGGCAAAGCATTTTCGATATCACGAAAATCTGTCATCATGTAAATATGGGCCAAAACGCGAAGATAAAGTTGTTTGACTTGTGATTTACTCTTGAGAAGCATTTCCACCTCGATATCATTACCATAAAATGTTTTAAATCTATTCTCAAACAACACAAGGGTAGAATTACTCTTTTATGCAAAACAATATGACTACAGCACCTATTCAAATAATCTGTCAAGTTCGCGCAATTGGCTATTGCTCTAGAAATAGCAACCAACAAGGCCTTACCAAAATCAGATCTGACGATTTCCATAAAGAAAAATGACAAGAATGATGCATCATTCCTATAGGATATCATCTGATAAGTTGGGCAACTGATTGATGATCGATTGACAATAGTTGGATCTATACTAGTGACGTTTACTTCGTGGATGCTCATTTACTGATACAGGTATATGTACTTTGACTTAATTTCCACACAGTCAGCCCTGTTCGACAGATCCCCAAATCGTGAAATAACTCGAAATGCAACGCCACCTGTAGCATCTACTGAATCGTATACACTGCTATTGATTGGATGGCAATATTTGTGCAGTCAATATATTCAGAAGATTGGTTCCAATCCGATTGCGTGAATTTCGTCCCGACGGGTCTTATGTTTTGCGATTTGCAGGTTTTCAACAGGCTTACTAGTTGTTGCCCCTTTCGTCTCCTTTAGCCTTTTTCAAGACATCAGCATTTGGTAAATTTGGAGGAATTATGTCTCCGAAAGACATATTTTTCGCTTCATCATTTCGCCAAAGAGCTGCAGGCATCCTGTTAACAACCAGTCTAGCAGCTAATTGTTATCTTCTTGTGCCATTAAGATGTATTCTTTTCAGGTGATCACTATCGTCTGAAAAATTTGAAAGCCTGTAGTTTAGAATAATATCGTTGTCCTTTTTTTGGCCTTTTCAGAGCAATCACTTTGAAAGTGGCTCCGCATTCTGTACATCTCCCTTTGATCTTCAAGAAGTACGAGTACTTAGAACTTGAGAGCTTTCACACACTTTGGCGTATTTGAAAGAAAAGGCACATGGAATTTTGTGATGTTCATAAATTTTATCAGCCATCAAATCGGCCCATTTCCCTATTTCCTGTCTTGAAGACTAGTCAAGTTTCCTGTTTGGTGGTTTTATGGTAGACCATTTTCCTGCTGACAGTAGTAGGTCAAATTGCTTTCTCATGTCCTTGTTGCACGAAGAACCAGAAACATTCCACGAGTCATCTTTGCTGTCGTCGTCTTTTTCTTCAACAAAACATTCCAGCCTGAAGATGTTTCTAACAAAAGTAATAAGAACATGACGTTCTTTTTTAATTGTTTAATTCTTTAATTGTTCTTTAATTGTTTAATGTTTTGAAGATATTTTCGAGCCGATGTCGGCTATGCTATCGGGCAGTTTTTTGGAAGACCGGATGACACGGAGGGAATTGAGTGCCTCTATCATCGATCACTTTAAATTTCTCTATCCTGAGAAGATGTTTCAATTCTGGTAGATTGTACATTTTTATGGGTATTAGTGTTCATAAATATCTCTTACACAACAGCACCAACTCACAACAGGCACCGACTACACAAGAGCTCTGACTGAACGAGCATAATGATTATTCGGATGAATGTGAGTAGTATTGTTGCGTATACTCATTAGGGGCAGATCAAGGAGCGAAATGCACCGCTGGCGGGCGTATTCACACGACGCGGCGCGCGCCACCCAAAAAGTGCAGCTGTTGTTGTCATTAGCTTTGATGCTATTGCGAGAAGCTTTGATGCTACCACTTTTGTAACTGCTACGCTGACGTCACTTGCCGATTGTTTAAAAGCGGCAGTTCACGTGTTCATTGTTTCCAGATGTAATGCCACAACTTTTACATTGTTGCTGTGCTTTGTTTATTATTTTTTGGTCTTGAGAGGTGTCAGGGACGTATCATGGTTTTTATTGCTGTTCAGACTGATGTTGTTGTTGTTGTGGTCTTCAGTCCTGAGACTGGTTTGATGCAGCTCTCCATGCTACTCTATCCTGTGCAAGATGCTTCGTCTCCCAGTACCTACTGCAACCTACATCCTTCTGAATCTGCTTAGTGTATTCATCTCTTGGTCTCCCTCTACGATTTTTACCCTCCACGCTGCCCTCCAATACTAAATTGGTGATCACTTGATGCCTCAGAACATGTCCTACCAACCGATCCCTTCTTCTAGTCAAGTTGTGCCACAAACTTCTCTTCTCCCCAATCCTATTCAATTCTTCCTCATTAGTTATGTGATCTACCCATCTAATCTTCAGCATTCTTCTGTAGCACCACATTTCAAAAGCTTCTATTCTCTTCTTGTCCAAACTATTTGTCGTCCATGTTTCACTTCCATACATGGATACACTCCATACAAATACTTTCAGAAATGACTTCCTGACACTTAAATCTATACTCGATGTTAACAAATTTCTCTTCTTCAGAAACGCTTTCTTTGCCATTGCCAGTCTACATTTTATATCCTCTCGACCATCATCAGTTATTTTGCTCCCCAAATAGCAAAACTCCTTTAGTACTTTAAGTGTCTCATTTCCTAATCTAATTCCCTCAGCATCACCCGACTTAATTCGACTACATTCCATTATCCTCATTTTGCTTTTATTGATGTTCATCTTATATCCTCCTTTCAAGACACTGTCCATTCCATTCAACTGCTCTTACAAGTCCTTTGCTGTCTCTGACAGAATTACAATGTCATCGGCGAACCTCAAAGTTTTTATTTCTTCTCCATGGATTTTAATACCTACTCCGAATTTTTCTTTTGTTTCCTTTACTGCTTGCTCAATATACAGATTGAATAGCATCGGGGATAGGCTACAACCCTGTCTCACTCCCTTCCCAACCACTGCTTCCCTTTCATGTCCCTTGACTCTTATAACTGCCATCTGGTTTCTGTACAAATTGTAAATAGCCTTTTGCTCCCTGTATTTTACCCCTGACACCTTTACAATTTGAAAGAGAGTATTCCAATCAACATTGTCAAAAGCTTTCTCTAAGTCTACAAATGCTAGAAACGTACATTTGCCTTTCCTTAATCTTTCTTCTAAGGTAAGTCGTAAGGTCAGTATTGCCTCACATGTTCCAGTATTTCTACAGAATCCAAACTGATCTCCCCCGAGGTAGGCTTCTACTAGTTTTTCCATTCGTCTGTAAAGAATTCGTGTTAGTATTTTGCAGCTGTGGCTTATTAAACTGATTGTTCGGTAATTTTCACATCTGTCAACACCTGCTTTCTTTGGGATTGGAATTGTTATATTCTTCCTGAAGTCTGAGGGTGTTTCGCCTGTTTCATACATCTTGCTCACCAGATGGTACAGTTTAGTCAGGACTGGCTCTCCCAAGGCCGTCAGTAGTTCCAATGGAATGTTGTCTATTCCGGGAGCCTTGTTTCGACTCAGGTCTTTCAGTGCTCTGTCAAACTCTTCACGCAGTATCGTATCTCCCATTTCCATAATATTGTCCTCAAGTACATCGTCCTTGTATAGACCCTCTATATACTCCTTCCACCTTTCTGCTTTCCCTTCTTTGCTTAGAACTGGGTTTCCATCTGAGCTCTTGATGTTCATACAAGTGGTTCTCTTATCTCCAAAGGCCTCTTTAATTTTCCTGTAGGCAGTATCTATCTTACCCCCAGTGAGATAAGCCTCTACATTCTTACATTTGTGCTCTAGCCATGCCTGCTTAGCCATTTTGCACTTCCTGTCGATCTCATTTTTGAGACGTTTGTATTCCTTTTTGCCTGCTTCATTTACTGCATTTTTATATTTTCTCCTTTCATCAATTAAATTCAATATTTCTTCTGTTACCCAAGGATTTCTACTAGCTCTCGTCTTTTTACCTACTTGGTCCTCTGCTGCCTTCACTACTTCATCCCTCAAAGCTACCCATTCTTCTTCTACTGTATTTCTTTCTTCCATTCCTGTCAATTGTTCCCTTATGCTCTCCCTGAAACTCTGTACAACCTCTGGTTCTTTCAGTTTATCCAGGTCCCATCTCCTTAAATTCCCACCTTTTTGCAGTTTCTTCAGTTTTAATCTACAGGTCATAACCAATAGATTGTGGTCAGAGTCCACATCTGCCCCTGGAAATGTCTTACAAATTAAAACCTGGATCCTAAATCTCTGTCTTACCATTATACAATCTATCTGATACCTTTTAGTATCTCCAGGGTTCGTCCATGTATACAACCTTCTTTCATGATTCTTAAACCAAGTGTTAGCTATGATCAAGTTGTGCTCTGTGCAAAATTCTACCAGATGGCTTCCTCTTTCATTTCTTAGCCCCAATCCATATTCACCTACTACGTTTCCTTCTCTCCCTTTTCCTACACTCGACTTCCAGTCACCCATGACTATTAAATTTTCGTCTCCCTTCACTATCTGAATAATTTCTTTTATTTCATCATACATTTCTTCAATTTCTTCGTCATCTGCAGAGCTAGTTGGCATATAAACTTGTACTACTGTAGTAGGTGTGGGCTTCATATCTATCTTGGCCACAATAATGAGTTCACTATGCTGTTTGTAGTAACTTACCCGCATTCCTATTTTGCTATTCAGTATTAAACCTACTCCTGCATTACCCCTATTTGACTTTGTGTTTATAACCCTGTAGTCACCTGACTACAGACTGATACACGTCGAAATTATCTGTAAATTACTTTTCAACACTTGGCAGTATTAGCACCTTCTCATTAATAGCTTCCCTTCTCCATATGCTTTTCATTGTTGTGTGATTCTGTAAATTACTTGTCAACAGTTGGCAGCAGTGGCACCTTCTCGTTATAGCTTCCTTTCTCTGTATGCTTTTCATTGTTGTATGATTCAGTGCCAACTCTAGTGCTCTCTTGATGAGATATGAGCCGATTGCTCATTTTATTCAAGATGCCCTTTCATATTTCATTTCAACAATTAATTTATTTGTTTATCAACGTAGTAGGTAGTACATAGCTAATCCAGAATGTAAAATGCACTTAAATTCTTTTTGAACTGTTTAATCGTCAGTGTTCGCTGTCTGAACGTCAAATATAAAATTAATACA
Source organism: Schistocerca cancellata (assembly GCF_023864275.1). Classification (NCBI taxonomy): domain Eukaryota; kingdom Metazoa; phylum Arthropoda; class Insecta; order Orthoptera; family Acrididae; genus Schistocerca; species Schistocerca cancellata. The sequence continues at coordinate 432,926,262 of NC_064626.1, read as the reverse complement.
CTGCGCCTGTTTGCGTTATTTTATAGGAATTTTATTATTTTAAGTGAGATGTACTATATCATGTTGAAGAAACAAAGAATATTGTTCAAAGAGGATAATATTATACGAAATTTACTTTCACCAATAGGCGCAGCCAAAGCAGCCTTTGTGATGCTGTAATTGCCTCATAGATGACGATACTTTGTCTATTGTAGTTTTGTATTCAAACCAGCATTTTGAGAGCGTTAGAGCCTCATTTCAGCGTGAGAGAGGGGTAAAATCAATAGATGTTATTGAATTCAAAGCCTTCATCAGTCTCTTGTCTTTAACTGTTGTTAACAAAAGTAACAGATAAAGCCTGGAAGATCTGTGTGGAACTGATGGGGGTGGCATTGAAAAATTTCGCTTCCTTACGAACATAAAACGTTTCAAATTTATTTTGGGGTGCCTTAGATTTTACAGTGGCGCTATTCATGATGAAAGAAAACAATTAGACAAGCTAACAGCAATTCGGGAAATATTTACTGTGTTTGTACGCAACTACCAAAATTCTAATACCCTCGGATAAAATGTTACAGTAGACAAGAAGCTGGGTCAAAACAAACAAATGCCGGCTGGGGTGGCCAAGCAGTTAAAGGCGCTACAGTCTGGAACCGCGAGACCGCTATGGTCGCAGGTTCGAATCCTGCCTCGGGCATGGATGTGTGTAATGTCCTTAGGTTAGTTAGGTTTAAGTAGTTTTAAGTTCTAGGGGACTGATGACCTTAGAAGTTAAGTCCCATAGTGCTCAGAGCCATTTTTGAAAACAAACAAATATGGATTTAAAATCTATGCTTTTGTGGATTCTTAAGTATTTTACCTGTACAATTTGGAAATATACGCTGTGTTGCAACCAGAAGGATTGTACCAATTAAGCAATAAACATTTCCATGTTGTTCTGTGACTGTGTAAATCTATATACCAGTCAGGTCAAAATGTGAAGGCGGTCAACTGGTTTACTAGTATTGGATTGATAATAGAGCTATGAAGGGAGAATTTTTTGTTGTTGTTGGCATGATGAAGAAAAACAAGCATGAGATTTCTCTAGAGTTTGCTATCAGTAAAGGAAGCGCTGCTTGCAGTTCCGTTTTTGGCTTACACTAGACTGAACTCTAGTTTCCTCCGCACCTAAAAAGGGGAAGTGTGCGATCCTGGCATCACGTTTGCATGAAGATAATTCGATAGATGCTGACACTGGAGATAAACTAAAGCCACCCATTGCAAATTTTACAATAGCATCAAGTGGGGTATTTTCACAACGGATAAGCTGAATGCTTTGTACAACGCTGCAAGAAATGTGCACCGTTGGTCCATGTTTATATTTTTGTAATGATCAATATGGTTGGAATCTATGTGCAAGTGATTTATTGTGGCAATAGTAAGAATTTTATCAGAAGGAAAGGGTTCCTGAAGCAGCTATCTTATACATTATTGTTTTCTTCACTATATTCCGCATAACTATTCAAATTTTGTACAAAGAACTCTAGAACTATGGAATATCCACTAAAAACTCTGAAAAAATATACATTTCTGAAAAAAGGGTGCTACGTTCACAGTAAGTGAAAAGGTTTCCGCCTTAAAATGCAACTACTTCGTTAACTATTAGCTGCACAAAAAGAAATTGAATTAGGATTTTCGATAGAACTCTTGGTGTTCTGTTCTGAACTGTCCTCAGAACTGTTGTACGAATTTACTTTTTGCGAAAACTGACAAAGAATGTTTTCGAAACGAAATATTTTTCGGGTATTTTTGTTTTCTTCGTTAAATTCTGCAGAACTATTCAAACTTTGTACAAAGAACTCTAGAACTATGGCACATCTATCAAGAACTATGAAAAAAATGTGTATTTCTCGAAAAAGGGATGTTAACTTCACACGACTCTTATATACACCACCTTTCCTATGACTAAGGTCGTCTTTGACCGAGCACAATAAATTCCTCAGTTTTGCTGGTGGCCGAAAAACATACTTGATTTTGTGCCTTTTGGGGATTCTTTCTATTCTTGCGACATGCCACCAAAATAGGGCATGAATCCTGTTGCAATGGGTGCCTCCGCATCTTCATTGTCATTAAGACACTACCGCATTGTACAGAGCGATGACAACTTGTGGTCTGCAAATATAGCTCCGTATGAGTTGATCTGCGACAGACACTATCTCCCAGTGTACCATCATCTTTCTTCTGACCATAAAGTTTTTTCTCGAAAATGTGTGCCTGCTGTGATTTCCGAAATCCCATACACCTGTACTCGGGTAAGGTACTAGAAGTTCTTTGCACCTGGAAACCTCGATCTGCAGACAGAGGTTTCAGGGACGAGGGACAGGTTTGGAAAGCCCAAGTCGAATATCGAAAAAAAAAGTTGTAAATAACTTTATTCGATAATATAGTGATTACAATATGCCAGAAAATGAGGGTTGTTGTTGTTGTGGTCTTCAGTCCTGAGACTGGTTTGATGCAGCTCTCCATGCTACTCTATCCTGTGCAAGCTTCTTCATCTCCCAGTACCTACTGCAACCTACATCTTTCTGAATCTGCTTAGTGTATTCATCTCTTGGTCTCCCCCTACGATTTTTACCCTCCACGCTGCCCTCCAATACTAAATTGGTGATCCCTTGATGCCTCAGAACATGTCCTACCAACCGATCCCTTCTTCTAGTCAAGTTGTGCCACAAACTTCTCTTCTCCCCAATCCTATTCAATACTTCCTCATTAGTTATGTGATCTACCCATCTAATCTTCAGCATTCTTCTGTAGCACCACATTTCGAAAGCTTCTATTCTCTTCTTGTCCAAACTATTTACCGTCCATGTTTCACTTCCATACATGGCTACACTCCATACAAATACTTTCAGAAATGACTTCCTGACACTTAAATCTATACTCGATGTTAACAAATTTCTCTTCTTCAGAAACGCTTTCCTTGCCATTGCCAGTCTACATTGTATATCCTCTCTACTTCGACCATCATCAGTTATTTTGCTCCCCAAATAGCAAAACTCCTTTACTACTTTAAGTGTCTCATTTCCTAATCTAATACCCTCAACATCACCCGACTTAATTCGACTACATTCCATTATCCTCGTTTTGCTTTTGTTGATGTTCATCTTATATCCTCCCTTTAAGACACTATCCATTCCATTCAACTGCTCTTCCAAGTCCTTTGCTGTCTCTGACAGAATTACAATGTCATCGGCGAACCTCAACGTTTTTATTTCTTCTCCATGGATTTTAATACCTACTCCGAATTTTTCTTTTGTTTCCTTTACTGCTTGCTCAATATACAGATTGAATAGCATCGGGGAGAGGCTACAACCCTGTCTCACTCCCTTCCCAACCGCTGCTCCCCTTTCATGTCCCTCGACTCTTATAACTGCCATCTGGTTTCTATACAAATTGTAAATAGCCTTTCGCTCCCTGTATTTTACCCCTGCCACCTTTAGAATTTGAAAGAGAGTATTCCAGTCAACATTGTCAAAAGCTTTCTCTAAGTCTACAAATGCTAGGAACGTAGGTTTGCCTTTCCTTAATCTTTCTTCTAAGGTAAGTCGTAAGGTCAGTATTGCCTCACATGTTCCAGTATTTCTACAGAATCCAAACTGATCTTCCCCGAGGTAGGCTTCTACTAGTTTTTCCATTCGTCTGTAAAGAATTCGTGTTAGTATTTTGCAGCTGTGGCTTATTAAACTGATTGTTCGGTAATTTTCACATCTGTCCACACCTGCTTTCTTTGGGATTGGAATTATTATATTCTTCTTGAAGTCTGAGGGTATTTCGCCTGTTTCATACATCTTGCTCACCAGATGGTAGAGTTTTTTCAGGACTGGCTCTCCCAAGGCCGTCAGTAGTTCCAATGGAATGTTATCTACTCCGGGGGCCTTGTTTCGACTCAGGTCTCTCAGTGCTCTGTCAAACTCTTCACGCAGTATCGTATCTCCCATTTCATCTTCGTCTACATCCTCTTCCATTTCCATAATATTGTCCTCAAGTGCATCGCCCTTGTATAGACCCTCTATATACTCCTTCCACCTTTCTGCTTTCCCTTCTTTGCTTAGAACTGGGTTTCCATCTGAGCTCTTGATGTTCATACAAGTGGTTCTCTTATCTCCAAAGGTCTCTTTAATTTTCCTGTAGGCTGTATCTATCTTACCCCTAGTGAGATAAGCCTCCACATCCTTACATTTGTCCTCTAGCCATGCCTGCTTAGCCATTTTCACTTCCTGTCGATCTCATTTTTGAGACGTTTGTATTCCTTTTTGCCTGCTTCACTTACTGCATTTTTTTATTTTCTCCTTTCATCAATTAAATTCAATATATCTTCTGTTACCCAAGGATTTCTACTAGCCCTCGTCTTTTTACCTACTTGGTCCTCTGCTGCCTTCACTACTTCATCCCTCAAAGCTACCCATTCTTCTTCTATTGTATTTCTTTCCCCCATTCCTGTCAATTGTTCCCTTATGCTCTCCCTGAAACTCTGTACAACCTCTGGTTCTTTCAGTTTATCCAGGTCCCATCTCCTTAAATTCCCACCTTTTTGCAGTTTCTTCAGTTTTAATCTACAGGTCATAACCAATAGATTGTGGTCAGAGTCCACATCTGCCCCTGGAAATGTCTTACAATTTAAAACCTGGTTCCTAAATCTCTGTCTTACCATTATATAATCTATCTGATACCTTTTAGTATCTCCAGGGTACTTCCATGTATACAACCTTCTATCATGATTCTTAAACCAAGTGTTAGCTATGATTAAGTTGTGCTCTGTGCAAAATTCTACCAGGCGGCTTCCTCTTTCATTTCTTAGCCCCAATCCATATTCACCTACTACGTTTCCTTCTCTCCCTTTTCCTACACTCGACTTCCAGTCACCCATGACTATTAAATTTTCGTCTCCCTTCACTATCTGAATAATTTCTTTTATTTCATCATACATTTCTTCAATTTCTTCGTCATCTGCAGAGCTAGTTGGCATATAAACATGTACTACTGTAGTAGGTGTGGGCTTCGTATCTATCTTGGCCACAATAATGCGTTCACTATGCTGTTTGTAGTAGTTTCCCCGCATTACTATTTTCCTATTCATTATTAAACCTACTCCTGCATTACCCCTATTTGACTTTGTGTTTATAACCCTGTAGTCACCTGACCAGAAGTCTTGTTCCTCCTGCCACCGAACTTCACTAATTCCCACTATATCTAACTTTAACCTATCTATTTCCCTTTTTAAATTTTCTAACCTACCTGCCCGATTAAGGGATCTGACATTATACGCTCCGATCCGTAGAATGCCAGTTTTCTTTCTCCTGATAACGACATCCTCTTGAGTAGTCCCCGCCCGGAGATCCGAATGGGGGACTATTTTACCTCTGGAATATTTTACCCAAGAGGACGCCATCATCATTTAATCATACAGTAAAGCTGCATGCCCTCGGGAAAAATTACAGCCGTAGTTTCCCCTTGCTTTCAGCCATTCGCAGTACCAGCACAGCAAGGCCGTTTTGGTTAATGTTACAAGGCCAGATCAGTCAATCATCCAGACTGTTGCCCTTGCAACTACTGAAAAGGCTGCTGCCCCTCTTCAGGAACCACACGTTTGTCTGGCCTCTCAACAGATACCCCTCCGTTGTGGTTGTACCTACGGTACGGCTATCTGTATCGCTGAGGCACACAAGCCTCCCCACCAACGGCAAGGTCCATGGTTCATGGGGGGTAACGTAGATTAATTGTCCGATGTGTTTTCAACATTACTTGTTACTGAATGATATTTTTCATAGAGACACGGAAAACAAATTAAATCAGCATCCACTACATGGAATGAATGCACTAGGAATATCCAGGGTGTCTAAGGAAGAACAAAGTTCGTTGATATTTTGAAAAATTTCTCTTTCTTCCGTCAGTTTAGGTGGAAACTGTACATAAAGCAACGTCTTTCTAAATATCAGTGTCGAAAATCGGCGATGTACGAGTGAATGTATTTTAATGGTAAAATGGAAATGAGCTTATGGCATCGTTAGCTGGGAGGCCCCTATTCGGGCGGGTTCGGCCGCCAAGTGCAAGTCTTATTTCATTCGACGCCACACTGGGCGACTTGCGCGCCGGCGATGAGGATGAAATGATAATGAGGACAACACACGCCCCAAGAGGAGAAAATCGCCAACTCGGCCTGGAATCGAACCTGGGCCCGCTTGCATGGGTGGCGAGCACATTACCACCCAGCTAAGGAGGTGGAAATTTTAATGATATTTTCACGAGAAGCAATTTCTCGTTTGTTGCCAGTTGCTGTGAACAAGTCTGAAGACTCTTGATAAAGTTTTTAACTTCTCTAGAGAAATAATTGTCGCATAATATTTGTTGTAATAATAAAAATTAGTAAACAGCCTAATAATATTGACAGTTAAATAAAAGTCCACATGTGTATTTCCATTATATTACCTTTCAAACGAAATATTTTTGAAATAATGTGACTAGTGTTGAAAAAAGTATAAATTGAGAAAAAAAGATGAGCGGGACCCGATCCAGCAATCCACTGATTACGGAGGATGAACAGTAACCATATGACAGCCGCCATCTCGTGCTCATGGTCACAATGCACCAATACATCACTGACATGTAAAACTTCTGTTGCGGTTTTTTCGAAATCGCCTAAGCAGTACACCTTACTACTTGCATATTATGTTGTCCTGTTGGACTGCTAAAGTTGTACAAAGTTTCAAGTAAATCCGCGATCCAAACGTCGTGACCTCTTCTTGTGAGTAAAAGCTCTCCTTAAAAGTGAACAAAGACAAGGTAATGAGCATGAAGAAAGAAAAGATCCATTGCTATTAGCTTGTAACTTCGATAGTAAACTTGTGAAGCCATTCACGTCATTTAAAAAGCAGAGGAAATACCAATATATCATAAGGAAGGCAACGAGCAAATGAAATCAGCTGGCAGGGAAAGCGAGTGGAAGACACAGATTTGTTATGAAAATTCTGGGAGAATAATTGTTGCGTAGGTGATGGTGGAATGTTCTTACTTTGTGTCAATTTTTACGTGTTACTGGATGATAACAACGGTACGCTCTGTAGTTACTAGTAAGGAACTAGACCTTCAACCACAATATTAGAGTTTGTGCGGTACACAGTGTTGTAACTGCGACCGGGACAGTCGCGGGGTTGAAATGACGGAAAGCGTGGCGGGAGCCGCGGAGAGGCCCGCGAACAACAACACAACGGTGAGGATGGACATGACCAACGAAGGACAGAACGAACAACAACAAGATCGAACAACGGAGTTACAAGGAAACCTAACAAGCACGTCCAGTCGTACACAGAACAAGAAAGTATGTAAGCTGTCTAATGCGAGGTGATGTGTCTACTGGCGTACGCGAGATTAGACTGTCCGGCTGAGCTTTTTTTTTTTCCTTTATTGAATTTCAATTCCCCCCGAAGGGGGCGGGCTGGCAGCAGCTTAGTATGCCGCTCTTCAGCCTACAGACTTTGTGAGAAAGATCAAGAGAATAAATAATAAAAAACAGGCGATAAAATCGGAGACTTAAAGAGTAACATGGCGAAAAGAAATCGTGGAACTTAAAACAAAGAACAGAGGGATGATGATGCTAATAAAATACATACGAAGCAGACAGGTAAAACAATAGACAGACAATTAAAAACACGGCGACAGTCTGGATTCTGTTCGCAAAAGACATAAAATTCACACCTAGCGACAGCATGGTTTCTGTTCGCAACACGAGAAAGACGAACAACACTGAATAGTCACTGGAACACTGCACGAAAAAATTGGCAAATGTGACATACCACAGGCGAGAGCAGGTGGGGGGAAACTGCACAGAAGATGGGAAAACAGAAAAAGGGGTGAAAGGAGAGTAAAAGCGAAGGGGGGAACCGGGAAAGGAGCTGATGGAAGATGAGGACCCATAAGAGGGGTGGGGGGCAGACGCGACAGGGAGTGGGGTAGGCAGAGGAGGGGAATACAAAAGGACTTGGGGGGGGGGAGGGAGGTAGGGAGATCCGGCTGAGCGAGAGGCAGGCGCTTAAGTACTCTATTGGGGGCGCCGCTATTGGCCGCTGCAGCCACGTGTTCCACTGTGGTGCCCTGACTTTAAATGCGGGCCAGGAGGCGCGCGCCACCACAGCTTACGGCGCGCTGGTGCAGAGACCTCTAGGGGTCTTCGACGTCCATGACGTCTGGCGGGGATTCAAATTCCGCAGTGCGCGGTACCAGATACAGCCGTCAAGATTTTCACATGCGCGAACCAATTAGATAACTTCCAGTACATGATGTACAGTGCATTGGCCTACCTTAAAGAGGGAATGTGTATCCTGAGGTCCATGCCGACACACTGTATATTGACAACTAGGTTGTTTAAATATGAGCCCTCTACCATTTGTCATCCCATTTGTGCAGATTATACGTAAAGTGAATGTTTGACTCCTCTTATATCAGTTCTTGACGAATTTCAAATTATAACATGTTTCAAATCGCGTATTGAATGATTAATATGCTCAACAAGTTTGTAACTGTGTAGCATCTGGCATGATGGAGGCGTTTAAGTTTTCAAACTGAATGGGTGTTTATCACAGGGACCTGTAGTGAACATAATTAATGATTTAGAAGGTTATTTCATTAGGGAAAGATAGATTCCGCCTACAGGAAAATTAAAGAGGCCTTAGGAGGAAAGAGAAGCAGCTGTATCAATATCAATAACTCAGATTGAAAAGCAGCTCTAAGCAAAGAAGGGAAAGCTGGAAGTTGGAAGGAACACATAGAGGGTCTGTATACTAGGAAGATGAAATTAAAGGCAGTATTATACAAATGAAACAGGACGTAGATGGAAACATATGGGAGGTATGATACCGTGAGAAGAATTTGACAGACCACTGAATAATCTAAGTCGAAAAGGGGTCTGTGAGTAGACGACATTCCGACAGTCTTGGGACAGATAGCCAACGAAACTCTTCCATCTGGCACACAAGATGTATGAGACAGGCGAAGACTTAAAGACGAAAGTAATAATTACAATTCAAAAGAAAGTAGATATTGACAGGTGTGACCATTGCCGAAGTATCAGCTTAATTAGTCACAGCTGCAAAATACCAATACGAATTCTTTACAGAAAAGTGGAAAAACTGGTAGAAGCGGACCTTGGGGAAGATCAGTTTGGAGTCCTGTGAAACCTAGGAACATGTGAACCAATTCTGACCCTACGAATTATCTTAGAAGATAGATTAAGGAAAGGTAAACCTCTGTCTATAACATCTGTGGACTTAAAGAAAGTTTTTGACAATGTTGACTAGAATATTCTCTTTGAAATTCTGAAGGTAGTAGGTATAAAATACAAGGAGCGAAAAGCTACTTACAATTTGTAAAGAAACCAGACAGCAGTTACAAGACTCAAGGGGCATGGAAGGGAAGCAGTGGTTGAGGAGGGAGCGAGGCAGGGTTGTAGCCTGCTGCCGAAGTTAATCAGTCTGTACGTTGAGCAATCAGTAAAGGAAACCAAAGAAAAATCTGGACAAATTAATGTTCAGGGAAAAGAAATAAAAACTTTGAGATTTGACGATGACATTGCAATTCTCTCAGAGACAGCAAAGAACTTGGAAGAGCACTTGAATGGAATGGGCATAATCTTGAAAGGAGGATATAAGACGAAGGACAACAACAGGAAAACAAGGGTAATGGAATGTAGTCGAATTAAACCAGGTGATATTGAGGGGATTAGATTAAGAAATGAGACACTTAAAGTAGTAGATGAGATTTGTTATTTGGGCCGAAAAGTAACTGATGATGGCCAATGGAGAGAGGATGTAAAATGTAGGCTGACGGGAAGAAAAGCGTTTCTGAAGAAGAGAATTTTATTAACATCGAATATAAATGTAAGTGTTAGGAAGCCCTTTCTGAAAGCATTTGTACGGTGTGTAGTCATATATGGAATTGAAACATAGTAAATATTACGTTTAAACAAGAAGAGAATAGAGGCTTGTGAAATGTGGTGCTACAGAAGAATGCTGAAGATTAAATTGGTAGCTCATGTAACTAATGAGGAGGTACTGAACAGAATTGTAAACAAAATAAATTTGTGGCGCAACCTGGTTAGCAGAATCGATCAGTTGATAGGACAAATTCTGAGACATCAAAGGATCACCAATTTAGTATTGGAGGAAAGCGTGGCGGGTACAAATCGTAGAGGAAGACCCAGAGAGGAATATGGTAAGCAGATTCTGAGGGATGTAGGTTGAAGTAGTTATTCGCAGATGAAGAAGACTGCACAGGACAGAGTAGCATGGAAAGCTGCATCAAACTGGACTGAAGACCACAACGATAACAAAACTAGAAGCAATCGTGTATTTTACATATTTACGAATATATATTGAATGATATAATTCGCGAGAGGTCTGTACTTGCCGTCTCTCGGCTTGTCTCTTACAATTTTTCATCTGTGTGGGACATTTTCAGCGAGCTGTCTTGATTATTATTTGACACTTGGCTTCATTATTCAGTTAGTCCGAAAATATCTGTGCACCTAGTTTTTCCTACTGACATCGAAATATGAAATATTTTTAACATTTGATACATGGGCAGTCGCCGTATCTGTCACAACTACGAACTGCGCCACTGATGTACAGGGATTTGATATCCAACAGACATCAACATTGTATATGGGCGGAAATCTCTGTCGTTCTGTAACACTGCTACACAAATAAATTAGTAAAATGTAATTGAACACTTATTTCTTACAACACACTATTAAATCATAGTATAAAGCTCAGGTGAGACACTTACACTATTTGATCAAAAGTATCTGGACACCTCCAAAAACACGTTTTTCGTATTAGGTGCATTGTGCTGCCACCTACTGCTAGGTACTCCATATCAACGACCTCACTAGTCATTAGACATCGTGAGAGAGCAGAATGGGGCACTCCGCAGAACTCGCAGACATTGAACATGGTCAGGTGATTGGGTTTCACTTGTGTCATACGTCTGTATGCCAGATTTCCACACTCCTAAACATCCATAGGTCCACTGTTTCAGATGTGATAATGAAGTGGTAATGTGAAGGGACATGTACAGCACAAAAGTTTACAGGCCAACCTCGTCTGTTGACTGAAATAGTGGAACAAGGGCGGCGCCAACCCACTCTCCATTGTTGCCAAATTTATTCAAGATGGCGGATCCAAGATGGTGGAGATAGATATGGCAACATCGCAATGACATCATGCTGGGAAGTTCAAATTGTGGCGGGGAGATAGGTCAATTGGGCTACCTCCACTAACCTAACTCCCTCTCCCCCCTCCCCTCCCTCAGAAAATGGCGGAATGTTCAAATTCTGGCAGGACATGCAACACACCATGGCTACCTCCACTGACCTAAGAAAAAGGCGGGAAAATAGGTCACTTGGGTTACCTCCACTAACCTAAGTCATCTGACTGCCACCTGTTCCTAGGATTGGTAGGAAAAGGACTCAGCCTGTGTTGAATAGGATGGATGTAAGTCTTTTTTTTCTATCTTTATTTAAACAGTTAGGAGCAGTACCTCCATCCATTGTGTTCACCATGAGGTCCAGAGTCCAACTGACCTAGTACACAGTACCACCACCAGAGGGTACTGTTGTAGCAACTTCTACTGCCATCTTGTCGAGAACTCCACCAACGTCTAGACCTGTGGCAGCAACAACCTCCAGCATATCTGAACCTGTAGCGACCACCTTGGATCCTGTAGCACACATAGCCCACTTGCTGGAGCAGGACAAGGAGCTGATGTTGTCTGTCCTACTCATCGATTTGTGTGATATAGACACGCAATCTGCTCCCAACACATGTAACGCTGCTGGTGGTCCCAAACAACAGCAAGATGGAGGACAGTACTCGTCATCAACATATGACCCATCCCAGCAGAACATCCCTGTGCTAGTGCAACCACAAGAGTGCAGATGCTGTGGATAAGAAGGCATCGAGTGTACCCATGCTTTTCAGTTCTACATACAACTTAACTACCAGTGGAACAAAACTTGTAAACGTTGGTATAGAAGCACATCATATCTGGGGCTTGCATGCGAGAATAGAAATTGAAAATGCATCAAATCGTGTTAAAGTGCCAATTTCCGAGTTCTACTGGGACGAAATATGTCGTGCAGAGCGCTACATCAATCAGCAGATGACTACAGAGTATTATCCAACTCGTTCTCCTCCAGACATTCGCCTTACTGGTGCGAAAATATCTATTACAACAGTGTATGATAACTGTGCACTATGTGTGAAATTGGATGACAACTGTGTTTATCTAAGGCACACCTCAGTTATGAAGTTATACAATCTGGATACTGCGCTACATCTTGCTTCGGGGAGATTGAACCGTTGGTTGCCAAGCATAGACTCTGCATACAATGATGATGAAAACTTCCTATGTGTGCATAGTGTACATGTTGATGATTTGAAGCAGTACCTTTGTTTGGATATGAACGCTGAATCGAAAGAGAAACATATTAAATGTGCATGTGAAAAACATGAGTACTGTGAGGCATCCATTGGCTTGAGGGTGATACGCATGGAATTTATTGCATGTCAAAAAGGTTTGTTTGGTATATACTGTACTGCTGCGAAGAGGAAGATAAAGAAAGAGTCTGATGATTTTCTTGAAATGCTGCATCCTATGTATGATATTTAAATAAATAAATAATGTATGTATATATAACCTTAAATCGTGTTTGTGTTTTATTTCATACCTCTCTCATTATAGTCAAAGTATTACGCTTATTAATATCATTATTTTTCAATGTTACACCAGTTATTCACAAAAATGAATGATCAAGTTACTCTTCATGGGTATAATTATATATATACAGCTGATTTCTCTGTGTAGCCAATATAGCTCAGTCGGTTAAGTGTTGGAGCTGTAGTGGCTACACATACTATTACCATCCCTTCAAATGTATCTTTCTATATACACTCCAGGAAATGGAAAAAAGAACACATTGACACCGGTGTGTCAGACCCACCATACTTGCTCCGGACACTGCGAGAGGGCTGTCCAAGCAATGATCACACGCACGGCACAACGGACACACCAGGAACCGCGGTGTTGGCCGTCGAATGGCGCTAGCTGCGCAGCATTTGTGCACCGCCGCCGTCAGTGTCAGCCAGTTTGCCGTGGCATACGGAGCTCCATCGCAGTCTTTAACACTGGTAGCATGCCGCGACAGCGTGGACGTGAACCGTATGTGCAGTTGACGGACTTTGAGCGAGGGCGTATAGTGGGCATGCGGGAGGCCGGGTGGACGTACCGCCGAATTGCTCAACACGTGGGGCGTGAGGTCTCCACAGTACATCGATGTTGTCGCCAGTGGTCGGCGGAAGGTGCACGTGCCCGTCGACCTGGGACCGGACCGCAGCGACGCACGGATGCACGCCAAGACCGTAGGATTCTACGCAGTGCCGTAGGGGACCGCACCGCCACTTCCCAGCAAATTAGGGACACTGTTGCTCCTGGGGTATCGGCGAGGACCATTCGCAACCGTCTCCATGAAGCTGGGCTACGGTCCCGCACACCGTTAGGCCGTCTTCCGCTCACGCCCCGACATCGTGCAGCCCGCCTCCAGTGGTGTCGCGACAGGCGTGAATGGAGGGACGAATGGAGACGTGTCGTCTTCAGCGATGAGAGTCGCTTCTGCCTTGGTGCCAATGATGGTCGTATGCGTGTTTGGCGCCGTGCAGGTGAGCGCCACAATCAGGACTGCATACGACCGAGGCACACAGGGCCAACACCCGGCATCATGGTGTGGGGAGCGATCTCCTACACTGGCCGTACACCACTGGTGATCGTCGAGGGGACACTAAATAGTGCACGGTACATCCAAACCGTCATCGAACCCATCGTTCTACCATTCCTAGACCGGCAAGGGAACTTGCTGTTCCAACAGGACAATGCACGTCCGCATGTATCCCGTGCCACCCAACGTGCTCTAGAAGGTGTAAGTCAACTACCCTGGCCAGCAATATCTCCGGCTCTGTCCCCCACTGAGCATGTTTGGGACTGGATGAAGCGTCGTCTCACGCGGTCTGCACGTCCAGCACGAACGCTGGTCCAACTGAGGCGCCAGGTGGAAATGGCATGGCAAGCCGTTCCACAGGACTACATCCAGCATCTCTACGATCGTCTCCATGGGAGAATAGCAGCCTGCATTGCTGCGAAAGGTGGATATACACTGTACTAGTGCTGACATTGTGCATGCTCTGTTGCCTGTGTCTATGTGCCTGTGGTTCTGTCAGTGTGATCATGTGATGTATCTGACCCCAGGAATGTGCCAATAAAGTTTCCCCTTCCTGGGACAATGAATTCACGGTGTTCTTATTTCAATTTCCAGGAGTGTATGTCAAGTACCCTTGTCAGTACCTGACATGGTTAATATCAGGGCAGGGTGGGTGAAACATCCTCATCACAAGGAATTTGTTGTTGGTGACTGGTCCTGTGAAGATGCAAAAGCAGACCTGAAGAAGAAGAAGAACGAAATTCTGCTTCCTGATAATATAAAAGCAATTATTGTAGGTCCATCCAATAGTGGTAAGACTAATGTCCTCATGACGCTGCTAACACATGTTGATGGAGCCCGATTTCAACATGTTTGTGTATTCTCAAAAACACTGTTTCAACCCAAGTTTCAGCTGTTACAGGAGATATTGCGCGGTTTAGATGGTGTTACAAACATGACATTCAGTGAAAGTGCTGATATCCCTCCACCTGAAAAAGCAAAGCCAGACACTGTCTTCATATATGACGATGTTGCTGTGGAAAACCAAGACCAAATTCGAAAATATTTCTTTTTCCGTCGTCATATGGGTGCTGATTTATTTTATCCAAGCCAAACATATTTCCAGAATGCCGAAGCAGTTGGTTAGGGATAATGCATACCTCATTATAGCCTTCAAACAAGACCATCTGGTTTAAAACACATTTACCAGGCACATGTCGGAACTGACATGACGTTCAATGATTTTGTAAAGATATGTGCTGCTTGCTGGAATCATTCACAGTATGGGTTTCTCGTTATTAATAAAACAAGAAAACTGAGTGATGGTAGGTACAGGCGAAACGTTGAAGAGTTTCTGCATATATAGCACGGTAAGAGAGGTTATTACATCAGTATAAGATGTACTGTGGACAAATTCGCACGAATAACTAGCTCTCAACCCGAGAGGATGGGTGTACACAGACAGAACATTCGCCAGTAGATGGATGCGAAAATTCAGGCTATTGTGCATAAAGTTGGAGATACGCGCAGGGTACTAGAGACGTATTACCAGACTCTTCTGGGAATGGTGAATGCGTTAAATGAGTTAGTTAATGAAGTCGGTAAGAAAGTAACCGACGTAACTGAAAAGGTCGAGGCTATTGAGGGGAAAATAGATGAAGAGTTCCTTGTTGTTGAGAAGGAGAAGCAGGCACATAGTAAGAGGAAAAAGAAGGGCGGATATATAAAGACTCGCGCTGCAGAGATGTCTGATTAGCATACACCGAGATGTCAACGAAGCAGTAAGTGATTCAAGTGATTCAGTTCATGAGAAAGTACGGTTGCTGAGGTTAGGGCATATGGATCGACAGCAAAAACTAAGAGACATTTAAGCCGGTTACAGAGTCTCTCAGACAGCTCTCAGCAAAAACAAAAACACGCGATAACGTTGGTATTGCCATTGACGAATTGATTATCCGTCGCACCCTTGGTCAGATAGGTGTAATATTCGGCGTTGGGAGGGAAGACAGTACGTGTTGGGCATGCATCATATAACTGACACAGTACAGATTGGTGACAGGCGGTTTGAGAAAACACCTGTCTTAATGAATCTTATTTTCCTAAGACCTACCAAAAAACTTATAAATTATTCAGTTAATGATAGGGAAACGTACCGTGAAATACTGCACATGACTGATGTACATAAGATCGCGAAAAGCCTGAGGAACAAGAAATATAAAACCATTATAAAAACAATACTTGATGGCGAAAACAACAACAACAGCAGCAGCAGCAGTGGTGATTTTATTGACATTGAGCATAAAGCAGTGAACAATCGAATCCCGCAGTATACATGTCATGACGATCCCAACGAGCTAATAGATCGACTACGGCTGTTCATGGCATCAGCTGCTGCAGGTAATACAGCTCATTCGAATGATTTCTGAGCTTAGAGAGAGGTATCATCGAATAAGTATGGAGACAGTAGTTTGAGAACTGCACAAACCAGCACGCAAAACATACCCCCATAGGCATGTTATGATGAAAGGTTTTGATGACATATGGCAAGCTGATCTTGTAGATATGAGGGAATATTCACATGAGAATAGTGGATTCAGATATATTTTAATGGTTATTGAGACATACTCCAAATCTGCCTGGGCATTACCTGTTAAAACAAAAACGGGTAGAAACGTCACGGATGTTTTTGAGCGTTCGCTACAGGCAGGGAGGAATCGATGCCCAGACAACTTCCAAACCGATAACGGTGGGGAGTTGTACAAAAGCAATTTCAAGACCGTGATGCAGCGGTGCAGAATTCATCACTACTAAACATTCACTCACCTGAAGGCAAGTATCGTGGAGCTTCTGAACAGAACAATAAAAGGTCGAATGTGGATGCGTTTTAACCTTCGCGGCTCATACAAATGGACTGATATCCTCCTATAAATAATTGCTCAGTATGATTGAACCAAACATAATACAATAAAAATGAGACCAATCGACGTTCGTGATAATGGACTCATGGATACGGTGTACTTTCTCATTAAAATACTGGATCCATGCAGATAGAAATTTGATGTAGGTGATTTGGTACGTATCTCGAAACACAAGACAGCATTTGAGATATCATACCTACTGAACTGGTCAACAGAGATATTTACAGTTTCAAAGGTGGAAAGAACGAATCCTAGAACTTATATGTTGTAGGATGGTAAAGGTGAAGAATTTGCAGGCTGCTTCTACACCGAGGAGTTGCAGAAAAGCTCAGAACCGGATGTGTTTCTCGTGGAGAGAGTCATAAGACGTCGGGGAAATAAAGCACTAGTCAAATGGCTTGGTTTTCCTGCTGCACAAAACAGTTGGATTGATGCTGACGATTTGCTATATAAAGGGTGTCCCATTTATCTTGACCACCCTAAATAACTGTTTGTCCAGAAGCAAATTACAAAATGTTTCAAGCAAATGTTCTTTAACCGTCAGGGGGACATCAATCAGCATGATTGCCTTCGCTGTAGCATTGTTTTCTACAAAGATATGAACAGCGGAACGACTTTTTTAAATGGCACCCTGTATTTTTTATTCGGTAGTTCAAATCGTCTCCTAAAGACCTATTCAAAAATGTATCACAGTGTACCATTAACTGTAACACAACGTTATTAATTACATAACACAACAGTGACTTTGAGCCCGGGATCACAAACTCGTCCACTTGCTGGAGTTGGCAGAAGACAAATGAAAACCAAGTAAAAACATAACGCAAAATTTACTCTGACTCCCCTGTACTATTGCCCGGGAATAGAACATCCAAAGGTGCTCAAAGTGGTGACGCTGGACGCCGATACACTGGTGCACTCGTTGAATGTAAGAATTATTTACTGCTTCCAGTGTTGACTGCTGAAGAGAATTACAAGTATTACATGTATGTTCCTTCTATTTACCTGTCCTTTGTTTGAGAAAGAACATTCATCGGTAAATAGAAGATTGGAGAAGAAGTTCGGGATGGCGAAGAGTTGCTGCTGTACCAACTGACAGAACTGTACACGATTTTGGAAATCATTCCCATGCAATTCTTGAAGTAGGTGTACATGGTAAGGATGGAACAGGTGGCGTGTGAGAATACGATGTACACTGGGTTTAGGATTGCCAATCTCGTGTTCAAGCTGTCGTGTGCTCACTTGTGGATTCATAGCATCGGAAATGGGAACAGTAACTTCGGCAACTTT
This sequence comes from Schistocerca cancellata, assembly GCF_023864275.1. NCBI lineage: Eukaryota > Metazoa > Arthropoda > Insecta > Orthoptera > Acrididae > Schistocerca > Schistocerca cancellata. The sequence continues at coordinate 432,908,298 of NC_064626.1, read as the reverse complement.
GTCTGTGCGAGTGCTACGACGATTGCGTTGTCGTGGGTTGAAACTTCCCGTTTCCTGAAGACGAGAAAACATCCGTCAGGAAGGTGGGTTCTTGTCAGGATATCGCTATCTGTACAGTTCTGCTGCCTCCGTAGCATTTCGCCTACCTTCAACACCAACAACAACAATAAAAGAAACGTTATGTCGATGCCGTTTGCAGGAAGGACAGCCTCTACTGTATGCCTACTCTACACAACAGTATTTAAAAGGACTAAACTACTGTCCGCAGCTCGTGGTCGTGCGGTAGCGTTCTCGCTTCCCGCGTCCGGGTTCCCGGGTTCGATTCCCGGCGGGGTCAGGGATTTTCTCTGCCTCGTGATGACTGGGTGTTGTGTGCCGTCCCTAGGTTAGTTAGGTTTAAGCAGCTCTAAGTTCTAGGGGACTGATGACCATAGATGTTAAGTCCCATAGTGCTCAGAGCCATTTGAACAGCCATTTGACTACACTACTGTACTAAATGTACCCGTACATATGAAAACAGTATTGCAATTACTGTTCTGCTAACTTACATTCCCCATAGATGAGTAGCATTTCTACCTTCTCTTCGTTGGTGTACTTTCTACTCACACAGCTCTTCAATTGACGATGGTTGACGGAATGACGGCTGTGCATTCTACTTATGTTTACATTTGTCCTCTGTCAACATCAGCACGTAGATGTGTTCCATTACCCCGAGTACCTGCACTAAGCACTGGGAGCGTGAACGTCAGTGTTGTGTTATGTAATTAATAACGTTGTGTTTCATTGAATGGTACACTGTGATATATTTTTGAATAGGTCTTTAGGAAACGAAATGAATTACCGAATAAAGAAATACAGGGTGCCATTTGAAAAAGTCATACTACTGTTTATATATTTGTAAAAACCAAAGCTACAACGAAAGCAATCAAGCTGATTGATGTCCCCCTGAAGGCTAAAGAACATTTGCTTGAAACATTTTGTAATTTGCAACTGGACATAAAGTTATTTAGGATGGTCAAGATAAATGGAACACACTGTATAATGGGGGCACACAGTCCACAACCACTGCAGTACCATAACATGCGTGCGTGCTAGGAGACACATTAGAGGAGGTGGTGTTATTCTAGACAAACTACCAGTGGAATTACACATCCCTGGGTATAATTACTGTGAACCTAGGACAAAGCTTCAGATACGCCTGGCACGAGGTGATGAGGGGGTTAATCTGCTCGGCGAAGTGTGTATGGAACACGACATTGCATACGCTGCAAATAAAGATCAATCAAGTCGTCACATTGCAGATAGGATTTTAGCTGATAAGGCTAAGGCGATACGGAGAAGAAAGGATATTGGTATAGGTCAACACAATGCAGTATTTGCAGTTGATAAAACCATGCGAGGCAAAATAAGTTTGATTTAGGAGTGATGAATTTCAAGCGAGTTATAATGCTGCACGTTGTGCACTAAACAAGAAGAACAAGGGCAGGAAGCAGAGCTGTTTGAAGAACTGTATCCTAAAAACACGCTGAAGCAGAAAGGTGCGGGAAGAAGAAGAAGAGGATCGGTTAAAGCACCTCGAGTTCTACGAATACCCAAGACATCTGGCGGTTTTCTTCCATTTCTCATCCCGGTCCTCTCTGTGCTCTCGGCGGTAGGATCTAAGGCTGGTGGTGCTGCAGCTATTGCTCGAACGGTCAAGAACGCGCAAAACTCCCAAGCGCAGTTAGAAGAGGCAAGAAGACATAACCGCATGATGGAAGCCGCAGCAATTGGAAAAGGACTATACTTGAAACCGTACAGGAAAGGGCTTGGTCTATTCATGAACAAAAAAAAGCCCATTAGCGCTCCTACCAGATCGACCACTCACAAATACTGATCTTCTTAAGTTTGTTAGAAACAAATTCAACATTCCAAAATTCCGTGGTGTGTTTATGTGGGATACATTACCGAAGACTATGTGGAAAACTGGTGAATGTCGTATTGTGAATTTAGATGTTGCTCGAGGCCCTGGCACCCACTAGGTGTCATATGTTATGAAAAATGCAAATACCGTCTACTATTTCGACTCATTTGGTGACCTGAAACTACCAGAAGAATTACAGCGATACTTCACTCGCAGAAGACGTGTGTTCCACAATTATTGGTGCTATCAGGACTTTAATACATACCTCTGAAGACCCCTATGCATCATGTTTCTCTTGACGTTTACAATGAAGAAGAAGCTTTAAACATTTCTTCATCAGTTGAAGTTCAGATGCAATGTCATACACTTTGATGTTAAAAGAACAATAATCAGTATTGCGTGCAAATTACTTCCCACCAGTTGATTTGAGCATTGGTGATGGAGTATAGCACTGATTGGACTGGAGATATACAACAGCATCCCAAATATTAGTGAGACTAAAAATAAATGTCAACTGGATACTAAAGGTGAAAAGGACATAGTGAAAATAGAACGTGGTGCATACAATATGGATGATTTAAACAAAGTCTTAAAACAGTCTGGAAAAGGTATTGAGCTATGTGCAAACATCAATACACTCAAATCTGAAATAAGGGCTGTAAATGGAACGATTGACTTTAACCAGAAAGGATCCACTGGGCGCCGACTGGTTTTCACAAAAGGGTAAATTTTACAAGTTAGATCAGACTATGGACATACTTCCCGTCTGCACAATCCGAGTCGAGTGTAACATTGCAACGAACTGCTATCTCAATGATAGGCTGATTCATACTATTTGCGTATTCTTCCCCTCAGTTTCAGTGGGGTATAAGACTGTTGAGACCCATGCCAATGCAATATACCTTCCAGTGACAGCTCAGACATTGGACTATTTGGACCTGCGTATTGTGGACCAGAATAATCAACTTGCTGACGTTCGTGGTGAGGAAATCATTGTACGATTACATTTAAGGAGGGTGGGCATACGGTATAAAACAAGTGCACGCAATCCACAGCACGTCACTTCACTACCAAACTGCAAAGTGATAGCAAGTGCGAACTACGAGTTTCTCAAATCAGTTGGCTTGAAACATCGCAATGACGTCCTCAGTCTATATAGCCAGTCCAGTAGAGTACGAAGAGAGAATTATATGTCAGGAATACTTCTCTCATAAACCTTACTCTTCAACCACATATAACAAGAACAATGAAATTAGGATTGTCAGCCAGTACCAAGATGCGCTTATGCTTCCATGCAAGAGTTTCATATATCTAGAAGTGTCATTCAAGGAAACCGACGGCAGCGATACAGTTGGATACAAGCTTACACATAACGCTTTAGCATTTCTGTTCCAAGAGATACGTTATGAACTCAATGGGTCTGGGGTCGACCATACAGACAATGTCAGCACAACATCAACCTTTAAAACATACGTCTCTGCATCACCCACGGATTTGCATAGTTTAGAAAATGTGTGGTGGTTTGTAGACTATCCAGACGATAGAACGGTTGCCGAGTACAAGCGATTTACTGCCTGCATACCTCTAAAAATGCTTATGGGCTACTTTGAGGACATGAGACAGAGTGTTATGAACACTAAACAGGAACTCATTCTGGTACAGAGTGCGACGGATAATAACTCATACTTTCAAGGAGTTCAAGAAGAGAATGTGATCACAATCAGGAAGATAATATGGAAAATGCCTCATATCAGTGTATCAGACAAGCTGTGTTTGAAGCTTTTAAAAGTCCTGAATTCCGGTACATTTCTATCACTGACAGTTCGCTCATGGGAGGTTTTTGAGTACCCAGTGTTACCTACTGCAAGCAGACAAACACGAGCTGTTAAAACCTCTTCGCAGCTAGAGACAACTAGATTCATAATACTTTCGTTTCAGACTGATAGAAGAGGTTCTATAGCAGATGATTCCACCATGTTCGACAACTGCGAGTTAACTAATGGCAAAGTCTACCTGAATTCAGAATTCTACCCATAAGACAATTTACACCTGCAGTGGAATGAAAATGTATACAGTCTAGCACGTGACATGTACGCGAGTTTTCATGCTTCTTACTATGAAAGTGCTGAAGAAGAAGGATGAGCATGTCTATTCAGCCCACAGAAATTCATGGAGCTATTACCGACCGATCATCGTAATAGACAGTTCGAAACAGAATGAGATAATTATGCCTGGCCCTATAGATGTGCGAATAGAATTTGAATCTTCAACAAATTTCCCAGAACACACTGCCTCATATGCTCTAGTTCTACATGACCGTTTGATCGACTACTGCCCACTCACCAGTGTTGTGCAACGAGCTGTATAAATGAACAGGTGGTGCACCATAGTTAGAGCATTTCTCAATGGCATCTCAAGGTGTGAAAATCATTGCAGATGCTCAGGGTTTCTGTGGTGGTGAACGTAGACAGTTCATATTTAAAGATGTTGGATTTGTAGCGTACACACATGTGGGAATAATAGAGCCATTGTCAGCAAAAATTGCATCACCAAGATCTTTCACATATGTGAAGTGTGCTGAGACACGCAAGAGTGCAAAGGGGTTAACACATTTATACTATGGAATTCACTAGGACCATCCTGGCATATCCTATAAAGATATGGTGACTGCACTTAAATTATTTGGTCACACTGATACCATCATCTATGTGAAGGGGAAGGAGAAGACCTCAAGGGTGCGTCGAATCTTTAAGTTTGCTGCTATTCAAGACCTGGAATTCTACGGGTGTCCTTCTCTCCATCGACTCAAGAAGAAGATGTATGAAGTAGTGTTACTGTGTCTATGAAAATGTAAAATTACTTTTAAGTTGGATAAGACATAAATGAATTTTTACCTTACAACCTCTGTGATTTCTTTCTTTTTTTTTATTTTCAACCCTGTTCCCACTTTGACAGTGTACAGTTTTAACCACATGCTATATCTGTGGTTTTCTTAAAGCACATACAATTTTAGACATGTCTGCTATATATCTTGGAAGCAGAAATGGTCACGTGCCTCCTGCTCCCATAACCCAATTTGTGCTGCATGATAGGCGTAATTCCATGCAACCATTCTATATATTTTGTTATCTTCCATCTTCACCTCCTTAATAGCACTCATGTTCAGCAACACTAATGTCATTTGAAACATGCACAACCTTCATATACTTATGCAATAATGCAACATGGGATAGGGCTTTTTGTAAATAACAACAACAACAAAGACATATGGTGACTAATTTTTTTCTTGGTTTTTCAGTCCACACAAATACAGGTACAATATAATTTTTGAGGTACAATGTAGTTTTTGAGATACAGTATAGTATTCTTGAGGTATAAACTGACTCTGCTAGCCCAATATAGAAATACTTTTAACTTACACACTACAACTGCAACACTGGTAAGAATTTCTTTTATAAATCTACGCTAAAAACTAATGTGGAGATACTTTCTTTACTAAAACGAAATTCCACAGCCCTAGTAACATAGCTCTTACAATAATTCTGATGGACAGTGCATGCTTAGTATCTAATTTCAACAGTTCGCAATAGCAAATATTTTTACAATAACAATTCTGATGGATTGTGAGCTATGTATATATATATACTTAAAAACTATTCTGACTTGGATGGCTAGTGACAGGTGAAAAATTTAAAAGCTATTCTATTTACAAGACACACATGGTGCATAGATATATATATTTATAGGCTACATGTGCTGCAAATTAACAAATAAATCAATATATAATTTTTTCTGTTTATGCTTTTTTAGTATTTTTTTGTTTTGTTTAAGCTTCATTTTAAATTTTTCTTTCTTTCACAGACATGGTGTGCATACATTTTCTACGTATGTATGTATATACATGTGTATATAGTACACAAAATTATTTACATGACACACACACACACACACACACATACATAAAAATTACTTACACTATGATAAAAGAGTCCCCCACCCTTTCTCCCACAACATGTGAGTAGTGTGAGTGTGGGAGAGTTTCACTCCCATCATTACAAATGACCCTATTCTTGTCATGAGACTACCGAGCGATTTTAGACCGCAGCACAGTGCATACCTCGTGTCCTCTTGATCGAATACTGGTCTGCTGTATCATATGTGTTGGCTGCAGTGCAGCACAACGAACACCACTGTACAGGCACCGCAAATTGTCTTCGACAGAGAGGGCTCTTGATGCCATATGACACACACCCTTAGCCCGCCTCTGGGTGACATCTTCCAATGTGTGATACGCATTCATTTTTGAGCATAGACCTACAAACACCACAATTCGCAATCCATTCGCCTCGTCCTTCATAAAACCGATAACCTTCTCTTCTGTGGAATAATACCATAAGGATTATCGGCTGTGTATGAGGATGTGTCGAATTCATTACCATGGTACCTTATTACTTCATATGGATCGCAGTTCTTCACCCAACAGATGAAGCTATCTGTATCCATATAAAGTAATTTAGGATCTGGGAAATAAGTTTTCACAAACTCATAATGAAAGTGGTACATGTGGAGTTTGGACAGGTGTAGTATCACATCCCCACATAAACAGATTTTGTAAACTCTACTGCAGTCTTCGCCATCTCCACAGTAACAAAGTTCTTATTGAATATGGTGACCCTCTTAAAATTTGGTCTGGCAAAGCATTTTCTTGCGCCATTACACCCATCCCATTCAGTTCTAATCAGAATTTCACGTCGTTCCCTCTAATTCTCCATTGTTTTACCGAAAATTGAATTATTCATTGATTTATAAAAATCTATCTCAAAGACACACGTCACAGAAGCTCTCTGTCTTGTATTCAAATCAATATACTCCTTCAACCAGGGGGACTGCTTGAAGGAGAAAGCCTGGGTGATTCTAACCAGCTTGATACCCAAGCTGACACACTGATGGAGATTACAATAACGAATAATGTATCTCTGCTTATCTCTCAGCGTTGTCATCAGTTTTGGTGTGGAGCCTTGTCACAGAACTAGTGGCTCTGGACACAGCGGCAGATCGGCATGTGCATCATGCAAACTAATAGGGTATTTGAGTTCTGCCTCCACCACATATACTACATCATAATCAGCTGCCGTACCCTCATGATTTTTCCACCTAATCTGCTGCATTCGTCTTCAGGTACCCATCGAAACTCATCAGTCAGCAGTGATTGCTGCATGATGTGCCCGTATAAGTTATTTATGTTCAGGTACATTATGTAACTCGAATCAAGGGATGCACTGAAACTGTCACCCATGTGCCGATGGACACATTGCCAAAGTCCCCCACAAATCCCTCGCTTAAAGAAAAGAAGCATGTCAACGCCAGTCAATAATTCAATGCTGCTCTTTGTGTTCTTGAGCATTGTGTCCCAAGACAACCCAGGTGCCTGTCCACATATCAAATGGGAAAACCCCCTTCCTAGTCACAAGTTGAAACTTTTCCTCGTCGGGAAATGCAGCTCGAGTGATATGCATATCCCCCAAAGGTAGAGTTTCAACGAGTTTCTGGTGTGGTGCCTGCATAAAACGTAGCATATCAAGAAAGCGGAGCATAATTTTTGGTGTCATTCGTTTGGAGAATGAAATTTATTTCTCCACACTCTCAGGTAGGACACTGACCTGATCTTACTCCAAGCCAAATCAGGCAAGTGCTCAAACTAGAAAGTGAGTGTTATAGCCACTTAAATTGTGGAAGAAAACGGGTATGTGTCTTGGTAGCTGGTACTTCAAATTGCACCCATTGTGAACAGCGCTATGGAACTTCCCCGTAAGATGACAGTGGTCCCTACTAGAAGTTTCCACTTTTCTGTCTAACAGCAACCCACAGATATGGTAGTCAACTGCATTGTTATACAAATCTTCATTCTCCTTCGATTTGATCATGGGCACGTTGTTGCTGTAAAGCTTATCAACTCCTGCAAAAATTTTTCGAGCTCAGCGAGCAACCAAAACGCAGGATTATCTCCGACATAAGATTTGTTGAGTTAAGACTGGACTCATATGACGATACAATTTGGTACACTGTCGTGTATGGTACACGTTTTTCTGTAAAGTTGGTCTGTGATTCTGTAGAGTCACCTTCACAGCGGGTCATGGGAGCGAGGAGTCATTCAAAGTCGGCGTACACTACAAATGGGCATTGTTCTTGGTGGTGAGCAATCTTAATCTTTATGAATTTGCTTTCCTCAGTAGGCATAATAATACGTACTGGATCGTTGAAAATCCAGTCTACTAGATGCGCTGCTAATAAAATGTCTGAGATAAATAATTAAGGCGCCTTAAGCAAATATGCTTATTATGTTTCTTTTTCGACAATTGGCTGTAAAGGACTCGGGATATGTCTTTGAGCCAAACATAGTGATAATTATCACCTTCAGATTAGAGCAACATGTTTACATGCAGCTCACGCTCACCGGCAGATTTTGAGAAATGGAGGGGGCTGATAACAGTATGCTTGTCTTTCTCTTCTGGCTTGCTTCCCTTCTCCAGGCCATAAACATGAACCGATATGCTGGTATTCTGCACCTCAAATTTAGGTATGTCTTAGATCTTGACGGGGAAATTGATACCATCGAAGTTATAACAGCCACAAATGTTGTTACTACATGGTATGTATTTGGACGCTCTGTAATTGCAATTTATTTCCCAAGCCTGGACTGACCATACAAAACAAGTCTGATCCTTTCTGTTTTTGACATTAATACATCCTGCTTATTAGCTATATCATTAGGGAGCTTGAACCTCCATTTATTGGATTGTAGACGTGTATGGATGTCCAGGTGTACTATTCAGCTGAGTGATTTAGCTGACCCTCTGACCTCCATCTCAGAAAACTGGGCGCTACGGTCGCAGGTTTGAATCCTGCCTCGGGCATGGATGTGTGTGATGTCCTTAGGTTAGTTAGGTTTAAGTAGTTCTAAGTTCAAGGGGACAGATGACCTCAGATGTTAAGTCCCATAGTTCTCAGAGGCATTTGAACCATTTTTCAGAAAACCGGGCCGGTGTAGCACTCTAGGTGGATTTACGAAACCACTCGGTGATTGATGTGCTTTGTGTTATCACGGCATTTTCCCCCAAATATAATGAAGAGATGTCTCTTCAACACCAGACACAACTTTGGGGGGGGGAGGGGGGGGGGGGGAAGGGGTGCGATAATTCGATGCAAAGCACTGCACTCCTTTTAAAGGCGGGATACCATGATCACTGACTACCTTGAGGAGCCCCATTTCCATGACAGGAAGGCATGTCCTTAGATAACCATCAGGGACGCGGTACCCTCCTGCCAGGTTCTCGATCCTCATGAACGATATTCGCTTCTCAAAAGCGTCTGCAATCTCTGAGTGTTCTAACTGTGGTATGGTATCACTGAACTGATGTCCTTCACTAAAAGGACGGGAGACAGAACTGCCACTAGCCATAGGATCATCTATATTAGTATTAATACTATTTTGAGTCCACCTCTTTTGCTGATGGTGTTGGGGAGGAGCAAGTCGGCATGCGGCGAGGCGCACGTACCTTGCGTTTATGTCTATTCCAACAAGGCTCATATGATGATGATGATGATGATGATGATGATGGCAGAGGAGGATGTTGCAGTGTTACTGGATCAGTGCCATGGGAAAAGTCAGGCTGTGGCGATGGCTCCCGATGCTGTTGTAGACCCGACCCGGTAACTTGAGGGGCGGTGGTTCATTGCGCAGCTGATGGACACCGGATCAGTGGCGCCAGGGCGACAGCACTGGCGGCGGCTTCCCATGCAGCAAGTAGCGGCGCCCTTATAGGCGAGGCGTGCCTTACTGGGTGCCATTTTGGTGAGGAAGACGGTTTAGCCGCCACTTGTATGCACTCCACACCGGTGTCAGGTTGCTGAGACGCAACCGCTGTAGAAGAAGAGATAAAATATATAATAATTAAGTACATAGCTTACCACTGCTGGTACAGTGAAAGAAAGGATTCTGATGATAACATATTTACAAGCAGACTGAGTAATTACCTTTCTCGCTCCTGCTCCAGGGCATTAACACTTGATAGGGCGACTCCACCGCACCCTCAAAAAAGTCATCATAACCATCATCTAATAGGACAAGATCAGAGCGCCTTTGTCTGTCCTCGTCAGAATCTCGCAGTTGGTCTGTCTTGCCTACAACAACAACAACAAACAAGATATATAAACCGATATGTTACGAAAAAAACTTCCTATTTTACTAACACTAATACTAGAGGCACGTACAAACGTAGTCTTGTAGTCTTTTTTTTTTTTAACTTTACAAGTATGCTGCTCAGGCATCTCATTATTTGCTGGTGGAAGTGAATCCACTACCGGAGGCTGTCGCGGTCCAGCCCCCTTTTGTCTCTCCTCACACTCCAAGACAAAATCCTGGAGTTGCACTATAACAAGAAGACTGAATTAATAAAGCGAATTTAACATATACACATGAAAATTTACACTCAAAATAGAAATTATTTCCTCACGTGGTAATCCTGTCTCCAGAACTCTAAGCGTCTTGCCACTACACTCTGAAGCATTGCTGCAGCTACCTCTCTTCATCTTGTCATCACACACACACACACACACACACACACACACACAGAGAGAGAGAGAGAGAGAGAGAGAGAGACAGAGAGAGAGAGAGAGAGAGACGATGCACAAAAAGGCTGACAGCAGCGGTCTGAGTACAATGGAGGTTGGTTGTGGGTTTATATGTATATAGACCAAGGCCTCCAATGAGTGAGCTTTATTTGAATGTACAACCAATGAGAAGCTTTTATCAAACGTCACTATTTCTGGAAGGGCTTGATGCTACCATTGTGTGTCTCTCTCTCTCTCTATCCAAGTAACAAGAAGGCTTTTAGCAGTGATATTTCTGAGAGGAATGTTGAAAGCAGGATATTACGATTTCCGTGAAGGGTAACGAGTGATGCCTCAGTAGGACCATCAGAAAGAATTAAATCGGTGTTATTCTGGGCTATTTTCGTGAACAGGTCCTGTTAGGACAAGAATTTCCATTCAGACAAGCTGAGCCATCATGAAAGCAGCAACAAAAGCGATGGTTAACTGTTTCTGTGACATTTTACCAATTCTGAGAAGGGGCTGATAAGTAACGGACGAGCTGCTCCATTGGGATTGTGAGGGAGAAAGGAGTCCATGTTATTCTGGAACAGATTTCTATAGAGAGACCTGTGTCATCAGTATCCATAGGTGGGGAGGTTTCGCGTCAGCAGCAGTAAACACATGAGCTCGCAGCTCAGAGGGTGACGTGGCGCTTATGTACATGGACATGTGACATCAGTATAACACTCAAAGAACTCTAGCTGTAGACGTGACTTTCACGTGCCGTCAGCAGCGGCGTGATGGCGATGGCTTGAGTCCAGCTGGCCCTGCAAAGTGCGTCCACACGTTGGAGCAGTTTACTGACACTTTGCGTTTTTATATGCACTAAGTGTTTGTGCTATGCATTGTTCTCGGGTGTTTAAGCATTGTGAGTGTGTTTGCATAGCATTACACATGCATTATTTCGGTGATCTACGAGTAGTTCGCACGTCTCTATGCTGTGTACTGCATTATTTTAGTAATTTAAGAGTTGTTTGCGCTTCTGCACATCAGTGTACTGCATCATTTACGAGTTGTTTGCAGGTCTGTAGACTATTTACTGCGACCTCAAGCATGTCAGGGTGAGTATTTTTTATCAGTGTAATAAATAAACAATGTCAAATACATAAATAAATTGTTCCAAGATAAATAAAGTACACTCCTTCCTCTCTCCAGCTGCCCAGAACAGATTGAGTCCTTTTTCTGCCATTTTCCCCCTCCCGCCCGCCATCTTGGATTACATCAAGGGAGGGATGACGGCACCCTCCGGTGGCAGTAATGTGTACTAGGTCAATTGGACTCTGGACCTAGTGGTGGACACACTGGATGGCGGCATTGTCTCAAATTGTTTAAATAAAGACTGAAAATAAAGACTTACATCCATCCTATCCAGCAGAGGCTGAGTCCTTTTCCCACCAATTCTTAGGAAGAGGTGGCGGTCGGATGACTTAGGTCAGTGGAGGTAGCCCAAGTGACCTATTTTTCTGCTATTTTCTTAGGTTAGTGGAAGTAACTTGTAATGCTGGAAATGCATATCCTCCTATTTCCATCTATTGTGCTATAAATTTTTTCCTTATTTTGTTACCTGAAGATATGACTTTTCTGTGTCTTTATATATTGTAATTGTTTTACTATTTGTATAGATATATTTATGCATTTATGTCGATGTATAATTGGTTTGTTTTGTAAATATTATTTGTATCTGATCTGAGGTTTTTCTGGGCACGAATTTTGCATTGTGCAAATCTCGTAACAAAGTACTAGTTACGAACAGGTCGTTACATCAGCGAGAATAAGTAGTGGGAAGAATACTAATTAGATTTGAGGTTTGGCATCTACACTCCTGGAAATGGAAAAAAGAACACATTGACACCGGTGTGTCAGACCCACCATACTTGCTCCGGACACTGCGAGAGGGCTGTACAAGCAATGATCACACGCACGGCACAGCGGACACACCAGGAACCGCGGTGTTGGCCGTCGAATGGCGCTAGCTGCGCAGCATTTGTGCACCGCCGCCGTCAGTGTCAGCCAGTTTGCCGTGGCATACGGAGCTCCATCGCAGTCTTTAACACTGGTAGCATGCCGCGACAGCGTGGACGTGAATCGTATGTGCAGTTGACGGACTTTGAGCGAGGGCGTATAGTGGGCATGCGGGAGGCCGGGTGGACGTACCGCCGAATTGCTCAACACGTGGGGCGTGAGGTCTCCACAGTACATCGATGTTGTCGCCAGTGGTCGGCGGAAGGTGCACGTGCCCGTCGACCTGGGACCGGACCGCAGCGACGCACGGATGCACGCCAAGACCGTAGGATCCTACGCAGTGCCGTAGGGGACCGCACCGCCACTTCCCAGCAAATTAGGGACACTGTTGCTCCTGGGGTATCGGCGAGGACCATTCGCAACCGTCTCCATGAAGCTGGGCTACGGTCCCGCACACCGTTAGGCCGTCTTCCGCTCACGCCCCAACATCGTGCAGCCCGCCTCCAGTGGTGTCGCGACAGGCGTGAATGGAGGGACGAATGGAGACGTGTCGTCTTCAGCGATGAGAGTCGCTTCTGCCTTGGTGCCAATGATGGTCGTATGCGTGTTTGGCGCCGTGCAGGTGAGCGCCACAATCAGGACTGCATACGACCTAGGCACACAGGGCCAACACCCGGCATCATGGTGTGGGGAGCGATCTCCTACACTGGCCGTACACCACTGGTGATCGTCGAGGGGACACTAAATAGTGCACGGTACATCCAAACCGTCATCGAACCCATCGTTCTACCATTCCTAGACCGGCAAGGGAACTTGCTGTTCCAACAGGACAATGCACGTCCGCATGTATCCCGTGCCATCCAACGTGCTCTAGAAGGTGTAAGTCAACTACCCTGGCCAGTAAGATCTCCGGATCTGTCCCCCATTGAGCATGTTTGGGACTGGATGAAGCGTCGTCTCACGCGATCTGCTCGTCCAGCACGAACGCTGGTCCAACTGAGGCGCCAGGTGGAAATGGCATGGCAAGCCGTTCCACAGGACTACATCCAGCATCTCTACGATCGTCTCCATGGGAGAATAGCAGCCTGCATTGCTGCGAAAGGTGGATATACACTGTACTAGTGCCGACATTGTGCATGCTCTGTTGCCTGTGTCTATGTGCCTGTGGTTCTGTCAGTGTGATCATGTGATGTATCTGACCCCAGGAATGTGTCAATAAAGTTTCCCCTTCCTGGGACAATGAATTCACGGTGTTCTTATTTCAATTTCCAGGAGTGTATATTGAAAATTATTAAAATGTGTGAAGGCAACAATTACCAAAATTTGGTAGACTTGGATACGGAACAATCGGTCGAACACTGGGAAACGCGCACCGCGTATCCCATTGTTGAGGGGCAGGCGGCTAGCATGAAAGATGCGACCGCCGAAATGCAACAAAGAGCAGAAATGGAATTCCAAACTTTAGAAAATGTTTCGGAATCGGAAGTGAAAATCAAATCTGAACCCCTTGATGACGAATACGGGGGGACAATTAAAGAGGCACCCGCTACGGAAGTAAAACCGCTGGTTTCCGGGAATTTAACTGATTTATTGACTGTTTTGATTAACGAAATCAAGTCTCAGTCTAGCAAGATAGAAACTCAATGGGCAGAAATTAAAGCTCAGTCTGCCAAGCAAGTAGCTCATTCTGAAAAAATTGACAGGAAGCTAGACAATCAGAACATAGCTATTAATGTAGTTAACATAAATGTTGGAGTTCTTAACACAAAAGTTGATAAAATCAAAGAAGATATTGTTGTAATTTATACCGAAATTGGTAATCTTAAACAGGAAATGATAGGCGTTCAGGCGGAAATTGCAAGCATAAATACTCGTTTTGAATCCGAAATTAGCAGAATCGAGAAAAGTGTAGGAGAAGCAGTTGCTCCGATCATCGAGAGTAAGGTGACGGAACAAATTCAATTAGTGAAAAAAGAGAATCAACAGAAGGTGGTAACTTTAAAGGCTTTAGTATCGAAGTAGATACTAAAGTGAGGAAGCAGGCTAATCCCAGCGAAGAGAAAAAGAGGGAAGTGGAAACGCTTGCGACAACCACTTGCCAAGAAATTACGAGAGTGTCGGAATTAGAAAAGAAACTTGACGAAAAACAGAGCTATGTGCCAATCTGTGCACATAGTTCGGAATTGTTGACGAAAGAGGAGCGGTTCGACCCCTTGAAAAAAAGGCGGTATACACGCGACGGATTTCATTAAAAATTGTGAAAGAGTTTTACCCAGATCATGGACTAATGAGAGAAAAATTAATGAGGTTATTGACGTGTTGGCTGGTGATGCCAAGCGTTGGGGCTTAAACCTCAACATCACGAACTTGACTTTCGACGAGTTTAAAAATTTGTTTCTGGCTGAATACTGATCAGAGCAAAAATAACAAAGTGTCTGGCGCGAATTTGTCGTATCGAGGCCTTTCGATGCGAATTCGCGTGGTTCGATGAAGGAGTTTTGTGAGGGCTGGATCCGCAAGTTGGAATATTTGCGTGATCGCCGCACGGAATCCGAAATAGTCTGAGAATTCTACAGGAAGCTTCCAGATGATACAAAACGCTACGTAGGAAGCAATTACAGGACAGTCAATGATTTCCTGGAAAGAGTGGAGGACGAGGACAATTGGCGCAATAATCGCGACAGTGGTAGAGGCCGTGGTAACAACAACGGGTACCACAACAACCACAACAACGATAACCATGGGAATAATGCATATCGCTACCATGGCTGCAATAACAGTAATGGTTCGGACCGTAATAACAATCGGTACAATGCAAATAATAACAGGAATGACGGAAACCAGTATCATACTAACGTGATACGGGCTTCACAGAATAGTAATAACGCCAGAGGGTGTGATCAGCCACGTCAGCAGCATCCGGGGAGCGTATCTGCTGGGACGAGACAGGGAAACCATTAGTCGCGCCGGTGAGGGGCCGACCGGGCGTGGAGAAATTTTGGCGGCCCAATAACAGGAGAAAACCCAGGTGTCGTCGTTATGAAAATTCCGTATGGAATAATCAACGGCAGGAGTGTGTGCCAGTGTTAAGAGAAAGGAGTGCGCCCACAAGTAGTAGATCAGCTGTAGACACGGCAGTAGAAAATACATTCACTGTCAGTGAGAACAATTTAAGTAGTGTTCCGGAAATTGATTATAAAGTGGCAGCTGTAACACCCACAGCGGAACTGGAGAGTGAGTTTAAGAATGATTCGCAATTGTTGAGAGAAGATCAGATGTCGGGTAACACGTCCGTCATCGAGCGAGGGGATGCAGAGAGGGATAAGGTCTGGTTAAGGCAGTTAGGTCGCTTATACGACGAACTAAGAGATTATAGGGGCCTGTGCGAGAGAAGTGTTTATGGGGAGCGCGGGCAGGATTTGCTGCGTCTCGTCCCGCAGGAAGATAGTGTTTGTGAAGTGATAGAAAGTTCTGGTCCTAACCGGCAGACTTTATCAGAAATAGTTGATGCTAATGGGGAGCACGAGCAAGATTCGTCGTGTTTCGTCCCGCAGGAGTTGGATGTTGAAGTAGTAACGGAAAGTTCTGGCCCTAACCGGCAGACTTTACCGAAAGTTATAGTGGTAGAAGTAGCCGACCCATCCGACGCAAAACTCCAGTTTAAACATTGCGAGAGTATTAAGGAGAAAGATAACGAGAATTTTAGTGATAGCCGGACACGATTGGTAGAAAAGCACGTAGATTACAGCGTGTATGAGGTTAGAGCTGACGTTATACGGTCGGACGGTAGCAGTGTGGGTTGCGCAGATCCAGAGGAAGTAACTGCAGATACTACTGGGCACATTCCTCCAGGTAGATGGGCGGATGAGATCAATCTGGCCAAAGAGGAATCAACGAAGGTGACAATTAGTGAAGTGATAGCAAATCAACACTTACTAGTTGACGAGTTACAGGAAAAGGTTTCGGTATTGGAGGCGAAGCCACAGACTAAGCCTCAGAACAAACGTGTTGAAATTAAAACTGTATGTGAACAGAGGATGAAAAAGCCGCCAGATAAGCCGGATTTAGGATAAAAAGCCAGATGGTTTTTTCTGGAATGACCTGGATATAGACGAGGATTTATTGTGGGAAAATACAGAAACAGTCGAGGACAAGTGTAGACAGATAGTAGAGTCTGTTAATATGCACGGCCTACAACTAAACGTGTTGATTGACACCGGTGCAGAATTGAGTGCTGTATATGGGAAAATATTTGAGTTACTGAAAGATAGACCTGGTATCGTAGTGAAAATTATCGGTGCTACTGGGAAGGCCAATAAACCGGTCACAAAACAGATTTTTGTCAACTTCGAGATATGTGGAGCACGATTTGAACAAGAGTTTGTCGTCGTGCCAGACTTAACTACGGAAGTAATTATCGGGTTAGATTGGCTATTAAAGCACCGTGCAGTGATTAATTGCGGAAGCAAAACTTTGCGAAAGCAAAACTTTGACATGCACGTCACAAGATAAAGCAATAGTAGTTAGTTTTGACGAGGCAGGAGACAGTGTGCATAAGCAATACCAGCCTATACTCATTGTTAACTGGCTGGATGCCACTGACGTAGGCATGAATTTGAACTACTGTAACGTGGGGAAATCCTGTTAGATGACAGAAGTAAAAGTTTAGTGGAAGAGATAATCAAATTCCCTCCACGCATTTACATTAGTATTGGTGTGAAAAAAGATCGTTTGCGAGAAATCTCTAAATTTAAGTTTGTTTATAATGGACCATCTAAAGTCATTGGTATACCTCACACAAATGCTTATTGCTTAGAGTATCTAAGCTCTGTAAAACTATTAGGTATACGGAACATTGTAGACTTGAAATTGTACCAATCTAGGATTGATTAATACCACAGAATGGGTAATTTGTACAGTATGTAAATATAGATTGTAAGATTTAAGGATTTGTTGGATTGCCATTCTTTTGCGTGAGCAAGAGGTCATTAAAGAAGTTGTAATTAATAAGTAATTAATTTTGATTAAACGATTTAAGAGTAACTGATTATTAATCAATTGAAAAATCCAAGCTGCTTGTTTAAGTTTTCAGCTGAGTCACACTAGATTAAGGAATGTAAATATGATTTTGTAACTAGCCGTAATATATCATAAATATGTGATTTACTAGTCATTGCCGATGTACTTAGACGCTGTTTTAAGTTTCAGGCTAGTACATGCGTGTGATGATGGACAATATTGAATTATCCACTTTGATAGTGTTAATGGACTGCTTGAGATTACCCGGAAGTGAGTTTTTCCGAAAGAATTCAGTGAAACGGACGTTCTGGAAATGCCGTTACACAGGCGAGTGAGATCAAGCGTGCCGCACAGGCGGGCGCAACAATACTGGCGAGGCGGAGACGCTGTCGGCTCTTGTGCCGGACGACATTCTTTGTACTTGCGGGTACGGAAGTCGGAGTTGTTTTTCTTCCCGGATAGCTGATGTGAAAGAATTCTGCTGTTAATATTTTCTTTCGATCTGCTGTATATTATTTTCTTGTTTAGCGTTAAGAGGATGCTCATGACGAGAATATGAATTATGAAAAGGTTCCATAAAAATGTGTATTCTATGTAATTAACTATTAATTTGCGTATTTTGATATACCTGTTTTTATGACCATGTGCTCTGATTAATTTTGTAAGTAGTATTCTATTTCTTGATACTGTTAGGAATTTTGCTGATTTTAGAGTAGCTGAACCATTTTCTATGTTTTCAATGAGTTTTAATACGTTGACAACCTGTTTTCTTTTGTGTAAGATGACAGAGTGGAATAACGTTAGGAGTGTCTCCACTCAATTATTATGGTCTAAAAATTGGTTTATGGTTAATTAGCCTAATGCTACATTTTCTTGATGTTTTGAGCATATTCATTTCCGCAGTTTCTTTTTTTTTTCTTTTTGGGACATTTTCTGAGTCTGTTTAGGTTACACGAACATCCTCAGACAATGTGGAGCACATGTAATGCTGGAAATGCATATCCTCCTATTTCCATCTATTGTGCTATAAATTTTTTCCTTATTTGGTTACCTGAAGATATGACTTTTCTTTATCTTTATATATTGTAATTGTTTTACTATTTGTATATATATATATATATATATATATATGCATTTATGTCGATGTATAATTGGTTTGTTTTGTAAATATTATTTGTATTTATACGCTGGGTCTTGCCTAGGGAAAACTATGCTGTCAAACGATTACATAGATAGGTCGTGTGGAGGACCAAAGTGTTTCGGATCTTGGGTAGTGTTAACTCTGCCGCGTGGAGCGCGGGCAGAGCTGAGTCTGGCTGGAGTAGGGCGGTGGAGGAGGTGTGTTGTGTGACGCTCCCGCGAGTTGGCGCGCTTTCGGGGTTTGGCAGCATGTAACTGCGTTCGACTTGCTATGATAGTT
This sequence comes from Schistocerca cancellata, assembly GCF_023864275.1. NCBI lineage: Eukaryota > Metazoa > Arthropoda > Insecta > Orthoptera > Acrididae > Schistocerca > Schistocerca cancellata. The sequence goes on along the minus strand of NC_064626.1, from coordinate 432,889,342 downwards.
TCTGACACGGTGTCGCGGACGGGAAGCATTAGCTGGCGCACATCAAGAGCCCGTTTCGCCTGGTGACCGTGCCGAGAAGAAGGCGCTCCAACATCCAGCTTCTGCAACAGCGACGGCCGACAATGAGTGACTGTCCCCACCTCCTCGATCGACGACTTCAAACCTTCAATCAACCAACAAGGAAAACTAAAAGCACGTAAAGTTTTAGAACTGTATGGCAGACCTCAGTTTTTTAAATTGTTGCATCACAAAAATACAGCAAGTTAGCATGAACCTTTGTTACTCATTGTCCCAATTGCATTACCAAGCAGGGTCCCTTCCTTTTCTGGAATGAACCCGAGTGTCGTTGAAATTCATACACCAGCATTAAAGTAATATCATTCCATTTCACTGCTTTAATTTCAAAGTTCAGTTAAAGTATTCATAGCTGGCTACACTATTTAGATTACACAAGCAGAAATCAAGAGTGCGAGTTTTCTTACCATATTTTAGCTTACCTGTGACTGCAGCTCAGCTTGGTATGTACTAAATTTTACTATTGTTAATTGTTCAGAATCATTTAATTCAAGTTAAAAGTTAAACCTCTTATTTCTAAATTGCGTAGATTCAAGTAGCTTTTGAAATGATTGTTGAGGTAGCCCAAGACTAACCTTATTTTATTGAATTTCGTAGTGCTTCAGAAACAAAGTTCACTATTAATTTCAGTCACTAAATTAACTTTCAATTTTCCGGTTTTATTAATTCTTTTGCTAAATTAAGTCAGAGTGTAGTGAAATTTATTACTTCTGACAAACATTCAGTTTTCACACGACACGTGTCAACCTTCAGTTGCCACACTTTTAGTGCTAATTATATGTGCATTAATCTTTCATTTTCAGTTATTATAGTAATTGTCCATAGGACTGGCGACCGTAATTTTCCCCAAATCTCAAATATCTAATTAACGCCAATTAATTGTTAATGTAACGACCGCACATTTACTTTCTTTATTAATTTTACCCTTTTCTCAAAATTAATTTCCACCAATTTCATTTGCTTTTTCCTTTCATTTAGATGTAACCCTTTCCTCCCTCTTTACCAACAAATTAACTTCGGTGACGATTGCTTTTCCCAAATTCCATTAGGTGCATGCGGTTTAATTTTTCACTGTCATTAAGGTCGATAAGTATGGGAGAGGTTACAAACTGATGTGCTGCATTGTCTTGCTGGAATTTGAACTTCCTGCCCTTTTCTGGGGGAGGGGAGCGAGTTAGGTTAGTGGAGGGAGCCCAATTGACCTATCTCCCTGCCAAAATTTGAACTTCCATGGCGGAAAGTCATTGTGTCATTGCCATATCTATCGCCGCCATCTTGGATCCGCCATTTTGAATAAATTTGGCAACAATGCAGAGTGGGATGGCGCCGCTATTGTTCCACTACTGACTGACAGAGGCTGCCGACAGTTGAAGAGGGTCGTAATGTGTAATAGGCAGACATCTATCCAGACCATCACACAGTAATTCCAAAGTGTATCAGGATCCACTGCAAGTACTATGACAATTAGGCGGGAGGTGTGAAAAATTGGATTTCATGGTCGATCGGCTGCTAATAAGCCACACATCATGCCTTTAAATGCCAAACGAGTCCTCGCTTGGTGTTAGGAACATAAACTTTGGACGATTGAACAGTGGAGAAACGTGTGGAGTGACGAATCACAGTACACAATGTGGCGTTCCGATGGCAGGGCGAATGCCCAGTGAAAGTCATCTGCCAGTGTGTGTAGTGCCAAAAGAAAAATTCGGACGCGGTGGTGTCATGGTGTGGTCGTATTTTTCATGGAGGGGGCTTGAACCCCTTGTTGTTTTGCGTGGCACTATCACAGCAGAGGCCTACGTGGATGTTTTAGGCACCCTCTTGCTTCCCACTGTTGAAGAGCAATTCAGGAATGGTGATTGCATCTTTCAACACCATTAAGCACGTGTTCATAATGCATGGCCTGTGGCGGAGTGGTTGCACGACAATAACACCCCTGTAATGGACTGGCCTGCACTGAGTCGTGACCTGAATCCTATAGAACACCTTTGGGAGGTTTTGGAAGGACGACTTCATGCCAGGCCTCACTGACCAATATCGATACCTATCCTCAGTGCAGCACTCCATGAAGAATGGGCTGCCATTCCCCAAGAAACCTTCCAGCACATGATTGAACATATGCCTGCGAGAGTGGAAGCTCTCATCAAGGCTAAGGGTGGGCCAACACTATACTGAATTCCAGCATTACTGATGGAGGGCACCACGAACTTGTAAGTAATTTTCAGCCAGGTGTCCGGATACTTTTGATGACATAGTGTATGTGAATCTGTCCAGGCTGACAACTAAGTCTCATAACAACAGTCACTTATAGAAGTAAACATTCGTCCACAGACTAACATGAGAAGTGTGTGACCTCACAAACACTTGAAGACCATTTGCGGCCATTCGTGGAGTTCATTTTCCTAACAACGATGGAATTTTTGTGGATGACCATGTCTCGGGCCACAATTGTTCGCGTCTGGTTTGAAGAACATTTTGGACAATTCATGCTAATGATTGGGCCATCCAGATCGCCCGATATGAATCCAATCGACCATTTATGGGACATAATCAAGAGGTCCATTCGTGCACAAAATTCTGCACCGGCAACACTTTAGCAATTATGAACAGTTCAGTTTTGGGTGGCTCAATATTTCTGCAGGGGACTTCCAACGTCTTGTATAGTCCATGTCACATCGACTTGTCGCACTATGCCGGAGAAAAGGAGGTCCGACACGATATTACGAGGCATCCCATGAATTTTGTCACCTTAGTGTACATTATGGTGCTGCAAATGCAGTCCACATACATAGTAACAGAACATTTAAAGTCAACTCTCCTCTGCAAAAGGCCGGACTTGAACCAGTGAGGTCCGCAGCTCGTGGTCGTGTGGTAGCGTTCTCGCTTCCCGCGCACGGGTTCCCGTGTTCGATTCCCGGCGGGGTCAGGGATTTTCTCTGCCTCGTGATGACTGGGTTTTGTGTGATGTCCTTAGGTTAGTTAGGTTTAAGTAGTTCTAAGTTCTAGGGGACTGATGACCATAGATGTTAAGTCCCATAGTGCTCAGAGCCATTTGAACCATTTTTTTGAACCAGTGAGACTTCTCTTGTTATGCTACACCTATTTCATAGACGTCGGCATGAGTGTTTCTCCCTCCTCTTTTTCTCTCTCTCTCTGTCTCTCCCTCTCTTTCTCCCTCGCTCTTTCTGCCTTTGTCTCTCCCCCAAAAGTTTTCTTCTCGTTATCGAACGTAGGTACGACGTTTTAGCCTCTCTGGCTGCACCTGTAGTTGATTTTACCGGGTATTAGAATACATATTCTGGAAAGCAGATATGTCTAGCAGGCTGTTTATATTTTGTCTGCTTTTGTAACTCGTGATAGTTTCCTTTGCGGGAGCCGCCTATTTTGACGGCGTATTGAACGTTAACAACCCTCCCCCTTAGTCCCCGTTGCTAATGCACGTTGTAAGATGGCCGTCTCGGAGCGAGTGTGTTCGAATCCTAGTGGTGTAAGAATGTTTGAACAGCAGTATTTATTCGGCAAGGGCAGGAGAGCTGACGTAAAGTTTCTCAGCAACAGACTGTACGCCAATATCCTGTATCAAATTCCAAACCTCTCCACAGTCTCTCATGCAGTGAGGGCGTGTGAAACTGTTGAGGATGATCGGATGGGGATGCCTGCTGTGTGTTGGCACCGGGTTTCACCCTCTCCTTTTTCTCATCATCGTACACCACCAACATGACATTCGTTTATTTGCTATTTTCATTTAGTTTGTTTTCTAAATATAAGAACAGACTATATTTGCCCATGAACTGGTATATATGTGAATATATATGTGAATGTAACACACAATATTTTAATATAAGTCAGCATAATGGTGATTAAGGAAAAAGAGAAATATTAACATAAAATATCTACATTAAAAAACCTTGCGAACTACCCTTTGGCCACTTGGGGCACAGAAATGTGCTCATCCAGAATCCAAACGGCACATGCTGATGCTCTAATGTACTTTCACCACATTTTTACATCGCAGATTTTGTAGTTTATAATTCTAGACTGCACAATACTCTACAACAGTAGGCCGCACAGCACTACACTGCGGTACACTACTGTACTTGGCGTCAAATGCAAACCTCAATTTCCTCATTTTTCTGAATTGAATTTTTTTTTAAAAAAAGAAAGAAATCAGCACGCTGCCGCGCTGAGGCAGAACTCAGGATTCGCAGGAGCTGTGTTTTCCATGCCACCCAAGATGAAGATATTGGGGGATGGCTGTCAGAATCTTGGGAAATCGTTTCTCGTCCTCCCCAAGGCTCATCTCCTCGCTGCTTCCAGATGTCCCCAGTAGTTCGGTGTTATGCCACGGTGCATCTTGTTTTCTATATATATAGACACTTCTAGGCTGCCTCGGAGTCGTATAGGTTTGCTGTTCGTAAGCTGATATTTTGGCTGTCAGGAAGTTCAGCTTGTACCATAGATCTTAAGTCCTTATTATGTTTTAGACTAATGTATTACTAAAGAGGTTTCTGTCCTGGTCTGTAACATCTTGTCTATTGGCACACGTGTAGACAATGTTGCCCAGAGTGCCGATCGCTCTACGTTCACAAATATCTGCGGTGCCTAGGCATATTTTCAGTAAGCAGCTGTGATATGGACCACGTGACAAGTATTGTATTGTTCTCTTGGTCGGATAAAAGTATCACATTCTTAATCTTTCTTTTATGTTAGGAAGGAACTGGTAGATTCTCTTTCCTGTTCCTGCCCCGTACGAGATTTCTTGCCATTCTCTATGAGTTCATGCCTTTATTTCTTTTTTCGGCGTGGCGTTTGTGCCCAGTATCTCCTTTACCCCATCATAATCGCGCTTTTAGAACCAATAGTGTGCAGTTCACTTTCCTATGGTTACTTGTAGTGTAGTAAGCTTTACATCGCCAGAAGAGCCTCAGTCGATGTTGTTTTATACGAATGTCGGATTCAGGAGTATCGCCGAATATCCTGTGCCGACTTTTACCTTTCTAGCTCTATGAGCTCTATGAGCCTAGCTCACAATAGCGATTAAAATTGTATTACGATATGTTCGGGTACGTTCTTATGGGACTTAGAGGCAGCCGAAATTTTCTTTGGCCAACTGATGCTATTTTGCTCTGGATTTTAGTGCCTCTCTGGACCACGTGTGTATGGAAGATTTTATTTTCATCTATATATCTAAATATTTATTTTCTTTTCACAGATTGGTCGTTTATTCTGGATGGCGGTCTCTCGGTCTTAATGATGTTCCTTCTAGTAAGAAATAATTTTTTTTGTGCTGCTATCATTAATTCATTTACTACGTAGCAATTGCTAGGTGTGCTAGGAGATATTACAAACAGCAGATCATATACAACGCTGCAGCCTCTAATGGTTGTCATATTCTGAAGCTGGCTGTCTGCCAAAGCCCTGGAACTTTGGGTCGTAAACAGAACTTTTGGGACAGCCTTCAGCGATGTTTTTCACAATTTTAATCGCTGCCTTCCAGTTCCACCTGCCTCTCTTTGTAATAATCTCGGAGGCTGTTATACAGGGTACCACAAGCCTTTTGGGTCAAATTGAAACAGCTGATAGTGGGTCCACAACCAGTTATATTGAGATACGGAACTAATTCTCGGGAATGCATACACAACGTACACCGCATAACGATGTAGCTCGTAGTAACTGTTCAAAGTGACGACCGCCAGTCTCACTGTATACATGACAATAGCGCATCAAATTCTGCCCCACACTCTCAAAGATCCATGGTGTCTTTTGTAGCCGGCCGCGGTGGTCTAGCGGTTCTAGGCGCTCAGTCCGGAACCGCGCGACCGCTACGGTCGCAGGTTCGAATCCTGCCTCGGGCATGGATGTGTGTGATGTCCTTAGGTTAGTTAGGTTTAAGTAGTTCTAGGTTCTAGGGGACTTATGACCACAGATGTTGAGTCCCATAGTGCTCAGAGCCATTTGAACCATTTTGTCTTTTGTACCAGGAGACAGGGTGCTGGGACCCTAGCAAGCAGGCCACCATCCGTTTCTAAGGGAGTTTCGTACACCAATGTCTTAACGTAACCACAGAGGAAAAAGACCAGCGATCACGCTGGCCATGGGACAGGACATCTCCTTCCAATCCAATGATGAGGGTACGTGTTGTTCAGGTGCTCTCGGACATTAACATCGACGTGGGCTTGTGCACCGTCTCATTGAAACCACATCCTTTCGCGGACCACGGGGACACAGTCTCCAAAAACTGTGGCAGCACATCTCACAGGAACACCAGTAACATGTCCGCCCCGCTAGCTGAATGGTCAGCGCATTGGAATGCTACGAACGGGGGCCCGGGTTCGATTTGCGGCTGGGGTGGGAGATTTTCTGCCCTCAGGGACTGGGTGTTGTGCTGTCCTCATCATCATTTCATCCCCACTGTCGGCGCGCAAGTCGCCCAATGTGGCGTCGCACTCAGTAAGACCTGCACTTGGCGCCCGAACTTCCCTCCTGGGAACTCCCGGCCACTGACACCATACGGTCATTTCTATTTTACTAGTAACATGGATCAGACAAACGAGGAGGTAGCAAATAGGGTCATATTGGATGATCTTGGACAATGCCCGCCCATATGTTGACAGAGAATCGTTGCTGGTGGGGGTGGGCACTGGCCGCACTTCAGGTGCAGCTGTCGCAGCTGTTGAAAACATCAACACCAGTGAATGAGGCCTCTTCCGTGAATAATACAAACTATACGAAGTTCGGCACTGCAGTACTGCGGTGGACAATTCACTGTCAGACCTAAACGCTTGACTGAAAATCCGTTGGTCTCAGTGCATGCGCACGCTCTTTATGTACTTTCCACAATGCGTCCTTCAAAGTGCGCGTTTCATGGTCAAGTAAACGGATGCTTATTTCTGGGTGCTCAGCCATACGATTCAACACCAACTCCTCAAAGTCTGGTGTTTGGACATGTCTTTGGAGGGAACCTTCTCTGTCTCTCTGTGGTATGAATGATCCTGTCTCTCGTAAGTTTTAATAACGCCTAATGGGAAAGCGTTCTCTGTACATTCGTGCTGCATTATGGGCACGACATCCTGCCACACCGTACATTACATTGACGAGTAACGGTCCATCTCTGAGTATGCTTCATGTACTGTACACAATAACACACCTCTCCATGGACACATCGCAAGTTGTCTGATGCAACCCAGGAATAGTGGTCTGCGTGCGGCACAGATTAATCCACCGGTGCGATGCACGCTGTCGTCACGTGTCACGTAAGTTGTGTGCAGTATGTCCGTTTAGTGGTCAGGAGTGTACGCTGATAATCACCCGTTGCCCATTCCAGTGTACAACAGCCACTCAGGATCCGTGCAACCGCGCTGCAGAGCTGTATGCGCCACTGCAATACATGCGTGAAGGCTGGCAACCGCTGCTTTGAAAATAAGTACCATATATATTGTTGTTATGCGGTTTGCGCTGTGTATGTCCACAACAAAGTAGATACGCATTTCCGACCATTGGTTACCTGTCTCAATGCACCTGTTCCAGTTTGACCCAAAAGGTTTGAGGCGTCCTGCAGAGACACCCAGGACAGTTCATCTGCTTCAGTCTTTTGAACTGGGGGGAGGGGGCGCCATAAATTATGGAATGTTCCAGCGATACACACACACACACACACACACACACACACACACACACACACACACACACACACCCGTACAGTCACGTATGCTCAACAGGTGCGCTAAAGACGCAACTCTCATACACCGCATAGAAAGGAGCCATTGTACAAGGAGACAGAAAACAGTTCAGATTATTATTAGTTTAATATAAGTATATGTTATAATATTTGATGTTATGTAAATATAAGCTCACCTTCTTTTGAGGGGTGGCTTTGTTCGATTGGCTTAATCTACAGGACAGCTTGCGCTACTTGTGTAAAGATATTTTGCTCCTTTTTCTTTTACGCTTCGTAATTCACATGTTGCAAAGATTCTGCTACTGGGTAGGAACAGTGATCAAGTAAGACTGACCTTGCGGTTTTACTAAAATGTGGGAATGATGAAATAACGTGTATCTTATGCGGAGAAGTATTCCAAATTCGTACCGCACTGTTTGTAATGGAACTTTTATAAGCCTGTGCCCTTATTGATTGGGCATGGTACTTTCCTTTTCGTGGACGATGAAGGAAATCTGCACTTTAATAGAGCTAACGTGGGAATTTTACGCGCGCCCGTTGAGTAAACAGTGTGATTTACGAACTCGAAACATCCCTCAAGTGCCGCTGGAGTGCGTTGCGATCGCGTATACCACGTTGGGACCCACGTACCGTATGTACAAGTGTCATCGTTCCTGAGCGTTCAGCAGCACGTTGAACTTGGCACGCTCAACGTTAACGTTCGACAGCACGGTCCGTGTGCCGACGGCTTTAGGCGGCTGCACGTAGCCCTCTGAGTCTCCCGGCCAACAACGTTATAAGACTTTTTCTTTGTTTGGTCGTAAACTGTACATTACATCTCAATGCTGTATTTTTCTGGTTACTATAATGCGCAAGTGAGTAGTGCACTTTTAGAGCGCGAGGTGTGCAGAGCTGGTACCTGTTGGGCAGACCGGGAGAAGGTGCGGATCTGGCTGTCGCGCCTGCACCGGCTGCCGCGCCAGTTGGACACGGCGGCGCTGACGGTGCACGGCCAGTACATGTGGTTCCTGAAGAAGTGCATGCAGACCGGCTGCCTCAGGGAGCCGTTCCGCCGCCCCCCGCCGCCCACGGGGCAGCCGCTGCCGCCTCTCCGCTCCGTCGTGGTCCGTTTCATTTTCCTCTTCCTTTTTTCGACGGAAAAAAATTGTAGAGCATGCGAGCAACACTTCCGTACTTAATTTGGTCGAGTTGCATTTCAACCATTCGCTCATCTTCATCTGGCTGAATGCAGTCTGCAGAGTGGTTATAATTAAAGTTTCGCTACTTGAGAGAGCCCCCATGAAAACGAGTGATCGTAGGAAAATGAAACTTTGTGTGGTGACTTTTGTAGAAGAGAAATATGCCATTGAAATAAACATACTTTAATTCCTACACGGGAGGTGAAGACTTGTTAATTTCGTATCATGTTTATGTTCCAGGTTAAACATTGCTCAGTGTAACGACCATTTACATCAAAGATAGCCTGGAACTGTGCTAGAGATTGCTCTACTGCTGTCAGAAACAGTGGTGGGCCGTGGACTGTTCAGCTGTCGTGACAGAGCTCGTGTGCTACTTGAAGATATTGCGTCCATCATTCTCAGCCATCGCAACCGTAACTTTTCAACAATTTTTGGCGCATTGGCCGTCGATCTCTCTCAGGAGGAACTCCAAAATCGCCAGTTAATTTGAACTTTCGAATTATGTTTTTCAGCCCCGGTGCGGAAAGAGGACCTCCGTGTATTCCTTTCAAGCGTCAATAGTCGCAAAGAGAAGTAGCACTATTGCTAATGTTTTGATAAAACAGCTTTACGAGTAAGTCCCTGCTCACCTTGTTCAGACCCATGCTGACTGTCTGCAACTGTAATGCACACTGATACTTGTGTTTCAACCCTGTGTCACCGTATCAGTACTGGCGCCTAAAAGCATGTCATGACAGAGGCACTACTAACGACTCAAATCCTGCAGCACACAGTCCGAACAATATTCCTGTACAGTTGGGTACCCATATGGTAAATAGTTTTCCGCCTGTACTGACTCAAATACTGAAAGTTTAATTATAACCACCCTGTATTACCGCACGGACTGTAGCCAAGAAATCATTAAATAACAGTGGCAAAAGCTTAAATTCAGTTGTGTTGTCTTATCTGAGCAGACACGTTAATTCCCAAAAGCGTTACTTACAGCGCTCACACAAAAAGGTCACATAATAATTCATTTCATGAGAAAAAAGTTAATAATTACCAGTATCGCTTAAGAGTACGAGTGGTAATCACAAAGTTTTAATTGTGGCCACAACAAAAGAAAGTTACGTAATTAATTAAGATCAACTGAATTTTCCGCAGGTCCTTGGCAGAATAACAATATTAAATACAAATAATTATTTCCAGTTTCAGAACACGTATTATAGTCAGTCTGAGGGCCTAGATATGATTTCCCCTCTTACAGTCTTGTACTATCTGAAATTTTCATGGACAGTTCCGAACAAGTTTTCTTACGGAAAGAGCTACTGAAATGCAAAATTAAACACTGATTCAGATATGTGGATGGTGTGTTATGTTTAAGGATCAGCATCAGTAAAAAAACTAGGTACCTTACTACAACATTCAAACTGCCAACATAAATGAAAATATTCAGTAAACAACGGACTTGCGAGGCTCTTCTATAAATTCTTGGCCGGCCGCTGTGACCGAGCGGATCTAGGCGCTTCAGTCCGGAACCGCGCTGCTGCTACGGTCGCAGGTTCTAATCCTGCCGTGGGCATGGATGTGTGTGATGTCCTTAAGTTAGTTGGGTTTAAGTAGTTTAAGTCTATGGGAATGATGACCTCAGATTTTATGTCCCATAGTGCTTAGAGCCACTTGAGCCATATAAATTCTTGGAACTTAATATAGACATCAGCACAAGGAGGCACTTCTTTAGCAATTTCAGCAAACTTTAGTGACAGATATGGTAATGCCTGCTAGCTCCCAGCACACACACACAGCCACAAATATGCAGCTTTCCATTCGATGGTGCATCGCCTCATATCTGTTGCATTATCTGAATACGCCTTTAAAATAGATTCATATACCATCAGACATATCGCTTCTGGTAGTGGCTAGCTCTGCCCTGATTGACAGTACATTATGAAAAAAGAAAATGCATAAAATTACACCACTTCTATATGCTGGCCGACAGTAACCAATCAGCAGATACAACAACTGAAGCATCACCCCATATGTTGACAAATTTTCAGATAACCTCGGAAAAATGTTAAAGTCTCGCAAGAAAAACCTGCATTTTGTAATACCAACAGAATATCAAAATTTCATCCAGTACTGAAGACAAACGAAAGCCCTTGGCCGGAGCGGTGTCTATAAAATCACGTGCTGGCACTGTGGAATATCAAGTGATGGCCAATCAGGCAGAGCTGTGGCAGTCTGAACGCAAGAGAAGCAGGATATTAAGAAATTAATATTCAACCTTTGCCGACCACCTTCTAACAGAAAACCACTCATATAATGTAGAATGCGAAGTTTTACACATTCTGTTAAAAAAAAATCAGGAAGGTGACATTACTGGAAATCAACAAAATTAAATTTTGCTTACAAATACTAGATTAAAATTGTAAATTGGCCTTGCTGTTCGACTGCTGAGTCCTACAGAAAATGCGTATTTCGCATAACTTGTAAGCTGCAACTAATGAGACTGCAAATGATTGTGTTAACCGTATCACCAACAATTCATCAAATATAAACGTTCCGAGTGATTACTTTCTCACTAGAGTACCGGCAAAGAAATAGTCATATAAACAAAGGATCAAAGAAATAAAAAAAAAGAGATCGACTAGACACTGCGAGAGGGAAATCTCATAAAATAAGAAAGCGTAGCCTAGTGGACAAAGTTGCTTCCTATGTTACTGAAAATGTAAAATAAAAAGGAAGTGAATCGACGGTCGAACCCCGATGGTCCTGTGTCCACTGCAATCGTATGTTATTGACGATGTCGATGGATCAACATGTGAACACGTAGGGGTGGTCTGCTGCGGAGCTCCATGTTCGACAATGTACGATGAACGGTGTGCTCCGAAACACTTGTGCGTGCACCAGCATTGTGCTCTTTCGGCAAAGATGCTACACATCACCATGTATCGTACTTTACAGAGCAGATAAGCCTCCGAACCCCCCGTTTTGTGAAAAGTTGTGGACGTCCATGTAGCGCATAATGGTAGTTTCACTGTACTCCAATCTCTTTTCGTAGATGCTCATGATTGTAGCACGTGAACATTCGACCACCCTCGCCGTTTTCGAGATAATTCTTCACAGACTCTGAGTAATAATAATATGCCCTTTGTCAAAATCGCTTCTCTACATCTACATCTACACCTACATCTACACAGATATTCCACAAGCCACCGTACCGTTCGCGGCGGAGGGTACCCTGTATCACTGTTTGTCATTTCCCCTCCTCTTCCTCTGGCAAATAAAGCGAGGGAAAAACGACTGTCTGTACGCCTCCGTATGAGCCCTAATTTCTGGTATCTTATCTTCGTGGTCCTTACGCGCGGTGTATGTTGGAGCCAGTAGAATCCTTCGGCAGTCAGCTTCAAATGCCGATTCTCTAAGTTTTCTCAATAGTGTTTCTCGAAAAGAACTTCGCCTTTCCTATAGGGATGTCCATTTGCGTTTCCGAAGCATCTCCGTAACACTTACGTGCTGGTCGAACATACCGGTAACAAATCTAGCAGCCCCCCTCTTAATTGCTTCCATGTGATCCTTCAATCCGACCTGGTACGGATCCAAAACACTCGAGCAGTACTCAAGAGTGGGTCGCACCGGCGTCCTATATGCGGTCTCCTTTACAGATGAATCACTCTTTCCTAAAATTCTCCCAATAAACCGAAGTCGACCATTTGCCTCCGCTTCCGCAGTTTTCACATGTTCGTTCTACCTCATATCGCTTTGCAACGTTACCCCCAGATATTTAAACGACTTGACTACGTCAAGCAGGACTCTTGTAATACTGTATCTGAACATTACAGGTTTGTTCTTCGTACTGATCTGCATTAACTTACATTTTTCCACATTTAGGGCTAGCTGTCATTCATCACACCAACTCGAAATTTCGTCTAAGTCGTCTTGTATCTTCCTACAGTCACTCAACGGCATCATCAACAAACAACCGCAGACTGCCACCAAATCATTTATGAATATAGAGAAGAACAGCGGTCCTATCACACTTCTCTGGAACACTCATGACGATACCCTTGTGTTTGATGAACACTCACTGTCGAGAAAGACATACTGGGTTCTATTATTTAAGAAGTCTTCGAGCCACTCACACATTTGTGAACTTATTCCATAAGCTTGTACCTTCGTTAACAGCCTGCAATGAAGAACAGTGTCAAATGCTTTCCGGAAATTTAGAAATATGGAGTCTGCCTTTTGCTCTTCATCCATAGTTGTCAGTATATGTGAGAAAAAACCAGCAGAGTTTAGAACGGGCAATGCTTTGTAAAATCCTGCTCATTCGTGGACATAACCTTAGCATCAAGAAAGTTTATTATATTCGAACTGAGAATATCTTCAAGGATTCTGCAGCAAACAGAAGTTCGGGACATTGGTCTGTGATTTTGCGCTTTCTTTCTTTTATCTTTCTTATATACTGGAGTCAGCTGCTCTTTTTTCCAGTGGTTTGGGACTTTCACAATAAATGCAGGGTAGGTAACGGGGCAATGCCGTAGTGTACTCTTTGTAAAATCGAACTGGGATTCCACCCGGACGTGGTGATTTATTTGTTTCCAAATCTTTAAGTTGTTCCTCTACGCCAGGTATGCTTATTTATATGTGTCCATACGGGAGTCTGACCGATGGTCAAATAACTATATGTTTGTACAGTACTCCTGTGTGAACGATTTATTTAACGTGAAATATAGAACTTCGGATTTCGTTTTGCTGCTGTATCTTCAGCTGCCACACCAGATTGGTCAACTAGGGACTGAATGGAACCCTTGACCCGCTTAGTGATTTTACATACGAGCAGAATTTTCTCGGGTTCTCTGCCAGATCTTTTGCTAAGGTCTGACACGGTGGTAGTTGTTGTAATGCATCGCGCATAGATCTTTTCGCAGATGGACGAATCTCTGTTAACCTTCGTTTGTCGTCATATGTACGTCCCCTTTTTCAACCTAGAATGCAATAGCCTCTGCTCCCTCAGAATCTTACGAATTTCGTTATTAAACCAGGGAGTGTCTTTTCCATTCTCCCAAGACCACAATTTACAATCTGCTTAAACTTTGCCCATAATTCCTGTACCGCAATCTAACTGGAACTAAGTGATGCCAATTAGCTATCTATGCGAGGTGTTAATAACTGCTCATCTGCTCTATCTAGCAGAAACGCTCTCCTAGCCTTCTTGACTGACTTATTAACTTTCATAATCATAATCATAGGCCCCAGGAGTAGACAAACATTCCATTAGAACTACTGACAGCCTTAGGAGAGCCAGTCCTGACAAAACTCTACCAAATGTATGAGACAGGCGAAATACCCTCAGACTTCAAGAAGAATATAATAATTCCAATCCCAAAGAAAGCAGGTGTTGACAGATGTGAAAATTACCGAATTATCAGTTTAATAAGTCACGGCTGCAAAATATTAACGCGAATTCTTTACAGACGAATGGAAAAACTGGTAGAAACCGACCTCGGGGAGGATCAGTTTGGATTCCATAGAAATATGGGAACACGTGAGGCAATACTGACCCTACGACTTATTTTAGAAGCTAGATTAAGAAAAGGCAACCTACGTTTCTAGCTTGTCTGGAATACTCTCTTTCAAATTCTGAAGGTGGCAGGTGTAAAATACAGGGAGCGAAAGGCTATTTACAATTTGTACAGAAACAAGATGGCAGTTATAAGAGTCGAGGGACATGAAAGGGAAGCAGTAGTTCGGAAGGGACTGAGACAGGGTTGTAGCCTCTCCCCGATGTTGTTCAATCTGTATATTGAGCAAACAGTAAAAGAAACAAAAGAAAAATTCGGAGTAGGTATTAATATCCATGGAGAAGAAATAAAAACTTTAAGGTTCGCCGATGACATTGTAATTCTATCAGAGACAGCAAAGGACTTGGAAGAACAGTTGAATGGAAAGGACAGTGTCTTGAAAGGGGGATATAAGATGAAGATCAACAAAAGCAAAACGAGGATAATGGAATGTAGTCGAATTAAGTCGGGTGATGCTGAGGGAATTAGATTGGGAAATTAGACACTTAAAGTAGTAAAGGAGTTTTGCTATTTGGGGAGCAAAATAACTGATGATGGTCGAAGTAGAGAGGATATAAAATGTAGACTGGCAATGGCAAGGAAAGCGTTTCTGAAGAAGAGAAATTTGTTAACTTCAAGTATAGATTTAAGAGTCAGGAAGTCGTTTCTGAAAGTATTTGTATGGAGTGTAGCCATGCATGGAAGTGAAACGTGGACGATAAATAGTTTGGACAAGAAGAGAATAGAAGCTTTCGAAATGTGGTGCTACAGAAGAATGCTGAAGATTAGATGGGTAGATCACATAACTAATGAAGAGGTATTGAATAGAATTGGGGAGAAGAGGAGTTTGTGGCACAACTTGACAAGAAGAAAGGACCGTTTGGTAGGACATGTTCTGAGGCATCAAGGGATCACAAATTTAGTATTGGAGGGCAGCGTGGAGGGTAAAAATCGTAGGGGGAGACCAAGAGATGAATACACTAAGCAGATTCAGAAGGATTTAGGTTGCAGTGGGTACTGGGAGATGAAGAAGCTTGCACAGGATAGAGTAGCATGGAGAGCTGCATCAAACCAGTCTCAGGACAGAAGACCACAACAACAACAAATCATAGTTGCTATAATGACATCATGATCGCTAATTCGCTTTCCTTACTGACATTGTCGGTAAGGCCCGGCATATTTGTAGCTACCGGGTCTGAGATATTTTCATTGCGCGTGGGCTGCCGAGCGTTTTCAGAAAACGTCTTCAAAAGTATTTCGCATGACTGTCTGTCTGCACCTCTGGCAATGAATCCACAGACATTCCAGTCTATATTGACAGGTTAAAGTCGCCTCCAACTAGTATTGCATGACCTGGGTATTTACGCTCTATTGAACGTAGACTTTCTTTGAATGACTCTAGAACTGCCACAGAGGAATCGAGTGGCCGGTAAAAACATCCAACAATTAAGTTATTTTCACCTACACCTGTTATACACGACCAACCCAAACGACTTCACTGTCACACTCAACTTCGACCTCAAAAGAGACAATATTTTTGTCAGCTGCAATGAAAACTCCCCCGTTCTATGGTCTCTAATCTGTCTTTCCGATATACGTTCCATCACTCGCTAAATATCTCAGAGCTTTCGACTTCAGTTTACAGCCGGCTCACTGCCCTAAAAATAATTTGAGCGCAAGAACTTCCCTGGAGAGTAGTAAATTCTGGAACTTTATTACGAATTCTTCGACAGTTTACTGATAAAATTGTGACAGTCGAAATGTGTTTATTCTTAACTCCGTTTGATTTCCCTTGCTGTGAATCGATTGAAGAGTGTTCATTGGAGCACCTCAAACTACCGCCTAGCCTAAAAACACCCTTATATACACTTCACAAGTCCTCTGCTAGACGATTAGCTGCTTCCTTTGTGTAGAACACCCAAGACCTACCAAGGGGAAGCCTACAAATCCCCACACGATTCGCAGGTTCTGCAGCCAAGACCGTCACAGAGTCGACTAAGCCTTTGGTTGAGACCTCCAAACCAAAGACCCCCGATCAACTCTGAGAACGATGTGCAAATTGCGAGCTCTGTTAGCACACCACGCGAGAGACAGACAGTCTTCACCACCTCCGTCAGCCGCCTGTACGAACTGAGGATCGCCTCAAAACCCGTGCGTCAGGCGTCTTTGGTGCCGACGTCAGCCACAACTTGCAGACGAGTGCACCCTGCACGCTCGATAGCCACACGCAAGACCGCCTCCACATCTCGGAGGAGGCCCCCCGGCAGACATACGGAGTGCACATTGGCTTTATTACCAGCACTGAACGCTATCTGCCTAAGGGGCTCCATAAATCGCCTAACATAGGAGCTCCCAATAATCAGTAAGCTCCTTCCACCGTGTGCCTGCTCGGACCCTGCTCAAGGAGTGGCCACTTGTCCACTCGCAGGCTGAATGGGCGAGGCCAGGCGACCAATCTCCACATTGAACCTCCATCTCGAGCGACGCGAACGCGTTACCACCTGCCACTCACCCTGCCGTGAGGGTGGATCCACCGCGTTGCAGCCTCCTGCTTCCGCACACAGCATGCACACATCCTGTCTATCCTACCAAGACCAACTGAAGATGTGAACTATAAAAGCAGACTTGCTATCCTCCTGATGTGTCACCAATGGACTCAGATGCGTTAAAGAGCTACGTAGCTGGCTGTTCAGTGAGCAACAATTGCAGACTTAAAGAATTTACACTCACTGAGACACGAGATAAACTATCTTAAATAGAGCTGGGATTTCCCCATTTGCAGCCCATATCTCCACTGGGGTGATCCACTGTCCGTGACTTCACCACTTACATTCTCTTATTACTCTCATGTGCTTGCAACGCCATCAGGCGGCGTCGGACGTCGCGGTGGGCAGTGGTCATGTTTTGGATCATCAGTGTGTGTGTATGTTGTTGTAAATAAGATTCCCCTACAACTCTGATCATAGCAAAAGAGATGCAGTTGCAAAGTAAACGGTAGGAAAGAGTTGTAGGTAGCAAAGTGGAGTAAATAGTGTTGCTGGTTACTTTTCGTACGAGGGTTGAATGAAAAATAATGCCTCCACCTTCGTTAATTGGGTTTGGATGGGAATACACTCCTGGAAATGGAAAAAAGAACACATTGACACCGGTGTGTCAGACCCACCATACTTGCTCTGGACACTGCGAGAGGGCTGTACAAGCAATGATCACACGCACGGCACAGCGGACACACCAGGAACCGCGGTGTTGGCCGTCGAATGGCGCTAGCTGCGCAGCATTTGTGCACCGCCGCCGTCAGTGTCAGCCAGTTTGCCGTGGCATACGGAGCTCCATCGCAGTCTTTAACACTGGTAGCATGCCGCGACAGCGTGGACGTGAACCGTATGTGCAGTTGACGGACTTTGAGCGAGGGCGTATAGTGGGCATGCGGGAGGCCGGGTGGACGTACCGCCGAATTGCTCAACACGTGGGGCGTGAGGTCTCCACAGTACATCGATGTTGTCGCCAGTGGTCGGCGGAAGGTGCACGTGCCCGTCGACCTGGGACCGGACCGCAGCGACGCACGGATGCACGCCAAGACCGTAGGATCCTACGCAGTGCCGTAGGGGACCGCACCGCCACTTCCCAGCAAATTAGGGACACTGTTGCTCCTGGGCTATCGGCGAGGACCATTCGCAACCGTCTCCATGAAGCTGGGCTACGGTCCCGCACACCGTTAGGCCGTCTTCCGCTCACGCCCCAACATCGTGCAGCCCGCCTCCAGTGGTGTCGCGACAGGCGTGAATGGAGGGACGAATGGAGACGTGTCGTCTTCAGCGATGAGAGTCGCTTCTGCCTTGGTGCCAATGATGGTCGTATGCGTGTTTGGCGCCGTGCAGGTGAGCGCCACAATCAGGACTGCATACGACCGAGGCACACAGGGCCAACACCCGGCATCATGGTGTGGGAAGCGATCTCCTACACTGGCCGTACACCACTGGTGATCGTCGAGGGGACACTGAATAGTGCACGGTACATCCAAACCGTCATCGAACCCATCGTTCTACCATTCCTAGACCGGCAAGGGAACTTGCTGTTCCAACAGGACAATGCACGTCCGCATGTATCCCGTGCCACCCAACGTGCTCTAGAAGGTGTAAGTCAACTACCCTGGCCAGCAAGATCTCCGGATCTGTCCCCCATTGAGCTTGTTTGGGACTGGATGAAGCGTCGTCTCACGCGGTCTGCACGTCCAGCACGAACGCTGGTCCAACTGAGGCGCCAGGTGGAAATGGCATGGCAAGCCGTTCCACAGGACTACATCCAGCATCTCTACGATCGTCTCCATGGGAGAATAGCAGCCTGCATTGCTGCGAAAGGTGGATATACACTGTACTAGTGCCGACATTGTGCATGCTCTGTTGCCTGTGTCTATGTGCCTGTGGTTCTGTCAGTGTGATCATGTGATGTATCTGACCCCAGGAATGTGTCAATAAAGTTTCCCCTTCCTGGGACAATGAATTCACGGTGTTCTTATTTCAATTTCCAGGAGTGTATTTTAATTAATCAAACGCAGAAATAATCCTTAGAATGCGGTCTTTAATTACCAATATTCACTTTTCCACATAATCTCCAGCCAATTGGATGCATTTCTGCCAACGATGAACAAGTTTTCTGAAGCCGTCATGGAAGAAGTCACCACTCTGTTTCCGCAACCAGTCTCACAGTTATCTCAACGTCTTTATCAGAAGCATAGTGATGTACCCACGTTTTGTCTCCTGTCACAATTGAATGGAGAAAGGCCCCCTCTCATTCTCATAACGCGAGAGGAGTTCCTGACAAATTTCAAGTCTGTGCGCTTTCATTTCAGGAGTCAGCATCCGGGGTACCCATCTTGTACAGATCTTCCGACAGCCAAGCAAAGGAATAATGTGACCTACATGTTCTTGTGAAATGCCGATTGTGCTTGCAGTTTCTTTCTGAGTGATACGACGATCGTCCTGAATCAATCTGTCAACATTTTCCTTGTGATGAATGGTTCAACGGCTCTGAGCACTATGGGACTTAACTTCTGAGGTCATCAGTCCCCTAGAACTTAGAACTACTTAAACCTAACTAACCTAAGGATACCACACACATCCATGCCCGAGGCAGGATTCGAACCTGCGACCGTAGCGGTCGCGCTGTTCCAGACTGTAGCGCCTAGAACCGCTAGGCCACCTCGGCCGGCTTTGCTTGTGATATTCGGTGATTGCTGTCACGGGATGTCCAACTCTTTGTTTGTCACGCAGGTCAGATGTTCCCTCCTCACCATCTTTAAACTTACTCGCCCAACGACGCACAGTACTCACATCAACATAATCACCATAAACTGCTTTCATTCTCTGATGAATCTCCTTAGGGGTGACAACTTCTGCTGTCAAGAATTCAATGACTGCACATTGCTTAAATCTCATTGACTGACCGTCTACGCAGGGTTCCATACTTTACACTGTTCAATGCTAAGGTTTCCCGCTAACTGGAGCTGTAGGCAACAGGCTACAGAACAAGCCAGTACCTTCCAAATGCCAATGCTGCCAACTGTTGAAGAGTTATGAAGGTGGAGTCATTACTTTTCAGTCAACCCTCGTAGTTGTAATTCATAATTATGTGGAAGTGAATAACATGCTGCTTGTCTCTCTCTCTCTCTCTCTCTCTCTCTCTCTCTCTGACAACATTGTGGCCAATTTTCTTTCCCAACTTTGCGCAGCTGAACCAGTGTTTCATCATTTTTTAGTCCGGTATACCATTAGTGTCAGAAAAATGTAAGTTTTTATGCCTCAGCGGCTGTACTATTACTCATACAGCTTTATTCATATACCTAATTGCTGTCGTAAGAATGAAAATGGAGTGGTGGGTTGTCTCTGTTGTGCTTGCAGCCCATCGACGTGTACGAGAGCGTGATCCAGACGTGCAAGCGCAACGCCAAGGAGCCGGTACTGCCGCCCTACAACCCACAGGGCACGTGGCCGGCCAACTTTTACTGGGAGCAGCCGCAGCCCGTCAAGGGCGCCGTCTGCTACATGGCCGTCTTCAGCGACACCTAGCCACAGGCACGTCTCCTGCTGTCTCGTCTTCCACACCAAATTGTATAGCGAGTCTCACAAATAAAGCTAAATCTCACAACTACCACAGTTTGTGCACAGTGATGCGGGAGGCTTAGTGGAGTAAAGCATCTGGTTTGTGATGTCTTTATATGTTAGAAACGTCTGCAAATTACAACGTCAGAAACCAAGTTCTCTTGGTCAAAAGAAAGTCGTATTCTCAGTGACGCAACTCGGGGAAGACAGCCGGTACGTATGCGTATGGCCTGCGCGCTTATCCCATGGAAAGAGTTGGGGGGGGGGGGGGGGGGGAAGGTTGGGGGGAGTTTCGTGACGGGCGGAAAAAAAAGCACATGGAGAGTATGGGAAAAAGAATACAATTCATCAATTTGAAATTAAATAAATGTTTGCTTTAAATTGCATTAACTAATTTTTCCATCTAGTGTAGGAATATAATTAAGATGCAGCGAGATTTCAACGTTTTTCTATTAAAAAAGACAGTCACCAACGAATAGAAAAAGTTTTTTGTCAAAAAATTCCGAGTTTTCACTGTGTTCACTTAACATTGTACCGATGATACAATGAATACTTTCACTTGAAAGATAGACTGCCCATTAGGTGTATATAATTTTTATATTGTAGATGTGAAGATCGTCATTACTGACTGAAACCGGTCATCGTCAAAGGAATTTATATCGTCATCAAAGACTGGAATAAAAAAAAAACATTTGACGGTATTGGATCACTGTTCATATTCGCGACTATGTCGCAGCTAGTGACCCTAAATTACTTTATATGGATACAGATAGCTTCATCTATTGGGTAAAGAACTGCAGTCCATATGAAGTAATTAGATACCATGGTAATGAATTCGATACATCCTCATATACGGCCGATCATCCTTTTGCTATTGTTCCACAGAACAAAAAAGTTATCGGTGCTATGAAAGACGAGGCTAATGGACTGCCAGTTGTGGACTCTGTAGGACAATGGAAGGTGCCATCAAGGGTGGGCCAAGGATGTGCTCGTATGTCTCCGAGAGCCCTCTCTATTGAAGACTATTTGCAGTGTCCTGTACAGTGGATTTCGCGGTGCTGCACAACAGCCGTTGCCTATATCACGGCAAACTACTGTTCGATCGAAGGCACACGCGGTGTACACTGTGGAGCTGACTAAAATCGGCGTATCACCCCTTCACGACAAAAGTGTCATTTGTGATGATGGGACTGAATCTCTTCCTTACTCATACAATTCACTTGTACCCAGAGAAGGGTTGGGGATACTGTGATTGACAGAGAGGGAGAGACTGAATGAGTGAGTGAGTGTGCGGGAGAGAAAGAGAGAGAGAGAAAGAGAGAGAGAGAGAGAGAGAGAGAGAGAGAGAAAGTGCACCATGTTTTTGTGTGTGTGTGTGTGCTCTGAAAAGGAAATGTATAATCTAAAGTAAAAGAAAGTTTAAAAAATATAAAAAAACATAAATAAATACATATCACGTAAATATTCATTCATTCATACACACCGTCTGTGTACTGTGTACCCACAAGTGAATGTATCTATGCCCCATGAACGTTATGTAAATAGAATAGTTTTAAGTTTCACCTCTCGCTAGCTATCCAAAACTGTCTATGAGTCATAGTCCATCAGAATTATTTTTTATCCCATTGGGACTTTGAAATTCAGTTGTAGTGAAAAAAAGGATCTCCGCTTTAGTTTTTAGCGTAGATTTAAAAAAAATTAAAAATATTCTCATCCAGTGCTGCTGGAAAAAGAATTATAAAAATATTCTGTGTTACTGTTAAGAGGTTCTCTTTTTGCCCAGTTATTTGTAACTGCGTGTAAGTTAAAAGTATCTCTGCACTGAAATATCAGAGTCAAATTGTACCTGAAGAAGTGAATTGTACCTCGAGAACTGAACTGTATCTCAAGAACGGAACTGTATCTCAAAATTCAAACTATATGATACAATGAATACTTTCACTTTCAGTCTGTCTTTCACGATTGTATATCTGAGCTGCTGGTGAGATTCTGGATTGTATGATTGACTTTCAAAATTTAATTTTATTTAATTTTCTTAATGAACAGACATAATTTTCATTTTAAGTAGTCATTCCGTCAAAGATATCATAACTAATTAACGGTTTTAATCAGCAAAACTATAATACACTAGTCCCAATTATTTTAGCAGTAATTGTTTACCACTTCGCTCCCTTCTGGCAATGATTTGTTTGTGTGAAAAATTCTATGTTGTGCCATGATTCGAAATGGTCTTGAAACTGTAGGTGCCCCCATAACTGCATGCATTAGTCAATTCAAACTCGGGAAGAAAGTAAAGGTATGCACCTGTTGCAACAATATCCATAAAGCACTGAGATATTCAAACCGTCCTTTCGCATGAGGAAAACTAGAATATTATTTAAGAATTGGCTCACGGAATTCCATTAACATGTACAGCCTCGTTTGGACTTTGGTACTGACTCCTTGTCACGATAGGTAACCAAAGAGATCCAGTTTTAAAACAGACCTTTCCTAAAATACTCACCAATTAAGGAAAAGCACTTAGGAACGATTTTGTTTTATCAAAGGATTCAGGTATAGCAAACCAACAATGGCAGAAAGGAGGTAGGACTGGATGCGGAGTAAACACAAAATGGATGGAGGAGGACAGGGGTCCTAAGTAGAAGTATGCCTTAGGCAAAACTTATCCTAGCTACACCACTGCATATTACAATATGAAGATGATTTTCTAAAAAAATAGTGTGCAATTTGAAGAAGGGTGAAAACAATGAAATAAATGAAGATTTCTAGAGTTACGAAAAAGTTTTTGTCTTAGTGTGGTATTATTGTTACATATTAATAAATATTTCCTGAAAATTACAATTTCTAGCCACATTTAGCCACAAGATAAGTGAGGTGTAGCTCTGTACTCCAAAGCTTTACGTTGGACACTTTGTTAGATGATTTTTCCCATTTAACATTGTACACTAGAGTACACACAAAACGAGAATTCCACTGTCACGGGTGGGACAGTTACACAGCATTTTTTTTGCTCATAAAACGCTGTTAATGTCAAAACGGTACTGCATGTTCGAAGTATGGAACATTCTTTTTTTTCTATAAGTTACCGTCTTGTACTTCACATATTCTTGAAGAAATGCTCCATACAGATGTCACATGTAGGACATTGCATGAAATAAGGAATGTACATGTCAAGAGTTAATCAAAATATTCTGTTAATTGAAAAATCTTACAGTAATAAGACAATTTTTTCTTGAAAATGTGGAGTGTCTCATAACATCTAATCAAAATACCACTAAAATTTGTGAGTCCTGGAAATTACAAAAAAATAATTTATTTCTGTCAAGTGTGGAAAAGAGGTGTCACATGCAGCACTCTCTATACACATATGGCAAGACACCAGTATGTGACGGGATCAGTTAACTGTATTTCAAGACTACACATGTATAACTTATATAACGTGTGTGATCTAGTGAAGAAGGATATTGTAGAGTATAGTTTCGAAAACAATGTCATCTGTCTGACAGATGTATATTATAAAAATTCCAATATAAAAGGCAATACTCAAAATTGACAGTTTCTAAGTTTGTTAGGTTCAGTTTAATACGGAGTGAAAGCAGATAATATAAACAGCGGCAATTAAATGGAAGTGTCCACAGTTACTTACAATTTCTGGCAATCTTCTTCACAGTTTCACTATCATTGCAATAAATGCAGTCAGGGGCAACAGGCCACCTGAAGGTACCTGGGCCACCTTTTGTGCATAACTAACATCTTGATCCCTTCAGAGTCAGTTTTACAAATAAATGCAGATTATCTTTGTCCATTGTATGGCAAATACCCCATCTCCAACTGACCAACTGTCATGTTGATTTTGCTTACAGGAGTAATCTACATCACAATCTAAGGCATTCTTTTTACAGATTATTCCTTCTTCGGTTATTTTAATCACATGACAGTATGAAATTCCTGGAATTTCAGGAACATTTTTCCAAGGTTTCTCTTGTTCAATGTTTTTACTTAATTGTCTCCTGATCCACATAGAGTATGGTAAAATTTTTGCAAACATCAGATGCCACTTTGTAGATGTCCATGGCAGACTGTACAAATGTAGCTTCCTCTCCATGGGCCGTGCTCTTCTTGCATACAAGCACTTTGCGTTTCCACCTACTCCATCCACAACATCTTTTCGACGTGAAATGGCACAGTATTTCCAAGTAAATTACTTGGAAAGGTTTGCAGACAAGAAATCAAGAAGTGTAACCATGAATCGATTTTTAAATTCCGAGGAAGAGCCATCACTCCAAGTTACCACCTCTTCAGAATCAGAGTCAAGTTCATTTTGGCAAATTATATCAACAGTATATTCATAAAGACAAATATTGGGTCTCTTTCCTTCTATGCCGTATTTGAACATAATCAAATACGTTTATGTTTTCCCTTGTAGAAAGTAGCTGCAGTAAATGAAAGAATACTTCTACTAGACCACAGTGCACTCTGAATCTCATTTTGATACTTAGAGGAGTATGAAATAGCAAAATCTACCGGAAGGACTACCTTTCCACTTTGTATTCTTTTATCCCTTTCAAAGTCTGCATGCTGTATGCGTTTAACGTTCACGTGATGCAGCATTTTAGGGAATTGTTCTATGAGCAATGCAAACAATTCTCCCAAACACCCTTCCTTAAAGAGGAACTGAAACCTCCCATTATCATCTTTTCTCCATTGTTTCCAAGCTGTTGCTTTTTCAGGCACACTTGGAACTACAAGTTTACTCCTGGAACCACACGTGGAACATTTATTTTACCAACAATTGGAATATAAAGTAGAGTCACACAAATTGGATTTCCAAAAGTCATCACTGTAGTGGTATTGCAGACTCTTCAAGTTCAGAATGCAATTCTCATGAGTTTTACACTTGCATTGACTGGGATGAGTAGACTTCAAAACTAGAAATTCTGTAGTCTCAAGAAACTAAACTATGAAAAGCCTGTATGTAAATCTGTACTGTATTCGTCAATAAAGATCTGGAAGGCCTTTCGTAAAAACATTGTCACATAATACCTCAGCAAAATTTGCTTCTTCCCACTCCCCAAATATATATACTATCTTTCATCCCTGGACATGTGTTTACAATATCAGAGCGAATGAAGAACTTGGCAACTGTGGAATAACCTTTATTGTGCATTCCATTTGCAAGGGCCAGATCAACTTTATTTGCCAGTCTTTTTAACTACAGATACCTTTTCCGAGGAGATGTGGGTAGTGCCCAGACAGTTTCTGATAAAGCCTTGTTGAATGTCTGCGGACATCGCTATGGTAATGTAATTGGCGCTAGGATGGTCAGTAGAATAGCATTCCTCTTTTTTGCCCTCTGAAGACACCTTCGATCATGCTCCTTGTTTCAAGGCTCCTGGAGTTGCAGTTCTGTCATATGTTCTTTTTTATGTTATTTATCCTTTTATTTTTTTCTTTCCGAAACCGTTGACTTCCTTATTTGCGGCGATTTCTCATTTTCCTCATTCTTGCCGCACTTGTGGGAGTCTGTTTTGATTGATCTGTCAGTTCTGTGAAAACATAAACCCAATTAAACCTATTAACATCTTAAAATTAAATTATTTTCCTGTGGCTGAAGCTAAATATGGACATAAAGTATTGAATTCATACGTTTACAGCATTATTCAGGTAAAATTAGCATCCCTTACATTTGTTCATTTGCATATGGTGTCCGTCTGGGACAAAAGTAAAATTAACCATAGCGAACACATAATCGAACTACTGCTGTCATATGTCAGTACTTGCACTCCTATCTTAGGAAAGATGGGCAACCCTGATTTTAAACTTTTTTCTCTGGATGCAGTTTGTAGCCGCCCTCTGTTGATCTGCTGTTGTCGACTTCTCTGATGTAAGATATTGATGTTGTTATCTATTGCATATGCCTGACTTTTCGTTATATTTACGCATCAGAGGGAGCAGCCACAAACATCTTCACTGTAACTGCGATAAAATTTCGGGTTTTCATAATAATTGATGTTGAGTTTCTGGACAGTAGATCACCCTTCATTTATTGCTGCATTATGGAAGACAAGATAGTTAATATCGTCTTTGGATGTTTACTAATACACACGTTACTCAGGAAATAACTTTAGTTTTATATTAACAACATTTAATAATAATTAAATGATCATGAATGACTGTGTTTTGTATATTGGGAAAAGGAGGGTTGACCTTACAATTACTCTCAACGATTACCTCAATTAAAATGTCCATGATTTTTATAGGTTGTCACTCAAATATATTATATCGAAGATTATGGTCCATGACTCTACTTTGAAACAGTCATTCAAATTTCGTACACTTTTACTTCCACAAAGCTAAGTGTCCAGTTCTGTTCTTATATTCAATTTAACGTCCCTTTGTATAATCCATAGATCCTATTATCGGTTGTTCAGCACGTAATAGAATTTAATACTGAGTGCTACTTTTTCTCGCGCACACAATTCCTCAGATATTCATAGTCCGTGACCTTATGGCAAAAGTCTGTCCTGTATAAACTAACTATAGTCAATAATCTTGCAGTTTAACAGAAGTACCCTGATCCTTTCCATAGTATATCACACGGAAATGCCAGCTATATCGCATGCAGCAGCTACGTAGACTTATTCAGAGCACAAGAGATTATATACTTATAATTTTAATAAAAACTTTTTCACTGCTATTAATTATTTCGGATATTATCAATCACCTCTCCCTTACATGAGAATAAGCCTGATAATATTGTTCTCAATTAAAAGAGCAGTTGTAAGTTTGAATCTTAACCTTATTTTTGTCACATACAGGACAACTGATTTTGCATAATTGAATTCAAAATTTTATGCTCGTAAGCTACAGATACGTTAATAAAATATGGATGCTGAGTATATTAACACTTACTATTTTCAGAAATTATAACCACTTTCAGTGCATTACACCCCAGATATGAAGTTGCACCATTTGAAGACATACTAATTCAGCATACACAAATCATCTGATGGGTAGCCAACTGATAAAATGCAGATTTCCTTAATTACCATTTAGGGCACTGTTGTTGATATGTGTATCCTTTTATACAGTTTGTAAAACCCAAAAATATTTTTAAACACACATATGGTTTCTGCTTTTTATGGAGTCACCCAAAATTATTTGGGGCATTCCTGCATAGATGGCGTGGCAGGTGAGGGGACAGCAGTAGTGGTGGGGGTTTCATTGCAGGCAGTCACCACATGGTGGGGGGTGGGGCAGCGAGTTGGTAGAGGGGTAGTTCAGTAGCTGAAGGTTACTCACAGGTAGAACTTGTAAGCTGCAGTTAATTGTGTTCACAGATTATGCAAATATGACCAATAATCCGACGTCAGCCATATATTATTGGAAACAAAAATGAGTCACAAGACGATACTGAAATTCCAACAGATTGAGTGATTTATTTTCCCTGACTTCTACCATCTGTTACCATGTTAAAGGTAGCTTTATTTGCCAAAACGAAGCAGAGTTTACGAATTTTCACCACACAAACATACTAACGCAGTAGCATTCATGATAGAATCAGGTTCTGGATTTTAGGAAATAGGTGCTCCGATTTTCTAATAGATCTACTTGGAACACATTCTCTAAATGCATTGCGTGGTCCTACCTTATTGTTGTCTTGTAACTGGTACTTCCCTATTTTAGTTGTCCATTCTTGGTATTGTTGTCTTCTTCCTTCTAATTTGTTTAGTTATTTTTTCAGATAGTATTTTTCCAGTATTATATTATCGTCTCTGTCATGTGATCAGAGTATATGGAACATAAAGAAATTATTAACATACATGTATATACATTGTCTTAACAATATTAGCACTCACTACGAATCATGCCAGTCACTTGTCGCTACATTATAATATATGGAAATAATGAGATTAATTTTCTGTCTTGTCTGACAAGCACAATAAGCTGAGCTGTGCCTGTAAATGGGTAAACAATCTTTCCATATTAGCTGCACATAAACGAAATAGTCTTTCTCTTGTTATAGATTTATGCTTACCAATTAATAATACTACGTCCAATCGATGTAACCACCTATAAAATCTTGACCATGTTTTTCATAATATCGTAATCGGATCTTCGTGATAACTCCGAAGTACACAAACTCCGAAGTACACAGGTGGGCTTCCTGGCCTTCCTTATAGTACAGTACTATCTGAAATAATGGCTAAAATACATAGCCCAGTAGGTGACAGCGAAATAGTGTGACTGACCATCCATTCAGGACAAATGGGTGGCCTCCCCAGTGCGGACAAGGAGAGACCATTTCTGTGCAGGGGCAAGTCACCTTGTTCATGCTCTGGCAACTGAAACATTGCGAACTGTTTCTTATGCATGCAGGGAGTTGTGCCTCAGCGAAAAACATTTATACTGCAGTTTACTCATTTTGAACCACAGTGGGCGATCTGTGATATTAGATTAGAGAAGATAAACTTCTTTGCCAAGATCTGTAACGATAACCTTCATTCTCGATCGAGAATAAAGGTTATTGTTAGCGATCGTGGCAAAGAAATTTATCTTCTCCAACTGTTAATAGTTGTTCGAAGTTGCCACTACTTGAAATTCCAAATTTTCTTCTCTCAGTAAGAGTAGGATTGTCTCCTTGAATGTCATTCAGCAGAAGGCACAGTTTTAAAGATATCTTAATAAAACAGTCTTCATTTATTTCACATTAATCTGGTGTGGAATTGATTTATGTCCTAGCACATGGCGTATTCACGTAAAAAACACATAAGACGACATAGTATAATAAAAATTTCATACAGTGGGACACACGCATACATGCACACAGAAACACATTCTCAATTGCTCTCATTTAAATATAAGTGCATGTTCAGTTGAAAGATTTTTTTTCTTGAACATCTGAACTGCTGCAATATGTGTAATTATATTTTCCTCAGACTGTCCTGGTGTAGCTTGATGTACTTCATTACCATAGCAATTGTGCTTCTGCTGAAATCTACGGAACTTCATCAAATTTTGACCTTCTACGAATGAATATGAAGTAATTCTTCACTTAACAACTCTGCATATTAAAACCGAATGCACAAAAGGTTCTTGTGCTACACCGTTATACAGGGAAAAATACTTATCTGATTATCTTCAGATCTAACATTGAAAAAACTTACATAAGACGAATATCAATTTTGAAATGTAATTTGACGTCTTCTATTCTGCCATGACGTACACTGCATCGCCACAGTGCATATGTATTACACATAGGGGCACCCTGCTACTCCAAACCAGGCTGCTGACTCATGGAACAAACACAAAGCTCAATCGTGTACTGCATCCATGCATGCATCTTGTGTGAACAGATAACAAAAACCCCCGGTCAGCTTCCTATTCTTAAACATTTAATGATTTCGACCATTATTCATTAAATAGATAGATGTATGGCTACACTTCATTCTGCCGGAGTGATACAAGGGACATTCAATAATTAGACAGATAAATTGATATAGAAATGAAATAGACTGTAAGATGAGTTTTGTACTTCCATTAATTTGGGTTTGCACCACTTGGATGAGCTGAGAACAACTGACAGATGAAAATTGTTTAGTTTATAACCTCAGTATTGCATTTAACGATGGCATGCACGCTTGAAGTTTCCACATTAACTGAGCAACTTTCATTGATCCATTTTAAGTTTTCTGAAGATGAAAAATCGCCTAAAATCTTTTCTCGAATGATCTTACAGTACAGTCAAAGTAGCATGAACTGCAGAAATTTTTGTAAGTCTATAGAACAGTCCAAAAAAGGTCAAACTTAAGTGACAGACGAGCAGTGTCCTGGATGGCTAGTTGAAGCATCAACTCATTCGCTTCAAACCTGTGTTGACAACATTATTCATAAAGACCAACGTGTTCCAGTTATACATATACCAATAGATAGTTGCAGTAAATGTTGACACAATTCATAATGTCATCAGTAACAAGTTCAAGTACAGCAAAACAAGTGCAACGTGGGCCTAAAGAAGTTAACAAAACAACACAGAGAAACAGACTTAAAATGCGTACAAACTTGAAAGAACGCTATGAAAGGAAAGGTGTTAACGCTCTCGCAGTAGAGAGTACCATTTCGGCGGCGTCATGTATGTGCGCCAGCCAGATGACTAATAGCAGAAGGAAGGACAGTGGATGGGCGGAAGAGGCTGTATTAATATTATATTTGGTATGTTGTTCAAGTGCAATATCAAACCATACTTCCTAAATGCAGGGGAGGTGTTTTTTTCGCTATAGCACAGAAAAATACAACTGATGTTATTTGAAGGATACGTATTGAATAATGTTTTCAATAAAAGTCAGGTTGTGCATCTGTTGACTATTTTATGCAATATACTTTGTACAAATGGTTCCTTTGATTTGGAAGAAGAATGGACAACAGCAATCTTTTGGGTACCAGAAATGTTCGAAAAAATGAAGAAAAAAGTCAGATATGCAGCTCACAATTACTGTCCTCTAATGAATCATATACACACGAGAGTCGAATTGTAGTTATGTGAGCATGATGGCCAAAGATCTATTTACTTTATTTCTTACCAATGTAAAAGAAAATACATTCTGACTATGTGCACACTTGAACCTTTTATATTGGATGTTTCAGAATCTCGGTGAACTAAAGCAACTATTTCATAACTGATGCAAGAAACAGTGACAGTTCTAGAATGTTGAAGAGGGTTCATAGCCTCTGTGAAATTTATTTATTGCAACTGCAGTTTGGACTCGTGGT
Organism: Schistocerca cancellata; assembly: GCF_023864275.1. NCBI lineage: Eukaryota > Metazoa > Arthropoda > Insecta > Orthoptera > Acrididae > Schistocerca > Schistocerca cancellata. Next base: position 432,858,003 of record NC_064626.1, on the reverse strand, counting down.
CATGTTGTAAGAACTCAGTAACATGATGCTGTGACATGCTGGAACATATTTCCCAGCAGTGTAAAAGAAAATTCATATGCTGTTGTAAATCTGTCCACTATTCCATGCAGCATGCGAGCACATGCGATTCACCTACCTTGCCTGCTTCCTGAGAGTTTGACCTAAGTGCTTCTTATCATACCTACTGTTATTTCAACAGCTTTCTAATGTGTGTATGGATGGTCTACGGAACAGTAGATAATTTACACCACCACATGCATTTGCTTTTACACTACCAGAACCATTTTCCAGCATATCAGAACTTCAGTTTACTGAGTGGTATCACAGTATAAGTGTATATTTTTTATTTTTATAGTTATATATTTTATGATTTTGGTTGGGGTGGCTTTAAATATTGTAGGCTAGCATGAGACTTTTAGTTAACTTATACTGCAATAACACTTGTACGGACATCGGCTGCCCTGAAGTACGTATGATATAATATTTTTTAAACACAGAGCGCGACTCACCACCTTCTAACAAATAGTTTGCGAGAGCGCTGCTGTTTAGAAAAGAAAATATGCGTATTCTTACACAAACTGTAGTTATTAATATGGGTCTCAGGGGCTACTGGTTATTTATGTACCAAATTACATAAAGATTAACTGAGATATTGCGGAATGTAATACTGTTCAATATTTCTTGTTCAATATTTGCAAGGCAAAACTGGAGAGAATCTCGTCTGTCGTTAGGCGTCCAAAATGAATCATACTGAAATCACTCAGTATTCTAAATATTAATAAACCAAATCTATTTTGACTCTTTTTAACTTTGAAATTAATGAAAGATCAAAATTGAGAAGTCTCTCGCATTTACATTTAATATTATGACATGATATTTTAATTAAATACATTCCTGGAAATTGAAATAAGAACACCGTGAATTCATTGTCCCAGGAAGGGGAAACTTTATTGACACATTCCTGGGGTCAGATACATCACATGATCACACTGACAGAACCACAGGCACATAGACACAGGCAACAGAGCATGCACAATGTCGGCACTAGTACAGTGTATATCCACCTTTCGCAGCAATGCAGGCTGCTATTCTCCCATGGAGACGATCGTAGAGATGCTGGATGTAGTCCTGTGGAACGGCTTGCCATGCCATTTCCACCTGGCGCCTCAGTTGGACCAGCGTTCGTGCTGGACGTGCAGACCGCGTGAGACGACGCTTCATCCAGTCCCAAACAAGCTCAATGGGGGACAGATCCGGAGATCTTGCTGGCCAGGGTAGTTGACTTACACCTTCTAGAGCACGTTGGGTGGCACGGGATACATGCGGACGTGCATTGTCCTGTTGGAACAGCAAGTTCCCTTGCCAGTCTAGGAATGGTAGAACGATGGGTTCGATGACGGTTTGGATGTACCGTGCACTATTCAGTGTCCCCTCGACGATCACCAGTGGTGTATGGCCAGTGTAGGAGATCGCTCCCCACACCATGATGCCGGGTGTTGGCCCTGTGTGCCTCGGTCGTATGCAGTCCTGATTGTGGCGCTCACCTGCACGGCGCCAAACACGCATACGACCATCATTGGCACCAAGGCAGAAGCGACTCTCATCGCTGAAGACGACACGTCTCCATTCGTCCCTCCATTCACGCCTGTCGCGACACCACTGGAGGCGGGCTGCACGATGTTGGGGCGTGAGCGGAAGACGGCCTAACGGTGTGCGGGACCGTAGCCCAGCTTCATGGAGACGGTTGCGAATGGTCCTCGCCGATACCCCAGGAGCAACAGTGTCCCTAATTTGCTGGGAAGTGGCGGTGCGGTCCCCTACGGCACTGCGTAGGATCCTACGGTCTTGGCGTGCATCCGTGCGTCGCTGCGGTCCGGTCCCAGGTCGACGGGCACGTGCACCTTCCGCCGACCACTGGCGACAACATCGATGTACTGTGGAGACCTCACGCCCCACGTGTTGAGCAATTCGGCGGTACGTCCACCCGGCCTCCCGCATGCCCACTATACGCCCTCGCTCAAAGTCCGTCAACTGCACATACGGTTCACGTCCACACTGTCGCGGCGTGCTACCAGTGTTAAAGACTGCGATGGAGCTCCGTATGCCACGGCAAACTGGCTGACACTGACGGCGGCGGTGCACAAATGCTGCGCAGCTAGCGCCATTCGACGGCCAACACCGCGGTTCCTGGTGTGTCCGCTGTGCCGTGCGTGTGATCATTGCTTGTACAGCCCTCTCGCAGTGTCCGGAGCAAGTATGGTGGGTCTGACACACCGGTGTCAATGTGTTCTTTTTTCCATTTCCAGGAGTGTAGTACAGTCAGTGTAATGGCCGACTAAATCCTGCTAGGGGAGATGAACTCCCTGCACTACAAAGTTCTGTAAAAATTTTGTTAATTATAATTAATGGTTGCAATCATGAGAGGTGACAACTAAGTCAATAATAATACACACTTTCTAATGACAATTTCTATTATATTTTTCAAAATACAGATAAAACTTATGTTAATTATCAGACAGCACTACAACGGCTAGACGAGACAAAAACAGGAGAGCTTGTTCAATCAAAGAATTGTCTTCTTCATGGCCTATGTTACACATAGATGATAGAAAAAAACTGTGTTTTGTTAATTACATCGATATTTGTGTTTTGATAATAATAACTTATGTTCTTTACTATTTGTTATATATTGCGCACAAGTACACAGTCTTGAAATAATTTATAATTAAAACCTCTCGTAACAAAAACTTCCTTTCCCTTTCTCCAACTGTCCATTTATGTGACGTACCATCACAGTGGGTTACAACATCCCACATTGTTCAACAATGTTTGTGTGTCGAAACAGTGTTAAGTGAAATGACTTCATTGAAAAGTGACAGTTTTGCTGCATCATTTACAAACTGAGGTGTTACCCAGACATTGTCAAGCTGATTAGATAACTGGTTGTGTTTAATTCTTTTATTTCTTACCAAAAAATTGTTTTGTAGTGCAAAGAAATGGCATGAGATGTCACAGAAATTTGTAGGCCTGTAAATTAGGTACTGTATTAGCACACCATTAAGTTTAAGTTAATCCTAAAATCAAATATAGTAAACAATATAAATCCCTTCCAAACAAATCAGGTTTCTCTTTTATTACATGTCAGTACTAGTGATAAATGTTACAAATGAACTATTCAAGTAGTCGTTATTTGTATGAAAGACTGATATTAAAATGTTCAAAGTGATTTGTTTTTATTCGAAAGGAAATAATATTTTTATGTACTTGCTGTCTATAATCACATATTGACAATTACTACTAGTATTTATGTAGCCACTCAATGCCATAGGTACTTGTCCTACCAACATGACAATGTATTTCTCTCAACAATGCACTAATAACAGGGTTTAAGGAAGATTGTCAGCATGTCTGAATACTACATGTGGTCTTTTTTTGTCAACAGAGATACTTATTCAGAGTGACAGAAAATTGATTTTTGAAAACAGTTCTGTAAATAGTATAAATATTTTCAAATCTCTGCTACCCAAAGATGTTATTATTTCCTTACTATACATAAAAGAGTCTCATTTTGGCTAGTTTACCATTTTCAAGTGATCTTGCAATATCAGTGATAGTAAAATTTTTGTATAAAATTCTACAAATGTATGTTAGGTGGCATGTGTCTATGCTGGTAGTTATTTGCGTCACATTTGAGATTCCAGCAAATGAATTTTGGACCAAATGGCAGTTTCCCAACTGTGACAATACTAGAACAAAATGTTCTTGTTTGATTCTTTGAAGCACAGAATCACTGATGCTGCAAGAAGAGTGTTATCTCCTGTGAGTGACTTGTTGGTGGTTTGCTTCAACAAGGCATCTTGTGGCAAGACCATATAGAATGCCTCAGTTGCACCATTCATTTTACAGCATTGGTTAGTAGTACAGTGTAGAAGTGGGCAAACTCGTTCATCCTTGGGAACTAGTTCACTGGTGATCGCTCTTTATTAGGTGTCGTTCAATTTAACTTGTTCACCATTCATTTATGTACAGTATATAGTTCTAACGAAAAATTGAAAATTAATAGCATGGGTGACTAAAGGATGGAAGGCGGCAAGAGAGAGCACTTGCCTCCCCCCTGGAGTGCAGATTTTTTATTCATTACAGAATTCTCACACACTTGTAGAAGTAATTTCCGTGAGTATGCAAAGCCTCTCCAACTGTAGATTTATAGCATTAGGTGGCTGATTGGAGTCAAATAATATTATGTGGCACACGAGAAACCGGCTCCGAGTACAGACTGCTTGCCAATTACACACGATTTGTTGACCACTATGAGCAGATTAGATAAACATGTAATAATCAGGCAGTAAGGGAATAACAAAATAAGCTAACGCAATCAACAACTTCGAAAAAATAGATAACGATTGGTGGGCGACAATGAAAAGTCTAATATTTTTGTAGAATATATCATATTCTCTTTACAAAATATGAGACCAGACACTAAATTATGGTGCATGGGCTTCATTCGATTGTAAATCGGTCTGCCTTCCATAAAAATGAACATGCTGTTTCACCCGGGATCAAAAAGGACGGAAAATGGTCAATTGTGTGCTCTGTGTCGACTTCCTTTGCATGCATAATAACAGAAAAACTTGCGTTTTTTATAAGTATGTCTTCTGCTGTTTATCGAAATAATGAAGTAAGCTGATGTGCCCTTTTGTTACCTGTAAGGATGTATCTATTACATACAATGTAATTTTTATGTAATTTATTTAGTTATAAAATACATTTTAATTATCAGTCACAAACACTGAATAGAATACGAAAAGAACCAGAAGTCCAGACTTCAAGAAAGATCTGAAACAGATCTAGAATGGGCGTGCACAGCGAACAACTCGATACTAACTAGGAGCAGTCGGCAGTGGAACTGCGACGACTGGCCACGCGAAGAAGAACGAGTTGACCGAGGGAGACCGAGAGAGACACAGGAACAGGACTGGGGCTGGAACGCGACTGGCCGACGTGCCGTTGCGCGAATGAGACCGACTGTTTCCCGTTCCTGGGAACTATAAGTAGCAAGCCGGGACCGAAGTGAACTATGAAAGACCGTTCCTTAGAATTCGCTCCTCCCTCCTTCTGTTCATCTGGGTGAACCATTCCTTTGGACCCATTAGTTTGCGAACGACTCATCTCTAATGCAGTGCTACAGCCACAGCCACACGAATTGCACATCACAGACCAAACTCAAACTGCTCATGCATGACCAGGTAGCCCCTGCCACATTAGGTTATCCTGTTGCAGTCACAGGTAGTGGCTTCATCTTGGATAAGCTACCTTTACATGCAGACATATTCTCCACTTAAAGAATAACGCAGTTGCAGTGATGCCAACGCTAGTTAGAGAAAAACTGTATGTGTCCTGTCATGTAAAATAATGGAACTGTGAGCAGGATAATAATCATTATTTAAATGAAATGTCAGCAACTGGAAGTTCTGCTTTTACTACTTATTCAATGATTAACTTCCAAACACTGGCGATAGTGTTGTTCCTTTTCATACTAAGGTATGAGCACTACAGTTGGAATTTTATGAAAACTGATTCACACTAGACTGAAAAACAGACCATCGCATAATGTCATGTCAACATCACATTAGCGTGTATTCACACTGGAAATAACAACATGTCACATCACATCAATCCACTTAGGCCAGTATCGAATGATGAAAGTGAGCTTACGAGGTACTATCTGTGTCACAGATAGAGTATAGTATTGGAATTGTGGAACTAACGATGATGACGTTTATTAATTCCATGCGGATATTCTTGATTAATTTTCTGAGGCAAAGTGCTAAGGAGTGAAACAACATTTCAAAACGTCGACATTTATTTGATAGCGGAAATATATGAATATATACACATCAGACAATATTTATGAGGGAATAAAACAGAGCCTGCTTACCTTATCCTTTATGTTTTTTACGTAGCAAATAACTTCATAAGCAACTGCATTTTTATCCTTTCTGCAAAGCTGACTTTTTCATGTAAATATGTTATTTAATGAAAATTTCATCAACCTATATTCTTATATATAGACAGTGTAGGTGTAGGCTCTTTCTGTTACTGTGAAACCTAAATCATTTTTCATTTTCAGATATCACTCAATAGAAAAAATATTCAGTTCGTCACGAAAAATTTGCAATTTGTTACGAAATTAAAATAAAATCATAACATAAAAATTAAGAAGACAAAGAAGCACAACTTCCACGCCTACAAAGTGAGGGAGTGTGGCGAAGCTAAGGATAACTCCCGGTGTTAGCACCCTCCACCAATGTCACCTTCAAAAATTCCTTGGTGGTGACGTGACGTGATGCTTCATGCCGCTGATGGTCTGTGGGAATGCCGCCATTTGAAATGCATTGTGGAGGGTCTTGATGTGACAATAAGTGTGAATTAGCCTTCACGTGAAAAAATACCTGTATTTGTAAATCACACAAGTATCGCACATCCTAATTTTTCGTGGTCGAATTTTGCGAATAAAGTGCGTCTTATATTATGACAAAATACGGTAATTCTTAATCTCTTGGAGATTTCTGATATAACTGCCCACACCATAGATATTCCTATGTATACTTTTGGCACGGAGGTTAGAAAGTAGGGAAATGGCCTCGTGTATGTTGAGAATACGCTTTGGTTGAAGTCAGGGGGCAGGACAGTATGTCATCTTACTAAGACGAAAACAAAAGTTTCTGCCTTAAAACCCTACATGAAATTTGCTGTATCCATTTAAAGCCTTTGAATTGACAGTCATGTCCGAGTATGTACTTAGATACAACACGTTTTTGTGGAGAAAAACTCATAAACAGATGAGAAATTAATTTGTTGATGTAAAATTTTATTTGTTAAGCATTGACTAAATCACAGCAAATTCAGGTCGAATTATTAGCTGTAATAGTTTACAGTACCAACAGCACACAGTCCTTCTGATCATCTTATCACCAAAATATACGACTTTCAGAATGTAAGCACTGAAATGACAATTTTTAATCAAACGAACACAACAGTACTGTATAAAAATTATTGATTGAACTCAGGTACAAACTCAAAAGCTTACGTTTGACATCAAGGAATGCTTATCTTTTTCTCTCTTACATAATTGGCTCTAAATTAGGATTTATACAGGAAAATGAAAAAGCTTTGAGGATTTGTATAATAGTCTGTTTCTCATATTCCAATTCATATTGTGGTTAGAACAACAAGCATTAAAATGAAAATGGAAAGCAAATCGAACGTGAAGCGACAGAAAAGAGAAAATTACATCAACATTTCAATAAAATGAATGAAAGATAGCATGATGTAGAGTGTGGGGAACTGTAGTGACAATCATTGCTAGATGGCACAGGCTACTCATAGTTTCATGTTAGTTTGTCTTGGCTTTAGTTCTTTTTGTGATGTTCAGTGTAGTGGACATTCCTTCAGGGAGCAGTGCACTGCCCCATATGTTGTACAGCCACACAGATCAGTAGATGATGGTGGCACTGTCGACACCTGCAGGCATTCAGCAGCACACAGTAACACGTCACACTAGGATCTGAAATGTTAGGAAATAATTTCTTCAAAGGTTTCGAAATAAAAATTTTGGTTGAAATAATTTTGATCATTAATACCATCAGGATGCTGCCTCTAACTGCCGAAAATTTCATGTTCCTCCAGAATGCTGAGGTATCTACTTTTTGGATTGTTATGCAAAATTTTCAGATTATGAACTGTTTCCTTCGTTTTCATTTGTTAAATGATCATCAAATGCTGTTTTATTGCAGGTATACAAGGTGTTTCATAATTAATGTCACACACTTGTAGAGGTTGTAGAGGGGACTTAGTAGATCATGCTTTAAATAAGAATCCATGTCCAGAAAGGTCATCCAATCAAGCTACAGAGCGTCAAAGTTATATGCGTGAGCGCCTATAAATATATGAATATACAGGGTGATTACATGATGATGTTGCAGACGTTTTGGGATGATTGAAGACAGATAAATGTATCAATTTGAGGTAAGGGTTCCTATCCCAGAAACGACCAAGTTGAAAGTTGTAAGTGAAAACTGTCTCATACCTCTGACAGTGGAATACATATACTGATGCTGTTGCATCATTAATGGATTAAAGTTAAGTGTTCCACCAGCTACGTCCGTTTTTCTAAATTCTAATATCCCTGTCCTGTTCCAGACCTCATTCCAGCCTGCGTGAGCTAAAATGCGTGCCTTTCGGCTTCCTCTAATAACATGGTGTTGGCTCTCCTGCCAACCCACAACAGTATCGGTATGGATCAAAACAAGAGAAAATTTCCTTTAAACATGGACTCTAAAACGCATACCTTTACAGGTATGTGCGCTACTTCAATACAGGAGGTATGTTTCACACTAGCAAAGATGTACAAGAGCTCATATCTTCTCAAGTGTGCCTTTTAGAACCCATCTTTACTGAACAATTTCTCTTATTCTGGTCTATTTTACCATACCTGAAAGTTGCCTTCCCTACAATCTTAGCAACAACAGCACCAGTATATGTATTCCACTGTCAGAGGTAACAGAACAGATTTCGCTTATAAATTTCAACTCGTTCGTTTCCGGGACAGGGACCTTTACCTCAAATTGTTACATTTATGCTTCTTCATCGTCCTAGGAAGTCTGTACCATCATCACACAATCACCCTGTATATACACTGCTGGCCGTTAAAATTGCTACACCAAGAAGAAATGCAGATGATCAACAGGTATTCATTGATTGGACAAATATATTATACTAGAACTGACATGTGATTACATTTTCACACAATTTGGGTGCATAAATCCTGAGAAATCAGTACCCAGAACAAACCACCTCTGGCCATAATAATGGCCTTGATACGCCTGGGCATTGAGTCAAACAGAGCTTGGATGGCGTGCACAGGAACAGCTGCCCATGCAGCTTCAACACGATACCACAGTTCATCAAGAGTAGTGACTGGCATACTGTGAGGAGCCAGTTGCTTGCCCACCATTGAATAGACGTTTTCAATTGGTGATAGATCTGGAGAATGTGTTGGCCAGGGCTGCAGTCGAACATTTTCAGTATCCAGAAAGGCCCTTGCAGGACCTGCAACTTGCGGTCGTGCATTGTCCTGCTGAAATGTAGGGTTTTGCAGGGATCAAATGAAAGGTAGAGCCATGGGTCATAACACATCTGAAATGTAATGTCCACTGTTCAAAGTGCCATCAATGCAAACAAGAGGTGATGGAGACGTGTAACCAATGGCACCCAATACCATCATGCCTTGTGATACGCCAATATGGCGATGACAAATACACACGTTGTAAGGTTCCCTGGCAGCACACACACACACACTATTAATAAACTAAAATTTAATTGTACTATATATGCCACTATGAAGCAATTTGTATATACTGTAATTATTTAACAAAAAATATTATTTAATTTTGTGTAAAGGACATTCGTTATTATTGTAATATTTTCTGTAGTAATATTCTCGATGTATTTATCATTGTAATATTTCTATACTCATAATGTAATTGCGAAATGTGTCAATATCTGCGATAACAAAAATGTAAAATTCGGCCACAGAGGAAAATAATGTTGTAAGATTACAAAGAGATGTTAATGGTCAGCAATAATATAAATAACACTGCATGGTGTGCGTTCTTTGTCGTCTTCCTCGAGAGCTGAGAGAGAGAGAGGAACCAGTGACGTAGCATTTTATGAATGGGTAGACTTCATTTGTCTGTATCTAGATTTAGCCGCCATTAGAGGAGAAATTACAAACTAATGTAAGTTGAATTATTGTTGTGGTCTAAATACATTATAATTTATCAAAAGTATATATTACTAATGTAAATTAGCTTGCCCATGTCATCTATAATATTTCTTTAAAGAATTTTCAGCATTTTTAGCAATGATCGCTTTTCTTCCTGGGCTGTGCCACGACCGAACGATTTGCAGCGGCGGCACATTTAAAAAATTGTTCCGCTAAGAAAAATTAACCAAACCCGTAAATTGGGAGCAGATAAAAATTAGCAGTGAATTAAGAAAATGTTTTTCTTTTACAGCGGTCCTGGGACTGACGGAATTTATTACTAGTTTCACATTTGTGCATTCATAGGCGGATAGTTAACATTGAAATTTAACAATTTGTTGGTTCTTTCGAATAACTTAAATGTATAGTGAAGTGTGTTTTATCAATGATAATTAAACGTCGGCTTGGCAATATTTAACCATTTTCTGCTAATAGAGACAGTCTTGTGTTCCATAGCTAACGCCGGGAAAGAATTCAGTGAATATTTAAAAAAAAACCACTGCATTTAGAAAATGTGTGCCAAGGCCGAATTATGTAAAGGATTTAATTCTCAACTAAATATTCTTAATCAGTTAATATGAATTTATCAGCATGAGAGGGTTGACTAAGTTCACGTAATTTTAAATGTACTTAATTCTGTCTAAATGAATTTTTATTACCACACGTAAATAAGGGGTTCTACAACAAAGTTCGTACTGAAAGAAAGAAGGAAAAAATAACAAAAAAAATTATAAAAAAGGTAACTATTTAATTTTTTAAAAATTTAATTTCATTAAATTGGCGCCCAACAACGTGGGGCTCGAATATGCAGTGGCCACAATATACCCATGAGATAACTAGGGAATAATTGTAGTCGAACTTTGTTGGAGAACAATTAATATTTTTTCATGTATTGTATGTATTGCCTAACCAATATTGTGAGGTATTACCTGTATATGATTTTTTGCATGAGAACACTATATACCCAGAGGCAAGCTGAAGAAGAGAGCTCATTATATCAAAAAATTAATTACCTACCACAATACCAGGGGGCAGCTGCACCCAAGATAGATCACCAAAAGATAAAGCTACAATGTAGTTGTCCTGTGGGTAGTAAAGTAGCCTCAGTGCAGTGTTCTCGGATCATTAGTGGTGTGCTTGTTGTTAGTGTTCTTTGTTTGAAAAATAACAGGACATTTGAGTAGTTAGTCATTGTAGTATATAATAGGTGTGTTTCAACAAACGATCATTTCTTGTATGTTTTGTCAGTGAAACCTGAGTGTTAGTATATTTTTTCAGATTTTGTTGACTATGGTTAGATTGTGTAGTCAGAAAGATATAAACATGGATAATGAACAACAGTTAGCAAGCAGTGATACCGAGTTAGAAAGTGGGGCACAAAGTAATGTTAGAGGCGTAGTTCAGCAAGTACAATGTGAGAATCTGGGGGCAGAAGGGCAAGAAATGTTGCCACTGCCAGCCAGTGATTCAGTTGATAGTAGAAATACTGTACCACCCACGAGCACTAGACACGGACCAGAGAGTGGTGAGGTGTCAGAAGTGCAGTCATTAAGGGTTATGTTCGAGCGCATGCTCAATTTCCAAGCTGAATTTGCACGTATGCAAGCAGAACGCGATAGAGAACGTGATGCTAAACAAGCAGAGCGTGATCGACGCCTGCATGAGAGAGACTTGCAGTTAATGCAATCTTTGGAAGCTATGCAAAGTGAGATTGTTAGTTTGAGACAAAACTATGAAACCATACCTAAAGCGGTGCATGAACTGAGTGAAAGAGTAGATAGTATCCAAGTGGCTAACGCCAGTATTGTAGATGAAATTAGTGTACTGGCTAACAGGATGGAACAATTAGAAATTGACACAAGTCAAGTAATTGATCAGAAAATGTCCGAACAAGTGCACAAAATTGAAAACGAATTTATAAAAAAAATAGACGAGAAGGTGCACGCCGCGATTGAGGCCAAAGACGTGGGCTCCAATGCGGAAGTGCAGGACCTAAAAAAGGCGGTGCACACTGACATTCCGCTGTGGAGGCGGAATGTCAACCGCCGGTCTTGCGGAGCTGGAAAACAGCTTGCTACACGGCGACGCACAGGCGTGGGTCCAACAATGATAGGCATATAAGTACAGCAGTGAAAAATTGCGACTGCGAGACAGAACAGGCAACCAATGTTAGCGAAACAAACAAATGTCACTCCAAAATAGTGATTGAAGAAAGCCTGATTAGATACCGACAGTTTCAGATCTTTACAACGGAGAAGAAATCTGTTTACCCTGTTGTGTTTATCAAGGGATTTAGAAACATTTTGCCTAGCGTTTGGAGTCATACACAGAAAATACAGTTCGTTATGTCTTACATACAAGGAGATGCTGCATTATGGGCAACCGAAGCAGCTGACAGTTGCGACACATATGAGCAATTTGAAAAGGCATTCTTGGCCAAATATTGGTCAACATGTATTCAGGAGAGATTACGGAAAGAAGTATATAATCCAGAGCCGTATTCTCCACGATTAGGTAATTTGCGAAAATATTTTGAGAAGTACATTAATAAGACCCGTTATTGGGACGAGCAGATTTCATCCTGGGATTTGATCAGACTTTTGAAATCACACTTGCCGATACACGTAAAGGAAAAACTTATACACGTACCAGAGAACGACATGGAACATTTCTTGTCTGTTCTGGACTCAATTGACCTGATTCAGGAGGATGTTAAGGCAGCCTCCGAACAGGCTAGAAGTAACGGAAACGGTTACAGAAATTGTCGAAATAACACGCCTCCACCAAATAATGGAAACGGCGGAGGTAACAATAGGAGACAAGATTATGTACAAAACGGGAATAGAGGTAGAGACCGGAACGGCAATAGTCCGCCGGTGAATAATGACCGGAAAAGGAGGTCAGAGGACCGACATGAAACAGGCCCACGAAGCAATAGTAGATGGAAAAATGCCAGGGGGCCGTGGAACACTTAATACCTATAACGATGCAAACCGAACTTGGCCACAGAACCAGGGGCCCAGTCCGGACCGGCAAAACAGTGAAAGATATGACAATAACCGACCGCCACCACAAAATGCGCCAATTGCGCAACCGTGGCGGCCGACGCAACACAACTTACACATAGTGGAGGTCAGCGACACAGAGCAGCCACACCCATCCACCAGTAATAATCCAACAAACTAGATTCAGCCGAGATACTCTCTCCATCGTCGGCTGAGGTTTGGAATGAGAGCAGCCCGACACAGAACAAAACATCGGGAATCTGTATCCCCAGGTATAATGACAGGGTAGAGATGGGACATGAATTAATAACTGAACCACCCACGTGCATAAAGGAGCACAAAGACAAAGTACAAGCGATAATAGAGATCAAAATTAACAATATTGATGTGCAAGCAATCGTAGATACAGGTGCTACTGTCAGTGTCATGAGTATGGACTTATTCAGAGTACTGGGGAAAGAAAAGCGTGTGCTGACTTTCCTGTGAGCAGTTGCAAAGTCACTGGAGCCATCAGTGCACAGCGACAAATAATTAAACTCCAAGTGCGGCTAGAGATGTATATAGGGGGAGAAGCCATAGCGTGCTCATTCCTGGTAGTAAAGGGTTTAAAGGTAGCCTGCATTTTGGGGGTAGATTTTTTGAGAGAAAGGGACGCAGTAATCGACCTTTCTCGGGGAAAACTAAGTTTGATGAACGCGGGTAGGAGGATAGAATTGTCCTTGCTCAGATCTGAAGAGGTCCCTGTGCCTAATTTTAATGCTATTAACATAAAATGTAGGAATCAGTGGCTACTACATTTAGACAGTCATTCTCTAGGATGAAATCTCTATTATCCAGACGTACAAGGTGATCAATTAAAAGCAAATGTGGACGCACTTGTGAACAAAGTATCACAGTCCGAAAATTTGAACTCAATGCAACAGCAGGATTTGGTACAGTTATTATCTAACTAATGCAGATGTATTTTCAGAACGAACAGGAATTGTTAAGGGATATCAATACAATATCGAGGTGAAGCCTCACAAAACCTACTGTCGAGCCTCATACTCCATTCCTTAGTCCAAGTAGGAAATAGTAGCTATCTCTTAGCAGATCCCAAATCAGGGAGAGTACGGGAACTGTATCCGCGTAAGGATGTGAAAATATTCCTACAGTAAATGACTAATAGTCCTATGTGTTATGTGTAAAAAAAGGGACACCATTCTTTTGAAAATGAATGAACATCAATGATGTGTGACCTGTAGAGATAATGTACTAGTGTAGAAGTATTTAGTTATAAGAATATGATTGCTTTCTCTTTTGTTTATGAATATTTGTGTTACGTCTTCTTTTAATTACTGTTAGCTTAAACATGCTCTAAATGTCTGCACAGATAACCTGATTAGTGCAATTATTTGTAGTGTTAAATTGTGACAGGAGGAACATTTTAGTAGTGATTAGTTTGTGTGCTGCATAATATTCTATATGTGTGTCAAACTTGAAATATTTCTTGGTACAATCTTTTCTATTATACATATATACATATACACTCCTGGAAATTGAAATAAGAACACCGTGCATTCATTGTCCCAGGGAGGGGAAACTTTATTGACACATTCCTGGGGTCAGATACATCACATGATCACACTGACAGAACCACAGGCACATAGACACAGGCAACAGAGCATGCATAATGTCGGCACTAGTACAGTGTATATCCACCTTTCGCAGCAATGCAGGCTGCTATTCTCCCATGGAGACGATCGTAGAGATGCTGGATGTAGTCCTGTGGAACGGTTTGCCATGCCATTTCCACCGGGCGCCTCAGTTGGACCAGCGTTCGTGCTGGACGTGCAGACCGCGTGAGACGACGTTTCATCCAGTCCCAAACATGCTCAATGGGGGACAGATCCGGAGATCTTGCTGGCCATGGTAGTTGACTTACACCTTCTAGAGCACGTTGGGTGGCACGGGATACATGCGGACGTGCATTGTCCTGTTGGAACAGCAAGTTCCCTTGCCGGTCTAGGAATGGTAGAACGATGGGTTCGATGACGGTTTGGATGTACCGTGCACTATTCAGTGTCCCCTCGACGGTCACCAGTGGTGTACGGCCAGTGTAGGAGATCGCTCCCCACACCATGATGCCGGGTGTTGGCCCTGTGTGCCTCGGTCGTATGCAGTCCTGATTGTGGCGCTCACCTGCACGGCGCCAAACACGCATACGACCATCATTGGCACCAAGGCAGAAGCGACTCTCATCGCTGAAGACGACATGTCTCCATTCGTCCCTCCATTCACGCCTGTCGCGACACCACTGGAGGCGGGCTGCACGATGTTGGGGCGTGAGCGGAAGACGGCCTAACGGTGTGCGGGACCGTAGCCCAGCTTCATGGAGACGGTTGCGAATGGTCCTCGCCGATACCCCAGGAGCAACAGTGTCCCTAATTTGCTGGGAAGTGGCGGTGCGGTCCCCTACGGCACTGCGTAGGATCCTACGGTCTTGGCGTGCATCCGTGCGTCGCTGCGGTCCGGTCCCAGGTCGACGGGCACGTGCACCTTCCGCCGACCACTGGCGACAACATCGATGTACTGTGGAGACCTCACGCCCCACGTGTTGAGCAATTCGGCGGTACGTCCACCCGGCCTCCCGCATGCCCACTATACGCCCTCGCTCAAAGTCCGTCAACTGCACATATGGTTCACGTCCACGCTGTCGCGGCATGCTACCAGTGTTAAAGACTGCGATGGAGCTCCGTATGCCACGGAAAACTGGCTGGCACTGACGGCGGCGGTGCACAAATGCTGCGCAGCTAGCGCCATTCGACGGCCAACACCGCGGTTCCTGGTGTGTCCGCTGTGCCGTGCGTGTGATCATTGCTTGTACAGCCCTCTCGCAGTGTCCAGAGCAAGTATGGTGGGTCTGACACACCGGTGTCAATGTGTTCTTTTTTCCATTTCCAGGAGTGTATATATATATATATATATATATATATGTGTGTGTGTGTGTGTGTGTGTGTGTGTGTGTGTGTGTGTGTGTGTGTGTTTGTGTGTGTGTGTGTGTTTAGCTGTCAGATTGACAGATTCGAACCCAGAATAATATCAATAATATGAGACCCTGAGAACTTTATTTTCAAACCAGTGTTATCAAAGAGAGTAATGCACCCAGTAGTGACCCAAGGGCACCATGGGAGGCAAACTTGTTGCAAATTTAAGTAGCGCAAGATTACGCACAAAGAAGCTTCAATTGAAGCATGTGCAGATCCAATCAGTAAAAAGGAGCTAGCCTGATACAGTCCAAGTCAATTTTAGCCTACAGAGACTACACTGTAGTTACGTAGGACCTTGCAAGTAAAGTGAGACATAATTTCAAAGGAGTTATTGAACAATATGCCTGAATCCGGCTGGAATGCACAAATAAAATCTACTCGAACATAAATATAGATGATTTTTGGGCAAACTAATACGAAATTTTAATACTTGTTACCGTGTACACAATTATCACACACCTTGGTAAAGAGCAAACAAAGAAGTTAGGAATGTGCTGTTACAAAAAATTGCACAACTGACATTGTAAATGAAAAAACTTAAACAAAAGTGCAGTATTGTGTGGCAGAGACAGACAGTGACTGTTAAACCTGCAGCAATACGTCACGAGGTTGTTTTGAACAAGCAATAAGAAACTGTATCATCGCCGTGTGTGCAAGTGGACAAGGAACTAGCACGACACGAACAGTGAGCCGATAACAGACAGTGGACCAAGTTAGTGTCAAACTATAACTCTTTGTGTGTCAAGGGACGCTAGGAAAGCGCATTGACTACAGAGATACATTTTGTCCTAAGGTGAAAACTTGCGTGTGACTAATGACAAGTCATGACATGGTGAAAATATATTGTGTGCCCATAAAACGTGTGACTGTGACAACGAAACATTGTGCAAACCAGACTAGTGAAGGTGTACTGAATAATAACTGCCAATAACTGTGTGCGTTTTTTTCCCACAGCAGGAAAAATGCCCACAAGGATAGTACACTGTTTGTGAACTTGTTGCATGTTTGCTGGAGCACTGCAAGAAGATGTCACACGGGCGAGCTGATATACAACGCGCATCTGGCTACCTCAGCCATGCAGCGGCCGCAGCAGCCCGTAGCAGACCAGACAGCCACACGCCTCTCCGCGCCGTAGCTGTCAACACCGGGGGCGGTGACCTACACGGAGCCGACGCGCCGCGCCGAGCGCCGCTCAACAATCACTCCGCACCACTCACTAACTACAGCATTACTGATATATTCCAAAATATTTACACAAACTGCATAACATGTCAATGAACTCGATTTTTGATAAATATTGAACATTTATTATGCATACCCGTAAATTGACAAGAGAAAATGAACACTAACAATTGTAGGACATGGATTTGTAACACGTAGGTAGTGGGAACATTATGAAAAGCGACGTTGTGCTAAATGATTTCAAAAAACTAAGTGATATATCCTAGGACAAGTGACCTTGCAGTATATCCCAAAAATAATAATAACGAGTTGTTAATCACACACAACAAGCTTTTGTAGAACTGTATGTGACTGTGATATTATGTAACTGTTGATGACAAACTGCTAAATCAATTCAAAAGAATGACTGTTAAAGAGACAAGATTAATCATGAACCAACTGGGATGGCTGGGCTCCGGCACAGTTTTGCCCAGGTTTCCTGTCTGCCTTCGCCCAAATGGGGGAGCCATGAACATATATAACCCTGGGACTAATTAAAGGAGCCATTCCATATAAAAAATACAGAATTGTAAAGAACGTTACTGGCACCATTGTGTCAAAGTATAGAAACTCTTTGCCAAATGCTGCCAGGGGGCAATGTAACGTTCCCTGGCAGCACACACACACACTATTAATAAACTAAAATTTAATTGTACTATATATGCCGCTATGAAGCAATTTGTATATACTGTAATTATTTAACAAAAAATATTATTTAATTTTGTGTAAAGGACATTCATTATTATTGTAATATTTTTTGTAGTAATATTCTCGATGTATTTATCATTGTAATATTTCTATATTCATAATGTAATTGCGAAATGTGTCGATATCTGCGATAGCAAAACTGTAAAATTCGGCCACAGAGGAAAATAATGTTGTAGGATTACAAAGAGATGTTAATGGTCAGCAATAATATAAATAACACTGCATGGTGTGCGTTCTTTGTCGTCTTCCTCGAGAGCTGAGAGAGAGAGGAACCTGTGACATAGCATTTTATGAATGGGTAGACTTCATTTGTCTGTATCTAGATTTAGCCGCCATTAGAGAAGAAATTACAAACTAATGTAAGTTGAATTATTGTTGTGGTCTAAATACATTATAATTTATCAAAAGTGTATATTACTAATGTAAATTAGCTTGCCCATGTCATCTATAATATTTCTTTAAAGAATTTTCAGCATTTTTAGCAATGATCGCTGGTGTTGCTGGGCTGTGCCACAACCGAACGATTTGCAGCAGCGGCACATTTAAAAAATTGTTCCGCTAAGAAAAATAAACGAAACCCGTAAATCGGGAGCAGATAAAAATTAGCAGTGAATTAAGAAAATGTTTTTCTTTTACAGCGATCCTGAGACTGGCGGAATTTATTACTAGTTTCACATTTGTGCATTCATAGGCGGATAGTTAACATTGAAATTTAACAATTTGTTGGTTCTTTCGAATAACTTAAATGTATAGTGAAGTGTGTTTTATCAATGATAATTAAACGTCGGCTTGGCAATATTTAACCATTTTCTGCTAATAGAGACAGTCTTGTGTTCCATAGCTAACGCCGGGAAAGAATTCAGTGAATATTTTAAAAAAAACCACTGCATTTAGAAAATGTGTGCCAAGGCCGAATTATGTAAAGGATTTAATTCTCAACTAAATATTCTTAATCAGTTAATATGAATTTATCAGCATGAGAGGGTTGACTAAGTTCACGTAATTTTAAATGTACTTAATTCTGTCTAAATGAATTTTTATTACCACACGTAAATAAGGGGTTCTACAACAAAGTTCGTACTGAAAGAAAGAAGGAAAAAATAACAAAAAAAATTATAAAAAAGGTAACTATTTAATTTTTTAAAAATTTAATTTCATTAAATTGGCGCCCAACAACGTGGGGCTCGAATATGCAGTGGCCACAATATACCCATGAGATAACTAGGGAATAATTGTAGTCGAACTTTGTTGGAGAACAATTAATATTTTTTCATGTATTGTATGTATTGCCTAACCAATATTGTGAGGTATTACCTGTATATGATTTTTTGCATGAGAACACTATATACCCAGAGGCAAGCTGAAGAAGAGAGCTCATTATATCAAAAAATTAATTACCTACCACAATACCAGGGGGCAGCTGCACCCAAGATAGATCACCAAAAGATAAAGCTACAATGTAGTTGTCCTGTGGGTAGTAAAGTAGCCTCAGTGCAGTGTTCTCGGATCATTAGTGGTGTGCTTGTTGTTAGTGTTCTTTGTTTGAAAAATAACAGGACATTTGAGTAGTTAGTCATTGTAGTATATAATAGGTGTGTTTCAACAAACGATCATTTCTTGTATGTTTTGTCAGTGAAACCTGAGTGTTAGTATATTTTTTCAGATTTTGTTGACTATGGTTAGATTGTGTAGTCAGAAAGATATAAACATGGATAATGAACAACAGTTAGCAAGCAGTGATACCGAGTTAGAAAGTGGGGCACAAAGTAATGTTAGTGGCGTAGTTCAACAAGTACAATGTGAGAATCTGGGGGCAGAAGGGCAAGAAATGTTGCCACTGCCAGCCAGTGATTCAGTTGATAGTAGAAATACTGTACCACCCACGAGCACTAGACACGGACCAGAGAGTGGTGAGGTGTCAGAAGTGCAGTCATTAAGGGTTATGTTCGAGCGCATGCTCAATTTCCAAGCTGAATTTGCACGTATGCAAGCAGAACGCGATAGAGAACGTGATGCTAAACAAGCAGAGCGTGATCGACGCCTGCATGAGAGAGACTTGCAGTTAATGCAATCTTTGGAAGCTATGCAAAGTGAGATTGTTAGTTTGAGACAAAACTATGAAACCATACCTAAAGCGGTGCATGAACTGAGTGAAAGAGTAGATAGTATCCAAGTGGCTAACGCCAGTATTGTAGATGAAATTAGTGTACTGGCTAACAGGATGGAACAATTAGAAATTGACACAAGTCAAGTAATTGATCAGAAAATGTCCGAACAAGTGCACAAAATTGAAAACGAATTTATAAAAAAAATAGACGAGAAGGTGCACGCCGCGATTGAGGCCAAAGACGTGGGCTCCAATGCGGAAGTGCAGGACCTAAAAAAGGCGGTGCACACTGACATTCCGCTGTGGAGGCGGAATGTCAACCGCCGGTCTTGCGGAGCTGGAAAACAGCTTGCTACACGGCGACGCACAGGCGTGGGTCCAACAATGATAGGCATATAAGTACAGCAGTGAAAAATTGCGACTGCGAGACAGAACAGGCAACCAATGTTAGCGAAACAAACAAATGTCACTCCAAAATAGTGATTGAAGAAAGCCTGATTAGATACCGACAGTTTCAGATCTTTACAACGGAGAAGAAATCTGTTTACCCTGTTGTGTTTATCAAGGGATTTAGAAACATTTTGCCTAGCGTTTGGAGTCATACACAGAAAATACAGTTCGTTATGTCTTACATACAAGGAGATGCTGCATTATGGGCAACCGAAGCAGCTGACAGTTGCGACACATATGAGCAATTTGAAAAGGCATTCTTGGCCAAATATTGGTCAACATGTATTCAGGAGAGATTACGGAAAGAAGTATATAATCCAGAGCCGTATTCTCCACGATTAGGTAATTTGCGAAAATATTTTGAGAAGTACATTAATAAGACCCGTTATTGGGACGAGCAGATTTCATCCTGGGATTTGATCAGACTTTTGAAATCACACTTGCCGATACACGTAAAGGAAAAACTTATACACGTACCAGAGAACGACATGGAACATTTCTTGTCTGTTCTGGACTCAATTGACCTGATTCAGGAGGATGTTAAGGCAGCCTCCGAACAGGCTAGAAGTAACGGAAACGGTTACAGAAATTGTCGAAATAACACGCCTCCACCAAATAATGGAAACGGCGGAGGTAACAATAGGAGACAAGATTATGTACAAAACGGGAATAGAGGTAGAGACCGGAACGGCAATAGTCCGCCGGTGAATAATGACCGGAAAAGGAGGTCAGAGGACCGACATGAAACAGGCCCACGAAGCAATAGTAGATGGAAAAATGCCAGGGGGCCGTGGAACACTTAATACCTATAACGATGCAAACCGAACTTGGCCACAGAACCAGGGGCCCAGTCCGGACCGGCAAAACAGTGAAAGATATGACAATAACCGACCGCCACCACAAAATGCGCCAATTGCGCAACCGTGGCGGCCGACGCAACACAACTTACACATAGTGGAGGTCAGCGACACAGAGCAGCCACACCCATCCACCAGTAATAATCCAACAAACTAGATTCAGCCGAGATACTCTCTCCATCGTCGGCTGAGGTTTGGAATGAGAGCAGCCCGACACAGAACAAAACATCGGGAATCTGTATCCCCAGGTATAATGACAGGGTAGAGATGGGACATGAATTAATAACTGAACCACCCACGTGCATAAAGGAGCACAAAGACAAAGTACAAGCGATAATAGAGATCAAAATTAACAATATTGATGTGCAAGCAATCGTAGATACAGGTGCTACTGTCAGTGTCATGAGTATGGACTTATTCAGAGTACTGGGGAAAGAAAAGCGTGTGCTGACTTTCCTGTGAGCAGTTGCAAAGTCACTGGAGCCATCAGTGCACAGCGACAAATAATTAAACTCCAAGTGCGGCTAGAGATGTATATAGGGGGAGAAGCCATAGCGTGCTCATTCCTGGTAGTAAAGGGTTTAAAGGTAGCCTGCATTTTGGGGGTAGATTTTTTGAGAGAAAGGGACGCAGTAATCGACCTTTCTCGGGGAAAACTAAGTTTGATGAACGCGGGTAGGAGGATAGAATTGTCCTTGCTCAGATCTGAAGAGGTCCCTGTGCCTAATTTTAATGCTATTAACATAAAATGTAGGAATCAGTGGCTACTACATTTAGACAGTCATTCTCTAGGATGAAATCTCTATTATCCAGACGTACAAGGTGATCAATTAAAAGCAAATGTGGACGCACTTGTGAACAAAGTATCACAGTCCGAAAATTTGAACTCAATGCAACAGCAGGATTTGGTACAGTTATTATCTAACTAATGCAGATGTATTTTCAGAACGAACAGGAATTGTTAAGGGATATCAATACAATATCGAGGTGAAGCCTCACAAAACCTACTGTCGAGCCTCATACTCCATTCCTTAGTCCAAGTAGGAAATAGTAGCTATCTCTTAGCAGATCCCAAATCAGGGAGAGTACGGGAACTGTATCCGCGTAAGGATGTGAAAATATTCCTACAGTAAATGACTAATAGTCCTATGTGTTATGTGTAAAAAAAGGGACACCATTCTTTTGAAAATGAATGAACATCAATGATGTGTGACCTGTAGAGATAATGTACTAGTGTAGAAGTATTTAGTTATAAGAATATGATTGCTTTCTCTTTTGTTTATGAATATTTGTGTTACGTCTTCTTTTAATTACTGTTAGCTTAAACATGCTCTAAATGTCTGCACAGATAACCTGATTAGTGCAATTATTTGTAGTGTTAAATTGTGACAGGAGGAACATTTTAGTAGTGATTAGTTTGTGTGCTGCATAATATTCTATATGTGTGTCAAACTTGAAATATTTCTTGGTACAATCTTTTCTATTATACATATATACATATACACTCCTGGAAATTGAAATAAGAACACCGTGCATTCATTGTCCCAGGGAGGGGAAACTTTATTGACACATTCCTGGGGTCAGATACATCACATGATCACACTGACAGAACCACAGGCACATAGACACAGGCAACAGAGCATGCATAATGTCGGCACTAGTACAGTGTATATCCACCTTTCGCAGCAATGCAGGCTGCTATTCTCCCATGGAGACGATCGTAGAGATGCTGGATGTAGTCCTGTGGAACGGTTTGCCATGCCATTTCCACCTGGCGCCTCAGTTGGACCAGCGTTCGTGCTGGACGTGCAGACCGCGTGAGACGACGTTTCATCCAGTCCCAAACATGCTCAATGGGGGACAGATCCGGAGATCTTGCTGGCCATGGTAGTTGACTTACACCTTCTAGAGCACGTTGGGTGGCACGGGATACATGCGGACGTGCATTGTCCTGTTGGAACAGCAAGTTCCCTTGCCGGTCTAGGAATGGTAGAACGATGGGTTCGATGACGGTTTGGATGTACCGTGCACTATTCAGTGTCCCCTCGACGGTCACCAGTGGTGTACGGCCAGTGTAGGAGATCGCTCCCCACACCATGATGCCGGGTGTTGGCCCTGTGTGCCTCGGTCGTATGCAGTCCTGATTGTGGCGCTCACCTGCACGGCGCCAAACACGCATACGACCATCATTGGCACCAAGGCAGAAGCGACTCTCATCGCTGAAGACGACATGTCTCCATTCGTCCCTCCATTCACGCCTGTCGCGACACCACTGGAGGCGGGCTGCACGATGTTGGGGCGTGAGCGGAAGACGGCCTAACGGTGTGCGGGACCGTAGCCCAGCTTCATGGAGACGGTTGCGAATGGTCCTCGCCGATACCCCAGGAGCAACAGTGTCCCTAATTTGCTGGGAAGTGGCGGTGCGGTCCCCTACGGCACTGCGTAGGATCCTACGGTCTTGGCGTGCATCCGTGCGTCGCTGCGGTCCGGTCCCAGGTCGACGGGCACGTGCACCTTCCGCCGACCACTGGCGACAACATCGATGTACTGTGGAGACCTCACGCCCCACGTGTTGAGCAATTCGGCGGTACGTCCACCCGGCCTCCCGCATGCCCACTATACGCCCTCGCTCAAAGTCCGTCAACTGCACATATGGTTCACGTCCACGCTGTCGCGGCATGCTACCAGTGTTAAAGACTGCGATGGAGCTCCGTATGCCACGGAAAACTGGCTGGCACTGACGGCGGCGGTGCACAAATGCTGCGCAGCTAGCGCCATTCGACGGCCAACACCGCGGTTCCTGGTGTGTCCGCTGTGCCGTGCGTGTGATCATTGCTTGTACAGCCCTCTCGCAGTGTCCAGAGCAAGTATGGTGGGTCTGACACACCGGTGTCAATGTGTTCTTTTTTCCATTTC
Organism: Schistocerca cancellata; assembly: GCF_023864275.1. Classification (NCBI taxonomy): domain Eukaryota; kingdom Metazoa; phylum Arthropoda; class Insecta; order Orthoptera; family Acrididae; genus Schistocerca; species Schistocerca cancellata. Next base: position 432,833,884 of record NC_064626.1, on the reverse strand, counting down.
CAGGAGTGTATATATATATATATATATATATATATATGTGTGTGTGTGTGTGTGTGTGTGTGTGTGTGTGTGTGTGTGTGTGTGTGTTTGTGTGTGTGTGTGTGTTTAGCTGTCAGATTGACAGATTCGAACCCAGAATAATATCAATAATATGAGACCCTGAGAACTTTATTTTCAAACCAGTGTTATCAAAGAGAGTAATGCACCCAGTAGTGACCCAAGGGCACCATGGGAGGCAAACTTGTTGCAAATTTAAGTAGCGCAAGATTACGCACAAAGAAGCTTCAATTGAAGCATGTGCAGATCCAATCAGTAAAAAGGAGCTAGCCTGATACAGTCCAAGTCAATTTTAGCCTACAGAGACTACACTGTAGTTACGTAGGACCTTGCAAGTAAAGTGAGACATAATTTCAAAGGAGTTATTGAACAATATGCCTGAATCCGGCTGGAATGCACAAATAAAATCTACTCGAACATAAATATAGATGATTTTTGGGCAAACTAATACGAAATTTTAATACTTGTTACCGTGTACACAATTATCACACACCTTGGTAAAGAGCAAACAAAGAAGTTAGGAATGTGCTGTTACAAAAAATTGCACAACTGACATTGTAAATGAAAAAACTTAAACAAAAGTGCAGTATTGTGTGGCAGAGACAGACAGTGACTGTTAAACCTGCAGCAATACGTCACGAGGTTGTTTTGAACAAGCAATAAGAAACTGTATCATCGCCGTGTGTGCAAGTGGACAAGGAACTAGCACGACACGAACAGTGAGCCGATAACAGACAGTGGACCAAGTTAGTGTCAAACTATAACTCTTTGTGTGTCAAGGGACGCTAGGAAAGCGCATTGACTACAGAGATACATTTTGTCCTAAGGTGAAAACTTGCGTGTGACTAATGACAAGTCATGACATGGTGAAAATATATTGTGTGCCCATAAAACGTGTGACTGTGACAACGAAACATTGTGCAAACCAGACTAGTGAAGGTGTACTGAATAATAACTGCCAATAACTGTGTGCGTTTTTTTCCCACAGCAGGAAAAATGCCCACAAGGATAGTACACTGTTTGTGAACTTGTTGCATGTTTGCTGGAGCACTGCAAGAAGATGTCACACGGGCGAGCTGATATACAACGCGCATCTGGCTACCTCAGCCATGCAGCGGCCGCAGCAGCCCGTAGCAGACCAGACAGCCACACGCCTCTCCGCGCCGTAGCTGTCAACACCGGGGGCGGTGACCTACACGGAGCCGACGCGCCGCGCCGAGCGCCGCTCAACAATCACTCCGCACCACTCACTAACTACAGCATTACTGATATATTCCAAAATATTTACACAAACTGCATAACATGTCAATGAACTCGATTTTTGATAAATATTGAACATTTATTATGCATACCCGTAAATTGACAAGAGAAAATGAACACTAACAATTGTAGGACATGGATTTGTAACACGTAGGTAGTGGGAACATTATGAAAAGCGACGTTGTGCTAAATGATTTCAAAAAACTAAGTGATATATCCTAGGACAAGTGACCTTGCAGTATATCCCAAAAATAATAATAACGAGTTGTTAATCACACACAACAAGCTTTTGTAGAACTGTATGTGACTGTGATATTATGTAACTGTTGATGACAAACTGCTAAATCAATTCAAAAGAATGACTGTTAAAGAGACAAGATTAATCATGAACCAACTGGGATGGCTGGGCTCCGGCACAGTTTTGCCCAGGTTTCCTGTCTGCCTTCGCCCAAATGGGGGAGCCATGAACATATATAACCCTGGGACTAATTAAAGGAGCCATTCCATATAAAAAATACAGAATTGTAAAGAACGTTACTGGCACCATTGTGTCAAAGTATAGAAACTCTTTGCCAAATGCTGCCAGGGGGCAATGTAACGTTCCCTGGCAGCACACACACACACTATTAATAAACTAAAATTTAATTGTACTATATATGCCGCTATGAAGCAATTTGTATATACTGTAATTATTTAACAAAAAATATTATTTAATTTTGTGTAAAGGACATTCATTATTATTGTAATATTTTTTGTAGTAATATTCTCGATGTATTTATCATTGTAATATTTCTATATTCATAATGTAATTGCGAAATGTGTCGATATCTGCGATAGCAAAACTGTAAAATTCGGCCACAGAGGAAAATAATGTTGTAGGATTACAAAGAGATGTTAATGGTCAGCAATAATATAAATAACACTGCATGGTGTGCGTTCTTTGTCGTCTTCCTCGAGAGCTGAGAGAGAGAGGAACCTGTGACATAGCATTTTATGAATGGGTAGACTTCATTTGTCTGTATCTAGATTTAGCCGCCATTAGAGAAGAAATTACAAACTAATGTAAGTTGAATTATTGTTGTGGTCTAAATACATTATAATTTATCAAAAGTGTATATTACTAATGTAAATTAGCTTGCCCATGTCATCTATAATATTTCTTTAAAGAATTTTCAGCATTTTTAGCAATGATCGCTGGTGTTGCTGGGCTGTGCCACAACCGAACGATTTGCAGCAGCGGCACATTTAAAAAATTGTTCCGCTAAGAAAAATAAACGAAACCCGTAAATCGGGAGCAGATAAAAATTAGCAGTGAATTAAGAAAATGTTTTTCTTTTACAGCGATCCTGAGACTGGCGGAATTTATTACTAGTTTCACATTTGTGCATTCATAGGCGGATAGTTAACATTGAAATTTAACAATTTGTTGGTTCTTTCGAATAACTTAAATGTATAGTGAAGTGTGTTTTATCAATGATAATTAAACGTCGGCTTGGCAATATTTAACCATTTTCTGCTAATAGAGACAGTCTTGTGTTCCATAGCTAACGTCGGGAAAGAATTCAGTAAATATTTAAAAAAAAACCACTGCATTTAGAAAATGTGTGCCAAGGCCGAATTATGTAAAGGATTTAATTCTCAACTAAATATTCTTAATCAGTTAATATGAATTTATCAGCATGAGAGGGTTGACTAAGTTCACGTAATTTTAAATGTACTTAATTCTGTCTAAATGAATTTTTATTACCACACGTAAATAAGGGGTTCTACAACAAAGTTCGTACTGAAAGAAAGAAGGAAAAAATAACAAAAAAAAATTATAAAAAAAGTAACTATTTAATTTTTTTAAATTTAATTTCATTAAAGCTTCCAATGTGCGTTCACCGCGATGTCACCAGACATGGATGCGACCATCATGGTGCTGTAAACCGAACCTGGATTCATCCGAAAAAATGACGTTTTGCCATTATACACCCAGGTTCGTCGTTGAGTACACCATGGCAGGTGCTCCTGTCTGTGATGCAGCGTCAAGGGTAACCGCAGCCATGATCCCCAAGTTGATAGTCCATCCTGCTGCAAACGTCGTCGAACTGTTCGTGCACATGGTTGTTGTCTTGTAAATGTCCCCTTCTGTTGACTCAGGGATCGAGACGCGGCTGCACGATCCGTTACAGTGATGCAGATAAGATGTCTGTCATCTCGACTGCTAGTGATACGAGGCCGTTGGCATCCAGCACAGCATTCCGTATTACCCTTCTGAACCCACCAATTCCATATTCTGCTAACTGTCATTGGATCTCGCCCAAAGCGAGCAGCAATGTCGCGATACGATAAATCGCAATCGCGATAGGCTACAATCTGACCTTTATCAAAGTCAGAAACGTGATGGTACGCATTTCTCCTCCTTACACGTGGCATCACAACAATGTTTCACCAGGCAACGCCGCTCAACTGCTGTTTGTGTATGAGAAATCGGTTGGAAACTTCTCTCATGTCAGCACGTTGTAGGTGTTGCCACCGACGCCAGCCTTGTGTGAATGCTCTGAAAAGCTTATCATTTGCATATCACAGTATCTTCTTCCTGTCGGTTAAATTTCGTCATCTTCGTGGTGTAGCAATTTTAATGGCCAGTAGTGTACATACATTTACAGGCGCCAGCACCTTTTCTTTGATGCTTTGTAGTGTAGTTGGATGGCGTTTCAGGACTTGGATTCATCTGTAAAACTTGATCTACTAAGTTCCCTGTACAACCATTATCAGTGTGTAACATACATTGCGAAACATGCTGAATATGTGCTCTTTAGCTCTGGTTGGAAATTATGTCCCATCTGCCCAATACAAAAGCAATTACAATCATTATATGTGGTTTTATAAACCTCTGAATTCGAAAATATGCTGCACTGCAGGCCCATATTATGGCAAAGATGCATTTAGAATATGTTGTTAGTATGGAATCGTACTTTTAAATTTCATTTGTGAAATTAGTTTTCGATATATTGAGACAATTTGCCCCAATATTGCAACGTGACATATTCTGTTTTCTTGCTGTCTTCTGTCTGACGTTTATTTCCATGTGCTGTCATTCTCTTTTTTGTTTTTTTTGTACATTTTCGTTATGTATTTACCTTTATCTCAATTTACATTGGTTATTTGTTTAAGGATGTTGAATTGTTTATCTATTTCTCCTTGTGACAAAAGAAGCCGAGTCATATGATAAATCATCGAATTAAAGAAGGCTTTTTCATATTGCTGAAGATCACAGGAGTTGGCGTAGATCTGTGCTAATATATTTTCTATAAATGCCAGGCGAATGCTTATTGCCTTTTTTCTTTCTTGTTTTGTTATTATCAGGTGTAGAAAATTTATACTGCAATGTTTTTTTTCTATTTTTACTGTGAAATTAATCATTGATTGCATGGAGCTTATTGTTTGGACAAAATTATCAATGTAAATTTCCTGTCCTTTATAGAGAAAAGTATCACCATGTATATTTTAAAATAGATAGTGTTTTGTCTAAATAGTTCATGGATGAATTGCCAGATGTCGGTATCCATTGGGCACAATATTTTGTAAAAATGGCGATGTTACCATCATCCCGTGCACTGATGAACTGACTAATGTGGGGCTGGCAGCATGCTTTTATTTCCCCCTCCTTCTCCCCCTGTCAGCCATTCCATCAGTTATCAGCACCTAGCAATCCTAGCCTCACTGCTTCTGCTGGCCCAGGATTGCGTTTCAGGTTTGTGCCCAGGTGCATGCGCTGGTGGCACCTCTGTTGTTCCTCCACCTGTCCCTAAAATAAGTTCGTTGTCTAGTAGCTCAATCCTCTTCTTGACTATTTAATAGTGAGGTCCAATGCCTTGCTAAGTTCGTATCACTATCACAATTTGTCAGTGGTTCCCTTACTCGAATCTCAGTGACAGAGTCCCAGAATTTGGACATTTGTGTCAGAACCTCGGGGTGTGGTTACAGTCTATTCCATGCAATTTAGTCAGAGAAAGTCCTGCGAATCTCGATTTTTAGGCTGCTGCAATTTGGTATGATGCTGATGTTCTCGGCAATGATCTTCGACAGTACGCACTGTCTGACCTGTGTAAATCTTACCACAGTATCAGGGTATCTGACAGACTATGTATTTTCGTAGTCCAAGGCCATCTTTCATACTACCAACCAATGTTTTGGCTGAAGGAATTGCATGGAATGGACTATAACCGCACCAAGATTCTGACACAGATGTCAAAATTCTGGGACTGTGTCATTAAGGAATCTATTGAGATTCAAGTAAGGGAGCCACTGATAAATTGTAATACCAGGTACGTACTTAGCAAGGCATAGGACCCCACTGTTAGAATGCTCAAGAAGAGGAATGAGATACTAGATGCAAAATGACTTTGGTGGCAGGTGGAGGAACAGCGGAAGTACATGGGTATGAGCCTAGGACAGAACACTGGGTTGCCAGAAGCTATGGAGCTAGGGATGCCGGACATGAACGGCCGATGGAGTGGCCGATCAGAGGAAGAGGAGGAGGAGATAAAAGCGCGACGCCAGCACCCCATCAGTCACTTCATCAGTGCACCTAATGATGGCAAAATGATTGTTTGCCAAAATATTGTGCCTGTTGGATACCGACATCTGACATTCCACCATGAACTATTTCGACATAAAATACGCTGGGAGAAGCTGAAGAATCACATCAGATAGCGATTTGTTTAGGAATAGAGAATATGAAGAAAAAATAATTTTCCAAGTGATTAACGAAAATGTATGCTTGGCAGCATAACAAGAATTGTAACAAATATAAGCTAGCATGTAGCTACACATGACATTGAATCCTTATGCATTCTTAACAAAAAGTGGAGTATATTTCCACTGATCATCTTTGCTGTACTTGTCATCAACATTGGAAATGCAATAAGGCCACAACATCTAGTAGTAAACAATTTGCTATTTGAATGAACCAGCAAACTGGAAATGATCTCAAACACTTTACCTTGGTACTGTAAATATCAATAATGATGCAACGACAGTGAAAGCCTTCAAACTCCACCATGGGTTTGTGGCTAGAGTGAAAAATCAGTGAGATGGAAGGAAGTGTGAAACAGGTCAGATATCACCTCATGCAACACACACACACACACACACACACACACACACACACACACACACACACAACACTCACACACACACACACACACACACACACACACATATATATATATATATATATATATATATATATATGTGTGTGTGTGTGTGTGTGTGTGTGTGTGGGTGGGTGGGTGGGTGGGTGGGTGGGTTTGTAACAGGTTATTATTAATGTAGTAAATGGCTGCGAGTGAAATGAGCACCAATGACATTTATATTTTTCCTTGTCACAAATAATAGTTTATTTACGATTGTATTGTGATTTCCGACATAGCACCAACAACAAACAGATGCCAAAATTGTTCATAGTAGGCTACTTATCCCAACCAATTTGAATTTGGGCGAGTTAGATTCCTAATCATAACCATCTGTACAGTAAAATAAAAAGAAAGTGGGGCCCACTGCTTCAACCTACTTTTGAAAAAGACTTTCTACTAAGAAGTAGTTTCTTCCGTAAGATTTCTTGCATAAGACAAATACATCTTCTTAACAGTTCTTTTTCAGTGATTTATTTGAAACCATTCTCTATAGAGATAAGGTTTCTCACACGATGTTTTGCAATCACACACACACACACACACACACACACACACACACACACACACCCATACACACACACACTGATGTAACGATAGAACACTTCTTGCTTTGAGAAATATAATTCCTCTTTATACACATGACAATACTGTTAATATTTTATACCTTAATGTACTTTAGTAATGTGTATGTTAATTCTTGTTCCCATGACTCACTCTGCCTTTTTAACATTTTAAGAGATTTTGACCTTATATGTATACAAAAAAATTGTGTCTTGCTTCTCCAATCTGCATCTACTGTTTCTTTTGTGATTTCTCACTATACATTTTCTCAAAATTTTTGCAATGCATAGAAGGGAGCTTGTTTACATTTGCACTTCTTTTTGACAAATGGGAACCATTTTATAAAACTTATTGCAGCAAGCTGTTGATATTTTACTAATTTGATAAATTTTCATTATTTCTGCTAGTGAGGGGTTGAAATGATTTAATACTGTAATTAGAGTATAGCCTAATTTGGTATTTTGGCTAGTCTGTGACTTAATTTGTGCTTATGAGGATTTCAGCATCGCCTTACATTTCTTTACAGTGTGATACGTGACATTACTCTTATTATACACACAACATGACTTAATTACCCTTTCCCCTATACCCCATTTCTACTATTGCAGTATTATGTAATTGAATTACTATGCAGTTCTTAATAGTGGGTAGAGGCGTTGTAAAAAATTTACAGCCAACATAGGCATGTCTTGTTTTGCTGTACCAGTTATGCAATACATGTGGACCACATGCTACACTAGACAAGTAAATTTCATTTAAGTATCTTCATTACTTCACTACTGCTCATTTTGCCTCGCGATGTTTCTGTTAAGAACACGTTAAATTTTCTCAATAGGTACTGTAACTTCAGTTAATGCTTCCACCAAAACTGTGCAATGCTCATTTTGCTTCATGCTATTTCTGTTAAGAACACATTTAATTTTCGCAGTAGGCTCTCTAACTCATAGTAATGCTTCGCCAAAACTGTGTGCAATATGGAATACATCACAAGGCTTTGAAGATATGTATACAGGAAAGACCATCAGTGAAAAATATATACTCCACCTTGTGTGAGGAATACATCAGCCCCTAATGGCTACTGTAACTAAAAGTAGCCTGTGCCTTCTAGTGACGAATGTTACACTTCACTACCTTTCTCCTATAAATTACGCGATCTCTCATTTATTTTATCGATGTTACTGTACTTCGCTGTTTTCTCTCATGTTACTTCCAATTCGCCTTCCATTTTCATTTGTGTTACTTATTGTTGTAACTACAATATAAATTGGAATATGAGACACAGTCTAATATACATATCCTCGAAGTCTGTTCCATAGTCTTCCTTTATAAGTAATAATTTTACAGTTATCACAATGTATCTGATTTTAGCATAACTTCTGTGATCAATTTTTATATTTTGAATATTTTGCTAATTCTGATAAGCTGCAACCTCTGATGACTAATAGATTCTTTATGTGGCTAAATATAATAATTTTTCGATTGTTTACAGACAATCCCGATTTTTTTTTCTAATTTTCTGCTTCTAAACAAGCCTATTTTAAATTGCTTTGTATAATTATCTGTATGTTATGCAAGCATCAGTGATCTCAAGGATAGCATTTGTTCCTATATATGCTGGCTGAAGCAGGTATGACAACTTTTAACTTGGTTATGACTTGTTTCAGTGGAGCAGAATGAGGTATATATCGTACTCATATTTTTTTAACCTCTTATGCAGTAGCTTGTAATACAAAGTTCAATGCAGAAATATCCTTCATCTATGCAAGTGGTCTTCTGAAAGACCTTTATCACATGATACAAATCACTATTTGACAGTTTGGCTATTTGAAAGTTTTGCTGCTGAAGAAACTTGATCTTCTTCCTGATTTTACTTGTTTACTTCACATACAGTGCACAGCTCTCTCTTGATAGAAAAATAGTGTCATGGAGTGATTAATATGTTGAAAATTTTAAATGAATAATTTGTTGCCAAGACACAACATTCACTACTGGATTATCTGAAACGTAAATAAGTACAATATACACCGGAGAGTCAAAGAAACCGGTACACCTGCCTGATATCGTGTAGGCGCCCCAAGAGCATGCAGAAGTGACACAACATGACGTGGCATGGACTCAACTGATGTTTGAAGTAGTACTGGAGGAAATTGACGCTATGAATCCTGCAGGGCTGTCCATAAATCCATAAGAGTACGAAGGGGTGGAGATCTCTTCTGAGCAGCATGTTGCAAGGCATCCCAGTTATGCTTAATAATCTTCATGCCTGCGAGTTTAGTGGCCAGCAGAAGTGTTTAAACTCAGAAGAGTGTTCCTGGAGCCACCCGGTAACAATTCTGGGCGTATGGGGTGTCGCATTGTCCCACTGGAGTTGCCCAAGTCTGTCGGTATGCACAATGAGACATGAGTGGATGCAGGTGATCAGACAGGATGCTTACGTACATGTCACCTGTCAGAGTCGTATCTAGACGTATCAGGGGTCCCATATCACTCCAACTGCACACTCCCCACACCATTACAGAGCCTCCAACAGCTTCAACAGTGCCTTGCTGACATGCAGGTTTCATGGATTCATGAGGTTGTCTTCATTCCTGTACACATCCATCCACTCGATACAATCTGAAACGAGACTCGTCCGACCAGGCAACATGTTTCCAGTCATCAACAGCTCAATGTGGGAGTTGACAGGCCCAGGAGAGGCATCGAGGCATAAAACTTTGTGTTGTGCAGTCATCAAAAGGTACACGAGTGAGTCTTCGGCTCTGAAAGCCCATATCGATGATGTTTCGTTAAATGGTTCATAGACTGACAATTGTTGATGGTCCAGCATTGAAATATGCAGCAATTTGGGGAAGGTTTGCACTTCTGTCACGTTGAACGATTCTGTTCAGTCGTAGTTGGTCCCATTCCTGTAGGATCTTTTTCTGGCCGCAGTGAAGTTGGAGATTTTATGTTTTACCGATTGCTGATATTCATGGTACACTCGTGAAATGGCCGTATGGGAAGATCTCCATTTCATCGCTTCCTTGGAGATGCTGTGTCCCATCTTTTGTGGGCCGACCGTAACACCACGTTCAAATTTACTTAAATCTTGATAACCTGCCATTGCAGCAGCAGTAACCGATCTAACAACTGCACCAGACATTTGTCGTCTTACATAGACGTTTCCGACCGCAGCGCCGTATTCTGCCTGTTTACATGTCTCTATATTTGTGCCGTATTATGTCTATTTGCATATATCTGTATTTGAATACGAATGCCTGTACCTGTTTCTTTGGCGCTTAAGTGTACAATGCGTGGACAGCAGCTATGACACCAGCTGCTGACAGCTAAGGGAAACAAGTTTAACATTAAATTGTATTAAAAAATATGTTTCATGGACTGATACATTACAATCATTTATGAAAGATTTAATGAAACTTACATTCTGCAACGAATAGTGCATATTTAAACCAAAAGTATTATTTTACCTAAAGCACTTACGACCAATTCACACTGGCCATCACGACAAGGTTACGTCACGGAATGGTCACGTCAAGGTGTATTCATACTGTCCATCACATCATGGCACAGCAAGTCAATTGAAGTAGGGTGATCTTAACTCGCGTGGCTGTCCGCATCTGTTTTTTTGCGTGCATTGTGGGCTTCTCTAGATGGTTTTCAACTGAGACAGCATATGTTTGTGGATACTGGAGTGCACATTTGTACAAAATTGACATTTATTGGATTTAAATGGTTTACAGCTTGCAGGGATAACATGTATATTAGTGAAGGAAGGCAGAAGGGTAGAACAACACAAAAAAGGGTGTGGGACCGAAAAGTGTTATTAAGTGGAGCAGAAGGGGAATTTCACACACTATACTAGGATCTTGAGAGGAATCTTCATTTTATATTTCAGTTAGTCGAAACGTCAGGTTTTTAAAATTTGTTATGTGAAATTGAATCCCGAATGACTGAAAGGAACACAGTGTTACTGGCTGCCGCTACATCCCACGAAAAATTCGTTTACTTGAGGTTAAGTTTAGTTGCTGGTCTAGTGCAAATTTTTGTCCAATAGTCATATCTCCCTTAACATGTTTCCCATCAAGATTTGTAAGTTATCTTGCTGTCTTGTATTTGGCCTTTAATAGTTCAAATGCCTAATTTATACGGGGGTTTGGTCGTGAAACCACGTAAATATTGACCAGTGACACTCGATAAACTGTTTTGCACACAACCCAGAGAACTACTTAACAGCAAATAAGCCTGCCACAAATATGTTTAAAGAAACAACTTGTTTTGTCTAAATGTTTCAGTCCATTTCTTTATGAAATGGTACAAATGCTTCACAACATACAAATAAATTCCAGATACTAATCAGTCTGATTCTACCCGTAGTACGCTTTCACTTCAAGTTAGAGCCATATTGCAATAAATTTCATTGTAAGATATTATGTTGTATAAGATATTATTATGTATAAAAATCCACTTTGAAGATGTAGTGGAGGGCAAGCAATTTAGTACGCTCATATTGAACGATTCAGACTGCTGCCTCACTGGTTCAGGTAATCCTTCGTCATTTATTATACATTTTAACAAAAGAAGTAACTAAACGAAGCAATTTATAGTAAATAATCAACAAAAATTGCTAATATTAAGCACAAAAACCATAACAAAACGAAATATGGAGGTCCATGCATGGCTGTGTATCGAGAGGAAATGAGCCATGTGATCAACATCAGATGGACGTCGTCAGCTGGCAAAACTTTCTTTCAGAGAAATTTCGATGGTGCCATGACGTGACGAAACTGGGTGGCCAGAGTGGATGCCACCATTTGAAATGCACTGCATAATGTTTTGATGGGAAGGGATTTGATGTAGTAGGCAGTGTGAATTGGCCTTTACCTGTAGAAAATAACAGCAGACTTTCTGCTTATACAGGGTGATTCAAAAAGAATACCACAACTTTAAAAATGTGTATTTAATGAAAGAAACATAATATAACCTTCTGTTATACATCATTACAAAGAGTATTTAAAAAGGTTTTTTTTCACTCAAAAACAAGTTCAGAGATGTTCAATATGGCCCCCTCCAGACACTCGAGCAATATCAACCCGATACTCCAACTCGTTCCACACTCCCTGTAGCATATCAGGCATAACAGTTTGGATAGCTGCTGTTATTTCTCGTTTCAAATCATCAATGGTGGCTGGGAGAGGTGGCCAAAACACCATATCCTTAACATACCCCCATAAGAAAAAATCGCAGGGGGTAAGATCAGGGCTTCTTGGAGGCCAGTGATGAAGTGCTCTGTCACGGGCTGCCTGGCGGCCGATCCATCGCCTCGGGTAGTTGACGTTCAGGTAGTTATGGACAGATAAGTGCCAATGTGGTGGCGCTCCATCCTGCTGAAATATGAATTGTTGTGCTTCTTGTTCGAGCTGAAGGAACAGCCAATTCTCTAACATCTCCAGATACTGTAGTCCAGTTACAGTAGCACCTTCGAAGAAAAAGGGACCAAAAACTTTATTGGCTGAAATGGCACAGAAAACGTTCACCTTAGGCGAGTCACGTTCATACTGAGTTGTTTCCCGTGGATTCTCGTCGATTCACTTCTGCCGTACTCAATAACACAAAAAGCTTTCTGTTGAGCGGTCGCCATCTTAGCATCAACTGACGCTGACGCCCAGTCAACAGCGCCTCAAGCGAACAAATGTACAACTAAATGAAACTTTATAGCTCCCTTAATTCGCCGACAGATAGTGCTTAGCTCTGCCTTTTGTCGTTGCAAGGTTTTAAATTCCTAAAGTTGTGGTATTCTTTTTGAATCACCCTGTATTTGCGCATCTGTAGGTAATATGAATAACGATTTTCAGGCATGTTTACGTTTGTATTCCGATAAATAACGCTACAGTACACACATGCAACTCACAATATTTGGTCTCAAACGTCTGGTGGAATGGATAAATCGTTGGCTTCATGTTTATGCAATAAGTATAGACTCCTTGCATTTATGGCAGTGATCTCTATGACATCTCGATGTTGAACTTCAGCTATCTGATCGTGGCAGCCATAGATGCTCATATTTCGTTTCTTACCAAACTGTAACAAGGCTGCTAGGAAATGTCACTAAAATATGATAAGAAAATACTTTTCGATTCCCCTCCAAAATCAGACTGCTACATTACATGTTGGCATAAAGTTAAAACCAAGAAATCAGTCTGCAATTCTTTGTAACATACAGACCAATGGAAATTTGTTTGCAAAACTACAATATGGCCTACGATGCAAAGTATACGAGTCTGCAGTGACGCTACAGTTCTATATTCAGAGACCATGCCTCTACACGAGATTGCACATTCAACATTTATTGACAATTCTAGTTTCTCAAACCTTCAATACATTGAAGAGATCTCACACTGTCAGCAACATTGACAAAAATAGTCCGTTGGCAACGCAATTTTACAATGTCAAAATGCTGAAAACCCGAAAGAAAGCGTGTGCTGGAGTTATATTAGCTATAGATAGCTTGCAAGCAACAGAAAACAACGAAAAAGGCGAAATGGGCTCGAGAACAGTTGGAAAAAAGGAGCGACTGGTCAGAAATCAGAACCATAGACCCAGAAGATTTCATAAATTGTTCTCCAATGAACCCTGCATCATACATCAATTTATTAGCGCTGATACGAGATAAGACAGAGAAACAAAATGCGTTAATCAGAAAGGCAATCGCTGTCGACAAGGGAATAGGAGTAACTTTGTGATTTCTGGTGTCAGGCAGGTCATTGTAATGCTCAGAGTTTAGTTCTGTAATATCAGCTAGTACAAATAGAAAAATTCTATGGAAACCTGTGAAGAAATTATATCTGCTGGGCAAGAATCTTTTTGGCTGATTAACATCTAACAGTTTGGTGAAACTGACGTGTATTTCATAGACTTCTTACTAGTCATTGCAGATATATGGCCTATTTTTCGAATTGGGAGCGTTTTTTTCCAAACTGCTACGTAATACATCAACTTATGCTATATTTTCAAATTATCAAACCAAGCAGTGTCATGGAGAATCCTCCCTTAACTGTTGTGAAGATGTGACTTTATTTGTATATACATCACCCCAAAGGATCTGTGGCTGCACTACTTTCAAAGACATGCTTTAGCCGAAGCATCTGTATGAGGCCATATTGGATTTCATCTGCTCGTATTTGGTGTCTTTTATATTATAACCAACTTATAATTTATGTCCTGTAAATAACTGCTGTTCGAAAATACTAGCATATTGAGGATCTCTGGTAAAGGTACAGTTTATTGATACTGAATGTCAAGTAATGAAATATCAGCATTTAAAAGTTTCAGACCAAAACTACAAATTCCAAGTGATCACTGTAGTGTACTGGGTAACAACAATAGGATGAGATTATATAGCATGTGTAGAATTTTCGGTTTGCGTCCTGCCGTCTGCAAAAAATTTAATATTCGTCTTCACATTTCTGACAGCTTCTGTGACTTAGCATTTTCAATCATTAACAAGTTAAGCATGAAATACGGAAATGCTGGTGAATTTTCAAAATACGTTGATTATCTGGTAAAAAGAAAGTATCACTCATTCTCAGAACAGAAAAAATAAACAAGACTGACACATGTGAGAAAGAACTAAAAGGTGACTCTCACTGTCAACAGTCTATAAAGTATAAAGGAAAATTTACAAACTAGTTATTTTAGGAGACTTCTTTCCCAAACAAGAACGTCTTCAAATCAAGCATATATGTGTACGAAATATATTCTTGTAACGATACAGACATTGCTGGTGTTTTTTCTAGTTGTTTCAGTTGCTTTCAATAGGAAAGAAAGAATTTTACTTCCCTGAGAATGAATTGTAATTTTTCACGCATATTAGAACATTCTTGACGCAATCAGCACATTTATTTAGCACTGGGGGAGCTTCCTTCCTAAGTAATTTTTGTAAGACATATCACTACGTAAATAACTAGTATGTAGTTAAAAGGTTCTCACTTTTAAAGAAAGAAAATACAGCAATAATTGTAATTTTTCTCAGATTAGAACATACTTCAAACAGCCAGTACACTTATTTGTCGTTGGTAGCGTTTGTAAGTACCATTTGTAGTACATACTGCTACTGAAAAACGAGTATATGAAGCGGGCAGAAGGTCAGTTTCAAAGAAAGAAAAGACAGGAATAGTTTCCAGATTTGCAATGAATGAACCAGCTGAACAATCAAAGAGCTTATGCTTTAATTCGTCTGCTGGAATGGCTGCCACAGTCAAGACGATACCCTGGCAACAGAGACATCCACCGATACCTTCGAGAGACTTGTGTCTACAGGGTGACAAGCAACTGCGGCACCGGAGCCGAGCGTTAGCGAAAAGAGCCGATGCAGCAGACGACACGGAAAATGGCATGTTCGGCGAATAGCGGCCTGATGCTAGTAGCCTATGTGGTCTATTGTGTATGTGTCGCGTGTGTAGTTTTCGTTGTCGTCGTGTGAAATCTTCGAGGTGTTTTGAAAGTGTGAAGGTTTTCTCCTTCTTGAACTAGGACAGCACCATCAGAAATATGCTGAATCCAGAAAAGAGATACACATGTTCAGAGTGTGGAAAAAGCTATAGCTATAACAGACTCTGAGGAAACATGTATCACAGGTACATTCAGGAAAGTTAAATGATACCGCTCCACAATCAAAAGTGCAGAAGTTTTATAAATATTTGTGTAGTTTATGTGGCAAACAGTTCAACCATGAGCGCAATGTAATGTGCCAAGAAAGAAAGGAACATGGATTGGAAAGTGAAATGCCCATTGTGCGATATTTCAGTTCTTTCGAAGAAAAACTATTATGATCACTTGTCAATGAAACATGCTGTGTCGATAGCATCTGAAGAGACTGAATTTGCATCTTTCCAGGAATTCAGTGAGTAGGAGAAGCAGACTGAGGGCAAAACGTTGTCACTTTACGTCAAAAAGTGTGGGTCGTATCGTACTTTGGACAATGTCACTCGGCATTCCTTTGTATGCCATCGTTCAGGACAATATGTATCTAAGAGTAAAGGTATTCGCCGCATGAAAATCCAAGGCACTAACATAATAGGAGCTGTATGTGCTTCCAGCATTGAAGTAACCGAAGATGGAGATGGTAGCTGCAAAGTAAAATACGTGGTTACTCATGTGGGTCATCAAAATGGTGTTAGACGTTTAGATTTGACAGAAGAAGAAAGAAACACGTTAGCCGTTGACATCCCAAACAAGGTACCGTAGCAAGCGATACTCGACAAAGTAAGAGACACTTTATCTGATTCCATGCTAGAGTGTATCCATCTACTGACAAAAAAAGATTTATAGAACATTGAGCAGTGTAATAATTTACGTTCCGAGGTCATGAGACATAGAGACGATGGCATCAGCGTAGAAGCGTGGGTAAACGAAATCAATGCTAGCGATAATACCTGAGTTTTATTCTACAAACCACAAGATACAAGCAGCCAAAGTCATCCTCTCCTGAGAAGTGAAGACTTCGTCCTCATCGTTATGAACAATGCTCAATGTGAAATTCGGAAGAAGCACGGCAATGACGGTATTTGCATCGATGGAACTCATGGAACTAACGGTTATGGTTTCTCTTTAATTTCACTTCTTGTGCTTACATGAGACAAGGGTTTCCTTGTGCTTTTCTTATCTCAAACAGGTCTGATCAAGATGTGCTGTCATTATTTTTTAATGAAATAAAGACTAAAGTAGGAAAAGTACGTCCTCAAGTGTTCATGTCAGATTTAGCTGAGTCTTTTTACAATTCTTGGCTTTCACAGATGGAAGAACCTGTGAGAAGGCTTTATTGCTCGTTGCATACTGACAGGGCATGGAGGAAAAATATATGTATTAAAATCAAATCAAAGGAAAGACAGATTGAAACTTATAAGCTAGTGAGGAGTTTAATGCAGGAAAGAGACGTCATAACATTTGAGCACGTATTTCCTTTAGCTCTGGAGCGCCTGGTTTCAGATTCTGTAACAGCGGTATTTGGGTTCTACCTCCAAGAACATTATGCTAAAAGCACCAGGTGCTGGGCATATAATTACAGATCCAACAGTGGTATCAATACAAACATGTATATTGAAAGGATGCACCGAACAGTAAAATACATATATTTGCGTGGTAAACATGTAAAACGACTTGACAAAATCATTCATGCATTAATGAGCTTCGTCAGGGACAAATTACATGACAGGCTCATTATTCTGACCAAGGGAAAACTGACAAGCAAACTCCAGGATATTCGCTCAAAGCATGGCTTAAGTTCTGAAGTGGTTCAGGAACGCACAGTTGAAGAAGGAAAAGGCTGGCTTGTACCATCTACTTCTGAGTTGGGCGTCACTTATTTTATACAGCAAAATGTGCAAGACTGCAGCTGTAAATTGATTTGTATTGACTGTCAGGCCTGCATACATCAGTATGCATGCTCGTGCGTAGATTCGAGTATCAGATGAAACATGTGTAGACATATTCACTCTGTCTGCCTATTCAAAACAAGACAGTCATCCAGTTCAGTGAACGTCAATAATTTTCGTGATGTTAATGATGATGAGGATATATTACATATTTATGAAGAAGGGGAATCAGTAGCAAGTGAAAAAGAAAGTATAAGGGTCAAACTCAGCAGAGGAAATATTGAATCTTCAGATTTAACTCAGGAGAAGGAGAAAATGAAAAGCAAATTGACTGAAGTGATTGACACAGTATCTTCTCCAGGGCAACTGGAAGTTTTTAAACGCCAGCTGTCGAGCTTGAAAGCTACATTAGCTGCTGTTGACTGCAATAAAGATAATTCAGGAATTGGCTCCTGCACTACTTCATCAAGAAGGGAACAAAATATACAGCCTTAGAGACGGTTGTTCTCTACAAAGCAGAGGAGGAAAGTGCACCATTTCGAGAAAGCAAGTACAGCTGAGGCACAAGACATTACTGTTTCTCTATTACAAGACAGTCAATAGATATTGACGTTTATACAGTGAAAATGTACCTTACCTAATTCCTTTGTTTGTGACGTTCCTTAGTATTTTGCAGTTCACATCGTAATTTTGCTGTTGCTATTAAACTTCAGTCCGTGGCATAAGAATGACTATTATCCCTTATTAAATATGAAGAAATTAATTTAAATCATTGCTCTATGTTTGGCTTTCTTGTTTAATAGTTTTATTTTCTGCTACATTCGTAATTAAAACAGTAAAAATTTATAATACAGTAAGTAAAACGTCTCCTTTTCACAAAGTGACTCGCTTGTCAGCCGCAGTTGCGTGTCATCTGCTTCTGCTACCTCGTGCATCTTCGGTTCTTTCCGTGAAAGGTCGCTCGGCTCCAGTGCCGTAGTTGCGTGTCGCTCTGTAGACTCAAGTTTCCTCAGAACCAAAGTATATCTTTGAAAGAAGCGCAGCCACGGTACTTCTCGTGATGTATATACAATGATTACCCTTGCATAGGCCTATTAAAATTATTTTTTGTTAAAAGACTCCTTAAAAAGTGAATTGATGTGTGGTATATACCACGACATATTGAGAAATATGCCCTGTTCCTGACGCTCTGTCATTTGTCAACATCGGAGTGGAGAATGTTGTCAAACCGTCGATACTGGACCTCACACGTTCAGTATTTATTTTGAGGTGTATCAATACTTCTCGTCAATGTATCTAGTATTGACAATACGTGAATACGCGCCCTCAGATGGTCAATATGTTGATGGTATGCCAATATTACTGATCGTGTGGAGCGCCGTTACCAAGCAGTGAGCTCAATACTCAGCTCACTGACATCTACATTCAGGTTGTAAAGAGATCAGTGATTTACGCCATTAATGCCGTCATAGATTCTATCATCCTTCGCTCTTGGCAAGTGATCTCTGCGTATGAATCATATGATGTAGAATCAAATTTCATAGTTCACGTGTGAGCAAAGATTGTGGAATGCCAGTTTTACATATCTTTGAGGTGGTGGGGAAATGATGTCATAAGAAATAACAGTGGGTGGGTTGGCGGTTTTTTAGGTTAACGTCTAGCTTTTCAGTGTAATCAGTTTAATTCTTTCAACGTATTGTAGACTTCGTATGTTAGTGATTTAACATTCGAGAATGTCTAATCGCATTACACCCAGAAAGGGGAAGGTTTTGGCTAGAAAGAATTTCAAGGTACAGTGTCAACAAGTACTTTACAAGCAAATCTTTTTAATCATGTGTTATGTAGCAGTCGATGGTTTTAACTGTTGCACTTATTTAACGTAGGTGATTGGAGACCATGAAGAGTTCTTGTCACGAATAAATAAAACATTGTATTATGGGAAACTACCGACGACAGAGAGATTTAGCTTACCCGTTTCAGGTATTTGGATCACCTCATTTTCATCATTTTCTAAGAATTATTTGCTCGTTCATAAATGCCTTCTATTGCAGTTTATGTGTGCATGGTTGTTTACCTGAGTATCAGTTCGTAAAAGCTGGTTGTATTAAATGTGCCTCGTAGAAACATTCACGTTATTGTATCATGTAGCCTACTGAAGAGTCCACAGAATTCAAAATTTATAAACAGAATACGAGACTGACTGATTTTCCAAGCTGTCTCTTCGTATTGTAAAATTGGAAAGCAGAATTAGCCAAAAATTACTGTTGGCAATAAATAATTACTTATCGGGACGAAATAATACAGTAGCATTAAGGATTAACAGGCGTAGTTATAAATGATTACGACTGTTAAAAAAAAACTGGACAGTAGGAATCATAGCCATTAAAAATGCAGTATTTGAGATTTGATATATCTCTCGTAACATGAGAAATTTTCAAATAAACGTTTTTACCAATAATTATCTTATCAGAAGCTACATGCATTGCGACAGCTAAGCGTAATATACTAAGTATCGTAAAGTTGGGACACTGTGAACTTGGGAAAAATTTGATACATGTTTTCCTTATTGTTATTATTTTTATATTGTAAATGAAGTATGCCACTGCCTGCATTTAATCAGCTGTATGATTCATTTTCTTCGAAAATACGGTAATTGCCATCTCGTAATTATAGGTCAGTATATAGAAAATAATAATGAATCTTTCATTCTGCAATGGAGTGTGTGTCGTTTTAAAACTTTCTGTCAGGTAAAACAGTGCACTGATCATACCAACTGAGCTAGTTAGACACTAACCTTGGTCTTTCACAGCTTCATTCGTGTCATTGCCTCTCTTGCTTTCTTAACCACACAAATGTTCTCCTGCATACCTTGCGGATTCAGCATTACATTTTCAATCCTCAAATCAGTGGGTTCTGCCAGAGTGACATGCAAATCTACTATTCGCTTGGTGATAGAAATACCATTTAGAACTGGTATATACTGTCACATATTCCAGTCAACAAAGGAAAGTTAGGGAGGAATGGTGTAATTGCAAATTTTTGCCCACTGTTACGAGGTAGTATGCTAAAATCCCTGAGTGGTAGAATGTGAGCATTGAGGTGGAGGGGAGAGGGGGTGGTTATAGATCACTTTGTTTTCCTCTATTAACTTGGAAACTGTGACTCCTAGCAAAAAAACTTTTCCCTGTACAAAATTTAAATGCAGTAAATTTCTAATAGAAAAGTTTTTATTTTTTCTCTGCGGCCAACAGTTCTTGCATTGAAGAGGATAGGAAAAATCGCAAATTATTAAAAATACTGATTTAACAGTATAAAACTGTTTATTTTTATTGTGTTTGGGGGGCGGGGGGGAGGGAGGGAATGTGTGGCCTAGAAGCACAGGGTAAGGTAGGTCGTCAGATTGTGTTCATGCACTTCCTTCCATCATAGGTGTGCCCTGCAAATGGAAGATTGAGCAGGTGTTTCACAAAGTTATACCACCCCTCCACTGCACACCTTATGATGCATTGGCAATGCACAACACAGGCATACCCAGGGGGTATTTATTTCCCACTAACTGCGTTAGCACTACGTGGAAAACAGATAATAATTATTATTACTAGTAGTAAACCATGAAAGGCATATGGACTGAATCTGCATAAATCCGTGCACATTGTTCTACACTGCTGCAGGGGAAATTGATTCCTAGTCGTACTGTGTAGATGCTGTAGTGTTCTTCTGAAAAGGGCAACTTCTCCACCATCAGCACGACTTCCTTTTCAGTTTACAGACATACCATACATCCCCAGCATTTCATATCCAGTTCTCTCCTGTGAACAGACAAAATAACTTCACTGAGCTCTTATTTATGTAGTGGAGTTGTTTTCCGTTTATTAAATGAGTTCTTTTTGCAGATGTTAAATGAGCTATTGTGTAAAATCCATTCCTGTAAAAAAAATGACTGAGAAGTGTTTAATTTGTATGTGTGTTGTTGTCAGTGATCTGTGTTGTGGTGGTGGGAAAGGTACTGAATTGACAAATGTGACTCCTTGTAGCTGTCTTGTTGACTGAGTATTGCAAAGTCATGAAATTGCACTGTAGTTAGTTGGTTGTGAATTAATAATTGACCAGTAAGTTAGTGCACTTCTCTCACTATTAGCTGTTTTCCATTCAGGAATTGCTGGTACTTGTAGAGTGGGATGCACTGAGTGGAGCCACTTACCACACATCTACATTATACCTTTAAAGACTGGTGTGAATATGTCTAGAACAGTAATCTGCTGTAATGCATTGTGTATCATATGCTGAGTCCGTTATGGTGGGGCTGCCACGTTCCCTGTTGGTTTTAGCCCCCTGACTACACAGGGATCGCTCTGCTGATGCCTGCGCCATTAACTCCGCACATATGCCAAGGAGTAGATGCCCGTCACTCTGGAGCAGCTGGACTCCTGGCAATGGCCATCCTGCCAGGTGACCTTTGCTGTGGCTGGGTGGCGCTCGTGGGAAGGGCCCCTGGTCTGAATGGGTGGCATCAGGGCAAATGATGCGTGATGAAGCATACCACGACATCACTTGCTGGTGATCAAATGCCAGCAGTCTCTAAGCATTCCAAGTCTCAGTACAATGCAAAGAAGTGTGATCCTAAATCGTTCCCCTCCCTGGCCCCACCATGGGAGGAACACCAGGCTGAGGATGGTAGCGAATCTTACTCAACCCGGTACCTCGTATGTATGAGAGCGGATGAGGACTTCTTTGTCTTGATGAAGCCTCAGTTTTTTGTAGAGCATATAGAGATTAGTTTGGGGAGGTGGAGGGCTTGTCCAAAATGGGGTCATGGTCAATCTTGATAAAAGTGGCATCATCTGCCCAGTCACGGGCATTACTTGCTTGTGACAAGCTGGGGGATGTTTCCATCACACATTACAAGAGCTTAAATATGGTTCAGGGTATTATGTTCCACAGGGACCTTCTTTTGCAGTCTGATGACGAGCTGTGCGCCAACTTAAAGCGACGAGTTCATTTTGTCTGGCGCATCCATCAGGGTTCGAGGGATAATCAGGTTGCCACTGGTGCCTTCATCTTGGCCTTTGAGGGTGACAAGTTACCTGAGAAGGTCAAGATGATGGTCTACTGCTGTGATGTCAAGCCATATATCCCTTCCCCAAGGCGGTGCTTTAAGTGCTGGAAGTTGAGCCATATGTCTTCCCATTGTACTTCGAGCATCACATGTCGAGATTGTGGACGTCCCTCCCATTGCAATACTCCGTGTGCCCCACCTCCCGTCTGTGTCAACTGTGGAGAGCATCATTCCCCATGCTCACCAGACTGCAGGATTTTACAGCGAGAAAGGAAAATCATAGAATACAAGACCCTGGACCGACTGACCTACGGCTGAGGCCAAGAGGAAATTTGAGCGCCTACATCCTGTGGCTATGACCACCTCTTATGCCGCCGCTATGAGAACAATTGTAGCCCCATCAGTTTCACAAGTTCCAGTCGGCTCTCAGAGCCGAAAGACTACACCTGTCTCCTTGACGGTGGGGGCACTTCCCTCCCTGTTGCTCCCGCACCATCTACCTTGAGAGCACTGTCCCCCCAACCATTGGGGACACCAGCCCCCACATCTCAGCTCTCAGTTGTAGAAGCATAAGTCCTCTTCAGCTCCTCTCGCTAGGAAGGGGACCCTTGGGTCACTACCCTCTCAGGTTTCAGCTAGTGGGAGAGATGACACCTGCCAATGGCTGAAGTGCCCAAAAGCAGCTGGTTGTAGGGCTTAACGATCATTCTCAGTTCTGGAGACTGAATCAGTGAAGCCCCCCACATCCAGAGAAACCCAAGGATCAGCAAGAGAAATCCAGAAAGAAGACCCCCAAGTCCAAGGGAATTGCAGTGGAACCCACACCACTGCTGCCCACAAGCTCTGCATCTGAGGATAAGGTGAAGATTCTGGCGTCCGAGAGGACCTAGATCTCGCCGGACCCTCAGACACAGTGGATATAGCCTGTTCAGGAAATAAGTCAGTGGCAGCAGGTGACCCTGAGGCATAGACTGCCTCATTGAGTGTTTCATGCCTTCCCACTCTCACGATCACATCATCCTCCAGTGGAATTGCAGCAGTCTTTTCCACCACGTGGCTGAGCTATGGCAGCTTGAACTCTGCTTTATGCATTGCCCTCCAGGAAACCTGGTTCCCAGCATTGTGGACCCCTGCTCTTCATGTCAGGTGTAGTTTGTGTGTATGTCCTGAACTCTGTATTTAGTGAACCTGTGCCCCTTCAAACTCCTCTTAAAGCTGTGGCTGTCAGGATACGGATGATGCAGGAAATAACTGTCTGCAATGTGTATCTCCCTTCAGACCCCCGATCATATTGGCTGCACTGATTGATCAACTCCCTAAACCTTTCCTACTTTTGGCAAGTCTTAATGCCCATAAACCCTTGTGGGGTAGCACCATGCTTACTGGCTGTGGCAGAGATGTCGAAAATTTACTGTCCCAGTTTGACCTGTGCCTCTTAAATACTGGGGGCGCCACACGTTTCAGTGTTGCTCATGGTAATTACTCGGCCATTGCTTTACCAGTTTGCAGCCCAGGACTTCTCCCATCTATCCACTGGAGAGCACATGATGACCTGTGTGGTAATGACCACTTCCCCATCTTCCTGTCACTCCCCTGGCGTCATGTCCATGGACACCTACCCAGATGGGCCTTAAACATAGCAGACTGGGTAGCCTTCACCTCTGCCATCACTGTTGAATCTCCTCCATGTGGTGCCATTGATGATGTGATTGAGCAGGTCACTGCAACGATAATTTCTGCGGTGGAAAACGCGATCCCTTGTTCTCTAGGGTGCCCCCAGTGAAAGACAGTCTCTTGGTGGTTGCCGGAAGATGCTAAGGCGATTAAAGAGCATCAGCAAGCTCTACAGCGACAGAAGCGACACTCTTCCCTGGAGCACCTCATAGCCTTTAAGTAGCTCCGTGCCTGTGTTCGCCTGCTTATAAAACGACAGAAACAGGAGTGTTGGGAGAGGTATGTGTCGACCATTGGATGCCATACATCACCTTCCCAAGTCTGGACCCCAAAAGGAGTCCCTGACATTAACATCAATGGCGTGCTCTCTACTGACGCAGACGTGATTTCTGAGCACTTTGCTGAGCACTAGGCTCGAGTCTCTGCGCCAGAGAACTACCTCCCAGCCTTTCGCACCCTCGAACAGCGGATGGAAAGGAAAGTCCTCTCTTTCACTACACACCACAGTGAACCCTAGAACTCCCCATGTACAGAGTGGGAGCTCCTGAATACCCATGCACATTGCCTCGACACAGCTTCTGGGCCGGACCGGATCCACAGTCAGCTGATTAAACATCTCTCGTCTTGACTACAAGCAATATTCCCTTGTCATCTTCAACCACATCTGGTGCGATGGTGTGTTTCCATCGCAGTGGTGGGAGAGCACCATCATTCCGGTGCTAAAACCTGGTAAAAATTTGCTTGATGTGGATAGCTATCAGCCCATCAGCCTCACCAACGTTCTCTGTAAGCTGCTGGAATGTATGGCGTGTCAGCAGTTGGATTGGAGTCGTGTGGCCTACTGGCTCCATGTCATGGTGGCTTCCACCAGGGTTGCTCTACCAGTGATAATCTTGTGTCCATACAGTTTGTCGTCAGAACAGCCATTTCCAGACGCCAACACCGTGCTGTCGTCTTTCTTGACTTGCATAAAGCATACAACACGACCTGTTGACATTGTTTGCCTTATTGTATGAGTGGGGTCTCCGGGGCTGCTCCTGATTTTTATCCAAAACTTCCTGTTGTACTTTCCAAGTTGGTGCCTCCCATAGTTCCCCCCATATTCAGGAGAATGATGTTCCGCAGGGCTTCGTATTGAATGTATCTCTATTTTTAATGGCCATTAATGGCCTAGCTGCAGCTGTAAGGCTGTTGGTCTCCCCTTCTCTGTATGCAGATGACTTCTGCATTTTGTATTGCTCCTCCAGTACAGGTGTTGCTGAGCGGCACCTACAGAGAGCCATTCAGAAGGGGCAGTCATGGGCTGTAGCCCACGGCTTCCAGATTTTAGCCGTGAAGTCGTGTGTGTCATGCAGTTCTCTCTGTGTCGTACCATTCATCCAGAACCTGAACTTTGTTACTCATGATCGCTCAATGTAGTGGAGACGTATTGATTCTTACGACTGGTTTTCGACGCCCAATTGACTTGACTACCTCACCTTCACCAGCTTAAGTGAGAGTGCTGCTAGCACCTCAATGTTCTCCGCTGCCTGAGCAACACCAACTGGAGTGCAGATTGTTCTACGCTGCTGCAGCTCTACAGAGTCCTTGTTCATTCCCACCTTGACTATGGGAGTCTGGTTTAAGGTTCGGTGAGCCCTCAGCGTTGTGTTTTCTTGAGCCAGTGCAACACTGTGGCATTCGCCTAGCGACGGGAGATTTTAGAACGAGTCCGGAGACCAGTGTCCTGTTGGAATTAGGAGTCTCTCCATTGCGTATACAATGTGCACAACTGCTTGCCAGTTACGTTGCACATGTTCGTAGTTCTCCTGAGCATCCAAATTGCTGTCTCCTTTTCCCACCCACGGCACATCATCTCCTACATCGGTGGCCCAGGTCAGGGCTCACAATTGCAGTTCGTGTGCTTTCGCATCTCTCTGAACTGGAGTCCTTCCCTTTACCACCTCTACTTGATGTCCATTCACGTACACCTCCATGGTGTACACCTTGGCTGAAGCTTCATCTAGACCTTTTGCATGGCCCTAAGGACTCCGTTAACCCTGCCACTCTCTGCTGTCACTTCCTCTCAATTCTTGATGTGTTCTAGGGCTTTAAAGTTGGTTACACCGAAGGCTCAATGGTTGATGGTAATGATGGCTATGCCTATGTCCACAGAGGCCATATTGCACAGCATTCCTTGCCACTGGTTATAGTGTATTCTCTGCAGAGCTTCTGGTCATATCTCATGCACTTCAGTACATCCATTCCTGTTCTGGTGAGTCTTTTTTTTTCTGTTCTGACTCCCTGAGCAGCTTACAAGCTATCGGCCAGTGCTACCCTCACCATCCTTCGGTAGCAAAAATCCAGGAGGCCATCGCTGCCCTGGAATGGTCCAGTCGTTCAGTGGTGTTTGTGTGGACCCCAGGACATGTCGGAATCCCAGACATTAAACTTTGACAGGCTGGCCAAACATGCTATGCGGAAACCGCTCCTGGTGATGGGCATCTCTGAAACTGACCTGCGTTCTGTTTTACGCCGCAAGGTTTTCTAGCTTTGGGAGACAAGAGTGGCATAACAGTATGCACAACAAACTGCATTTCATTAAGGAGACTGTGAATGTGTGGAAGTCTTCGTCTTCCCTGCGGGCTTCTCACAGGGAATGTTGTCCTGTGTTGACTCCGCATTGTCCATATTTGGCTCACACAGTTACCTCCTCCATCGCGAGAACCCACCTCAGTATCGCTGTGGCTCCCGAATGACAGTCATCTACCTCTTGCTGGGGTGCCCGCTTTCAGATGCTCTGCGGCGGACTTTTAACTTTCCTAGCATACTGCCTTCGATGTTGGGTGACAATCCCTTAACGGCAGCTTTAGTTTTATATTTTATTCATGAGGGTGGGTTTTATCATTTGATCTGAGTTTTAGCACATGTCCGTTGTCCTTCTGTGTCCACCACCCTAGGGCTTTTAGGGTGGAGGTCTTAATGTGTTGCACAGTGGCTGGCTTCTCTTTTTTTATTCTCATGGTCAGCCATCCATGGTAATGTGCTTTCTTGTTTCTAATCTCTTCTCCCTGTTTCTTGCTTCTAGCTGTGGCTTTCTTGTCCTGTTTTGTCCATTGTAGTGTTTGTTGTCCTCCTGTCATTCTTCTGGTTCTTCCTTTCACCTGTTATTGTGCCGTACGTCATCTTTTTCTTCTTTCCCTTGGGTAATTGTTTTACTGGGAACAAGGGAGCGATGAACTTGCAGTTTGGTCCCTTTCCCCCCTTTTAAGCCAACCAATCATAACCTGCTTTGATTTTTTGGCAGAAGCATCACTCTATTAAAAGTGAGAGAAAGTGTGTGTGTGTGTGTGTGTGTGTGTGTGTGTGTGTGTGTGTGTGTGTGTGTGTGTAAGCACTAAGGATGCATCTACCTTTTTCAACACCTGATGGACTGCCGTGACACCCTGATCAGAGAGGTATGTTTGGATTTTTGCCTCGGTGAGACCATTGAGCAGCCTTGTGTAAATAACACCATGCGAAGAATTTAGCATTCGTTGGGCTTCGACAGAACAGGATAGCTGTAGAGGAGTGAAGCTGTGAGCAGTAGTTGTGCTTGAGAATCGGAAGTAGTCTCCAAAAATCGAAGTGCCATTGTGTAAATGAGAGCAGGATTTCACAGGATTGCATCAACGCCTTTCTGAATAATAAATGGATTTACCGTAGCAAAGGACTGACTGCATTCAGTATGTGAATCATCGAGGGACCGTAGTGCATCTGGCAGGGTCTTTGAATCATTAGTCTTATTCCATTTACGTTTACCAGACGTTGACTGTGAAGATAACAGGCTCATTGCGAGAAAATCTCCCATGGTTGCCAGTGTCTCTGATGAAGCACTGCTGCTAACTGGGGGGCCTCCTCTGAAGGGGGCACACCCAACTTAGGTGACTGTTCACACTTCCTGAACACCTGACAGAGGGACCAATCGGCAATTTGGGAAGGTAGCAGCTCAGACAATTGCCCCTCCCTGGGCCTGTGTTTACCAGGAGGTACGTGCAAACCCTACCTCACCTGTTAGGTGCCAGATGCATGGGCTGGCCTTCAAGCAAGCACAGGGAGCAAGGAGAAAAAGAGGAATCTCTCAACACCGAAGCCGAAGGAGGATAGGAGGAGGGGAACGAAGAAAGAAAAATGGAATGGAAAAACAGTGGAGAGATTGTTTGATATCGGCTACTGAAAATGCTGAACACCTTTCCAAAAACATTCCAGACATGTTCCCCAATGGAAAAAAATAGCAAGAGGATAGACATGCAGCGCGGAAGGGAAAAGATGCTGAAAAGGCTGGGGCCCCGTAGTAGCCAAGCACGAACCCCACCAAAGAGTGACGAGCCCCCTTGGAGAGTCTTATCACCTGACAACTGACTTTTTGTCTAACACGACACTGTGAATGATTTTATATCAATGACATTTCATAATGTGTGTGTGATAATTTACATCAGTTTACAGATTTCTGACAGTTTAAGCATATAATGTTACTTATGAGTTCATTTGTTGTGTAGGAATCCAGTGATGGTCAGATGACATAACCGGTTATGTGGAAGAAGCAGTTTAACAGCAGCTGAAGACAGTAATATCACATTTTTAAAACCTCTGAAATAATGTCATAGTTATCCGGGACCCATATCCCCCTTGTATCTGAAGACAAACAACTTAGCGAAGAGAATGGTGAAAATTTTGAAGTACCCCTTCATTGCCTTTGAATCAGGACTGCAGTCTCCAGAAACCACAGTGATATAAATCCATGA
This sequence comes from Schistocerca cancellata, assembly GCF_023864275.1. Classification (NCBI taxonomy): domain Eukaryota; kingdom Metazoa; phylum Arthropoda; class Insecta; order Orthoptera; family Acrididae; genus Schistocerca; species Schistocerca cancellata. The sequence continues at coordinate 432,804,960 of NC_064626.1, read as the reverse complement.
AACGAACATGGAAGCTTGGTGAGAAATTCATCACATCAAATTTTGATGCAGATCATACGTGGCAAGAAGAATGGCCTTCTTCAAATTGCGGCCACTGAGATTTAACCAACAATTCATGCAGAGCTCCGCCTGGTTTCAATTTGTTATGAAAGGAATGGACACCTTTCAACAGAATTAGGACAAATCGTGGAAGACATAAACTGTTGCTGCACAAGTGGGGAAATGCTAGAAACTCATTCTGCAACTATGTAAATGTGCAACAGGACATCCAGCACATGGCTAAGGGATGTCTAAGGAAGGGATGTGAAGTAAGTGTGCAAGATGTACACTGTGGCACTGCTCACAACATGAACTGGCTGAAAACACTGGACCTCGCATTTTAACTTACCTGAATGTAGGGAATTTAATGTAGTTTAGTTTCATACCCAGGAACGTTTTCCCCAGAAGCCATGGTTTCAGATTTATTTGAGAAAAAAAGTGTACTTTAAATGCTCCAAACCCTACTCACATCCACCAGTCAGGATTTTTAATATAATGTTAAAGACACTCCCTCCTATCACTGTACAAAAATTTGGGACTACAAGATTTTTTCCCCCATCAACTTTCTTTTGTCTTCGTTGACTGGGCTGTGTCAACGTTAATTTTTCTTCTATGTGCTTTTTACTGCAAAAGTTTAACATAGAAGGTAGGCAAAACAAATATTATGTGATGGCAGATGTCTTTTCCCAGTACCTCTTAGTTTCTTTGCAGTGCTGTGACAAACCCACAGATCACATTAGGTAAGTTAAAATGTGAGATGCAGTGTTTTCAGCCAGTTCATATTGTGAGCAGTACCACAGTGTACATTTTGCATAGTTACTTCAAATCCCTTCCTTGGACATTCCATAGCGATGTGCTGGATGTTCTCTTGCACATTTACGCTGTTGCAGAATGAGTTTTTAGCATTTCCCCACTTGGGCAGCCACAATTTGTCTTCCATGATTTGTCCTAATTCTATGTAAAGATGTCCATTCCTATCATAGTGAATTGAAACTGGCAGAGCTGTGCATGGATTGTTGGTTAAACCTGAGTGGTCGCAATTTGGAGGAGGCCATTCTTCTTGCCGCGTCTGATCTGCATCGTAATATGATTTGATGAGTTTCTCACCAAGCTTCCATGTTGGGTTCATGGATTTACATCCTGTGGTTTCTGGAGATTGCAGTCCTGATGCAATTGGAATTAAAGGCTACTGCAAAATTCTCAGCATTCTCTCAGCTGAGGTCCTTCACAGGCCTGCAAACTGAAGACCAAGCAGCTGATTCCCCACTTAAAAGCTGTTGCAGTCCACATTTTCCTTCCTCACTTGACCTTTTTGCTTTGTACTGTTTACATCCCTCCATCATTCCATGTCACCAGGGCAGACTTACTCGAGCTTATTGGGCACCTCCCTCACCCCTTTCTGCTGCTCGGCGACTTTCATTCACACCATCCCCTTTGATGTATTCCCAGAACTGTAAGAGAGGGGCCCTCACGTCCCTCTGTCAATCCATGTCATGAATGGTTTTCTGCGGAAATACCAGACTGTGGCTGTGTTTTTTGATTTGGAGAAAGTCTGACACCTGCTGGAGAACTGGTATCCTCTGTACTCTTCTACACATGGGGCTTCCCGGCTGCATGCCCCGTTTTCTTCAGGAATTTTTGAAAGATGGGTTTTCAAGGTACCAGTGGGTTCTGCCTTGTTGGACACCTTTGTCCAGGAAAATGGTGTGCCCCAGGGTTCCGTTTTGAGAATCATCCTCTTTGCTATTGCCATAATGCCTGTCTCCCGCCAGGTATTTCCGGCTCCCTTTTCATTGATGATTTTGCAATCTATTCTGGTTCTCTGTAGACTTGTCTCCTTGAGCGGCATCTTCTGCAGTGTCTCGATCGTCTGTACTCGTGGTGTATCGACAGTGGTTTTCGCTTTTATGTGACGAAACCATTTGTATGGATTTCTCAGGGCACAATTGGTTTCTTCCACCGTCTTTACGTTTGGGCCAGTTTGTTGAAACTAAGAAATTGCTGGGGCTCAGTCTCACTATGAATCTTACCTTGCTGCCTGCTTTATGCAGTTTCTGAGTGTCTTATGTGTCCTTAGCTGCACTTCCCAGGTAGTGGATCAGACCTCCGTTCTCTGTTTGTGTCAGTCCCTTATCTGTTTGAAACTAGACTATGGGTGTTTTGTTTATGAATCTGCACGTCTCTCCCTCTAACACAGTCTGAATACTATATAGTCTGTATGCCAAAGCTGCCGAACTACTGCTGTCATGCCACCATGACTTTCTCCTCAGCAGATACGCATGTCGTTTGTCTGCCATGCCTGGCCACCCATCCTGCAATTCCTTCTTCGATGACTTCTTTGATCATCAGTATGGTGTGCATTCCTCCTCTCTGGTACCTCCTGGAGTTTACTTTCAGCTTTTGCTTTGGCACCTTAACGTCACGCAACCTACCACTTTTCCAGGGGGTGTGAACTCTTCACCACCTTGGCTTCGTGCAGTGGCTTGTGTTCACCTTGGCCTTAATTCTCTTTCTAAATACACTACTCCAGCCTTGCTCTGTCGCCATAAGTTCCACCAACTTCACACAGAACTTCACGAAAGTACCTTCGTGTATGCTGATGGCTCTCAGACTGATTGTGGTGTCGAGTGTGCCTTTGTCATTGGCACTGACATTGTTGGGCATTGGCTACTGGGACACTGTTCAGTATTTACAGTAGAGCTCTTTGCCCTGTATCAGGCCATGCAGTTTATCCGGTGACACAACCCTTACAATTGTGTCATCTGCTCCAACTCTCTGTGCCCTTTAGAGCCTCTATGTGTTCTACACGGTCCATCCCTTAGTGTAACGGATCCAGGAAAGCTGTCACTAGCTCACTATTGATGGAGTCACTGTGATGATTAAGTGGGTTCCTGGTCACTTCAATCTGCTACTGCAAAGGCTGCAGTTCTCGTATCTTGTCCCGCCAGTTCTTCCATTCCCTCCGATGATCTCTTTGTTGCCGTTTGTCAGCAGGTGATGTCACTTTATCATCCCTCCCTTCATGGAACAAGCTCCGGGAAATTGACTCTCCCAGCAGCTTGGATGACATCCTCTCGGCCCTCTTGTCACCATGGGATCATTTAGCTAGGTTGCGTATTGGGCACTGTAGTTTTAGCCATCAACATTAATTAAGTGGTGCTTCCCCACCACTTTGTGCTTGTTGCTTTCAACCTCTGACGGTTTGCTATTTCCTGATGGCATGCCCCCTTTTAACCCCTTATGTTCTCATTTATGTCTGCTGTCTGATTGTCAGCTGTTTCAGCAAACGAAGCGAAGGCAGTTGACTGCAGTTTACTTTTTATCCATCATATAGCAATATGGTGAAGGACATTGAAATCATTAGTTCAGGGCCTCTGTTTCTCAGTGGCCTATTTTACGGACCATTTTCCAAGTCTCTGTTTTGAGCTATCTTTCCTTCCATTGATTGGGCTTAACATGTAGCCATTTTTAACACCTCCTCCCTGTCCCCCCTCAATTGTGTTTTATGGATCTGACATGAGCACGTATGACCCTCATTCTTTAAAACAAAACCGGTGATAAAACCATGGGTTGTTAACAGAAAATGATGATGTCAATCATTACAAAAACCACATATCATTGTTCACTTTTGTACAGTTACCTGTTATCATATTACAATATAAATTAAATTGTCAGTCTATAAAAACTGTGCTAGGTAGTGTACTGGTTCATGTAAAAGCTGTAATTGGTGTTAATGTTTTGAAAGATTCATACTACATTGAGGCCACTACACAGCTAATCACTGTTTACTGGCAGAGTCAAAGATGGTCATAGAGGTCTGCAAGCATTGATAGTGTCTGTCTAGTACCGTAAAATTAATAAGCTGTGTGTCATGTTGTTGAATAATGGGCTTCTGTCAGTTATTCGCATAAATCCAGTAGTTCAACATTACAATGCCTCGCTGGGAAAGCCTGAAGAACTACATTGTGTGTCATCTGTTATATTAAGTACAAGTGCCAGTTGTAACAGGTGTTCTGTATGCCTTGGGTGGGCTACAATCACAGTTGTGGTGACAGAAAATGAAATGCATAGAAGTAATGACTTACATATATTCATAAGAGACACTAGTGTGAAACAAGTTAGTCAATTTCATATGTGTACAGCTTCCAAAGTACAGAAATTTTTATGGGTCAGACTGTATAGATACCTACAATGTATGTCTAGCCAAATTGTCTAAATATACAACAGTATAATAGATGTGACAAGCTCCTTTTCATGGACAAATAGTTATATTGATGTCTGACATAACACACTAAGGTGGCAGTTGCATGTAATGCATTACCAATTACGGATTTTTCACAGATGCAGGAAGCATGTATTGACTGATACCATGTTGTACAAAGTGTTCAGCCAATGTTGTTGTAGTGGTTGTTCATGTTAAAACATGTCTAACCTCTTATGTAGACAAATGGTTCAAGTGGCTGTAAGCACTATGGGACTTAACACCTGAGGTCATCAGTCCCCTCTTATATAGACAGAAATATTGCTAGAATGACCTTGTCAACAGAATGTTGGACACCATAAGCATCTGAGCCTATCTATCTTTAACTTGTATGCAGTGGGGTGACATAGCATTACAGATACATCAGCTATGTTTACAGGCATGTTAAAAGAATGAAAACAATACTACACTATTTAAGAGACATCAGCAGTTATACATATATAAAGATAGCTGCACACAAGTTAATTATGCTTAGAGATTATTGTCTGATTTTCTGCTGACATGGTCCTTCTAGTCTCAACTCCGTCTACATAAGAGCTTATGAATATTATAATATGGACAAGTTGTAAACCAACATAAGCTGAGCCCTTTGTGCAACATTATTTTAATCAGCATAAACTTGTGTGTCTGTGAAAAATCCTTAATTGGTCATGAACTACATGTAGCTGCTGCTTTAGTGTGTTTTGTGTGATGTTGATGTAACTATTTGTCCATGAACATGACCATGTAACATATCTCATACTTTCATATGTTTAGGCAATGTGGCTTGGCATACATTTCATGTATCTATGTAGCCTGACCCATAAAGGTTACTGCACAATGGAAGCCGTACACATACAAAAGTTACCATTACTCATTTCACACTATTGCTTACGACTATGTATAAGGCGTTACTCCTGTGCGTTTTGTTTTCTGTCACCCAAACTGTGATCATAACATGTGCAATTTCCTACTAGATGCAACATATTAAACACCTGTTATGACTGCAACATATTAAACACCTGTTATGACTGGCACATGTATTTATTGTAGCAGATGGCACACAGCTTATTAATTGTAAGATACTAGTGACTATCAATGTATGTAGTCCTTGATACCATCCTTGGCTCTACCAGTAAACAGTGATCAGCTGTGCAGTCACATCTGTGTGGTATGAATTTGTTTACAATGCCAGTACTGGTTAGTTTTAATTGTGAATGAGTGCACTACGTAGCACACTTTTTACGGACAGATGATGTAATCCGGGCCTGAGCTGCTGGTGCTAGCAGATTTTCCAGTGTAGAATTCATGATTTTATCACATGATGATGATGATGATTTTATATTTCGCTTAACAAGATGCTGCAAATACTTCTATGTGAACATGCGACATGTCATTACAAATGTATTGTTGTTAACATTTACATCAGTCAACAGATTCTTGACAATTTAAGGCTGTAATGTTTCTTGGGCTTATTCGATTTGTTATATAGGAACTTGATAATGGTCAGATGACTGAAACTGGTTGTGGGAATACAGTATTTTACCAGCAGCTCATGGTGGTAATGCAATAATTTTCAGATATGAGCTGTCGGGCACCACTTCTTGAAAATACATTTGAGCGGTGGCAATTTAATATGGTGTCTCGTGTTTCCGTCATTGTATTATCCAGTAAGATGTCAACTTAAATAGTATGTATACTGTTGAGCCAAACAGGACAGCCGTATTTTGCAATATGGTAGACTGAGGCAATGGTTGATTTTTATAGAGCTGTTGAGTTTGCTCCTCAACTGTTCCACTGAGCTTGTGCAACATTACCTTATTTTTTATCTGTGTTGCAGTATTACACAATGACGGTGTCAGGTCCATTGTGACATGCAGATACTTTGGGCAAGAAGTGTGTTTTAGTTGTTGGTCATTGAATTCCTCTCAAAATACATAGTTCGCTCTTTGATTATCCGGATGGAAGCAGCTTGCTTCAGTTTTGTGAAAGCTATGTTTAAGTCACTATGTTGTGAAATTTTTGTTTAAGTTGTGTAGACTCTTTGCATGTACAGTTTCAGCTGTTTTGAAGTTGCTGGACTGAGATTTCAGAGTTACGCCATCTGCATATGCAAATTTCACACACTGCCATTTATATGTACTTCAAAACCTGCATAGCATGTTACTTAGAAAAGTCGCAAGGGTCTTATATGGAGTAATCTTAAAGAATTTTGCAATCATCTCTCGTCATACTGTGTCGTAGTCTGTCAAGTACACAAAAACTGTGATCGTCGCATTCTTAGCTGGAAATCCCTCTCTGTGTGATTGGTGAGTGCCAGTACATGGTCACAGCAACTTTGATCTGCTCAGAGTACAGCTTGTTTGTGTGTTATTTGTTTGAAGGCTATGGCAAATGTTCTGTTGTAAATTATGCTTTTGATTAGTTTGTAGCATATGCCTGAAGATTGATTGGTTGGTAATCTGCAGCATTTTTTCTGCTTTTTGTAGGCTGTAGGATGACAACTACTATAGTTATCTTGAGCAGGGATAGAAAAATACTATGTCATATGATATCATTAAAAGTTTCACTAGCCAGTTCAGAGTTCTAGCACCACTTTTCAGGAAATCTGGATATATTTTAGCTTCATCATTGTTGACAGTAACTGGTTTCTTGGAGAATTTGACAATTCAATTGGTAACATCTCCTTGAGATACTTCTGAACTCTTATTAATGTATCTGGGAGTGTTACTTCAGAGTTTTCACAGAAGAGAGCATGATTTTCTTGGAAATAAAAAACCATTATTCAACGTGCAAGAGAAGCATAATGCTTGGAATGGCCATTTCAGAGAATTTGAACTTAAAATAAGCAGCATGAAAACTGTGCAAATATGGTTAATATAAAAGGAACAACTTCAAATATCCTTTTAGGTAGAGCAAGATTGAAACTGGTTTCAAGTTTCACATTGCTAGGATGTATTACACCAAAGAACGAGACAGTGAAACAAGAAATACTCAACAGCACACAAAATTATTTGCAGTTTTTCAGCCCTGTAAGGAATCTGCTGTGGGCTAAAAAAACATCCAACAGCACTAAAGAAATCATTTTATGTAATTTGTAGGTCTTTCAGCTGTGACCTATGGACTGGAAACATGTACTCTCTTTGTAAGGCCACTAGAGTTAATGGATGATGAAAAACAAAAAAAGCAAAAGTTGCTGTGAAATGGTCACTTTGTAAGAACAGAGAAATTTAAAATATTAGTCAAATATGACAATGTAGAAATTTCAATCTACAACAAAATGCTTTGACATGTAAGTACTGGGAAGATGCCGTGGAGAAAATAAAATTTAAAAAAACGAAAGTTTAATGTGCAGGTGGAACTGACAAGAGCTTTTGCAGCACATCTGGGAAAACATGATGATGATGATGATGATGATGATGATGATGATGATGATGATGATGATGATGATGATGATGAATGCTAGTACTATTAAAATTAACTTTTGAATAATGCATCCATGTTTCTTGGGAATTTCACAGATTTACATATTCTGACCTTTTGTGGCGACAGTGTCTCTCTGTGCCCCTTTCTTCGTTTATTTTTGATCAAATGTTTGAGGAAAGTGAAAACAATAAGTTATAAATTACAAAATGAGTTTTTGTCAGTGTAAAAAAAGGTCCATCCCTTCAAGAATTAGCTGTTCTGCACATAAAAAGTTACTTTGCTGTGATACTTAACTGTTGAATTGGTTTCACCTTAATCAGGCATTAAATACAGTACATTTCAAGAATAGGAGACGCTAGGACTGAAGTGCTCTCTGAGCAAAACTTGAAAATTAAGATGTAGGAGAAAAAAAAATCAGTAGATTGTTTTCTGAAATGTTTTAGATAAAAATAAAAATAAAGTAGATTAGAGAAACATTTGATGTGCCTTTTAATGGTGCCCCAAATTATGTGCAGCAAGAGAGATGTGTATTTCTCGTCATTTTATTTATTACTTTTATACAAACCATTCCAGAAAATACTCAACTGAATTTTTTCAAAAGGTTTTGATGTAATGTTTCAGCATATCTGTGATTTTAATTTAGAAATATATTTCATGTTTTTAATTAGTTTATGACTTTTTATAACAGAACTTGCTGCAGAATTGTTTTCTGAAGAAAAGTATGGCCGCAGCTTGGACAGATTGCGCCTGGAGGAAGCTGCATCAATGTCTCGGAATGCTTGTGTGTCTCCATGTTCTCTGGTTCTTGCACTTGTTTACTTAGAAAGGCTGAAGGTTTCAAATGTTGAATACGTACGTCAGGTTCCACCCTCGGAATTATTCTTGGTGACAATGGTGAGTTTTTAAAAATGTTCTGTGAATATGTTTCAGCCAAATATATCTGCTGTGTTATTGGTACAAATTTCACTCTGTTATTCTTTATAGTGCAAGAGGTTTTTTATGCTCATTGTACTTAGACTCTTGGTTGGATAGAATATTTGTCAGCAAAGTGCAAATTGTTCTCATTGTATAAACTGAAATTGTGTCTCTTGGTGCAAGAGAGAGTGTAATGGTAAACTATTGCAGAAAAGCTTGTAAGAAATCATACCAGAAATGTGGTTGAATTATACCTCTATGTATAAGGGGTGTCCAAAACGAGACGATCTGGAGGCGTAATTACAGAAACCAGTACCTAAATGTTGGAACCATTGACCCTGACTGTTGAGACACTTGTCCCACTGTGACACAAGGTAGTGAATGGCTGTCTCATAAAATTCCCGGGGCTGTGATGTTAAACAGTTTAGCATGTACAGCTGGATGTCGTCGCCAGAGGTGAATTGTTTGCTCCTCATAGTCTTTTTAAGAGGACCAAAAATGGCATAATCACAAGAAGAGAGGTCTGAACTGTACGGAGGGTGGCCAAGAACCTCCCATATGAATTTCTGCAGGAGTGCCGCGACTCTGTTGGCCGTATGAGGCTTTGCATTGTCATGGAGGAGAATGACCCCATGGGTGAGATTGCCTGGTCGTTTTGATTTGATTGCTTGGCGAAGGGTAGTCAAGGTTTGCGAGTAATGCTGGGCATTCACTGTTGTCCCATGCTACAGGAAGTGAATCAGAAGGGGGCCATCTTGGTCAAACAACAACATAAAGAAGGGGCAAACATTCACCTCGGAAACAACGTCCAACTGTAAGTGCAAAACTGGTTAACATCACTGCCCCAGGAATTTTGTGAGACAGCCATGCATCGCCTTGTCACAGTGGGACAAGTGTGTCAACAGCCAGGGTCAATACTTCTGACATACAGGTACTGGTTTCTGTAATTATGCCTCCGACTCATTTCATCTTGTACACCCTTTATATATACTATTTGAAGCACACAAATGGTACACTGTTAAGACAGAGAATTCAGATTTAGATATTTGAGACAACTATTTTCCATGCAGCAACTTTATCTTGTCTGTTAAGACAGAATTGGTTTTGGAATGTATAGTTCCATTATCAAGTGCATACCACTATTTTAATATAACCAAAAGGAATTACTTCCCAATGAAGTGTTACACACAAGGAACACCTCAGTGTAATAGTAACTGTTGTAATGTATTTTACATTCTTCATGTAGGATCAAATGTAAAAGTGTCTAGTAAATTGTGCATAGTAACTCTGAACAAGTTTCCAGTCAATTATAGACCAATATTGCCCTTGTGGAAAAAGACTGTAATGATTTCTTTTGTATGTGTTAAACACTTAGATATTCATTTTATAATAGAACTATGACCTGAAGAGCTATGCTCTCCTAGAGAAAGTAATAAAGATAGCTATTCCAAATGTAGTTTTCCCATATATTTGGAATTATACAGCTGTGGACACACACAACATCAGTGAGACGAATAAATCGAAGCTGTATTGCTGTTATTAATAGTGTTTTGTTGTACATGTACAGTGCTAAAGTGTTATTTTAAATTTAGTGTGTCTCCTGTACCTGAATCAAATGATGTAAAAATTTGAGTCAAGAGACTATTAAATCATTTCTTTGGAATACTATTAGTAAGTGTAAAAGCTCTTTGGTTTGGTGCTCCCTATCTGTGCCATGCAAACACTATTAACCAGAGTCCTCATCTCAGTGTTTCTTCATGACAGCAATGGTGATTCGAGACATTAAGGAAGGGGTTGGTATGTGGAATTTCTAGTAAATGTCTTGGCCAATTGATCCATCCATTTGTCTCTTAATAAAGAAAGGATAATTGTTTTGCCCTCCTTTTCAGATTTCATCAGGAAATTTTTTTATTGTATTGGTTAGAGTTTACAACAGTATTATGAAAAGGATAATTGTAAATAGTCTTCACGGGTTTGCTGTCAGATCACGTAGATACGACTGACGGTATCTGCACACCGATGCCCCATTTTTAAAATACGTGCGCAAAGAATGCACAGCCACGGAAATCGCGCTTGTGCAGTGATTTGCCATATTCAAACTGCCTCTGCTGAAAAACGCAGAGCGGCTCTCCCTTGTGTGCGCTGTACGCTGCATTTGTCAACAGTGCAGCCAGACATTACTCACCAATGGCCGAACTAGGCAACTGTTATGACAGGCCTGTTATCAAAGAATCTTGATTTTCGTGTTGTGATTTAATAGCAGCCAATGCAGGGTTACAGGCTGTGCTCAGTTGAAATCCCATATCCTTGTTGATTAGATTATTGGCTTTGCGGATATGTATGGCTTCCTTAATGACGCAGTCTCAGAAAGATGATGCCGGGGATAAAACTTCAGTCTTTTCATAAATCATACGATGTCCTGTATACAGGCAGTGTTCTGCAATGCCAGCTTGTGGCCTGCAGATATAGATGTGTATGCGTTGGCTTGCGGTAGATGCTGTGTCCGACGGTTCCATCTGCTTTCCTTCGTACCAAGACATCAAGGAAAGGTAAAGTACCATCATCCTGCACAATGCGGTAGTGCATTACGTACGTTAGTTCATAGAGCACATGTGGTATCTGATCCTGAGAGCCTGTCGAATGAAATACAGCATTTGAAGACAGTGTTCCGACAAAACGGTTATTCTGAGAGACAGATACGTAATGCATTCAGGCCCAGGTGAGTTCAATCTATGGAGCAGACTGGAGATAGGAAGACACCCACCACTTAGACCTTTTTGCCCTATTTTGGTGCCATGTCATCAAGAATCGGAAGAGTCCTCGGTAGATACGGAATGAAGTGTGTTTTTCAGCCATCTGCAAACCTGAGAAACCTGTTGGGTTCAGTTAAGGATGACCTTGGAATGAGGAAATGTGGTGTGTAAAAGATTCTTTGTCAGTGTGGGGCAGGGTATATAGGCCAGACATGCCGCACAGTACAAGAATGCTGCGATGAACAGCAGTGTCATATAAGCCTTCGTCAACTGGAAAAGTCGGCAGTTGGGGAACACGGCCTGAATACAGGACATTATATGATTTATGAAGAGATGGAAGTTGTATCCCCGGCATTATCTTGCAGAGACTTTGTCATTAAGGAAGCAATACATATCTGTACAGCCAATAATCTCATCAACAAGGATACGGGATTTCAACTGAGCACAGCCTGGAACTCTGCATTGGTTGCTATTAAATCATGACACGAAAATCAAGACTCTTCGATAACAGGCCCATCATAACACTGGCATAGTACAGCCGTTGGTGAGTAATGTCTAACCTCACTGTTGACAAACGCAGCGTACAGCGCATGCGTGGGAGAGCCGCTCTGCGATTTTCGGCAGAGGGAGTTTGAATATGGCAAATCACTGTGCATGTGCAATTTCTGCAGCTGCGAATTCTTCGCGCGCGTGTTCTAAAAACGGGGTGTCGTTGAGCGGATACAGTCAGGCGTACCTAGCCACAAGCCAGGTTGAACCACCTAAAGATGTCGGACAGTTGCTCCGAGGAAATATTGTGGAATTTCCACAACGGGATCCAGCGGCAAACCCGTGAAGACCATTTACAACACATCCGCTGGGAAAGCTTGAAGAGTCACAAAACGATAATTGCTATGCACCATATAGTGGAGACACTGAGTTGCAGATAGACACAACACAGAGACTGTGAGAAAGTAAGCTTTTGGCCATTGCTATGCACCATATAGTGGAGACACTGAGTTGCAGATAGACACAACACAGAGACTGTGAGAAAGTAAGCTTTTGGCCAACAAGTCTGTGCGCGCGTGCCCACACACACACACACACACACACACACACACACACACAAGAAACCACAGTTTCTGGCTTCTGAGGTGTAACAGGACTGACACATCAGGCTGAAATGGCCAAACCTTGCAGCTTTCTCTTAATGCAGTCTGGAGTACAATCGTGGAATGTGATGTACCAAGACTGGTATCATGATTCCAATTTTCTGGGATAAAACACTTACTTGAAATGTGAGTGACAGAAAAGCTTACAAATATAGATGGAGGTTTTAATTTGATCTGGTTTTCAGATCTAAGCACTCATTTTATTCAGTCATCTCATCTGCTAGAGCTGGAAAACTCCAAAGAGATCTATGTTTCATAGAATAACGGCAGAAGCACAGGAAAACAAATATACATCAAAGAGTATATTGATTACTGGCAGTGAAATTAAAGAATAGACACCATGTGAACAGTATTACATTACCCGATTGTAGTCCAGGCAGTAAGCAAATTTAAGATCACTGCTTAGAGGATGTGAAGAATGCAGCTAAATAATTTCTCGCAGTATAGAAAACAAGAGTCTGCGTCAGGTGGAATGAAAACTTCTTTAACTGCATGGCCAGTCTGAGCATTAGAGCTTCATCCTGAAGGGGATTATTATTTTATGAAATGTTACTCAGTTACAGATGTCCTATGTAATTGTCACTGGGATTAGAATCATGAAAACATAGCATTTATTGTATGTTAATTGTTCTGAAATATGTCAAGATACTCTGTAGTAGTATGCCTTAGAATACTGAAAGAGCTTGGGTTGAGCTGCGTGTTTCCACTTAGGATGTCTATATATGCTTACTTTGTTGAACACCATTGTTAGAAGCAAAGAATGTGCGAGGACATAACTAAAGATCATATGTTATAATGTTTGTTACTTAGTAGTTTGCTGTCCTGTATTCCAGATGGCACTATGTAGAAATAATTGGAATCAATTAGCATTTAGCAGTAATAATGGGATGGAGAACCCCTTAAGAAGCATTTATTGAACTGATCAGGGGACAAATTCATAATTTAATCTTTCATGTTCTGTTTAATTACTCCGTTGCTGTAGCTGCATTTTCTGTTAGTTTTCTTGCTTCTATTTGTGTAAATTAAGCCATAAAGTGTGTATTTTCAGATGGTGGCCAGCAAATTTCTGTATGATGATGGTGAGGAAGATGAAGTTTTCAATGATGAGTGGGCAGCATCAGCAGGAATTGACGTGAAAGAAATGAATCGTTTTGAAAGAGACTTCCTGCAGGCTATTGTAAGTTTTGTGTTGATATTTGATTTCTAACTAAAATTTGTGTGTGTGTGTGTGTGTGTGTGTGTGTGTGTGTGTGTGTGTAAAAAAAATGCATATTGTGTTGCTGTAAACAGAATCTATATATTTGAGATGTGGTGTTACTAAAGGATGCAGAAATAAAGTGAACTGATAGGAAACATGGTTCTCCACAGAACTGGTAAGGAAAAATGTAATACATGGAGAACACTGAAAGGGAGAATTGGCTGATAGGTAACCTATGGTGACATCAGGGAATAACTCCCATTTTACTAAAGAGGGTTATATAGGGCAAAAATTGTGTTGTGAGGAAGGGATTGGAATACATACAACAAGTAATACAGAATTTTGGGTAATACTTTACACCTGGGAATTTACTTTCTGTTAGGAGCTGAGGTCATCATAAGTTAGTTGTTTATATTGCAATGTGCCACACCAAAGCACAAGTTTATGTGCAGTGTCCAAATAGTTCCCAGCGAGTGTCATTACATCAATACACTCACTAGTCATTTTTGTGGATCATGCAGCGGGGACACCTGGAATATGGAAAGAACTCAGATGTACTTTTATTTGTATTCTTCACAATAAAATATTGTTATATTATAGTGTCAGTGTTAATTATTACTACTGATTATTGACTTAAAACTTGTGAAATTAAAACGTTGATTTTGAGTTTCTATGAAGATATTCTTCAGTGGAGTGAAAGAGTACTGTAGAACTTTCCCAACAAAAAAGTTCATTATTTCAGCCTAAAATTGCACTGCATTTCTTCCAGTGCATTCGATATGTTGTAACAGATGGTTGAAGTCATGCACCTGACTTCATTCTGTTTGCACGACTCTCCTATCGGTAAATTTTGTAATTTAACAACTTAAACACTTTGTCTGGCTTACTTTTTGTAAGATTCTCTGACAGCAACAGATAATAACATTATAGCTGACACATTCCTCTCGAGAGATTCAACTGTTGTTTTGATATTTAAAATAATTCTCATTTATTATTCTGTCTCACATGCAAATTTATAATTGGATTACAGGTTTCGATCACTCAGGATCATGTTCAGATCTAAAATAAAGTAAAACTAAATTTGTACCATCTAATATTTTAAATAGAAAATAAGGCGATAGCTGTACATAAATGCAGAATTTACCTAAATAGTTGTCAGCAACTCAGTACCACATATCACATACTTTGTTTTGCAACTGGAGTCAGTATTTTAATTAGGCGTATGTTGGTGATAGGGGGAAGGGGAATAACAATAAGGGTTATGCTGAAATTATAGAATGTACAATTAAATAAAAATTCTCGTTAAAATACTGAAAGTGGAGAAAAATGGGTATGTGAAATGTGAATGGCATAAAATAGTAAAATTATAAAACGGAGTGAGGGTATTGGTAGCAGGAAAGGTAGGTAGGTGGGTGGGTGGGTGCGGGGGGGGGGGGGGGGGCGCTTATTGGCAGGCTCTTGTTAAACTCATGACATCCCCACCACCCCCTCCCTGTTTCCTTTCACATCCTCCAGTCAGTCTCACTCAATTTTGCCTTCTCCCGTCCTACCTCCAACATATACCTATTTAAAACATTGACTGCAGATGCAAAACAAAGTACTCTAATGAGTGATTCTGAGTAAACAAGATGGGTTGCAGCTGCAACTACTTAGGTAAATCCTACATTTAGATACAGCTACTACTGTTTCTACTTGTTGTAAAATATAGGTGGTGCATATTTAGTTCCACTTAGTTTTAGATCTAAAGACGATCTCGAGTGGCCGAAGTATGCAGTCAAATTAAAAATGAGCAACTGAGATGGAACAATAAATGAGAATTCTCTTAGGCAATAGAATGTTCACCTTGGGCATGTAATCTGCTCCTTGCTTAACAGATTCTTAACATACAAGTAGGTGAAAGGCTTCGTGGCAGTTCTGCAGTGACATAACTGATGGTTAAGGAAGTATCTTGACACAGCAGTTGGAGCAGCAGATGAGCACTTCTGATATCAGAGGAGTACTGTTGGAAAGTTTAGAAAAGTGAAATTTCCCCAAAGGCACAGTAGAGGAGCAGTGTAACCAAGGTATATAGACTGCACTTATGTATTTGGTGAGGGACTAGCGTGAATTTGGTAATGGAAGGTCCTTGTGAAAAATGGATAATATGAATAAAGGTAACAACTTGATGTACAGTTGTGGTGTTGAGTAGTCAATAGGCACAAATCCAATATGAAAATGTTGTTAATTTTTTTAAATTTTTATACATAATGTCAAAGCTGTTTGTGGATTATACCCGTATGAGAATGACAATAAATTATGGAAACAGGTAATATGAGTACTGAAGTTGTGACACAATCTTGACATAATAAATTATTATGTTGTTCTGGGCAACTACAATACCCCACTGTGGGGCAGCAGGTGGAATAATAGAATAAATGTTTTGTATTTATGCTGTTTACCGTTCTCAACACTGGCTCTCTAACTACAATATTGGCAACCAGAAAGTGATTAGCAAAACGTGAAGCCTGTAATTAGAATTCCTAGTGCCCACTTCATTTGAGAAACACATTTATAGCTACAGCTTATAGCTCTGAGGAATTAGGAGATTGTCTGGGATTCATAATCAAAAACCATTCTCTCTGAAATGTTCACTATATTCTGAAAGTCACAAACCAAAAAGAATCCGCACAATCCAACTACCAGAGCAGTTCAGAGTCTAATGCGCTGATGCCACTATAACTGTTCAAATTAAATATTTAAGTGAATGCTCGCCATAATTTGATGATAATGTTCATCAAACGCCACACTAATAATGGTAGAATGTCTGTCCTGTGAAAATACGACATACGCAAATTAAAGATAGATCATTAACGTCATCCCAAAATTAACACCTCACTCGAAAACGATTTCATGGTTACGCGTATCCCGAGTAAATTATTACTGCATCCGAGGCCGTTTATATCAACGATACTGACGCGACGCGACTTCTGGCGCAGGTGGTGCTGCGCTAATCAGCGTCTGGAGAGAACTGTGGCCTTTCTCTTTACGCGCAACGTACTTACATATAAAGCCACGGTGCGGACGGCTAAGGGAACGCCTGTTCAAATCTGCTCTCCCGACTAGCCGCTGGGCTAGTAATGCACCACTTTGGTAAGTTATCGAATAAATCATTGCTTCCTTTGCTGATGGCCGATGAAGCTTTCAATTTAATTGTGCAATCAGCACACAAGTAAGTAATCATAATAAAAGTCTGACGTGGCTAAGTCAAATATTTTGGGCGAAAAAATTTATTTAATTACACTACACGCAGTAGACGAGTTCTGAACTTGCTCTTTGGAGATAAGCTATAGCTATAGTTTTATAGTAATTCTGTTGAATTTATGACATCAGAGCTAGTTACAGCGGACTGGCTGGCACACAATGGAAAGACTGATGTGAATTTTATAAGGTGTGAGTAGGCTGCTTCCCTACACCACCATTGTAGCACATCTGGGATGACGGGTTGTATTGGGCCGAGTGAGTGATGGGTAAAAAGATGTGATGAGGGGGAGGGAGAGTTTGAGGGAGTGGTAACTGAAGGTTAAAAGGGGGTGGCAGCAAGTGCTCAGAATAGTAATTTGGCACCTCTGAACTCACGTTGGTGCAGGCAGGATAAGTTGGTGACAGTACAGTGATTTGGAGGAGTGAAGTGGGAGGGGAGGTAGAACAGAGGAACAGGAAGTCTGTAGAGAAGAGAGTGTGAGTGTAGATTGAAATTTGGATATGGAGGAGGGGCTAATGAAGATTGAAGTGAGGAGGATTGTGAGATTAAAGGTATGTTGCAAGGACAATTCCCATCTGTGTAATTCAGAGAACCTGGTGTAGGGGTTGGGGTGGGGTGGGGCAGGGGGGGGGAGGAGAGAATCCAGATCATGCCACATGTGCAGCAGCCATTCAAGTTGAGCTTGTGTGCTCAGCAGTGTGTTCCACCACTGGATGGCCCATCCACCCGTCACCACAGTCTGAATATGCGTTATTCTGTGTCTCTTGCACTGTACTGGTCTTTTTGAGGTTATCGGGTAGTGTCTCACATCAGTTACGTAGAAAGTCACACACACAAGCAAACTATCATTCTTACTGTTTGTTTGTGTAACATAACAAATAATACTTACGTAAATACTGCACTTAACAAGAATAAATTCTCAAAGCTCGTTTTGCTCAGCATGAATAAAATACATAATTGGTGCTGTGTTTACATACACTAAAAACATTTGAGCAACACAAAGTGAATGACAGTGTCAACTAGCGCTCCACGTGGCCATATGCCGAAACACGCTAAATATGGTTCGACATAAGTGTCATGATAATCACAGCAGTCGTGAAACTGCATTTGCGCAGTAGAGACAGTTTGGAAATGGTTGTGATTGGCAAGATATCTTCATTCGAACGAATCTAGTTACTCACATCAGCCACCGCGCCACATAGAGCTTGGCGGCAACAGCAGCAGGAGGTACGGCACGAATTTTTACAATTTTCACTCGTTCACCCATTTAAATCCGATGAATGAGTTCCCTGGTGTCAAGAAACTTAACCACCTAATATTTGTAAACACTACTGGATGGCCAACATTATTTTTTCCACAAACATTTTTTCGTAATGCATGAATCACGGGAAAATTATAAACATGTTGACACAAAATCAGGTGCAGATTAACATTGTGGACGTAGGAAATAGGATGGGACTGATAAAAAAATGTCATAAACGGTGGGAAAATGTTAATTCTAGGAATGTAAAAGTGGGGTTATACTGTATTTTCAACTGGGAAATGTGGGATTTTTTTTTCCTTGTGTGCATATACATCCCATTGATGAAGTGTTTTGATTTATCAAATAAAAAAGCAGCAAGCATGTAGCCATAGCTATTCCATATTCAGTGTCCAGCTTACACTGAGGATCTCTTGAACACATGCCTGAACTCAGTGTACCAAAAGCACATTCCAGTATTTGACGGACACGAGGAAGCCTGTAGCAAAGAACTTTATTTTTCTTATCAGCAACTTTGTATGCACATCAGTAGCATAAAGTATTACAATAATGGAAACAACTCATCTCCTACAAAAAGGTGAGAAGTTTCCATTATGTTGTCCAGGAAGTGGTTTACCGTGTGGGATAAGTAGAGTCCCATCAGTTAGTGTTTTTCTTAATACTGAATTCGAATAAATGTTTGTGAAACTAAATTAGCCCTTTGAATCCACATCTATAGAAGTAAATGCGTAATGTAGCCTTTAAGACTGCAGACCGGAGCTGTTCATAATTGAAATAGGAGGAAGAGGTCACAGAGGTTTTATCACTGTTACTTTTTTCCCATCGACAACTCCATGACAGTTGTACAATTGCCATTTCCTTTTGCCCTAGGAGTTCTGTGCTCTTAACTGTGGAGGCTCTGCAGCTGTGTTGTGCCTGTGCTCTGATCTGCAGAGGCCCTGCTGTTCTCTGCTCTTTGTCTTTGATGCATGCAGTGGGCCTTAGTCTGTTACTTTGTCACAGTCCTTTCAACCCAATAGAACTGATATGGACCCAAATTAAATTAAAGATTACGTTGCCAGGAATAATAAAAAAACAAACAATGTTGCCAGGAATAATAATAATAATAATAATAATAATAATAATAATAATAAACTGCCGAAGTCGAGACACTTACCAAGGTAGCTGTTAGGAAAGTCGCTTCTGCATCAAACCGTATCGTGGAAACAGCAAGGTAGAATGAAGCTATTAAAAAATTGCTATGAAAAATTGTTACATCATTAAATACTGACAGTGTCACTAAAGGTTCTGTGATAGTGATAAGACTAATGTCAGTGGTTACTTCATTATCTCACTAAAAAGATGCGCAGCTGTATTCAACTAAATGTTTGGTGTATGTGATTAAAGTATATGGGTAACAAAATTATTCATTGCCTAACAACAAAACTGAAGTACCAAACAGGTGAAGAGGAAACTAAATGAAATTTCATGGTTTGAGACTGTGTGATTTGATTTCGGTGATTGAATCAAATTTACAAAGAACTTGACAGTATGAGCCCACATACGTATGTGACATTTGCACCGTTGTGCTGTCAAGAGTTCCCTGGCAACATTGTTTGTGACCTGAAGTCATACTAAACACTAACAACACTAAAGTGGCTGTTCTACCTGTGTCAGATTTGCAACTATAATAATTTACCTACCTGCTGGTGATGTGTACATGTATGCGGTTATATTGTAACCCAGCTATGTCTGCAGGGTCCTTTACTTTTTTGCTCAGATAATGTATTTAAGTTTTTACAGTTAATAAGAGTGCTATTACTAGCATCAGAGTCCAAATTAAGTTCATCTGAGGAACTCTGTTTTTATCACACTAAATAACTTTCTCTTACTGTTTGCAATATAGGCCCATCATAACTGCAGTAGTGTATTTTGATAACTAGTTTTCATTCTCCCAAATCAATAACCATTTTCCTCACCTTGACTACCAGGCGATTGATCAAAAAATACATTAATATGTTAATTTTAAGCCTACCACTAAGTTTCTTGTAGTGATACTAAATGGGGGCTGCTGAGTTTTTGACATGGAAGTGGAGCATGCTGTGTCACATTAAATCCAAAAGTATTTCATATAAGAGATCTCTGATAGAGTTAATGTGTGAAACAAGTGTGTGTGTGTGTGTGTGTGTGTGTGTGTGTGTGTGTGTGTGTATTCTTGTGATTGTATTCACTTAAATTCAATAACAGTAAAGTTTCCTGCATGTCAGAAATTCAGTAATGTCTTCAGGAAATGTATTCCTCTCACATTACCTGTATTGCCTAAAAAAATTTGTTGCCACAAAGTTTATAAGGGAAGTGGTCAATCTGACATGCTGAAACCTGCCCTGAAATTTTTTGTAAGAGAATACACTGAGAGAAATACTATGTCAGGATTTTACCTGCTAAGACACACTGCAAATAAAAAAGTTGAAAAAATTCATTGGTTGCCAGGCAGCTGGAGAAATGTGTATCATAGCCATCACTGATGAGGCAACCATGCTCAACATGGTAGTCACGTATTCTGAGTTGACGGTTTTAATAGGTAAACAGATAACATGGCATAGTGCTATTGTAATGTCAGTTTCCATTGATAGTTCCTCTGACACAGTTGTTCAGTGACTATTCGCTCGAATCTACAACTCATTTAATACCCGTAATAATTAGTGGTTGCCTTTAAGATATGTTTGTACATGCTTGCGAATAGCATCTGCCTTTGTACAGGTTCCATAGTTTCACAGTAATGTCAACCAATAAATGTTTTCAGTTGTCCAAAAATGAAACATGATTAATTGGATATAGGTTCCACCTTTGACGCAAAAACGCTATTTTTCTCGTTACCCAAATATGTTTCAGCACCTCGGTGCGTCATCAGTGGATTTTATTGAAAACTGTAAAAAGTGAACATATTTTAGGTTGTAACTGATCTAACAAAGTGAGGCCTAAAGATAGTTTTTGTTCATTTTTCTTCGTACCGTGACTTCATATTACATGTTTTTCAGGACCGTCTGTATGGTGTTGCACTGATAGCTTGTCATCCGCAAAACAAATGGTGTAAATGTGAATTTCATCAGCGAGTTAACACATCCCTTTAGTTTTAAAAAACATGATTTTTGTGTTAAAAATGTTTTGTGTATATATTTGTTAATCAAGTTTTGCATTCTGAGAGCACGCATGAACGCACGCACGCATGCACTAAAGTACTTTGTGTGATTTTGTTTCTGCAAAGCCTTTTTCACTGTGCAAAATGCGATGAGCGCTGTGTTGTTGTGTTTGCTAATCCCATCGGCGTTCATTTGGCACTGAATTTGAAATCTCTCTCTCTCTCTCTCTCTCTCTCTCTCTCTCTCTCTGTCTGTGTGTGTGTGTGTGTGTGTGTGTGTGTGTGTGTTTTAGGTGGCAACAAGTCTTAAAGGGGTATGGCCTTTGTGCATCTTTGTTGAGGTTTTTAGAGTGGCTGCCTTTAGATTTTTTGTGTCGTTTGTTTTTATCTGGCCTTTTGAGAATGTATTTTTGGTGTTTTTTAGTGTTTGTTGGATGTGTTACGCAGTCAAAATCGTGTACGTTTCATAGTTGATTTCTTGACATTCATTTGAATGATGCCATCATTTCATTAGAAACTGTGGCAACGGGAAATAACTTGGGTGACTATGTGAATAATGGTGATTGTTGTGCTAATTAAAGTCAAAAAAGGAACTTCCAAGCCCAAAAAAATGTGTACAATAATAACTTTCAGCGAGAAAGAATAGGCTATAAATTTTAAATGAAAGCGGGACAAAACTCTTACACCAAATCCAGTGTGCAAAGCCGAATTCATTTCATAAAGTCTGAGCATAAATTGTATGAATAGAAAAAAGATTTACATGAATTATGGAACATGTGCCAAAATGCAACTCGCAGACATGTAAAAGAAAATCTTTCAGTATAGAACAGCTTCTGAGAGACAGTGCACCCATACAGAGGGAGATCTAGGTGACGTGAGCACTCTGAATTGCAAGTGAGATGAACATTACTGATTTCCAGGCTTTGTTTGACCTGCTTAAACAGATTCAGGAAATGATATGAAAAAGGAAGTCAGAAAATCAAGAGCTTTACTTCAAGAAAAGGTGTGGATATGATGACATTGATAGATAATACTATAGAGAAATTAGTAGCTGACAAGAAGACAAAACTCCTTGCCACTCCCTAATGTACTGCATATATGGCCAGACAGACAGTTGAAGACATTCATTACAATAATGTCAGTGGTAAGTATCAGTTTCTGCAGTTTTGTATTTTTCCTCAGAAACCTCAGAGCAGATTAGGGCACAAAAAAAGATTGTGTAGATCTTGTAGTCAATGTAGCAACATCTGGAAAAATGGAAGAGAATAATGTCTTTAGGGCAATGACTGTTAATATAATTTGGATTCCACCCAGAACTAACAGTGTGATTCAGCCTCTCCATAAAGAAATTTTTCTGAGGTGTGAAGAATTTTGCAGGAAATTGTTGGGCACTATAATTTGCAGTAGTTCTTTGCCATTTCAGATTTGTCAGCAGATTTGTACTGTTAAACTTTGGACATTGGTGCATTGTCAGTTTGCAACACCAAGTTTTAAGAGTTCGATCAAGTGTGCCTGGTATGTAGCAAAATATGCAGAACAATGGCCACAGCCATTTCCTACTCCATCCCAATTTTGTTTGAATAAAAGTAGTAATTACTATGAAGTCCCTAAATGCATTAATTTTCCTTTTGTCAGGTGTTCCTTGTGTAAGGAAAATATTTGGTTTTGTCATTCGAGACACTTCACATTTTTGTAAAAAATACAAGGAATAAACAAGCAATGTTTTCATCGTCAATAAAATATAAATCATTTAAAAATTATCATAAGACATGTGCTGTGGGAATTGTTATAAAATATTTTATGTCTACAGATTAAAATACAAATTAATGGAAGTCCTCTCTAAGTTACCATTATACATTGCCTTGATTTTCTTTCCTCTTCTATTGCCATGTGTAACAATTACATAAGCATCAACTTAGCTCTCAATATTAAGCACAAGTTATTCAAACAATTAATGATTTGAGGCATTTTTGGTGTGTCTTAATTGCTCACATTTCTCGTGTGAATACTTGCGGATTTTGAGCTATACTCTCGTCACCACTGTGTCTACTTGGTTGCTGATTCCTGTGTTCGGCAGGAAGGGCTATACAAACCATTGTTATGTGGCTCTTTGTCCAGCAGATATGAGTAACTTTTATCATTTTTTACAAATAATTGCAGTCTGCCTTAACAGCTAATGTCTTGACACTGCAGTTCTTTCGGTGCATGCTTCCTACATGAAAATATTTGTCAGCATTTTGGATTGGACTATTCCCTTGTAAAATGAAAACAGAGTGGAGCTCTTCCAGAAGACACTGATACCAGTTCCATCTTCGTACATTAAACACAGTCAATGAAATATAAACAGGAGTTTATTAACAAAAAAATTAAAACATGAAAGGCAAGTATAATTTATCTTCGTACATAGTTTGCCTACAATCTTTTTCACAGCGGAGTCCTTGTACGAAAGTTCTATTTACTTACAATGTCAAATTTGGATAAAGTTCCAAGCTTTTGATTATTGCCTACATCAGCGTAGTTGTCTGGGGCTAATTCTGACCATTGTGAAAATGACAAGGCGCCCACTTTTATACCCACTCAATGGCATCTGATTGGCTGGATTATGTCATGATACCATAGAAATGGTGCGTACTGAGGTGGCCCCTCTGCATCCATAGATTATGTTTGCTCTCTCTTTCCAGCATTGCTTGCAGCACCAAGATTCGTATCAGGCAATAAACTATGTGGAGTCTACCTTTATGAAAAAGACTGCTTTAACTCTATGTTAAATTTTTTATCCAACTAGTTAAGCAGCATTAGAACCACATCTTTGGGGTACATATTTATTTCATAAATTACTTTAAATGGTAACCAATAGGTGACTAACATTCTGTGTTGTAACTGTGATAAAAATGTTCAACCGTCAAAAGGTCCGTACTCAAAATAAAAATATGCAGAAGTAGGGGACATAATACTGTTACAGGAAACCAGAAGTGTAACATCGTGACAACGTGAGGTCCGCAATGACCACCTAGATGAACTCAGATCACTACATTCTGCCGTATTTTAAATTGGACGAACATCCTCTTGATGATTGAACATTTTTATCACAGTTAGAGCAAGAATGTTGGCTTATTTGCTGGTTGTTGTTGTTGTTGTTGTTGTTGTCTTCAGTCCTGAGACTGGTTTGATGCAGCTCTCTGTGCTAATCTATCCTGTGCAAGTTTCTTCATCTCCCAGTACTTACTGCAACCTACATCCTTCTGAATCTGCTTAGTGTATTCATCTCTTGGTCTCCCTCTAAGATTTTTACCCTCCATGCTGCCCTCCAATGCTAAATTGTGATTCCTTGATGCCTCAGAACATGTCCTATCAACTGGTCCCTTCTTCTTGTCAAGTTGTGCCACAAACTCCTCTTCTCCCCAATTCAATTCAATACCTCCTCATTAGTTGTGTGTTCTATCCATCTAATCTTCAGCATTCTTCTGTAGCATCACATTTGGAAAGCTTCTATTCTCTTCTTGTCTAAACTATTTATCGTCCATGTTTCACTTCCATACATGGCTACACTCCATACAAATACTTTCAGAAATGACTTACTAACACTTATATCTATACTTGCTGTTAACAAATTTCTCTTCTTCAGAAACACTTTCGTTGCCATTGCCAGTCAACATTTATATTCTCTCTACTTCAACCATCATCAGTTATTTTGCTCCCCAAATAGCAAAACTTCTTTACTACTTTAAGTGCCTCATTTCCTAATCTAATTCTCTCAGCATCACCCGAGTTGACTTGACTACATTCCATTATCCTCATTTTGCTTTTGTTGATGTTCGTATTATGTCCTCCTTTCAAGACACTGTCCATTCCGTTCAACTGCTCTTCCAAGCCCCTTGCTGTGTCTGACAGAATTACAATATCATCGGCGAACTTTAAAGTTTTTATTTCTTCTCAATGGATTTTAATACCTACTCTGAATTTTTTTTTATACTGCTTGCTCAATATACAGATTGAATAGCATCGGGGATAGGGTATAACCCTGTCTCATTCCCTTCCCAACCACTGCTGCCCTTTCATATCCCTCGACTCTTATAACTGCCATCTGGTTTCTGTACAAATTGTAAATAGCCTTTCGCTCCCTGTATTTTACCTCTGCCACCTTCAGAATTTGAAAGAGAGTATTCCAATCAACATTGTCAAAAGCTTTCTCTAAGTCTACAAATGCTAGAAATGTAGGTTTGCCTTTTCTTAATCTAGCTTCTAAGATAAGCCATAGGGTCAGTATTGCCTCATGTATTCCAAATTTCTATGGTTATTGTTTGAAATAAATTGCAAAATAAATATGCATACTAGATGATGCGGCTCTAATGCCGCGAAACTAGTTGGATCACAAATAAAGATTTATCATACAGCTCAAGTGGTCGCATTCATCTTTGTACATTTCTACAGCTGTGGATGGCCACAGTACAAAATTTGCTGTATGTGAAGTCCTCCTGTGTGTCCTTTCTTTACAAAGTGCATGCTTACATTCGTTTCTCAGTGCAAAACTGTTGTTTCTATTAAAGTTGTTCGTTTTCCCTGGTCAGAGTCCAAATAGTGTGACATGTGTACCAACCCTTGTGTGAAAAAACAAAATCTTTTATTTATTTAACAGGCGTTGCTCAGCCGACAAAGATTTTTTTTTCCCCAAATTCCTGTACTTCAGGTGACTGATGGTCAACGCAGCCATTGGCAACAGTCCATATAGACTGTCCCACATAACTTTTGCCATACTAGCAAGGAATATTATAAATCCCTGAAACTCTCAGGCCAAGATTATCTTCAACAGGCTGCAACATTTCTTTAATTTTCTGGGATGACTGGAAGACCGGTCTGATTTGTTGGCTGTTTAGGACTTCACCTATTCCATTAGTTTTTGCATTTAAGAATGGAAATCACACTTTGTGTTGGTCCTTGTGGCTTCATTGAATGAATGATTGCATTTTGGTTTACACTACAGTGTTCACCTAATATCATGGATAGAATACTTGTTCCCATTGAACACAATCATTAGATGGTTAAACTTGGAATTGAGGTGGTCATTGTCCAACATAGTTCTGATTCTGTGTACAAGAGCATTCAGCATAACTCTCTTGTGAGCTAGATGGTGGAA
Source organism: Schistocerca cancellata (assembly GCF_023864275.1). NCBI lineage: Eukaryota > Metazoa > Arthropoda > Insecta > Orthoptera > Acrididae > Schistocerca > Schistocerca cancellata. The sequence goes on along the minus strand of NC_064626.1, from coordinate 432,778,484 downwards.
GCTGCACCCATTGACATACAGATTTGTATGCAACAGTATTCCTATATATTTTTTGACGTAGTTTCCTGCTTTCGAAATTCATTTTTACCAGCGAGAGGGAACGCTTTCTATCACAGGAGTTTTGAATGAAACTGGTTTCGTCGGGAGCCAATTGCATGCAAATCCCCCGATACCCTCATCATCTTCAAATTCTTGCCCTCCTAGAGCTTCTTTAGTGGCCCAAACAAATGGAAAATCACAGAGAGGATGATAAAGTTGTGTCCACTGCACATTTTAAAATTTTGTGACTGAGTTGAGTATGTATGGGATGTGGCATTGTTGCGGACATAATGGTGTTTGAATCAGTTCGTTATCAAACTCATTGGAGTACTCGAGAACTTTCTATTAGTTCAAATTTCCGGGAAAGGTGGGATTGTAATGTTTGTATGTTTGTACAAGTGTATGATAAGAAATATTATGAGAGGGTGTTACTAAAACTCAACAGAAAATGTGAAAAATAACCCAGTGTCCATGTGTATTTTACACTTGAAGCTTATTGTAAAACTACCTTTGTGTATAAAATATGCCTGCAAGAAGTAATTAACTTGGACAGTGATTCATCACTGTGTGTAAGGAAAACATATTTTATGTCACTTTGTCTTTTATTTACATTGTTTCAGAATTGGGAAGTCTTTGTGAGTGAACAGAATTTTTGGAAGAGGCTCTGGTGTCTCGAGAAGCAGATTGCATTACAAGAAGGCAAGCGGAGAGGTTGGTTTACTTATACAGACATGGAGAGACTTCTGGAATCTGTAGACATAACAGCATTAGTGAATGCAGTTCTTACAGTAAGTGCAATTCATAAGTATTAACGATTTAACTGAGCAATATGAACAGTATGGTTGTGACATCTCATAGATTTGAACCATACAATATTGTCAATACCAGTCTCCCTAGCTATCATGTTAAAGATTTCTTGATATTGGATGCTCTCCGAGTAGATCTCAGTATTGAAGGGTGGTTAAAAAAACTACTGTACATTAATCTGTGTGTAAATGGCTGATTATTTTTATTTGGCTGCAGAATAAATGAGGTGGATAGTGCCAAGAAGAGGACATGTTCCAACAGTTGATATGGAGTTACTTATTAGCTTTACTCCTGGCTTGAAAATGTGGGTGCAGTCGGCTGAATAGAGCTACTAGCTTTCAGTTTTGACTGTAATGGCAGGTGTGTGCACTTGAATTGCTTTCACTGCATTGATGCACCTATACCCAGTGTGATCCTCCCTCTTTCCACACAATAGATGATGTCCAAGCATATTTTTCCAGCCTGTTGAACACAATACACTGGCAGCATGTGTGAGGTCTAGATCTAACAGGGTGCAAACATGCTGAAGGAAACTTCCATTAATGAATAGGGTGATGATGAAAGCTTTATGTCCTGAGATTTTGAAACTAAATTAATAAGGATCTTTGCCCTTAACACACAAATATTTACTTTCTCAATGATCTGAGCATGCATGGTGGATTGACTATAAGCTTTTGACCTGCTATAACCTCTCACCACCTCTTACAAGCTCTGCAGAGAATCTTCTGCAGATCAGGCAGGAATAACATCCTCGGAAGACAGGATGTGGCACTACAGTACAGCTACTGCCTTAAGGCCTTCTACCGCAATAGCAGATACATGCATTTGATTTATTTTATTGGTTTGTTTATTTTTTTGAGGTGTTGGCAACACATTTGCCAGGGTAATTGTTTTAAATGTGGATTAGAAAAGTAACTCTTTTTCAACAAGTATTCTGGTTTTATGAGCAGTTGGCCCCTCTATATACTGGTCTTTATTTTGCCACACCTTCAGGATGGAGGGCAGAGGGGAAGGGCTTCAAATCAAGACATGAAAGTATTAACAGATGCATGTGTCTTTATTTAAACTAAACTAAATTCCGTTCGGACAGGCCATGAGGGCCCAACAGTACCAACTAGCCGCCATGTCATTCTCAACCTACAGGTGTAATTGGATGCAGATATGGAGGGGCATGTGGTCAGCACACCGATCTCCCAGCTGTATGTCGGTTTACGAGACCGGAGCTGCTACTTCTCAATCAAGTAACTCCTCAGTTTGCCTCACAAGGGCTGTGTGCAACCCACTTGCCAACAGCCCTCAGCAGACCGCATGTTCACCCATCCCAGTGCTAGCCCAGCCCGACAGTGCTCAACTTCGGTGATCTAATGGGAACCGGAGTTACCACTGCGGCAAGGTCGTTGGCTGTGCCTTTATTTAGTGCAACTAAAGAAAGGATGGGACATAGTGGTACTGACTCATGCTCTTTGCTTAAGTTCATCAAACGAGCCTGGACACAAAGTGCCAAATGCCCCTGAATTGCAAATAAAATGTGCTTGATGTTTTCATGTAATTTGACGTGTGTTCCTTTGTTTATTGCAGTTGGGTTACAACTAAAAAATGACAGGTATTCTGATTGTGCATGTAGTGTGTATCAAATGAACCATCAATCCAAAAAGTTTAAAGACTGGAATAAGAAAACAGAGACAAAGGTGATTATAGTTTCAATGCGTCAAGTTTTTCTAAATTTTCTCCTGCCAGTTCAGTATGGTGTACAGAACATTCACCATGTAAAACTCAGAAAATTTCTTTGCGATGTTGTTTAACCTGTGCATCACATTCATATTTTCTTCGGTCTTGGCGAACCACCAATGACCCGTTCTGTACTTTCTCGTTTTGTGGTGGTTTCATATTGTTAGCACTAATCTTGTAACCCATGACGATTTATTTCAAGTAAAGAATTGTCTGAATATTGAATTTCAATAAACTTGTGCCAGATGACCCTGCATTGTCATTTTCATTTGGCAATCAATATGTCTGAGACAGACTTTGCACTCCCTTTCCTCTTCCTTAGAACATTCTAGAGAAGTCTTGAACTCTTGATTTAGAAACGTTCTATTGCGATTTGTGACGCAACAATGTTGACATATCTGTCCACTACTTAATGCTTCATTTTCATGAGTGACTGGTCGAATGCACATTTTTTTTATTTACAATGATTGTTATTTCAAGGTGGCACTGTATTTACTTGCTGAAATCGCTTACATGCTTGGGGTAGTACCACTCTGGGAACTTTCAGACTGACTGTGTGTGTGTGTGTGTGTGTGTGTGTGTGTGTGTGTGTGTGTGTGTGTGTTTTAATGGCACTGCATGTTAAAGAGGGGGGAGGATCAGGTGGAGTATAAGAGCATCACGACCAAAATGTGAGGTTATGTTTCCACTAGTTAAAATAAACTGAACACATGAAATTGATGCAAAGTCCTTCACATTTAAAACTTTAAAATGAAATTTTGCTATATAAGCAAGTGTCAGTAAATATTAAGTTTCGTGTTTTTATAATGGAAGTGTTAATATAGCTACTCGCCAAGTACTTCAGGTATCAAGTACATCAAAAAAGATGGAAAATGTCACTTAAGCTTTCAGAAAAGGGTATTGTCCCAAAGCTTAGCAACATTTTCGATCTTGTGTAAGTGGCTGTTACCACACAGTGCCTGAAATACTCTGAGCTTAGTCTGCCCATTGTTTGTTTTCTGCTTGAGGCTTTCAATGGCCATATTTTTGTTGTAATTTTCATACCTTCTGGTTAGTAAAAGATATTTTTAAATAAAACATTCCTTTTCCCTTTTGAAAAGTTTCAAATGATACATAATAGACTTTTGTTATTTTTTTAGGTGTCTGCTGTTTGCATAACAAGTTACACTGTAAGTGTTTTGGCTCTGCTAGGATCTGCATTTATTGTCAGCCAAATACCAGGAAATGCCATCTCTCGGAATACTCAAGACGTCAGTCAATCAGCTGCTGAGATACCTCAGAATTTTACAGCTAACAGTGAGCAGGAGAATGCTGATGCCGTGGTTACAAATTTCATTCTTGCCTCTCTCGGGTCATCTGATAGAGACAACACTGCCGTGTCGGTTGACTTCAATCATAATATTGTCAATGAAATTGCAATGAAGTTGTCAGAACAGTCTACAGAAACTGTGGAAGGAAATGGAACTGCTTGCCCTGCTGTAATAAATTCATACAGCTTTGATGATGAAATTAGTTGGAAACTAGTGAAGAGCCTAGTGGACTGGTTTTGGCACCACTCGTGGCTACAAAATAATAATCGAAGAGGTCTCACTTACTTTGACCTTACAACAGCACCAGGAAATTATTCATATTCCTCTTTGCATTGGATAACATTTATTGCACCGTGGTCATTGAAAGTGCCACATCATATGGCAGAAATGTCACCGGGTGAAGTAATCAGCCTTTTTCAGTAGAACAAGGGAAATAAAAAGCATTAAATTTTACAAATGAAGATAACTGTTGTTAAATACGAGATAGAGCTATTTTTGGTAACTGCTTTTCTATGTACAAATAATAAAATAAGTTCGTGCTACCTGCAAGTGTACTTGTTGATCAAATGCTTTTTAAAATCAACTAAGTCTGACTGTGAAATTCTTTGAGATTGTGAATAACATCTATAACTTTAGTCAAAAATTTCTTGTTTTTATTTCCTCTCTCTTGCAATTAGTTTTGTGAAGTATGTGAAAATAAGACTTGTGCCAAACCCTGTTGCCTTTTTGTCTCAATAGTGAACTGTGCATTGCACCCGAGTATTTAACTGAGCTTTGCACATTTGACTTTCTTGGTGAAATTTATATATTTGTGGAGAGGAATGGTTGTATATAAAAAAAGCCATTACCTTAACAGGAGGAACTAATTTAAGTTTCATTGTTTTTAATGTTCTTGGTGCCTTGGCGGGTGAAGAGCTTTGAACATTCAAGACATGTTGTGCATGTGAAAAATGCTATAATGATTAGGATCATATTTTAAAGAGTAAGAATATCCATTACTGGTGCGTAGGTTGATGGGATTGTGGACAACAATCCTGAACACACTAGGAGATAAAACTAATAGAGCATTGTGATGAAGTTTAGATTGGAGGCTGTGTGTATTTTAGTGTAAGAGTATTATGATACTTAAGTTTTGTGTCTGTTGCAGATACATTGTTTTCAGTGAAACTGATGATTCCAATTATTCACACTGTATCAGCTACTGGCATAGTTGCTTTCATAAGGTGCTGTGAATAATGGGGTTATACATATTGATCACAATCCAAATGGTATTCACACATAAGACCATCACTCATAGCACTTGGCGAAGATCAGTAGGTTAGTTGTTGCATAATTGTTGACACTTTTGTGAAGTGTCATGAACAGTTGGGCATTATTGTATATGTATTGTGGAATGCCATAAAAATTCATTTCTGAATTTTACACACAATGTTCACTGTATGTGGTAGCATCATCTAGAGTTATTTCTTTTATTTTCCTACTATGTCATTTCTGAGCCACAGTTTGGATTAAATTCAGGTTTTTGAGTGGGGAATATCACACAGAGTGGCAGCTTGCCTGCAAAACCTGGAAAATTGGAATCAGATAAATTGAATTCACTACAAAACTATGGGGAACATCAGGGAATTCAGGAAGATTTGAATTGAGGCACTTAGGGGCAGTAGATCTGTTCATTGATAGAAAGAAACATTCTCAGTTATTTTGTGGAAATTTATGCAATCTACTGAAACAATTTGTTTTGGAATTGCCTGAGAAAAAGTGCAAATGGTCATTAAACTTTTGTAATACTGGTTACCTCATCACAGCTATGTCTGGCATGCCTGCCAACCTCAGAAGTCTTTGTTATTGTCTGTGGCTCTAGGGCTGTTTCTAATTGAAAGCTCGGTAGTGTGACAGAGTGTAACTTGTGCTTGAGGATTTGTCACATAGTGTGAATTTGACATTCACACAAAACGAAAGGTGGGTGCTTTAATTTAGTGAAACGTGAATTCTTAATTGAACACACATTTTGTAGATCTGCATAGAACGTTCAGATTTTGATTCTTTTTTAATTAATTTCATTGTTCTATGCCACCTTTCTTGCGAATCATGCTTCTAGTTTGCTGTATTGTGAAAGGAAGGAGTCATATTAGATGCCTAGTAAGTATCATTCTGTTGATACTACATTTCATGACAACAGTTCATAGTGTGTACCTGTGAGGATTTATTATATGTTTGAGGTTATCACTCAGTGATACAGCATGGCAATGAATGACAGTAGCAAAGGAATTTCAAAGTATGACAAGGTCTTAAAAGCTATAGAGTTGTTGGGAAAACTGTGAATTCTAGCTGAACTTTGAATAATTACTAATAAGTAAGGCAATAACTGAAGAAAATTAATTTGCTGCCTTCAAAACTAGAAAAGTATAACTTGTCTCACATACAGTGGAAACTGGTTAAGGGAATTACATAATTTCCATCCGGAAAAGTCTGGAAATTTTGGGGAGGGAATAAGAGACTTAAGTGAAGAACTGAATGTCATTGCAATAAGCGACACAATCAAACTTCACACCAGAAAGCTGTTAGAGAAGACTGAAATCGGAGAATATATAGAGTGTATATGGGACTGTTAACACAGAAAGATGGCACGGTGTGAGAGTTTCATGATCAATCCTTGATGATCCCAAGTAGCAGTGGTCTACAACTGGCAGGCCACTGAAGCTCAAAAACTGGTCCACCAAAAATATTTAGAAAGTTCATATTATGTACTCAAATTAAAAAAAAAGATTCTGTAAATAACAATTCATTTGAGCTCTACTCTCATAAATTTCTCAGGTAGTGTACAGTTCACTGCTGAATAATTAGTATTCTTAATGGTTGTATTGTATTGCATGGAACTGGGGACCTAGAAACGACGGAGAGGCTTCGTCCCCACTGTAGCCCTCAGTGGTTCACAACCCGACAACAGGCTACAGCAGGTCCACTCACCCCACCACTGTCTCACACCGAACCCCCATGGGAAAGTCTCACACCAGCAACCACTGACATAGTATAACTGAGGCGGAATAAGGGGAACCAACCCGCATTCGCCTAGGCAGATGGAAAACTGCCTTAAAGACCATCCACAGACTGGCTGGAACACCGGAACTCAACACTAATCTGCAGATTTGTGCTGGGGACCGGCATGCTTTCCCGCATTGAATGCACAGTCTTAATAGTTAGTTATAGGTAGAGACACGAAAAAATGTTTTTTTTTTTTTTTTTTTTTTTTTTTTTTTTTTTTTTTTTTTTTGCCGCATTCGGTGCTATTTTCTACCAGGTTCAATGATTTCGTGTCATTTTACAAAAAACTACAAATTTTCGTGTTAAGTTTTTGCTTTACTGTTTCGACGAAGTTTTCCTGTCCTTAGTTATAGCTAGATTAAATACATAGTTTGTATGCATTGCAGCGCAGGGCAGCATGCTGAAGAGTGGAGGCAGAAGGGAGCAAGCTGGCTGGTCAGCGAAGCATGTTATGTCGATCCACATAAAAGCACTGTACACATGAATGTAATAGAAGAATTTTATTTAATGAACAAGGAAATTTTATATATTGATTTCAGACTCTGGCAACCTGGAACTGCCAGCACTTTGTCATGGTCTTCTTTGACCTACATAAGACATATGACCCAGCTTGGCACCATCAAAACTTAGTTATCCTGCATGACTGGGGTTTTTGCAGCCACTTTCAGATTTTTATTCGCGAGTTTTCTGGGTTTGAGTTGGCATTTCACAGTGCCCCTCGAATCCAGGAGAAAGGTATTCTACAAGTTTCTCTGTTAAGTGTCACACTGTTTCTTATAAGTAATCAGTGGGCTTGTAACCTCTGTTGGGCATCTGGTTACCCCGGCACTCCATGACGTCGATTTGCATCTGGTGCAGCTCTCACCTGGTAACATCTGTTTAGTGCAGGCTCCAAGGTGCCATCCGACGGGCCTCTGGATGGGCTGTCTCCCATGGCTTCCAGTTTCTCCCTCTAAAACACAGGTTACGCATTTTCGCTGTCTACCCTCACTACACACTGCCCAGAAATTTATTTAGATGACCAGCTTCTAGGTAATGGAGTACAGTCCAGTTCCTTGGGCCTTATTTCTGATAAAAAGCTGATGTTGCTGCCTTATATTCACCACCTGAAGACTTTTTGCATGTGCGAGCTTAATGCTGTCCGCCTCCTGGCCCACAAATCTAGGGGTGCAGATCGCACTGCTCGTCTTCATCTTTACCATGCTCTGGTCTTGTCCAGACTAGATTATGGTAGTCAGCGGCTCCTTCCACTCTGAAAATACTTGATCTGTAGAAGTGGGGATTCCCCCCTCTACAGATATGATGGAGCCAACTCCTGGTTTCTTACACAATCACCATTTGCTAATTCCGTGACCATCCCATGTACCCTGTTCTCTTCATGAACAAGGGATGTCTCCCTCTTGATAATTGCCAATGGGTAGGATCGCCAGTTGGAATGTGTTTCACTTCCCACTGTCGGGATCTGCATCTCCACTCATTGGAATGCACTCGTGTATTTCCTCCCACACCCCACCTTGATGGTGCCTAGACTATGGATTAGGACTGACCTATCCCAGGGTCCTATGGCTCTGTATCCACTATGGTCTTCCAGCATCTTGTACGTTCCATCCTTGTAAAGTTCCAGGGTGCTACTGTCTTCTACATTGATGGTTCTGAGATGATAGGTAAGGTGGGATATGCTTTAATGTCGCTTAATGGCTTAGAACACGTTGCTGGGATCATGGGTGTTCATAGCAGAGATGCTAGCCAATAACAGGCCCTCCAGTTGGTTACTCAGGTGTCCCTCCACAGTGTTTTAATATGTAGTGACTCAATGAGCAGCCTGCAGGCAATTGACTGATGCTGCTCTCGTCACCTTTTGGCCACCTTCTCTCTGCCCTTGGCTGTGCTGCCTGCTCAGATGTCTTTCTCTGGCTCCCGAGTTGTGGGTATCCCAGGGAATGGACTGGCTGACCGTTTGGCTACAAAAGCAGGTACTTACCACATTTGTTTTCATTATTCTGGCTGTGGCATATGCGGATCTTTGTCAAATCTCTCTCTACCCAAAAGTGTAATGACATATGGTATGCTACTGCTCTTAGTAATAAACTTCGTACAATCAAGGAGACTGCTGCAGTTTGGTGCTCTGCTTTCCACCCCTGTTGGAAGGAGTCCACTCTCTTATGCTGTCTACACATTGTTCATACTGAGTATAGTCTTCCAGATTCCTTAGTTTTAATATTAGCAGATGATTCACAGATGGGCGAACTGGAAGTTCAAAGAAGTGGTTTTTATTTTTCAGATAAAAGATTTTGCTTCGCTCCAGGAGCAGGGGTATTTTTTTATGCTTGTACGGAGTGTTTCAGTATTATTGAGGCTTCTAACATTTCTTTTGCATCAATATGGATCCTAAAAAGTGTGAAGTTGATAGTGAAAATAGGAAGTTTTTGACTGAGTGGACTGAACGGTATTGTTTTGTGTTGCCTGATAGGCTTGGAGCTGTTCCACTTTGCCTTGTATGCAACAGAACTGTCACTCTTGTTAAAAGTGCCAATTTAAAATGATAGTGTGAAACAACTCATCAAGAGTTACATAAAAATTTTCCTGCTGGTAGTGAAGCTCAAGAAAAACTGCAGGCACATGTATCTGCTTTTCTGCAGAACACGCCTGGCTATGCCATAGCGGTAAATGAATCGTGTAACATTGTTGATAAAGAACAGTCTGTTTTTGGGTGTGTTTTGGGTATTGAAAATAAAGAATTTGGGGAAGAATTGCGGACAATATTGCCACTGAAAGGCAAGACTCTCAATCAAGACTTTTGGTGACTTCATGACAAAATCGAACATTAATTACATTAAAACAGTGTCTCTTCTAACTGATGTGGCCCGAGCCTGATCGGCAAGAAGAAGGGCTAGTAAAGTGAAGCAAAGATATGAATGCTGGGCTACTATCTTATCAGTGCATAATTCAACAGGTAGCTCTTTGTGGAAAACTTAGTATGACTCTGAAAGAAGTAATGGATATGTTGATAAATTTGATTAATTTTATGAGGTCTCATTCTGCTATAAGGCACAGACAGTTCAAAGAGTTTATTTCCAAGTGAGATTTGGCACATTCTGACTTTACTACAGTACAATCATGTTCGTTGGCACCGAGCGAGGTGGCGCAGTGGTTAGCACACTGGACTCACATTCGGGAGGACGACGGTTCAATCCCGTCTCCGGCCATCCTGATTTAGGTTTTCCGTGATTTCCCTAAATCGTTTCAGGCAAATGCCGGGATGGTTCCTTTGAAAGGGCACGGCCGATTTCCTTCCCCATCCTTCCCTAACCTGAGCTTGCGCTCCGTCTCTAATGACCTCGTTGTCGACGGGAGGTTAAAACACCACTAACCCATGTTCGTTGGCTAAATAAAGGTCAAGTAATTAAACGTTTTTGGCAAATAAAAGAAGTAGTAACATAAAGAAGTAGTAACATCTTTCTTAGTAAACTTGCATTCACAAGAAGCGTGGAACCATTTGGAGTTCCTAGCAAATGAATGCAGTACTCTATCTGTGGCTTTCTTAAAAGATATTCTGAAACATTTAAATGCACTCAATACCGAGCTAGAAGGAAATGAGACATTAATATTTGGTGTAATACAAAGTGTGTCTTCTTTTCATCACAAGTTGGTTATCTTTGAAAAAAATACTGCAAGTCAAGAATTTTTTCACTTTCCAACAATTTTTTAATATAAAAGTAATTCTGAAATAGACATTTCAGTATTCTCAAATTTTGAGTCAGTTCTTAAGAAAGAATTCGCAACTAGATTCCAAGACTTCAGAGATACAGAAGCTGTCGCTATTCTTAAAATTTCATTTTGAAGTTTCTGCAGTGGCAGAATGGACAGATGTGGCTACAAATCTGTTCTGCCTTTCAAAGCCGTCACAGCAAATGGAGGTAATAGACTTGCAGTGAGACATGTCCTGCAAACATATAAAACTGCACCTGCTGTAGAATTTTGGAGTAAACTTGTCCCAGAAAATATGAGAACTGCAAAAAATTAGCCCTATTCTGGCTACTATGTTGGTTCTGCATATATTTGTGAAATTTCATTTTCAAATAAGAATTTCTTACTTAAATTTAAGAAACTGGCTCAAGACCACAAATGTAATATCGCCCTTGATTTCTAATACAAATTTCTATTGTATTTCATACGGTTTTGTGAGTGACAATTAGAATAAAAAATTAGGAATATGAAGTTTTTCTTGTCGACCTCAATAAAAATTTTCAAAAGCTTCTGGACGCCATCTAAAATAATGTGCGGACCCCGGCCATTAGGCTATAAAGTGTGACAATTGTTAGAAATATTGTAACACCTTACAGGAAGACATGCAGCTTTGAAACAAGGCAGCACTTCTGAATAACAAAGTAAGTCACCACTCTGTCAAAGTTGGTTCAGTTGTTAGCAGTGTGGTGGGAGGTTTTTGATTGTGAGTGTTGATGCTGTGTGGAGAATGCATTGAAGTTGAAATGTAAGCACCAGAAACAATTACATGCCATGAAACATACTTTTGCAATTGATTTTATAATTCTTATAAGTTACTTTAAGTGTGTTAAATTATATTAAAATGATAGAGTAGTGCAAAGGATGTTCTGTTGTGATAATTGGGAAATGATTTTCTTGGGTTTTGTCTATTGTGGAAATGAAGGGTAGGCTTTAACCCTATCTGACTTATTGTATTATCTTTTCATTACTAAGCCTAACAAGTTTTACACAGAGCATTATTGTGATATGCTTGTGTTTTTTCTGTAAAAAGATTTATAAAGCTACAAATGTGCTAACTAACGGGGCGAAGGAAATAATGGTTGTTCCACCATGGCTGCATAACATTCTGTATTGTATTTACTTCGTGACTTTTTTTTTTTTCTCCCATTGACCAATTCCAAGCACTAGGTGTAATCTAAGCACAAGTTGCTTTTCATTCCATTATTTCAATGATTGGTTCTCATCACGGACAACAGAGTAAACCAAAAACCGCTGTAACCACACACACCAGACAGCTGAATTTGACATTTTCACCATAAAGTGAGCAGCTTACTGGTTGTGTGATTAAGCCCGCAATTACAGTCATGACCCATGGGCAAAATGCATACAGTGTGCTATTAAAAATTGCGTCTTTAATGGCTCCCTGTCATTGATGTCTCACCTGAAGATGAAGATGTCTGGCAGGTGCCCAAATGAAGTATCATGCATGATAGTAAACAATGATGGACTGCTGGTGCAAAACATCAGGAATTCAGTACACTGGGAAGATTCGTGGACTTACAACTGATACGTATAGTTTCCTGTGTGTGCTTGTGATGTATGATAAAGATGTCACCATTATGAGACCTGAGTTTCTCCTGGCATATACAACTTTCAAATAACTTCTGAGAATTCAGCCAGGTAACACTTTCAGCGACCGCCAATATTATGGCGTGGTGTTCTCCCTCTGAAAGATCGGCAGTCGCTGAAAGTGTTACCTGGCTGAATTCTCTGAAGCTATTTGAAAATTGTCACCATTAGTACACCAAAAATAACAGCCTAGCTAAGGTTCATTGGCTATATATAACAAATAAATCTCAGTTCTACTGCTTACATTTGATAACTTAGCATTATTGACCTGTTATGTGTTTATGTATGGTGGTTCAGGAGATATTTCACATGATTTATAAGGTGATTAAGCATGTGAAAATAAACCAATAAAGTTCTATGAACAGCTGTCCAATTTTTGATCGTTACAAACTGGAGCGGGTTGAAGACTACACACATCCATGACTGAATGCAAAGACAAGTGTGAATATTGCTTACTGAAAAGCTGTGTAGGCACTATGGTGGGCAGAATAATGATGGGGCAGATGACTGATACATCCTACAAGAGGTGGGGGGCTCTCTAACAGATGGCAGTTGTATGACGTTACACGGAGGAAATGGCTGTAAGCATAATCAGTGTGCAATTGTGGGTTGGGTCATTGAGCAGTTGTGAGTCCTTGTGCATGTCCATTGTTTCTGTGAATACCTAAATGCCGCATACCTTTAACCCATGTAGAATACGCAGACGTGTTTTTTTGTGTTCGGGTACTGTAATGGCATGCCCTTGAGGCCGTTGCAGAATACGAGAGACATTTCCCTGATCGACGAACCTCCTGTGTCAGGGGATTCCCAGGGTTTTTCAGACATTAAATGAATCCAGAAAACTACTCAGCATACATGTAACATCAGAATGTGATGCCATACAATCAGCTGAGGAAAGAAGGAAAGGGAAGACATTATTGTCGTAGTACAAAGGTATCCCAGCACCAGTGTATGGAGCATAAGCTGTCAGCTCGAATTTCCACAAACATGAGTGTTGCGTATGCTACATTCTGAGGGCTTGTATCCACTTTCGTGTGCAATCTGTGCAAGACCTGCATCCAGGTCACATAGTAAGCAGACAACAATTTTGTAATGGTTGGTTGCACACAGACATCACGCAGTAAACTTTATTTGCAGATGAGGCTACATTTACATGGAGTGATATTATGAACATCCACAATTCTCATACATTGGTGAGAATGCACATGACACTAGAGAAACAAGATTCCAAATTAGATTCTCAGTGGATGTCTGGTGTGGTGTGATTAATAGATGACCTGGTGATAGGGCCGTATTGCTGCCAAATCGCATGACAGCCGCAGCGTACACACGTGCTGATAGGTGATGTACTGCAATATTGTGAATCACCGATTCACTGTACCAGAAAAGTATCTCAGTATCTGGATAACACATTTCCTCAAGATTTGATTGGTTGTGACGGAGCTATTAACTGGCTGCCAGGTCACCCAACCTAATACCATTAGACTTAAGTTTAGGGGGCAGATTGAATGGGGATGTGTACGTTATGAAGGTAGATAAGTGTGCAGAACTTGTTGCTCCCATCAGCGATGCTGTTGCCCACATTAAAGCCGCTGAGATGACGTCCAGTGTGCAGCACAACACCCTCCAATGTGTCGACAAGTGGATTGAGATGGGTTGGTGACGTTTTGACCACCTCTTGGTGGTGTATCAGTTGTCTGCCCCACTATTATTCTGTCCACCACAGTGGCTGAGTAATATTCACACTTGTCTTCATAATCATTCTTGGATGCAACCTGCTCAAGTTCCATAATGATCAAATATCGGACACATGTTCATAGAACTTCTCTCGGTTTATTTTCACATGTAGAATCCCTGCATAAATGATATTCCTCCTGAATCACCCGGTATATTCTCAACAACAGCTAATATCCCAGAGAGAAGTTTTATTTACTGCCACCCAAGGTATATAAAAGTGGAGGTAGGTCATTCTGGCGAGCAAAACATTCCCAGACTCCCTCACTCGCCATTATGTTATGGAGAGGATACAATCATTCAGCAGGATATGGAAATCATTGTGTGCATCGAAGGAAAATAGCTTGTTTCATGTCAATATGAACAAGGGTTACTGTAATTGCACCAGAGGACAATTAATTAATATTACTTGAAAGATGATAAATGTTATTTATCAGAGTTTTCGCAAAGGTGAGCACTTGAAATGTGAATGAATAGTTCAGTGCAGATGTGCAGAAAATTTCATGTGGTGGGCTAGACACTTAAAAATAATAGTGTTAGCCATAGTGGTGGCATAGGGCGGCTGTTAGGATACTTTCACGACGTGATAGTCATGTGTTTAAAACTGATCAGGCGATCACACAGTTTTATTGTTAGATCTTAAATGAAATAGCTTTGTTTTAAATGTATTTTTTAAATTTCTAATAGTTTTCTGTGTGATTTTAATCGTCATATCAACTTATTTATTTGCTTTCCTTCTTTCATTGTATCACTCTTTTTTCATTTGGAATCTTTGTGCATGCGCTTTTAATTATTTTCATTCATCCGTCATAACATTTAAAATGTTTGAAAATACTGATTTGTCAGTTACAGAACAAAAGACAAAATAATGTCTTTATATTCACTATGCAGTGTTCAAAAAGTATTTTCATTACATGATGTATGTTTTTTGATGATAACCATTACACAAACATTTAAGATATAAATTTTTGTTCGTCTTGGGCCACAGTTGAGACAGTGTTTAGTTTGCTGAACATGCCTGCTCCGTCCTGTCACATAGGTCGTCTTGAGATGCTTGTCTGTCCTATGTCTTTTACTTTGTATGTGCAGAGTCACATTTGTGGAAATTATTGATGCCATTGAATCTGTTTGGATTTCTCCTCCACTTATCATCTTTACCTCTCCTTTTGTTGTATGGCCAATCTCTGCTGGCAATGTTGCTGCTGCTCATGCACTGAGGATTGTGGACTATTGCCTAATCCAGTTCCTCAACAAAATAAAAAAATCCATTGTGTCTTTGGGGCTATGAACTAACTCCCACTGCAAGTGAAGTAGCTCTGTAAGTTCCTTGCTGCAGAATTCACCCATAGAAATGCTGCCTGTGACGTACATTGGGCTGTTTGAGAATTCTTTTTTGCAAAAGTATCTTGGCATCTCCGCGGTCAATGTCGAATATCTTGCCTGCAGGTACATCAGCAACCCCTTCCTCTCTCCCACTGCCACATGTTCAAACTGCCAACACGTTCCATACATTTACCAAAGGCAAATATTAAAGACTGTTGTCACACTTTTTGCCCTGCAGTGGGCCTACAATAATTTCGGACAAAGTCACAGAATTAGCGTGATCGTATGTTAATCTGCAACATAAGAAATTAGTCCACATATATAAAAATTGGACACGTCTGTTAAGAAGTACTTTTTTGTGGCTTGTTAAATGTATAAAGAAGTCTATATTTTCCCAATAATTGTTTAAAAATTTTCTGTAAGTTCAAAGTGCAAATGAACAGAGGTAAAAACCCTATAATAAATTTATAACATTCCCTGGCTAAAGATTTTCCAAGCGGATGATCTTGCAAAAAAATAGTTCATTGTCATAAATGTATCTGAGTTTGAATCGAAATATGCTCTTTATACCTGTGCAGTTTTCATGTGGTGTACTGGTAGTCCATTAACAGGGTAATCGAGGTGGAAGATTTTACCTTTTGTCTTGGGCGTGTAGTTGAGAGTATGTTGAATCCAAGTTTTCTAACTCCAAAACGCTCGCGACATTTTGTGACCAAAAAACCAAAAAAATTTGGCACTTTCTTCAGGTTTTCGCCTATTACGTGAAAACTGTGCGCACTACTGAAAATTTTACTATTACCAAAATCAAAGGGCATTAAATTTTGCGTCAAATGACGCACTTAAATGTCAAAATCAGTGTAGCCGTTTGCACACAATTAATTTTCAAAGTTTGTTCATTTTTGCACACTTCGCTAAAAAGTCGACTCCAACGCCTATAATTCGAAAATGGCTACTCCAAATGAAAAATGTCGTGTTATCAAAGCTGTAGAGCATGAAATTTGGTATTACAAAAGTATCTAGTCTTTGGCACTATTACGCATTCATAACTTGAAAGCCAAAGTAATTCCACTTTGTTGGTATTTGTAAGTCAAAGTTATTGAATGAAATGAAATTTCCAGTGGGAAGACGGCCCTCTGATCAGCACGTGTTTTTTGTGTATATATTTTTCAATTTTCTTCATTCATGTGTGTTCATTTTGTCCATGCCTTAATTGGTAAGAGTGGGTTGGTAAAATGAAAACAAAAGTACGTAGTTGTTGTAATGGCCAATATGTATTTATGTATGTATGTAAGAGTAATATAAAAATGTGTACATATGAACAAATAAGAGACAATATAAAAAACAACTAAAATACCAGATTCACGTTTTATCAAATTTCAGTTCCATCGAGGTCGTTCGGGAGATTGCAGCTCCCGCTCCAGTATCCGACCTTCCGGATCAATTGCAGCACTTTCACCAGCTTCCTCGTCCTGGTACATATCTTCGATATCTTCCTCATCCTCATCGAGCTCAATTTCTCACAAGATAAACCACAATAGCGTTCGCACGTTGAGGAGCAATTCCATCCAGATTTGCGACGTCCACGTACTGCTGTGCAGTCTGTTTAGCACGCGGAGGGAACCATCTTCAGTAGCGTGTGTGGTGCCGCATCTTTAGTCATCGTCATGAGAAACAAGCCTGATAAGTTTTTCTTCGAGCCTCACTGGCATGGACCAATTTTCTTCCCCTGCCAAGACTGCACTTGATTGTAGGATCGCAATGAGTGCTACCTTGCTGCGTTCAATGTTGGCCGTCGCCTTTCAAGTTTGGCAGATTTTCTCAGGGAAGTCTCAAAAAAAAAAAAAAAAAAAAAAAAAAAAAAAAAAAAAAAAAAAAAAAAAACCGGGCTCGTCCAAAAACCCGGGCTCGTCCAAAGTCACGCAGTTGTAATTCCCATACAGTGCTAACGTCAGCTATTCTCCTGCCCATGCTAGGACGTTATCAGAGACTGAGAGACTTGCACTTTGAGATGTGGCTTTTGCTCCTTAAGGTTTAGTAATTTCCCTTTCTTTTAGAAAAAAAAGTGGTATCACATCCTGTAAAGGCATGGTTGAAAAGGGCAAATGCAAGATCGAAATTGAAAGACTTAATGGGTACCACATTCCTACCGATTTCCCTTTTCCAGGTTTCAGGAAGTACAAGTTGTTGTAGTTGTTTCCTTGACCCGTTAGAACAAGCACGTCAATGCCTGCCTTCATGATTGCCACACTATCGTATTCAGAAACTTGGAAAATAGCTGTTTTCCCAATTAATACATTCTCATCTTCTTCTGCCTGTAACACTTGAAGGAAGTCCATCCTCAAATTCCCGCACGAGCACCAAAATCAAGCAGTTTATGTTGCTCTCATTTGCGAGAAACTTCTCCTGTGTGACTGCAGCATTTGTATCTTCATCGAAAATAATACACGAAGAAGAACCTGTTGTCTTTAAATGAGATCATTCAGGAGACAATGTTTCCCTTTGCGAAGAGTCAGTTGGGTAGCCATTGAATATAGCTGTGATTTCGGATCCGTAGTGTTTTCTCAAAGAGGTTTCCTATTTCGTACAGAAGGCTCCAAAATTTTCTGATGTGTGTAATAGCCTTATGGAGCAGGTGACCACCATTCATCAGAAAGTTTATTTTGGATACTTCATTCTATTGGAGAGTTGTAAATGCATTAGAGAAACATGATTTTGTACTCTTATCGGTACTGTCTTGGGTGAACAACGGCATAGGATATGGGGAAAGTTCAAATGAGAAACAGAACTTCAGGTCTTTATCAGATTGCTTGATAATGCAGAGTCATGTGAACAAATGGTAATTGGTTTATGGTAGGAATCCTCTTCTTCCCTGTCTTTAGAGCCAGAATGCAGGCTGCAGGTGTTGTATAACCCTGAGGTTGCGTTGAAATGAGACGTTTTTAAAGTTGTGTCCTTTAATTGTGGCGATTCCCTTAATTCCTTCTACTAAAGTCTCATGACAGTTTACTGATTCTTCACCAGTCATGCCACTACTTGTTCGCAGTTCGTGGTCTAGTGGCTAGCGTTGCTGCCCCTGGATCCCGGGTTCAATTCCCAGCCGGATTAGGGAGTTTTCTCTGCCTTGGGACTGGGTGTTTGTGTTGTCCTCATATCATCATCATCATCATCATCATCATCATCACCCGTGACAGTGGCTAGATTGGACTGTTTAAAAATTGAGACTTTCTATGGGCACTGATGACCATATATCAAAACGCCACTGCTTATTGGCATAAGCACATTGCATTGTGGAAAATATGGGTGTTTTAACAGCCAGTCATTTAGTTTGTCACTGCTGCAATTCGGTTTCTGCAGGAAGCTGTTAAATCCATATGTTGCTTGCTTGTTTCTGATGATGTATCACAGAATTCTCATACATTTTGAAAAATGTCATGTGAAGATACCATCCCTGAAGTCCATTTTGTGAGAACATAATCTGAAAACCCACGTCCTGATTTAAATCGCCCTTCACTTTCATTGTCATTAAAGTTTGCTCTGTTTTCATATCAGACCACACGTCACACCAAAATTTATCACTTCGCCTAAGGGTGGAGTAACCTTCAGTTGTAAATTTGTTGAATTCAGCAGCATTCATTCGGTTTTCCAATGTGAGCAACTCTTGTAAGTAAAGGTGAACACTTTTAGTGTACAGAAAATGACCAGCAGCATAAAAGTATGGTAGCATAGAAACAAGGGCGGACTTCACACAGCCCCCACAGGATCAGCGATGACGAACACTTGAAGGCAAACCTACGAAACCTCAGATCCATTTTTTGGAGAAAATAGTTCTGGCAGGAATATGATGGATAAAACTATGACAAAAGATTGTACAAGACGTCACTGAAGGTGTGGGTGGCCGGCATCAAGTCAATCTTTCGTAGCAGTAACAAAATAAAAGATGTAGGCTCAACGAGAGATGTAGTCGACAAGCTGAACATCACAGGAGTCTACTAAATCGGTTGCGAATGTGGACTGGTGTATGTAGGCGAGACGGGCGGCCGACCAACACACGATCTACAGAGCGTGAAAGGTATATCCATTTGGGACAACGCACCAGTCAGCGGTGACGGAACACCAGGATGAGTCCCATAGAGAGGTAATAATCCGTGAAGCTTGGTGAAGCGACAGAAATAGCAAAGCGACCCGCCAACGTAAATAGAAAGGACAGGTATAGGTTTCCGGCAGCCTAGCAACGACAATGCTACGGAAGGACAGCGTACGCAAAGCAACTCGCACAAGTGCGCGGGAGACCGCGGTGGCTGGACCTTCGCATAGAGGGCAGGTACGCTGCAACCCGCACCCGGCAAGTAAATAGCACTACGTCACAGATACAGCCCGTTTTTAATTCGCTTGTTTCCACCAATGGAAAGAAACAATGTAAACACCAATCGAGCACAACTTTATCCACCAATGGCAAAGAGTAATATAACGACCAATCAGGAACGCCTAACCTCAAGCACTCTATTAAATTACGTAAACACCTTCGTCTACTACTATATAAGATCCAAAGAGGCTCTCATTCGAGCAGTCAGCTCAGCCCTGAGGAAGGCCATTTGCAACAGTGGTCGAAGCGTCGTACAATTTTATATATTGACAATGCGGTCAACAGCACAGAAGAATTTTATTTACAGTGACAACGGCCGCGGAAGCCTACGCGCACATCTTTCAAGAACGAATGCTGGGTCAGCTATTCGCAGTGACTAATATACGAGGTGCGACCCCATAAAGTAATGAGACTGATGTGAAAAAAAAATGTTGCTTACCGTTTTAGTCAAGTTTAGTGTTGTCTCCTTCAAAGTAGTTCCCTTCTGATTGCACACACTTTTTCCAGCGCTTCTGCCATTGGGGTTAACATTTCTGAAACTCATCTTCTGTAATATCCTCCAAGACCCTCGTCACAGCTTTTTGGACACCTTGTGTTGTTTGAAAATGGTGTCTCTTGCCCGCCGTTTTGACTCTTGGAAATAGAAAAACGTCGCGCGGAGCGATATCTGGTGAGTAAGGTGGCTATGGTAGTACTGATATTTGTTTTGAGGTGTGGGATGGTGCATTATCGTGATGCAGAATCCGGTTATTAGCACGGACAGGAAGAACTCTTTCACAAAGTCTTTTTAAAATTTTGTTGTAGTAATATTGGTTAACTGTTTGTGCAGCAGGCACCCACTCTTTATGAACAATTCCCTTGGAGTCAAAGAAGCACACACGCATGTATTTCACTTTTGACTTTGACAGAGGTTTTTTTTTTTTTTTTTTTTGTCTGGGTGATCCCTTTGAGCACCATTACGAACTTTGGCGTTTTGTCTCTGGATCGTACTAAAAAAAAACCAACTTTCATCACCAGTGATAACAATTCTGGATTAATTTCCGATTGCGCTAACAGATCGGCTGCCACATTTTTCCGTGTTTCTCACTGCTGTGAGGTGAGATTTTTGGGGACCACTTTTGTACAAATCTTTCTCATTCCAAGATCTTCAGTTATTATTAGGCGAACCATTTCTCGATTGATGTTCAGTTCTTCTGCAACCATTTTCACGGATAATCTTCGATCAGATCGTACGAGTTCATGCACCCTGGCCAAGTTGACATCCGTCCGTGAGGTTGATGGTCGTCCACTGTGGTCTTTATCATCAACATTCGTTCTGCCTTCACTAAACATTTAATGCCAACGAAAAACTTGAGCTCTTGACATAACCTCCTCTCCAAAAGCCTTCTGAAGATTACCGTAAGTTGTCACGTTTTCACCCAATTTAACACAAAAAGAAATGGCATACCGTTGCACAATATTATGCAGTTCCATTTCCGTGACAAGAGACACATATACGTGCTAACTTATTACAGCAGTTGCATCGATGTGCTGCTTGGACTAGAAGCAGCTTATAGACTAAGGTCAAAGATACTGTGCCTATACAAGCCTGCAGGGTTTCCACATCTTGCAAAGAAAATCATTCTCATTACTTTATTGTCGTACCTAATATGTACCAGCTTTTGGAGGTCTACATCAAAATAAGCAAGACAATCTAAAATTTCGTTTGACACTTATCACATGACTAAGTTAAATACGAAACATTAGTGGTCGTACAAGTGCATGTGCAAGCTAATGGTTAGTATCTTTGGATAGTGATTAGAAAGCCATGGGTTCGTTTTTCGCCGCCCTTAGATTTTTATGCCATGATGAATTATGGAATTGAACCTTGCAGCTGCGAGAGACCAAATGGGAAGGTACCAGGGAAACAAACAGCGAAATTGAGGCGAAAGTGGCCAGATTAATATAAATCGAAAGTCGTGTACCATATTGCGAGCCATGCATCAGTTCTTCGTGTATATCGAATAAAACATTGTTAGTGTTTAATGATGGCTAAAAAGTTGAGATCGTTGGACTAGGATCGTTACACAAAAGTCTAGGTCAATTAACTGCAGTGTTACAATGAGCTCTATAATCATCGATCATATTCCAAAGAACACAAGCAGTGATGTAGACATTCAGTTTTCATTAAGAGTCATATTTATGGTGTGAACTACGCTCCTGGAAATGGAAAAAAGAACACATTGACACCGGTGTGTCAGACCCACCATACTTGCTCCGGACACTGCGAGAGGGCTGTACAAGCAATGATCACACGCACGGCACAGCGGACACACCAGGAACCGCGGTGTTGGCCGTCGAATGGCGCTAGCTGCGCAGCATTTGTGCACCGCCGCCGTCAGTGTCAGCCAGTTTGCCGTGGCATACGGAGCTCCATCGCAGTCTTTAACACTGGTAGCATGCCGCGACAGCGTGGACGTGAACCGTATGTGCAGTTGACGGACTTTGAGCGAGGGCGTATAGTGGGCATGCGGGAGGCCGGGTGGACGTACCGCCGAATTGCTCAACACGTGGGGCGTGAGGTCTCCACAGTACATCGATGTTGTCGCCAGTGGTCGGCGGAAGGTGCACGTGCCCGTCGACCTGGGACCGGACCGCAGCGACGCACGGATGCACGCCAAGACCGTAGGATCCTACGCAGTGCCGTAGGGGACCGCACCGCCACTTCCCAGCAAATTAGGGACACTGTTGCTCCTGGGCTATCGGCGAGGACCATTCGCAACCGTCTCCATGAAGCTGGGCTACGGTCCCGCACACCGTTAGGCCGTCTTCCGCTCACGCCCCAACATCGTGCAGCCCGCCTCCAGTGGTGTCGCGACAGGCGTGAATGGAGGGACGAATGGAGACGTGTCGTCTTCAGCGATGAGAGTCGCTTCTGCCTTGGTGCCAATGATGGTCGTATGCGTGTTTGGCGCCGTGCAGGTGAGCGCCACAATCAGGACTGCATACGACCGAGGCACACAGGGCCAACACCCGGCATCATGGTGTGGGGAGCGATCTCCTACACTGGCCGTACACCACTGGTGACCGTCGAGGGGACACTGAATAGTGCACGGTACATCCAAACCGTCATCGAACCCATCGTTCTACCATTCCTAGACCGGCAAGGGAACTTGCTGTTCCAACAGGACAATGCACGTCCGCGTGTATCCCGTGCCACCCAACGTGCTCTAGAAGGTGTAAGTCAACTACCCTGGCCAGCAAGATCTCCGGATCTGTCCCCCATTGAGCATGTTTGGGACTGGATGAAGCGTCGTCTCACGCGGTCTGCACGTCCAGCACGAACGCTGGTCCAACTGAGGCGCCAGGTGGAAATGGCATGGCAAGCCGTTCCACAGGACTACATCCAGCATCTCTACGATCGTCTCCATGGGAGAATAGCAGCCTGCATTGCTGCGAAAGGTGGATATACACTGTACTAGTGCCGACATTGTGCATGCTCTGTTGCCTGTGTCTATTTGCCTGTGGTTCTGTCAGTGTGATCATGTGATGTATCTGACCCCAGGAATGTGTCAATAAAGTTTCCCCTTCCTGGGACAATGAATTCACGGTGTTCTTATTTCAATTTCCAGGAGTGTATATCATTCTTCTCCTTTTAGACTGGGAGTTTTTAAGTACACGAATTGCAAAAAAAAAAAAAAAAAAAAAATTACAGTGTAATTCAACGGAAGAGCAACATATACCTTTATTCAACGAAACAATACATTGCATCTTTCGGAATAAAATCTAAATTGAGATTTGTCCGACATCATTCCTTTCTCTAAATAAGAGGATGTGTTGGGATTAACTAAGAGTGTGAGCTGTACCACCCGAGTCACTGCCGATGAACGGAAAGTGTGATACGTTTCTGACGACAATAATAATAATAATAATAATAATAATAATAATAATAATAATAATAATAATAATAATAATAATACGTTGTGACTTGCGTAATCATCCAAGAGAGTGCATCATTATCCGCTTTCTGTCGAGAGATTTTGAGATTCATGAGAATTTGGTTAACTCCATGTTTTCGAGCTGATAGTAATTTCCATGGACCATTGTGGCACTGTTAGGACTGCAAGGCTTCTGATGTGTTCCATGTTTGTATGTTAAATCAGATTTAGACTGGCAAGCGAGCTGATCTCCGGATGCGCGGTGCTCTTATGTTGCAAGTTTAGCAATTCTCTTCTGAGACGTCTTTTGAGAGATTGCAGCTGCCTACCATATTTTACTGTACCAACAGGACAGTATGCTAATTAGGGTTATAATATAACGTGGAAGAATGTATAAGTATTGGACGACGTACCTTTCATTGTGAATCAATTGCAGATATGTGTTAATTGTTATGTACTAGAGATGGGCAAAACTGTTCTTTTCAGAGATCGGATCAGAACTGTTCACTCCCTGAAGTGAATTAGCTCTTTTTCATGACTCACCACTCATTTACAATAGAAAATAAATGGAAGGCACATTGCCCTTTAAACTTGGTTTATTCCAGTACTATACCTGTATTTTGATCTTATTTGATCCTATTTTGAAGTAACACAGATAATGAGTAAGAATTTTGTATTGTTTATTGAAATTTCCACGATATGACAAAGTTTTTGATTATTGATTTATTTTGCACTATCGTGGTTTTCTGGGTGATCGGAAAATGTTGTAACTTGAGATTTACATTAACAATATATTTGGCTATAATGTATTAAAATTTCATTAACCTCATACAAATACATCACATGCCATATATTTTTAAAGTGAACGTTTCCTTCCGAAGACGCCTAAAATCGCAAAATCCGTACCAGAATAAGAAAAAAAATATAAATTTGACTGTAAGACGAAAGTGCTGCATGTAGCCTTACGCAGAATAAAACAAGGAAAATATTGGTGTATCACATTTTGCGATACGTTTATCGGTTCGCTCGTAATTAAAGCGTAAATTCGAGTGTCCATAATAAAAATCCTATAGTAAGAGGAGTCGTCAGGAACCTAATCTGATCAGTTTAATCAAATAAAAATAAAATAAAAATAAATGATGTATACATAACATAATAATGTAATATACATAGCAGTATTACTACGAAGAACAATATCCAATAGAGACGAACTCCGATGCAGAAGCACTGAGTCGAGCCACGAGCTGTATTACTGCGTGAGCTAAGACGGCAGAGACCAGAGTGACACCTGAGTTGCTTTGCTCAACGCTCTGGCTAGATTCGAGAACGGTTGGGTGAGCGTTGAGCGGGCGAGTTCCGAGGGTGGGGGGAGCGGTGAACAGCCACCACTCACCCGCTCCGAGACAAATCGTCCGTTCTCTTGCGAGCAGGTTGTTGCAAGTAGTTCCTATGTTCTCTGCTAGGAGGCTCTCTGTCCTGTTGCTCGCATAAACTGCCCAGAGGGCAGGACATGCGACTGAAACTATCGCCGACAGAGTGCGATGCTAAGTTAAGCTGCGCCAGACACTGCACGCGGCAGACGACGCACAGAGACGGCACGGCATATGTGAAACACAAAATACAATGGGGCACTGCACAATGCAGGCAGCCAAGGTAGAAGCAGGGCAGAGGCCGGCGCTGGCTGTGTTGTGTGGCGTGCACTGTGCTCTGACCAGCAGAGGCGCCGCTGATATGCTCCGTCTCTCTCTCTCTCTCTCTCTCTCTCTCTCTCTCTCTCTCTCTGCCGAGGGAAACGTTTGGAGCTACCGTTCTTTTTTTCTGAATCACTGATTGTTCACTCCTTTGAAAGATTCAACTCTATGTATCAGTTCAGGAGCGGATCCCCCATCTCTATTATGTACCCAGCTTTAACCAGTTGTTTATGCACGACTGCGGTTATGAGTTAACGAGCATTTCGCTCTCATTTAAGTATATGGCCGAAAGAGTCAGCCTTACGGAATTGTGAAACGAACCCAGTCATCCAGGACCGGATGATACAAAGGGCACAGATTCACCATGAGATGGGGAAACTCACAGGCGTCCTTTGTCTATGGAGGCCTAAGTGCTGTAGTGTGCGAGTGAGACAGATGAGAATTTATGTCATAGGGAAACCCAGTAGATGGCTTTTGTGGCCAAGGAGACATAGCAGTGTTAAATATGGCGGACCCAAGATCGGCCATAAAGGGAAACATTTATGAAAACTATTTAATTTTGTGGAAATGCAGGGAATGAAGCCACAGTAATTTTAATCTGCCATCTTCCATAAATTTTCATGGTGATCCCAATAAAACTTGAATATTGATCATATCTATAATAGTTTAGGATTTACTGACTGCTAGTCAAATTAACAAGTTTTGTAACAAAGACCTGAATGCTAAAATCTGAACGGTTTTGGTCGATCTTAACGATCGACATGTCATATACAAGCGCATCATTAAAATGACAAACGTTGTAAATATCAACTCTGTAACTTTATTTCTTTAAGAGATACAGCAAAATTTAAATTCACTTTTCAGTTAAGCGTCAGATCATCATTTCCTCCACACAACACACTGAACGATGACAGTATGACACCTTATTGAATCATTGGGTAACAGAACATTTGTTGTAAAATTAAGTGCAGAATAGTTACTTTTGTTCTTTATTTATCAGAAAGCACACTGGTACACGGCTATTGGCCGTGACATTCAAAGTTAAGAAGGAAATTGTATTGGTTTTATGTAAAAGAATTTAACGTTTATTATGAAATGGATATTATTGTTGCTGTATTTAGAACGTGAAAGTGGTCAAGCTTTGATTATTTAAATATGTTAAAATGTAATGTAAATAAGCTTTAGCCAGTCAGACGGACGGCTCCAGGAAAGGGAAATGAACTGCACTAGTCAGTTGAGCGAAGATGTTCGACGCGCGGGAAACATGGTCGGAGACAGGCAGAGGGCAGTTCTGGTCGAGACACCAAAGGGGAGAGTTCGGATCGATACGCGAAAACGGACATTTGGTCTTTAGGCAGCTAGGAAGTGAAACGACTTAGAAAATTTAGCGTTGTGTGGTATCGCGGGACTTAGTCTCTGAGCGGTGAGCCGCCGCACGCCTGGTGTGAACTCGACTTTCCGTGTAACTATCGAGGTGGAGTACTGGACTTGTTTCGCGATGAGATTGTGAATGATCGAACTGTGTCAAATGGATATGCGCTCTAGTTTGATAGTAATTGCAAATACGACCACTTTCGCTATTAGTTTGCTTACTGAATAAACATTATTCTAACCAAATTTCAACTGTGTGGCCTACATCATTTATGGGTCGTTAATTTAGTTCCCAATATTAATATTACTGTTATTATATGTTATATTAACTTTATTTCGCAAACTTGCCATCAGCCAGACAATTTAACCAAAATGTCATAAGTGTCTAATTTATGTAATGTAATGCGGCACGCGCAGCTCAACCTATAGACGGGTTTGAGCCAAGACATTCCGACGAAGAGGAACCGCATGTGAGCCCGAACATCTATCGGATGTTAGCTCGCACGGTGCATGTCGGGACAGCTAGTAAACCCTCAAGATTAGTCATTACTTCGACTGGCGTCCCATGAAGATTGAGAGTGATAACGGTAATAGTGGCTATAATGTAATCTAATGAAGAATTAAAGGATTGTCAACTTGAACGCCTTTCTGCAAGAAAAGCAGGGTGCCAAAATGACTCTTCAGCTAGAACACCGAATTTTCCGACAGATTTGCGCCACGGGCTCTGCTCCCGCGTCGCTTCTGCAGTCTCGAGCCCCATGTTGCCATATTCTTCCTACCTCGAGACAATCCTACCGTTTGCGTATTCTGGAAGTTCCCTCTGGATACGCACCTTAGTGTTGGCAGCCAGTGCCGACGGTGTGAGAGCCATTAAACGGCAGATTTAAACAGCGAGATGGGTACTTGTTCAGTCAGTCATAGGCATTCAGTCATTCACATTTCCTGAGTGACTTCCGTAACATTGGTTGCGAGTAGTTGTCCGGACCGAGTAGCCAAAGCGCTATTATGTGCGCTTCTCGCATTAGTATCTCAAGGAGACATACACTACCCACGATCCAGTCAACAACGGCGGAGGAGCGACGATGCGTGTACCGCGTTTCCATGTGAAGCTAAGCCCGACTTGTCATTATGTTCCACCTTGACAAATACGAGTTCTGTTCAAAAATATACGGAGCTTTGCTCACAAAATTTTTCTACTCTTACCTTTTAATTATTGTGCGTGCCCTCCGTCGAAATAATCTCTTCCACAATTGATACATCGCTCCCAACGCCGTTTCCGCTTCCAGAAGCAGTTTTGGCACCCCTCTTGCTGAATTCTGTGAAGCGCCGTCTGCGAATTTTATCTCGTCTATAGTTGCAGTTTCCAAATTTGGAAATAAAAAAAAGTCTGCATGGGCTAGTACGGAGGACGAGGCAGCATAGTGGTTTCGTTCTTTGTACAATAGTCACGTAGTGACAGGGATGAATGTGCGGGCGTCATCATGATGCAAGACCCATGAATTGTCTCGCACGTTTCAGGCCGTTTGCTTCTCGTATTTTCTCGCAGGCGTCGCAACACATCCCGATAGTACTATCGGTTAAAAATTTCTCTCTCTGGCACGAATTCATGAACTAATCATTCAAAGTCAAACAAAACTATCAGCACGGTTTTGACATTTGATATGACATGTCGAGCTTGTTGGTCTGCAATCTTCCCCGACCCTTTCGTGAAGATTGAGGTTGGTCTCACCATCAGAACTAGAGACCGACGTCTCATCACGAGTTACGACACTCTTAAGGAATATCTGGTTCTCATTTGCACAATCCAAAAGCTTACGGATTGTGAGGGGAAGGTCTTTGTGGTCTTGGCTCATGAACAGTGGGACGAACTTGATGCCAACACGATGTGTTCCAAGTGATTTGTCAGGATTTCATGACGTGATCCAACTGAAATGTTACATTCTTCTGCAATCTCTCGGACAGTCTGTCTTCGAGAGACATGCACGATTTCTTTTACGTTCCTGACATGAGCGTCGTCGGTAGACGTCGAAGGGCGTCATGAACGAGCGTCATTTCCGTCCGGCCATTTTTTAAGCATTGTAAACCACCCGTAACACCGATTACAACTTAAGCACTCATCCCCTGTAGGCTTCCTGCATCATTTGTTCAGTGTCTGTAAAGGTTTTCTTGAATTTCACGCAAAATTTGATGCAGACACGTTGCTCCTCTAACTCGAAATTCGCAAACTGTGCGACACAATGTTCTACTC
This sequence comes from Schistocerca cancellata, assembly GCF_023864275.1. Classification (NCBI taxonomy): domain Eukaryota; kingdom Metazoa; phylum Arthropoda; class Insecta; order Orthoptera; family Acrididae; genus Schistocerca; species Schistocerca cancellata. Next base: position 432,749,556 of record NC_064626.1, on the reverse strand, counting down.
TATACAGCACTGAACAAAACTAACAGATGCACAACAATGAAACTTTCGGCAGTTACACATACTAAATTATTCATTGAATGCATTTATGTCAGTATAAATGTTGTTATATAGTATGTCGTATGTCCTTATTGTGGGCAGCAGTGGAGCAGCGTGTGCGATAGTGTTGTGATGCAAATGGTTCTCACTTTGAACATATTCTTTCAAAAAATTCACCTACAGAAATTTGACGACGTATAATTCCGACTTCACTTTGTGTTTGTTCATAATCTTTGGTTTCATATATATTTGACGCATTAATGTAAGATTTTTTACCAGTGTACAAACGAGACAGGGTAAGTAAGAAGAACTGCAGAAATAGAAATAATTTGATTTTAACTTAAAGTAATGAGTTTTATCCTTCAAATTGTAATAATTTTGTCAATAACAAACATTCTTTTGCAAACATTAAGTGTTCTCGTGGATATCTAACCTTTTTTAAACATCATGGAAGGAAATAATATTAAATGCCTCACCTTACTATCGGCTGAATGACTTTCCAGAGATGTAACATTTCCTTGGTACGAAATGCGTTTAACCTGTTACAACATCCAATGACCAAGCTTCTCATTGCGATGTAACCAGGTGCAGCAGCGCAGGTTTCCTTGGAGAGTGGCATAAACTTCCAAATGGCGGGCCCTTCAGAGGCCGGAACAGCTACACAAGAATCCCTATATTCAACGCATTTTTTTTCCGTACGTCTTGTAAGATTGGAAAAAGGGTTAAATCGCTGAATCCAAATAATCGAAATCTGCTACTCTGGCGGCAACAAGTAAAAAAGTCCTCTTAAATACAAATAAAACCGAGGCAAGTACAAATAAGACTGTCGCTCTGGAGGGTTCCGGCTGCACATCACTTTGGTGACTCGCCTGTCGCTAACTTTTCCCAGTCATCTAACCAGGCAAAGGGGACCGACGAAGGGCCTCCGTACCCAGTGGCAAGAGGGGGAGGGAAAATGCAGTAAGCAGGGACATACACTAGGAAATATCGAAGTTAGTCCCAGTTCGGCATAAATTTTCATATATTTCAAGTGAATCGTACAGTTGTACAATTGTATTCGCAATTTGCGAATGCATTTCATAATTTCGTTTTGAGTTCTCTCTCTCTCTCTCTCTCTTTCTCTCTCTCTCTCTCTCTCTCTCTCTCTCTCTCTCTCTCTCTCTCTCTCTCTCTCTCTCTCTGTCACGTTCTCTTAACGGGTTACAATCTGTCCCCCCTCTAAGGGTCCCAACTTGACAGACAGCTGTCCTTCTAGGAACTTAAAGTTCCCTCCTACATGTCAGTCACAAATTGGAAATAAAAAAAACCACACATTTACTGAATAAAATGAAAACAAGGGACATTAATTATTTAAATAATTATTTTTAGTGCTTATTTTTTTGATGCTTAGCACAAAGCAATTTGTGCATTTGTTTACATGAACTTGTTCGGTGATGTTTGTGTGTGTGATTTTGTGCCTCTCCTGAGGCTGGAAGGTACTGTGCCTCGTCTATCGCACAGAATATCACACACACATAAATCATCACTTATACTGTTTGTTTACAAAATATGGTACATAATCAAGATCTTGTTTGTTACAAAACAGGCTACAAAGCTCAAATCCTTGTAGCAAGTTTTGTAAACAAATAGTTTAAGAGCTGTGTGTTTGTGTGTGATATTCGGTACGATAGACGAGGCACATGAGGCACATGAAAAAGAAGTGGATGACAGAGAAGATATTACAATTGATGGAACAAAGAAGAATACTTAAAAATAGAGATGAAAGTGAGTATAAAAGATTACATGCAGAAATACGAAAAGAAACACGGCGAGCAAAAGAAGAATGGTACAAGGAACAATGCTCTGAAATTGAGAGTTATGAAACAAGACATGATAGTTTCAACTTACACAAAAAAGTTAAAGATTTAGCTGGACTTAATAAAAAGAAAAGTACAAGTTTATTGTTAGATAAAAATGACAAAATAATTCCTGATGTTAAAGGTAAACTGGACAGGTGGACAGAATATGTCAAAGAACTATTTGAAGATACAAGAAAAGATCAAAAATTTTATGATAACATGATCGGAGAACGAGGACCAAGCATATCGAAAGAAGAAATATTACATGTTATCAACAAATCAAAGACAGGAAAAGCCCCTGGACCGGATAAGATACCAAATGACATCCTGAAACTCATAGGAATAGACCATATAGATATATTTGTACAATTGTTTAATGATATTTATAATTCGGGAATTATTCCTAGGGATTGGTTGACATCTACCTTTGTTACATTACCCAAAAAGGCTAATGCCAAAACTTGTAATGATCACCGTACAATAAGCTTAATGAGTCACACCTTAAAGATATTTCTAAAAGTTATACACCAACGAATATACAAAAAAGTAGAAGAAGGTATAAGTGAAACACAATTCGGTTTTAGAAGTTCCCTCGGTACAAGAGAAGCATTGTTTGCTTTTAACATATTAGCGCAACGATGTATGGAGGTTAATCAGCCACTATATGTGTGCTTCCTGGATTATAATAAAGCATTTGACAAAGTTCGTCATGATCATCTCATAGAATTGTTAGAAAAGAAAACACTTGATAAGAAAGACATCCGCATTATATATAACCTCTACTACAATCAAACCGCAACCGTGAAGGTAGAAAATGAGTTATCGAATGATATAGAAATAAAGAGGGGTGTGAGACAAGGTTGCGTTCTCTCACCCTTATTGTTTAATATGTATTCAGAAGACATATTCCAGGCAGCTCTATCAGATGAAATAGCTGGCATTAAAGTGAATGGGCTAAACATTAACAATGTTAGGTTTGCTGATGACACTGCACTACTAGCTGGAAACCTCAAAGATCTACAATTACTTCTTGACAAAGTCGCAGAAAAAAGTGAAGAATTTGGCTTGACTCTTAACGTAAGCAAGACTAAGTTCATGGTGATATCTAAAACACACCAACAAGAAAATCTTACAATCAATAGGGAAAGAGTCGATCAAGTACGTAAATTTAAATATCTCGGAACAATTGTAAATGAGGAGATTGAAAGCTCAGAAGAAATTAAATCGAGAATAGGACAGGCCAGAAGTATCTTTAATAAGATGAAAAATGCATTCTGTTCGAGAGACATTTGTTTAAACACAAAAATGAGGTTGCTAAGATGCTATGTATTCTCAAAATTACTATACGGAATGGAAGCGTGGACATTGAAAAAGAAGGACATGAACAGTTTAGAAGCTTTTGAAATGTGGGCATATAGAAGAATACTTAGAATTAGTTGGGTGTCGAGGATTACTAATCAAGATGTCCTAAGAAGAATGGGAAAGGAAAAAGAATTAATTAAAACTATTAAAGTAAGGAAGCTACAATATTTAGGCCATGTTATTAGGGGAGTAAATTACAAAATATTGCAAATAATACTAGAAGGGAAAATTTGTGGGAAGAGAACGAGGGGTAGAAGACGGACATCCTGGATTGACAATTTAAAAAATTGGTACAACTGCTCAACGTCAGAACTCCTTAGATCAGCCAAATCAAGATCAGAAATTGCCATGATGACAGCCAACCTTCTTAGAGGAGACGGCACATGAAGAAGAAGACGAGGCACAATACTTTCTAGCCTCAAGAGAGGTAGAAAACCACACGCGCAAACATCACCAAACATATTCATGTAAAACAATGCACTTGGAAATGGGAATAAATTCTCTAAATGCGTTGTGCTAAGCGTCAAAAGTAACTGGTGCAGTTTTCATTATTTAAATCATGAATGACACAGTTGTAGGCGTTCCTGAAACATCGAATATTATGAACGAAATCAAGTACACACAACATATTACTTAAGGACAAAATGAATTTTCACTCCAAGACTACTTCAGTACAAAAGGTTCACATACAAAAAGGAAATCAACTAACTACAATATATTTTTCGAATGCTGTTTCATTTGTAAAATTAATTCCAGCTGTGAAACTAAATTCACACAGACATAAGTTCTCTGAAAATGGGTATCAAGATAAAAACAAAAGTCATTTCCATTTTTACTGGTTGTCAGTATTCAAGGTCTGTTCGTCTACGAGGGACTCTTCCAGCTTTCACCAACGTAAATACGTTGACCACTGCACCCTTAGCGGTGAATGTTTCACCGCCAGGCCAAACCAGCCACATGGAATGAGATGTGAAACTCTGCTGTGGCCGCCGGTGGCCACATGGCGGTCAGTGTGTTAAGCAAATATTTATAAACAGAAAAAAAGAAACATTTTACATCTCTCAGGGAACTTCCCGAACTCTTCGGTTTGTTTTAACGAATTTTCACTTATACTACAGATGGACTTCCGTAGGATGAGGATGATAATGACTAGTTTGTGGGGCGCTCAACTGTGCGATCATCAGCACCCATACAACTTCCCAATCTTTACACAGTCCAATCTAGCCATTTTCGCGAACGATGATGAAATGATGACAACTCAAACATCCAGGCCACAAGCAGAGAAAATCCCCAACCCGGTCGGGAATCGAAACCGGGACCGCGTGATCCACAGGCAGCAACGGTAGCCACTAGACCACGATCTACAGACACTTCCGTAGTAGTTTATACGCGGGAACAGATTTATCAGTCACCTTCTCGTTGACTAACACACACCCTTTCACAATGCTCGCTGGTTCTATAAGCGGATGCGTTGGTGGACAGCCTATTGTCCCAGCTGGGGAGGGGAGGGGAAAAGCACAGCACGTTTGGGGGCAGCTGTTAGTGAATGGGACTGTGGCTGAGGTGACAACTCCTCTGCAGGCCTTGTGCATACGGGGGATACTTCAATCAAATCGTGTTCTACCAGGAAAGTTATGATGTAGTTTCGATTTCTTCCATTCCGCTTGGTTTTTGGAGTGCCGAATCCGAATCTAGGGCTTGTCAACGAAATTTCGCGACACAAAATTGAAAAATGCGAATAAGATAAAATATCTAATTTTTTGGCTTTTTCTTTCGCTTATAACATGGAGAATATAAACATTTCGTGAATAATCTTCAGGTTGCAAATACAAGTACATAAAATTTCCTACAAAATTTAATATTCAAAATTTCTCTCATGAACTTTTGGGGCTCAAAGCTCTGTTGAAATTTGTCGTACTTCGGCTGTTTGTACTTAACGGTGACTTTTCTCGTGAAATCAAGCTAAAATCACTGTAAGTACAAATCAACATGCTGTTAACGAACTGGTTTCGATCTTACAGCAAATCAAAATGTAAATAACTTAATTACAGCCACCGATGATGCTTTACGTCAATAAAGCGAAACGCGTCTGGTGAAGAAAAAACACGTGTTTTTGTAATTGCAACGACAGAACAAAAATATCCTCAAGAACTGTAAAGTAACTACGGACAACATGGCCACACAAATGGAGAAGGTAAGTCGCTTGCCTGGAAAAATATCCTCGAACCGGCCCTGCTGAAGGGAGAGAATAAATAGCATTAAAAGACCGAGGCCTACAACACTGAGTTACAAGCAAGAACCCCTAAAACGAGATGATTTACTTTTTGCGTTTTTTCAATGTTGCATCTCGAAATTTTGCTAGCAAATCTCAGACGGGGATTCTGCACCGCAAAAAAACATGTAGAACGGAAGAAATCAAAGTACCCCACAACTTTCCCACCAGGGGTGCTTTTGAATACAAACTGACTGTATTGAGAAGGTGCCATCCTATTTAGCCGTCAGCTGACATCAGGCATCTCGCCTGTGCCTCTTGTCCACAGCAGCATTACTCTTGGGCCTTTAAACTCCTTGGGCCCAGAGGGGCGTCCGTCTCACACTCACAGATGTTGCCGCTCAGAAGTTTTAGCACCAGTCTACTGCTTACGCTCTGAGGTGACAAAAGTCGTGGGATATCTCTTAGTATCTTCACGGACCTCCTCCTGTACGGTGTAACGCAGCAACTCGACGTGGCATGGACTCCACAAGTCTCTGGCAGCAATATTGAACCATGCTGCTTCTATTGAGTCCATAATTGCGGAAGTGTTGGCTGTGCAGGAACTGACCTGTCGATTATGTCCCACGTCGGGTGAACTGGGTGCCCAAGTAATTAGCTCGAATTGTTCTGAATATTCTTCAAACAACTGTGGCCCAGCTACGTGACAGTGTCATCCATAAAAAAATTGCATCGTTCTTTGGGTACGTGAAATCCATGAATGGCTGCAAAAGGTCTTCATGTAGCCGAACATAACCATTTTCAGTCAATAATCGGTTCAGTTGGACCAGAGGACTCAGTCCATTCTATGTAAATACAACCCACACCATTACGGGGCCACCGTCAGCTTGCACAGTGGCTTGTTGACAATTCGCGTCCTTTGCCTCGTGGAGTCTACTCCACATTCGAACCCTACCATCAGATCTTACTAACTGAAACTGAGACTCGTTTGACCAGGCCACGGTTTTCCAGTTGTCTAGGGTCCAACCGAAATGGTCACGAGCCCAGGAGAGGCGCTGCAGGCGATGTCGTGCTGTTACCAAGGGCTCTCGTGTCGGTCGTCTGCTCCCACAGTCCATTAACGCCAAATTTCGCGACATTGCCCTTACGGATACGTTCACTATACGTCCCACGGAAATTTCTGCAGTTATTTCACGTCGTTTTGCTTCTCTGTTAGCACTGACGATTCTACGCAAAGGCCGCTGCTCTCCGTCGTGAAGTGAAGGCCGTCGACTCCTGTGTTGTCCGTCGTGAGAAGTAATGCCTGAAATTTGGTATTCTTGCGATGCTCTTGAAATAGAATGTACATGCGTCTAGTCCCTAGTACAATACCGCGTTCAAAGACCGTTCATTCACGACCGTCGTGCGGCGGTCATAATCATGTCGGAAACTGATATAACTTCAATCACCTGAGTACAAATGACAGCTCCGCCAATGCACTGCCCTTTTGTACCTTGGGTGCGCGATACTACCGCCATCTGTAGCTGTGCATGTCGCTGTCCAAACACTTGTCACCGCAGTTAGATTACGCCTAAAGTTCTCTCATCGTGAGCTGCCGTTGACAAACAAGGAATGGTTGTTCAGGTGCAATAGACACCCCCCCCCCCCTCTACAGACTCCAGATTTTAAAGTACATACATTTAATATACACTCCTGGAAACTGAAATAAGAACACCGTGAATTCATTGTCCCAGGAAGGGGAAACTTTATTGACACATTCCTGGGGTCAGATACATCACATGATCACACTGACAGAACCACAGGCACATAGACACAGGCAACAGAGTATGCACAATGTCGGCACTAGTACAGTGTATATCCACCTTTCGCAGCAATGCAGGCTGCTATTCTCCCATGGAGACGATCGTAGAGATGCTGGATGTAGTCCTGTGGAACGGCTTGCCATGCCATTTCCACCTGGCGCCTCAGTTGGACCAGCGTTCGTGCTGGACGTGCAGACCGCGTGAGACGACGCTTCATCCAGTCCCAAACATGCTCAATGGGGGACAGATCCGGAGATCTTGCTGGCCAGGGTAGTTGACTTACACCTTCTAGAGCACGTTGGGTGGCACGGGATACATGCGGACGTGCATTGTCCTGTTGGAACAGCAAGTTCCCTTGCCGGTCTAGGAATGGTAGAACGATGGGTTCGATGACGGTTTGGATGTACCGTGCACTATTCAGTGTCTCCTCGACGATCACCAGTGGTGTACGGCCAGTGTAGGAGATCGCTCCCCACACCATGATGCCGGGTGTTGGCCCTGTGTGCCTCGGTCGTATGCAGTCCTGATTGTGGCGCTCACCTGCAGGGCGCCAAACACTCATACGACCATCATTGGCACCAAGGCAGAAGCGACTCTCATCGCTGAAGACGACACGTCTCCATTCGTCCCTCCATTCACGCCTGTCGCGACACCACTGGAGGCGGGCTGCACGATGTTGGGGCGTGAGCGGAAGACGGCCTAACGGTGTGCGGGACCGTAGCCCAGCTTCATGGAGACGGTTGCGAATGGTCCTCGCCGATACCCCAGGAGCAACAGTGTCCCTAATTTGCTGGGAAGTGGCGGTGCGGTCCCCTACGGCACTGCGTAGGATCCTACGGTCTTGGCGTGCATCCGTGCGTCGCTGCGGTCCGGTCCCAGGTCGACGGGCACGTGCACCTTCCGCCGACCACTGGCGACAACATCGATGTACTGTGGAGACCTCACGCCCCACGTGTTGAGCAATTCGGCGGTACGTCCACCCGGCCTCCCGCATGCCCACTATACGCCCTCGCTCAAAGTCCGTCAACTGCACATACGGTTCACGTCCACGCTGTCGCGGCATGCTACCAGTGTTAAAGACTGCGATGGAGCTCCGTATGCCACGGCAAACTGGCTGACACTGACGGCGGCGGTGCACAAATGCTGCGCAGCTAGCGCCATTCGACGGCCAACACCGCGGTTCCTGGTGTGTCCGCTGTGCCGTGCGTGTGATCATTGCTTGTACAGCCCTCTCGCAGTGTCCGGAGCAAGTATGGTGGGTCTGACACATCGTTGTCAATGTGTTCTTTTTTCCATTTCCAGGAGTGTATAATGATAATTAGGTTGTGTTTACTAGAAACTCTTTCTCAGATTATTCAGTTCTTGACTGATACAATTTCAAGTCAACAATGTTAAGTACACGGAACAGCTTGCCAGAATTAGGAAAAGCTAAACAGTAAGCATTAATGTGAAGTATACTGGCAGTCGTAAATGGTCCATTATAAATGAGTTTAAATTCTGAAATTTCATTATCAGTCTCGCTCGATTTTTCGTTCGCTTTAACAAGAACGAGGTCGCCACCTGCAAATTGACCAAACTACATTTTCGCGTCATGACACGGTATTGGCGCCTAGGCTTTCTTTTTCATTACCTCCTGTAAACGTTCTTTTTCCACCTCAATGTCAACATTAACTGAAGGAGGGAAATGAATAATTTCTTCCACCAATCTCTTAGACTTAAAAGCTAATAGGATTTTCTCTGGAGTAAATCCTGCAGATTCGTGTGACAAAGCATTCAAAATCTTTTATATATTTGCCGCATGCCCTGTGATTGTGGTGACAATATGTTCGGCAAAGTCACCCCAGATCACGCCTGTATCTTTCCGCTGGATTTCCAGCTGGGCAATAGACCGAAATGTGCATCTCTTCAACCCCACTTTCCGCACCTTCATTCCATAATTTGGAAGTAAACTGTGCTCCATTATCAGACAAAACCACTTTTGGTTTACCGATATGCACAAAGTAATCGTTTGCAAATTCATTATAAACCGCTTTAGCTGTTGCCTTCCTCATCATATATAACTTAACTAGCTGACCCGGTGAACTCTGTTCCGCCAAAATCCAATAAATAATCAGATTTTGGATGTTAAGTTCAATTTTTATTAGGAAATACAAATAAAAAATTAAGTATTTTAATGATTCTTTATTCTTTATGTTTTTGGTGCATAGCTTCCACTCTTCAATTAAGTACCTTGTGATACACGACATTTTTTGTTTTATTATCAGGCACAAGAACAAACAAAGCAGATGGCCTTCCGACCTGTGAACATGCCACATATAATTGACCATGTGAAAAACATGGATATTCCAGATTTAAACCATAAACTTTCAACGATTGGCCTTGTGATTTGTTAATGGTCATGGCGAATGCAAGACGGATCGGAAATTGAAATCTTTTAAACTCAAACAGCATATCAGTTGGGATCATCGGGATCCTCGGAATGAGAACTTCCTCACCTTTGAATTTTCCTTTGAGTATCGTTGCGTAAATAACATTATTCATCAATTTACTTACCACCAAACGCATACCGTTGCACAGTTTTGGTTGGTTTATGTATCGAAGCATGATTACTACGGAGCCAACTTTTAGGCGTAAACCGGTGTCAATGTGTTCTTTTTTCCATTTCCAGGAGTGTATTTCAAATGTTAGTGATATTTACCATCAAAAAATTATTCTTAGAGTTCAATTTCTCACGATTGCCTTTCTTTCTCAGTCGCGCTATTAAAAATTCTTACGTTTCTCGGTCCCATTCAATTTCGATGTGCACTCACTTGGAATAACACTGACAATCTAGTTTTCTTAAATTACTACTTAAAAATTAATGCTTAATTAATTGCTTTTCTAGGTTTCCTCCATCTTCTACACTAACACTGTTCCCCTTTTCACCTTTCCGTCCTTCTTTTTTCTTTCTCACTGTGCCAGATGAATACAGGGTGATTCAAAAAGAATACCACAACTTTAAAAATGTGTATTTAATGAAAGAAACATAATATAACCTTCTGTTATACATCATTACAAAGAATATTTAAAAAGGTTTTTTTTCACTCAAAAACAAGTTCAGAGATGTTCAATATGGCCCCCTCCAGACACTCAAGCAATATCAACCCGATACTCCAACTCGTTCCACACTCTCTGTAGCATATCAGGCGTAACAGTTTGGATAGCTGCTGTTATTTCTCGTTTCAAATCATCAATGGTGGCTGGGAGAGGTGGCCGAAACACCATATCCTTAACATACCCCCATAAGAAAAAATTGCAGGGGGTAAGATCAGGGCTTCTTGGAGGCCAGTGATGAAGTGCTCTGTCACGGGCTGCCTGGCGGCCGATCCATCACCTCGGGTAGTTGACGTTCAGGTAGTTACGGGACAAATAAGTGCCAATGTGGTGGCGCTCCATCCTGCTGAAATATGAATTGTTGTGCTTCTTGTTCGAGCTGAGGGAACAGCCAAGTCTCTAACATCTCCAGATACTGTAGTCCAGTTACAGTAGCACCTTCAAAGAAAAAGGGACCAAAAACTTTATTGGCTGAAATGGCACAGAAAACATTCACCTTAGGCGAGTCACGTTCATACTGAGTTGTTTCCCGCGGATTCTCAGTGCCCCATATACAGACACTGTGACGGTTGACTTTCCCGTTAGTGTGGAAAGTTGCTTCATCACTAAACACAATCTTTGAAATGAAAGATTCATCTGTTTCCATTTGAGCAAGGATAAAATCACAGAAATCGATTCTTTTAATCTTATCAGCTGCAGACAGTGCTTGAACCAATTTCAGATGATAAGGTTTCATAACTAACCTTTTTCGTAGGACTCTCCATACAGTTGATTGTGGAATTTGCAGCTCTCTGCTAGCTCTGCGAGTCGATTTTCCTGGGCTGCGAACAAATGCTTGCTGGATGCGTGCCACATTTTCATCACTCGTTCTCGGCCGTCCAGAACTTTTCCCTTTGCACAAACACCCATTCTCTGTAAACTGTTTATACCAACGTTTAATACACCACCTATCAGGAGGTTTAACACCATACTTCGTTCGAAATGCACGCTGAACAACTGTCGTCGATTCACTTCTGCCGTACTCATAACACAAAAAGGTTTCTGTTGAGCGGTCGCCATCTTAGCATCAACTGACGCTGACGCCTAGTCAACAGCGCCTCAAGCGAACAAATGTACAACTAAATGAAACTTTATAGCTCCCTTAATTCGCCGACAGATAGTGCTTAGCTCTGCCTTTTGTCGTTGCAGAGTTTTAAATTCCTAAAGTTGTGGTATTCTTTTTGAATCACCCTGTATTACCTCTTAGATTGTACCGTTTAGGTGGCAACCATCAAATATAGTGTCTTTCGGAGAATAAGGGATTGCTATTTCCTCCTCTACCAACTATTCTTTCGGGTAAAAGAGTCGCTAGTTGACCTGGAAGAGAAACTAAACACCATTCAGCCAGTTGTCGAGCTGTGTGGATCTTCCAGGGTGTCTTTCCTAGATTTTAATAATCGAAGTTTTATTTCTCTTCTTCTGTTGCAGTTTGGTCATGTTGTTGTGGTTTTTAGTCCAGAGACTGGTTTGTTGCAGCTCTCCATGCAACTCTATCCTGTGCAAGCTTCTTCATGTCAGAGTAACTACTGCAACCTACAGCCTTTTGAATCTGTTTAGTATATTCATGCCTTGGTCTTCCTCTATGATTTTTACCCTCTGCGTTTCCCTGCAATGCTAAGTTGATAATCCTTTGATCTCTCAGAATGTGTCCTACCAAATGATCCCTCCTTATAGTCAAGTTGTGACACAAATTCCTCTTCTCCCAAATTCTATTCAGTACCTTCTCATTAGTTACGCGACCTACCCATCTAATCTTCAGCATTCTTCTGCAACATCACATTTCGAGAGCTTCTATTCTTATCTTGTCTAATCTATTTATCGTCCATGTTTCACCTCGATGTTAACAAATTTCTTTTCTTCAGAAACGCTTTTCTTGCCATTGCCAGTCTACATTTTATATCCTCTCTACTTCGACCACCATCAGTTATTTTGCTCCCCAAGTGTCTCATTTCCTAATCTAATTCCCTCAGAATCACCTGATAAATTTGACTACATACCATTATCCTCGTTTTTATGTCTTCTTCATGGAATTTAATTTCTTCTCCAAATTTTTCTTTTGTTTCCTTTACTGCTTGCTCAATATACAGATTGAATAACATCGGGGAGAGGCTACAACCCTGTCTCAGTCCCTTCCGAACTACTGCTTCCCTTTCATGTTCCTCGACTCTTATAACTGCCATCTGGTTCCTGTATAAATTGTAAATAACATTTCGCTCCCTTATTTTACCCCTGCCACCTTCAGAATTTGAAAGAGAGTATTCCAGTCAACATTGTCAACAGCTTTCTCTACGATTACGAATGCTAGAAACGTAGGTTTGCTTTTCCTTAATCTATCTTCTAAGATAAGTCTTAGGGTCAGTCTTGCCTCACATGTTCCGGAATTTTCTACGGAATCCAAACTGATCATCACCAAGGTCGGCTTCTACCATTTTTTCCATTCGTCCGTAAAGATTCGCGTTGGTATTTTGCTACCGTGACCCTTATTAAACTGATAATTTGGTAATTTTCTCATCCGTTAACACTTGCTTCCTTTGGATTGGAATTATTATATTCTTCTTGAAGTCTGAGGGTATTTCGCCTGTCTCATGCATCTTGATCACTAGATGGTAGAGTTTTGTCAGTGCTGGCTATCACAAGGCTATCATTAGTACTAATGGAATGTTGTCTGTTCCCGGGGCATTGTTTCGACTTAGGCCTTACAGTGCTCTGTCAAACTCTTCACGCTGTATCATGTCTCCCATTTCATCTTCATCTACGTCCTCTTCCATTTCCATAATATTGCCGGGCGGAGACTACTCAGGAGGACGTCATTATCTGGAGAAAGAAAACTGGCGCTCTACGGATCCGAGCGTGTAATGTCAGATCCCTTGCTTTACTAGCCCATGATCTTAGTTCACACTTCCAATGTTTGGACCTCTACTGTCTTCTACCCTTTTCCCTGTATATAGCAGTTGTCAGGCAGTATGTAAATTCCTCCTTCCAGTGTTGGGGTCCTTAGTATGTGTCTGAAATATATGTGGGGATATGCGATCGATGTCTGCTGGTCAAACGAATCATATAGGATTAGCTTACTTGACGGAGGACTTCAGAACTACAGATCATTTCCCACGATCCAGTCTGTCATCAGCAAGTAGTTGAATTGAGTTTAGTTAGCGTTCTGATTACAGCCAGTCACGCACGAGAGCCACCTGAAGGATGTCGTCTGTGGCCTGCTGTTGTCTCCAACCTCGATAGCTACCCAGTCCACTCGGGGATTACTCCTTCTTTAGTACATGCTCGAAAGAACAGATACCATCTTCATATATATAGTTAAGGCTCACCGGCCATTTGACCATCTTCTGTGCGGATGCACACACATTGCCCGAACTCCTACGAGAATCGGTAATGCCGCGAGTAATGAGTGTAATGGGCAGGGACACTATGCGGGACAATAAATTGGGAATGTAGGTCTCACAGGAATGGAGCCAGAGATAAGTCTGTTTCCTCGGTGGCTCAGATGGATGCCATGCAAAATAAAAAAAAAAAAAAAAAAAAAAACTGAGTGAGTGGATCAACAAAAACCCTGAACGTGTGTCATCGGACATCCGCCCCCCAACAGATTTCACGAACAGTATAGAACAAAATGAGATAAAAAAAAGATGGATAGAGCGTCTGCCATGTAAGCTGGAGATCCCGGGTTGGAGTCTCGCTCGGGACACACATTTTCAACTGTCCCCGTTGACGTATATTGAGATTAGCTGCCGCGTAATAGACGCTCGTCCTGCGACTCACCGCTCCATGCTGGTGCATAAGTGATCTGACACAAACCCTTTAGATTTCCTAATGTTTTGGTGTTACGATGCAGACATCTCACGAAAACGATGGCAGAAGTTTTTCTTTTGTGTGTAAAACTTTATGCAATTTCTGAACACATCGAGAACTGCAACTAAAAAACGAGCTCCTCCTCGGCTTATAGGGTGGTGGGGGTACTTCCCATGACATCCACTGAGTTCTGGCGGGGCTGATGCCGTGACTTGCTGCATCAGTGCTGTAAGCCTTTCTCTACGTGGTTTAGCCTTCTGACACAGTACAAACTTCACACTTGTTTGATGGTTATCTCCTACATACTTTTGAAATGCACGTCCTGTTTAAGAATCGCAAGACACTTCGCAGCACTGCTATGCCCGAACAGCAGGTGGGTCCACCTCATAAGATCGAAATGCACCTGCTTTGGAGTGCATAGTTTCCACCGCTCACTGCCACGACGAGTTCGGGTATAAAGTGCTACATCCAGAAATCTGTAATATGTTAACGTTTGAGTATTTGATTCTTAATACTGAGAAGCTGCAGGTCGTCAGACTGATGGGGAGCTATGTCTCGGAGTTTGCATTTCATTTCTGCATCACTCGGTATATTTTTAATTCTTCATATGTCAAGTTCCTTACTCTCCAGACAGTCCAGAACTTCTTCGGGCATTCCGAATGGAAGACGGGGTAACTGGTTAGGTGCCACGTTGTCTTTGCAGGGCTCATACCGGATGGTGTAACCGAATCCCTGAAGGGCTGATGCTTAGAACCGGAACCTTGGATTGAGATGCTGAGAGCTGTTTAGAAACATTAGTGCCCAGTGGTCTTTTTCTGAGTCTAAAAGGTACTAGTGGAGCCTGTGCAGACTCCAGCAATGGCAAATACCGCCTCGTCAGTCACACTGTACCTTCTCTCGGAACTGCTCAACATGCGGCCCACAAAACGGTTTATCTTTCATCTTTTTGTTCTCCTTCAACGTGCTTGTGGTACTGTTCTGAACCGAGAACATAGTAAGAATTACCTGTCACGAGGAAAAATCTCTTATTGAAAACCAGGTGTGGAATGGAGCGAAATGTTCCTGCCGAGCGAGTCCTTAATAGCTTGAAACTCGCACTCATGCTTGTCATCCCAGCAGTAAAGGATGTTCTCCTTTAGTAGTCCAGTCAGGTGGCCACGATTTCCGATGTAATAGTTCGCATATTTTCGAAAGAATCGCGCTAATCCCAGGAATGCCTTCAGTTGTCAATGGGATTCGTGTGAAAGAATATCTGCATCTACATCATACTCTGCAAGTCACCTAAGGGTGTGTGGCGGAGGGTGCCTGTGGTACCACTAACTCATCCCCCATTCCCTCTTCCACTCGCGAAAAGCGCATGGGAAGAATGACTGTCGGTAGCTTCTGTATGAACTCTAATTACTCGAATTTTCTCTCCGTGGCCATTTCGTTAGATGCATGTGGGAGGAAGTAATATATTGTACGACTCTTCCCGGAAAGTCGTCTCCAGAAATTTCAATCGTAAACCTCTCTGTGGTGCACAGCGTCTGTCTTATAACGTCTTTCACTGGACCTTGTCGACCATCTCTGTACTGCTCTCGCGCCGACTAAATGAACCCGTGACTAAACTCGTCGCTCTTCGTTGGATCTTCTCTATCTCTTCTATCAATCTTACCTGGTAAGGCTTGCAAGACTGATGAAACTGTACTGAAGAATCGGTAGAACAAGCGCGTTGCAAGCCACTTCCTCGTGGATGAGGTACATTTCCTTACGATTCTTCCTATGAATCTCAGTTGGGCTTCTGCTTTTCCTACTATTTGTTTTATGTGGTCACTCCATTTAATGGCGCTCTGGATTGTTACTCCTAGATGTTTTATGGTAGATACTGTTTTCAGAAATCTGTCACCAGTAGTGTAGTTCTAAAGTAGTGAATTTCTTTTCGTACATACGAGACGTTATATTGTAAAGTTTCTTACCCTTATTACAACCCTCAGCTACAAAAATTTATTATAATTCAAATGGTCAGGATGAATAGGGTTGTTGTTGTTGTTGTTTTGTTGTTGTTGTTTTGTTGTTGTTGTGGTCTTCAGTCCTGAGACTGGTTTGATGCAGCTCTCCATGCTACTCCATCCTGTGCAAGCTCCTTCATCTCCCAGTACTTACTGCAACCTACGTCCTTCTGAATCTGCTTAGTGTATTCATCTCTTGGTCTCCCTCTATGATTTTTACCCTCCACACTGCCCTCCAATGCTAAATTTGTGATCCCTTGATGCCTCAGAACATGTCCTACCAACCCTTCTTCTTGTCAAGTTGTGCCACAAATTCCTCTTCTCCCCAATTCTATTCAATACCTCCTCATTAGTTATGTGATCTACCCATCTAATCTTCAGCATTCTTCTGTAGCACCACATTTCGAAAGCTTCTATTCGCTTCTTGTCGAAACTATTTATCGTCCATGTTTCACTTCCATACATGGCTACACTCCATACAAATACTTTCAGAAACGACTTCCTGACAAATCTATACTCGATGTTAACAAATTTCTCTTCTTCAGAAACGCTTTCCTTGCCATTGCCAGTCTAAATTTTATATATTGCTATTTTCAGACTCAGTTTATTACAAAGCCAACACTTGACTACCCAGAATTAGCATACAGACCAAACTGAAAAAAAAAAACACGAAACAAAATACACGGTGACAAATGACTTTGATGGCTGCCAAAGTTATTAAAGGGAAAGGAGGTCAAGCGCAAACGTTGTCTCCCTCAAGGTTTTCTGACCGTATGTGAGGTACTGACCAAGACTGAACGGTATCTGAACGTCAGTATGACATGGGTTGGTTGAAATACAAGGCAGCGGGTCAGATGGATTCGCTGCAGTGAAGACTAAATCCTCAGACAAAGATTGCTAATAAGCCAGGGCTGCCGATAAGCGCACCACTGAACTGCCCAGTAAGTGATGTGGAGACTGGCGGCAGGTGCGCAACTGCATAAGCAAAGGCCAGCGCACACTCGCGCCGAGGTGCGCACAGAATCACGACTGGCACACCGAAAAAAAACCAAGACTGTCGTCTGCGGTAGAGCCCCATCGAATTCCACAAAAATCGTTCCTATCTTTCATCTCTTCACTACTCTACACCTAATCCACGTGGAGTCGTCAAAAATTGTCCCCTCCAGTGGCCAAACTGCTCGCACGAATTGCGCCATTGTCGTGCTTGTAACTCCGCACCAGAACTCCCGCCTAGGTAGGGCATACCGGTATTATTTCAGTGAAAAAGTTTGCCACCGAAATCTCTGCTCTACCCCGCTAAACTTGGCGACAGACAAACGCGCGCACATTCCACGTTTGCAGTGGAGTATGTTTTCCTTCGCAGAGCAATGATAAGGCTCAGCACTGTCCCCTCGCTTCCCACGCCCGGGTTCCCGGGTTCGATTCCCGGCGGGGTCAGGGATTTTCTCTGCCTCGTGATGACTGGGTGTTGTGTGCTGTCATTAGGTTAGTTAGGTTTAAGTAGTTCTAAGTTCTAGGGGACTGATGACCGTAGATGTTAAGTCCCATAGTGCTCAGAGCCATTTGAACCATTTTTTGAGCACTGTCCCCGCCGACACATAAACAACATAATGCCACAACTACTGTTGCTAGTCGGAAACAAATTCTCTCATTCCCTGTCATGCGCACAATTACTCGTACTGATAGCTCACTACGTAGCTGAGGTGGCTGCAATGCCTTTGCAGGGACTATGTGACGAACAAGGGGTGGAAGACAGCGTGTCTAGAAGGTCGCCATCTTTCACTACATTCCACTGGCAGACTTTTATTCACTTAGGAAATGTCACACATACATTACAACAGCGTGACTTGGAAAAGAGAAAAAAATTAAATTGCACACAACCATTCTTGTTCGTTTTAACCGAAAGGGGAAAATGTGGGAAATGCTTTGCCAATCATCTGAGTCAACGAATATCTACACTGAAGAGCCCAAGAAACCGGTACACAAGCCTAATATCGTGTTCGGCCCACGCAACAACGCGGAAGTGCCGGAATACCACGTGGCATGGACTCGACTAATGTCTGAAGTGGTGCTGAAGGGAACTGATGTCATGAATCCTACAGGGCTGTCCATAAATCCGTAAGAGTACGAGGGGGTGGACACCTCTTTTGAACAGCACGTTGCAACGCACCCCACATATGCTCAATAATGTTCATGTCTGGGAGTTTGGTGGCCAACTGAAAAGAGCGTTCCTGGAGCCACTCTGTAGCAAATTCCGGACGTGTAGCATGTCGCATTGTTATGCTGGAACTGTCCAAGACAGTCGGAATGCACAATGGATATGAATGGATGCAGGTGATCAGACATGGATGGTTACGTACGTGTCACCTGTCATAGTAGGATCTAGACCTATCTGGGGTCCCATATCACTCGAACTGCAAACGCCCCAAACCATTACAGAACCTCCACCAGCTTGAACAGTACCCTGCTCACATGCAAGTTTCATGGGTTCATGAGGTTGTCTTCATTCCTGTACACATCTATCACCTTGATACAATCTGAAACGAGACTCGTCCGACCAGGCAACATGTTTCCAGTCATCAACAGTCCAACGTCGTTGTTGACGGGCTAAACGAGGCGTTACGTTTTGTGTCGTGCAGTCATCAAGGGTACACGAGTGGACCTTCGGCTCCTAAAGCCCATATCGATGATATTTCGCCGGCTGGACTGGCTGAGCGGTTCTAGGCGCTACAGTCTGGAACTGCGCGACCGCTACGGTCGCAGGTTCGAATCCTGCCTCGGGCATGGATGTGTGTGATGTCCTTAGGTTAGTTAGGTTTAAGTAGTTCTAAGTTCTAGGGGACTGATGACCTCAGAAGTTAAGTCCCATAATGCTCAGAGCCAATTGAACCATTTTTTATGATATTTCGTTCAATGGCACGTACGCTGACACTTGTTGATGGCACGGTATTGAAATCTGCAGCAATCTGTGGAAGGATTGCACTTCTATCACGATGAACGATTCTCTTCAGTCGGTGTTAGCCCCGTTCTTGCAGGATCTTTTTCTGGCCGCAGCGACGTCGGAGATTTGATGTTTTACCGGATTCCTGATATTTACGGTACACTCGTGAAATAGTCGTACGGAAAATCCCTACTTCATCGCTACCTCGGAGATGCTGTATCCTATCGTTCGTGCGCCGACTATAACACTACGTTCAGACTCACTTAAATCTTGATAACCTATCATTGTAGCAGCAGTAACCGATCTAACAACTGCGCCAGAGACTTGTCTTATATACGCGTTGCCGACTGCAGCGCCGTATTCTGCCTGTTTACATAACTCTGTATTTGAATAGGCATGGCTATACTGGTTTCTTAGGCGCTTCGGTGTAAATATCATCCAACACAGATAAATACGTAAGGATATCAATCCGCTGATCACTTTCACGCTTATCCTCTGAACATGTGGGCTGAAGGCCATGTGAGAATCCGCAATGAATTAAGTCATCAACCTTCTGGCCACAGTAGGTACTTCCACCAACTTTTGTTGTTGTTGTTGACAATCAGAATTGTCACGGGTATACAAATGTGTCCAGCAAGGCAACACTCACTCACTCACTTACTGAGGTCAGTGTTCTGATATTCTGGTACAATCGGACGTATTACATTTACAAAAATACAGAACCTCTTTGACAATGATCTCCCCGAAAAATCCAAATCAGTACAAAATTTTATCCTTGAGTGAAGGTCCTTTCATACCAAATATTTTACACACACACACACACACCTTGCAGTAAAATAACGAAGAATACGTTACGAAACAGTGCAAAGAATCTTGCAATAAAATAACGAAGAATAGGTTACGAAACAGTGCAAAGAATAGTGAATATTACATGTGGATGTCATCTGTCTGTATGTTATATGTGAGAAGAAAACGTAGACGTGATAGGTAAAAAAACAAGATTTACGTAAGAGACAACATGGTTACATTGTAATTAATACAGACTATTCGAAAAATTGCCAATCACTGTCAGATCGATGCCTTAGGCATGGAGTTAAATGAAATTACAATGAAATGAATACCACCTAGCTGCTTACAGGCGTTGATATAAGTCAACGAGGGCAGTTGAAAATGTGTGCCCCGACCGGTCCTCGAACCTGGGATCTCTTGCTTACATGGCAGACGATCTATCCATCTGAACCACGGAGTACACAGGACAGTGCGACTGCAAAGGCTTACCTCTGGCACGCCTCCTGTGAGATCCACATTCGCAACTTATTATTTATAGCGCCCCTGCCCATTATAACTCATTACTCTCTGCTTTACTGCCGATTCCCGTAAGAGTTCGGGCACTGTTTGTGCATCCGCACCGAAGAAGATGGTCAAATGGCCGGTGAGCCATATGAAGATGGTATCTGTTCTTTCGGACACGGCCGAAAGAACAGATACCATCTTCATATACATGGAGTTAAATGTTACTGAGACACTAGGTTTTCGTGATTCATTCACTCGACACACAATACTTTCTTTATATCTCACTTACTTCCACTGTCGAAGAAAGTTGCGGCTGGATGCTGTGTCGAAGGGAAAGTGCAGGTCTCACAGGCAGAGGCAGGAGTATCTGTGGTTATACCACAGAGTGTGATAGATTCGTAAGCAGTGGCAGACTTCCTTCCTTCAGTCTTGGGAGTTGCCTCGACTGGACTGTGTGGTTCTCAGTGGAGGCATGGCCACACATGACATCAGTAAGCAGGTAGACGGACGATTTGTGAGACAGCACGGGAGGCTCAGCATAGCGGCTCCTTGACAGTGGTATGACTGAGGGCTTGTTATTTTCATGAGGACATCACTGGTCTTGTCTGGGAGATTGCAGTTAGTTTCAATTGTCAGATGACAGTGAGAAGGAATGTTTCTTGTACAAACAAACGGAAGGGGGTGGCTGGAATAGTTCTTGAAGTGTAAGGATACTATCATACACTATGATAGATGTGTTGATAGTAGTGATCAAAAAGAACATCATTATGGCCGATAGCAAGGCATTGTTCTCTCAAGAAGTAAACTGGATACTGCTGGAATTCTGTTCCTAGCACAGATCTGTTTAAAAGTCACAGACCGGCCGAATGACCACTTGTATACACCCTCAGTGTAAGGATGTTATTGCGTATATCTTCACCTCAGTCTCGCCGTTGTTCCTACAGTGGGCCATTAGTGGAGAAACCGGTCTACATTAGATCCTTGCCTTGTCGCTGCTTCCCACTCACTCTCAAGGTGAAAGGGGTGACACGTGTCTTGCCACCGTCGCATGCGCCAATCTATCTCCCGTCGCCTTGGCCGCAGATAAGGGTCTCCCGGCGATCCGGTTTGGCACGTGGCTGTGGATGTCCCTCAACAGGCTGGGCAGGTAGCACTGTGGTCGTCCACCCTCCAGGAGGGCCACTTGTTGCACAGGCTTCTGCGTGTCACTTCGCCCGCAGCCTGTGGGATGCTTGTCTCACTTCGTTCTCGAGGAAACAGGTCACATGTAGACTTATTTCTCGTCAGTCTCCTGGACACTGCCTGGACAAATCTTCTGCATGCTGCGTAAGCGATCGGTCTCTCAAGTCGAATATTGACAAATACACACATCAAAAAAAGTTATCACCTCGATTCCGAGAGTTCCGAAACTTGTACAGAAAATTGGAATAGAGATCAACATAAACATCATTTCCACCCTTTTTATTCTCATGGAAACCACACATTGCACACTGTACCACCACACAGCGAGATCTTCAGAGATGGTGGTCCAGATTGCTGTACACACCGGTACCTATAATACCCATTAGCACGTCCTCTTACATTGATGCATGCCTGTATACGTCGTGGCATACTATACTCAAGTTCATCAAGGCACTGATGGTTCAGATTGTCCCAATCCTCAGCGTCGATTCGGCGTAGATCCCTCAGAGTGATTGGTGGGTCACGTCGTCGATAAACAGTCCTTTTCAATTTATCCCAGGCATGTGTCGATAGGGTTCGCGTCTGGAGAACATGCTGGCCACTCTAGTCGAGCGATGTCGGTATCCCGAAGGAAGTCATTCACAAGATGAGTACGATGGGGGTGCGAATTTTCTTCCATGAATACGAATGCCTCGCCAATATGCTGCTGATGTGGTTGCGCTATTGGTCGGAGGTTGGCATTCATGTATCGTACAGCCATTACAGGTGACTACCAGCAACGTCCGTCGGTCCCATATAATGCCACCCAAAAACAGCAGGGAACCTCCACTTTGCTGCACTCACTGGAATGTGTGTCTAAGGCGTTCAGCCTGACCGAGTTGCCTTCAAACACGTGTCCGACGATTGTCTGGTTGAAGGTATATGCGACACTCATAGGTGAAGAGAACGTGATTCCACTCCTGAGCGGCCCATTCTGCATGTTGTTAGGCCCATCTGTACCGCACTGATGGTGTCGTGGTTGCAAAGATGGACCTCGCCATGGACGTCAGGAGTGAAGTTGCGCATCATGCAGCCTATAGCGCACAGTTTGAGTCGTAACTCTTGTGGCTGCACGAAAAGCGTTATTCAACATGGTGGCGTTGCTGTCAGGGTTCCTCCGAGCCATAATGCGTAGGTAGCGGTCATCACTGCAATAGTAGCCCTTGAGCGGCCTGAGCGAGGCATGTCATCGACAGTTTCTGTATATCTGTATCTTCTCCATGTCCGAACAACATCGCTTTGGTTCACTCCGAGACGCCTGGACGCTTCCCTTTTTCTTCCTGGCACAAGGAGAAAAAAAAAAAAAAGTGGACGCGCGATCGAACCGTGGTATTGACCGTCTAGGCATCGTTGAACTACAGACAACATGAGGCGTGCCTCCTTCCTGGTGGAATGACTGGAACTGATCGGCTGTCGGACCCCCTACGTCTAATAGGCGCTGCTCATGCATGGTTGTTTACGTATTTAGACGGGTTTAGTGACGTTTCTGAATAGTCAAAGGGACTGTGTCTGTGATATAATATCCACAGTCAACGTCTGTCTTCAGGACTTCTGGGAACCAGAGTGATGCAAAACATTTTTTGATACATTATAGTATTAAACTGGTCCACAAATGAAAGTTTTACGTTATACAAATAATAATACTAAAAGTAAAATATTGTGGTAGTAACTGTGTGTGGTGTCATGTCTGGGTCAAAATGAGCCCAATCTCACATGCCAGTAGCGTACCTATCACCGTTGAAACACTAGTGCCTTCACCATGAATTAAAAAAAAGTAATTTCTCTGACTATTAAGGGGACCAACTTTCCAAGCAAATCTCTTTTGCTGAATGTTTTTCTATCTGTAACGTTTGCCTGAGTTATACCGGCTACTTTAAGATCCTGCTTAATTGCAATGATCCATTTAATTGGCTCAGTTTTGACCTTACTTCTGTTTTCGTAGAAATCAACTATTTTTTTGTCAACCTAGTGAGTGCCATTCTGTTTGTGCCCATAAAATTTAAGTCTTCGTTTTCTCGCGTCACCACGTATATCTGTGTATTCTTCTAGTTCCTTATTACTTCTCAAAATGTTCAAATGTGTTGACATCTTATGGGACTTAACTGCTAAGGTCATCAGTCCCTAAGCTTACACACTACTTAACCTAAATTATCCTAAGGACAAACACAAACACACACACACACACACACCCATACCCGAGGGAGGACTCGAACCTCCGCTGGGACTAGCCGCATAGTCCATGACTGCAGCGCATAGACCGCTCGGCTAATCCCGCGCGGTTATTACTTCTCAGCCAATAAGTTTCTCCATTAGTGATTCTGGGGTCAAAAATTTTCCTAACAATCTTTCTTTCGATTTTATTCAATATCCCTCTTTCTAATTAAAATTAAAGTTTCTGCTCTATAAAGACAATCAGGTTTGATTACAGTGATGGAATGCATAAGTTAACTGAATTTAGAAAGAGATTTTTTACTTCAAATATTTTGTGTTAATCTGAACGCAGTTGCCATTTGACAGCGATCTTCGTTTGCAGCTTTTTCCCAGACCGTTTTCTTGCATGATTTCCCCCAAGCACTTAAACTGAGAAAACGTTTTTATTTTTCCATATTTTGTGTTCAATAACTTTGGTGCTTGTTTGTTGTATGTTATATATGCCGTTTTTTCAAGTGATATTTGTAGTCGTACTTTTTCCGCAACGTCTTTAAGAATTTCAATTTGTTTTTGAGCTGTGGTAATATCCCTAGTTAAAATTGCCAGATCATCAACAAAAGCGAGGCGATCTACTCTTGATTGATCTATATAGTGACTAGACTTTTGCTCTCACCATTATGTAATTACCTTTTCCGAAACACAGTTACACAGTAATGGGTAGAGTCCATCTCCCTGCCTAACACCAGTTTTTATATCAAATGGTTCAGAAATTTCTCCCATGAATTTAGTTTTAGAGCTAGTGTCAGTTAACGTTTCCTTAATCAGTGTTAGAGTTTTATTATATAGCTCTTCCTCCTTTAAAATTTGGAAAAGAGTCACGATCAACTGAGTTGTAGGCTCTTTTAAAACCAACAATTGTACCTACAATATTGTCACCAGAAATCCTTTGGAGCATAACGATTGTTTTTAAATTAAGATTTTTTTCTGGACAGTGTCTATTTGTTCTAAAGCCTGCTTGGTATTCACCAATTTTAGGTTCTAACTGGGCTTGGACTCGATTAAGTAAACAATGCGAGAGAATTTTGTATGTGACCAGGAGAAGAGAGATGCCTCCATAATTATTAACATTGGTTCTATCCCCTTTTTTGTGCAATGGATGAATTACGGCAGTTTTCCAGTCCTCAAGTATGTTTTTCTGTCCTATTAGTTGAGTGATCTCTTTTATAGTGTTAGGTTCAACTGATTTTAGTAATTCTGCAATTATACCATCTTCTCTGGATGCTTTATTGTTTTTAAGTCTCTTAATTTGTTTAATTATTTCGAATTCGTCAGGTTCTTTAGGGTTAGGGTTAGTGTTATTAGTTTCCTGTGGTTGGAATTTATTCGCTGGTTCTGGACAGTTTAATAGTTTTTTCAAAATAATTAGCATGCACCATACAATTTTCCTTGTTGTTAAGAGCCAAACAGTTATTTTCATTTTTGAAGCAAAGACTTTGAGGTTGATAACCAGGTAGCTTTGTTTTGAATGTTTTGTAGAAGTTTCATGTATTGTTCTTTTGGGAGACTTTTTCGATTTCAAAAAGTTGGCTGTTTTCGTAGTTTCTTTTAGTCCGTTGGATGAATTTAGATGTTTCTTTTCTTATAGTTAGAAAGACGTTGTACGTATTTTCAGCTTTCTTACTATTCCAATTTTTGAATGCCTCATGCCTAGACTTAACTGCTGTTTCACAATCCACTTTCCACCAAACATGTTTTTTGTTTCTTTTGAAGCGGAATTGAGTTTTATGCTGTTGTGATGAACTTTTTTTTAGGCTTTGCCAATTGCTGGATTGTTTTTTTGTCAAATTCGCTTGTTAGAGTTGGGGTTATTTTAGCAGTATCAGATTTTGGGGTAACATTTTTTGTTTTGAAGAGGTTTTGAGGTTGAAGTTTTACTTTTATTCGCATTAAATGATGGTCAGAATTTATATTAGCGTCTTTCCTAACTTCGACATTTAAAGTTTCTTTGTAGTTAGGGTATGAAAGTGCTACATAATCGATTTGAAATTCCCCAATAAATGTATTTGGTGCACTCCAAGTTTTTTGTTTAGAAGGGTTCTTTTTAAAATGTGTTGACATGATTTTAAGTTTAAAATTTTTGCGCGTTTCAACAAGTCTTTGGCCATTTTGGTTTGTGCATAAATGGGCAAACCAAAATGACCAGAGACTTGCCCATTTATGTATAGGAAATCCACCCACCGTTTTCTCCTTACCTAACTTGAGCATTAAAACCACCCTTTAAAATTTTAACGTGGTTTGTGGGAATTTTCGAGATGATGCTTTCTAAGGTTTCTCAAGCTTCATTAACTTCTTCATGTTTTTTACCGTTGCCCTCATTGACAGGCATATTGGCAGTAATTAAAGTGTATGCCACATTTGCGCATTTAAGAGAATTTGTCATTAGTCTATTATTAATGGGTTTTTACCACCATTATTGAATTAAAAATATTTTTGGAGACTGCAAAAGCAACTCCCAGATGTGGTGTATTATTAAGTATTATTTTGTCGGTTTTACTTTTAAAAAGACAATAATTCCCGAAATCATGATGTTATTGTCCATCATTCGTGTTTCTTGAAGTGCCAAAATTTGAATCTTCTGTTCCCAATTTATGAAGTTTACATGGTTGCGAAAGTGTTTGTATGTTAAGTGTTGCAAAAAAAGTATTTGTTTTCGTTTTAAGTTGGCCAGAGGACTCCTATTTCCTTTGTTGAATCACACTGCATTTTAACCTGGCCACCCCAGAATCCGAAAGACCAGTTTCAGCAGGAAAACTGGTGGGGGATTGACTACCTGGAGTAATATTGTGATTATCAAAATGCTCCATGATGGTAGTACCTGGAATCAGGTGGAGTCGAGTAGACTTTCTGAGTGAACTCAGAGTGTTAAGACTGGAAGGTTTAGATCCAGAATATAAATTTCAGCCGTACCACTGGTGAACAGACACTGACCACTTTGCCGCTTGCTACAAGACAGACGCAAAGTGGATTTGGTTTAATTTTGCCTTCGTCTGGGTCTGCTTATTCTGTCCTCCATATATGGTGGAACACTCAGTATCCGCCACCTGTGACCCGTCCAATATTCTAGGCATAGACTTTTAGTTATAAAACCTTGAAGCAGTTTATTAATGACACTGTTACCATTGTCATCCATGATGCCCTAAAGAGAAACCTTAGCTTTTTTATCCCATGCAGTCTTGTTTAACATTAATCTACACTACAACATACCTTAAAACTATTCAATCTACCATAATAGCAAAAAAATCCCATCTTTCACCATCTCCCTTCTTCATACTCTAACAAGTTAACCTGGCTCACTCCGATGTTTTGTGTGGGTAATAGTCTCACTGCTTAAGATATGGTTTGAGAATTTTGTCCCCTAGCAAGTGTATCTGTTTTTTCCCAGTTGAGGGAACATGGATTGTGGTGTCTGCATGTAGCAGGTGAAAGACACGTTTACTGGTTCTGTAGACATGATAAATACATTAGTTTACTTTGTAAATTATAGGGATGATGTGGAATCTGTTACATCACGGACAGTGGTATTCGTAAGTGGATATATCAGTTTCCTCTATTTGTTTCAAGTTCTCATGTAAAGGTCTTCTCAGGCGGGATAAGCGCTAAAATTTCGGGTTTGCAGAAAAATAATTTCCAGTCTATATCTTCAGAATTATGTTGGGTGAGTGATCGGTGGGATACTGCTGTGTGCTTGATATCTAGAAGTACTTCGAAAATAGTAGAATATTATGGCAAACCATGTGAAAATACATATGTTCTTGTAATCCCAGAGTCTGGAGATGGGTGTAAAAAAGCGAGCAGGCAAGCAGGTCCAGACCAGAGACAGTAACACGTTTGCGTCGAGGGGAAGCGAGCCTGAATTTGTAGAACAGTTTTGAGAGTGACTTCAACCGGCTGAGAGCGCTCTGCTCACGCTTCAGAAGTGGTTGGCCGCTGACCTCGCAGGGACATATCTAGTGCTGCGAGTATATCTACTGCGCTTTCTGTCTTCCCAGTACATGTATGAATGATGTAAAAGGGATGATTTTGTATGGAGCAGGATAGGAATTGAATGTTTACTACATTGAACGGTACATGGTGAGATATTGCTTGGTTGGAGATCGGTTTCGTGCTCTAATATTCAAGCTCCTGTCCCCAGTGGGAGTGGGAGAGTAGTGTAATTGAGTAAGAGTGTTTCTGTATTTGACAATATGTAGGGGCACTTCGCAGGTTTTAATTGTCAATGCAATATGGTGACCTGCATAAAATAGCTTTTTTTCCGACTGAAAGTCTCGCCTGCAGAAAGAAAGAAAAGGCGGGTGGTGCTTTGATACCGTCTGCATCCGTAATTGGGCTGGTATATTCGGTAAGAACCAATCATAATGCTCGATTCATTCACAAGTCATCCTTTGTGCTGGGATATAGGAGTCTCTACATAGTGATGGGAACATTTGTGTGTGAAAGCAGGAAGGGTAACATGTGAAGGATGGGGTATCACGTTAGGACCGCTAGGAAGACTGCATTCGATGTTTTTATGCGCTATTTTCGTAAAGAGGTTCTGTCAGGGCAGGAATTTCTGTGCATACAAGCTGAGACATCATGAACGCCTACAAAAGCGCACGTTAAGTGTTTCTGGGGTACTATACAGTTTCCTAAGGTTCGACTTGGTTATTACTTTAGATAGCCATATGGCTTCAGTATAACATGGAGAAAGTTGCTAGGTGAGCTTGTGATGGTATGTAGTTATGTGCAGCGAAGCGTCAGTAACATGTCACATATGCTCATTTAGAATCGCAAGGGAAGAAGCAGCTTGTGCTATTTTGGAACAGATTTCTGCAGCATCGCTTGGAAATTAGCTCTTCGCCGGACTGCAGATAGAAGGACGGTTCACACCAGCAGTGACAAACACACATGTGCAGCCCACCTTGGAGTATCTGTGCTCTGCAAATAGGTCTTCGCTCCTGTCTGGCTGCGTCATCAGTGGCGCCTAGGTGATCACGTATTTCGAGAGGAATTTTTCAGGCGTCAAGTATAAAGGGGATGCCACCACCTCATGCTTGAGGGACCCGAACAGGCACCTTTGTGTGGCTTGGCAGTTGACGGCTGCGTCACTTCGCAGGGGCTGCCGCTAGCCTCTTGTGTGGTCCAGTGGACAGGGGGCGGGGGGGGGGGCAGTGCTTGCGTATGTTGTTTGTATGTCTGTTGCATTATTTTGCGTGCAGATCTGTTGGCTGTGCTATGCGTTATTTGGACAGTTTAAGCGTTGATTTCGCGTTTGCACATCTGTGTACTGCATTATTTAGAACGAGTTTGCATGTCTGTACTAAAATTATTTCGGTAATTTAGGAGTTCTTTGCGTGTCTGCAGAGCGTTATTTAGGAGTAGTTTACAGGTCTGTGGGCTGTATGGCATGACTCCAAAGGATGTCAGTGTATGTGTTTTGTATCAGTGTGATAAATTAGCTATCTCAAATCGGTTCCTAAATAAACTCTTCCAAAATAAGTAAAGAACACTTCTTCCTCTCTCCAACAGCCCAGAACAGGCTGTGTCATTTCCCCCTCCAGACAGTTATCTTGGGTTATGTCATGGAACAGATGACAGTGCCCTCTGGTGACAGTACTGTGTACTAGGTCTAGACCTTGTGTGATCACACTGTTTCCCGCCATCTTTTATAATGGTAGTTACCTTATCAGCTGACATCATGGCTGCCTTCTTGGATTTCGTCACAGAACGGATGGCAGCGCCTCTGGTGGTGCTACTGTGTACTAGGTCAGTTATACTCTAGACCTTGTGGCCAACACACTGGATAGGGGTAGTGCCTCAAATTGTTTAAATAAATACTTGTCTATGATTTAGATAATTGACAATTAGAAAGCATGTTTGCAGAGTCTTTTAGATAGATTATTATTTTGACAATTTATGAATTGTTTGGCTCTCTGGACATAAATATATTGCATTATTTATGAGTGATTTGCAGGTCTGTAGGCTATGTGGAATGTCAGAGCGTGTGTTCTCAAAATGCCTCCCTAAATAAATTGTCCCAAAATAAGCAAAATACACTCCTTCCTCTCTCCAGCAGCCCAGTGCAGGCTGGGTCCTTTTCCCACCAATCTCTAGGAAGAGGTGGTGGTCGGATGACTTAGGTTAGTGGAGGTAGTCCAAATGCCCTTTTTCCCAACCATTTTCATAGGTTAGTAGAGATAGCCCAACTGAACTATTTTCCTGTCAAAATTCAAATTTCCCACCAGTCCCTAGGAGGTGGTGGCAGTCAGTTGACTCAGGTTAGTCGAGGTAGCTCAAATATCCTTTCTTTCCCACCATTTTCTTAGGTTAGTAGAGATAGCTCAATTAACCTTTCTTCCCTCCAAAATTCAGACTTCCCTCCAATCCCTATTAAGAGGTGGTGGTCGGGTGACTTAGGTTTGTGGAGGTAGCTCAATTGACCTAACATCCCACCCTTTTTCTTAGGTTAGTAGAGGTGTGTTGCATCATCCTGATGGAATTTGAACTTCCCGCCATTTTCTGGGGGAGGGGGGTTAGGTTAGTGGAGTTACCCCAATTCACCTATCTTCCCGCCATAATTCAAACTTCCCACCAAAAGTTGCCATCTTGAATGACGTCATAGCCGCCATCTTGGATGACGTCATCAGCCGACGTCATCGCCACCATCTTTGATAACGGCACTGAACGAGAAACTCTTGGCTGAAGTACATGAGGTCAGAACATTGCCACCCTTGAATCGACCAACAAAAAATTGTCACCGGAGTGTAAGTGCTGACCAAATGCTCTCAAAAGTTGCAGATGAATAATGCGGACTGTGTCGAACTTATCGCTGAAATTCTGGACAAAATCGACTGGGTGCATATTTTATGACATTACACTAAACTCATTCCAGTTTGGAGAGGAAAACTGTATGCTCGGGTGATGGGAATATGAATTTTCGCAGAAGCGCGACGTGTCCTCATGGCCTGAATGTTATGCATTCGTGACTCTTGGAGCAGTTGTACCCCAATCAATCGAAGTGAAAGATTCTATCTGGCCCTCTGTCTCTCTGCCTATGGGGCCACAACGTGAGCAGCCACTATTGACGCAGGTGATAATGGCTCGGTGTGGTCTCCACATCAGACAGCTTGAAGCGACTTTTCATCTAAGGGAGCCTATCTCGAGCCCTACAGACAGTGGCATGGCTGCACCGATTTGATTAAATCTTCTGTCAGTCATGACATTTAAAATTTCACAAAATGCAGCTGTTTTTCTCAAATTCTAAGCACTGTACGGTGATCTTATCCTCTGCAACTATTTTGAACTGTTCCAGCTGTCCCCCAGCCGAGTCAACGATGGTGTCAATCACGCACAACAGCTCTATGTGACCGGAAAGTACCATATGCGTTTCTTCCAGGAATCCATGCAGTGGCTCTAGGTGGTTATCTGCCCACCATTATAACTAGTGAGAGTTACCATCCACTCTCCAATTGTACCCTGTTAACCACTAATGTTAGTTGAGGCCCCACTGTTCTCTGAAAGAACTTTGTGACACATGACACTGAGTTTCTTAAAAGCTAGAGCCGGAGCCTCTGTCTGTCTGAAGACTTTGTCCCAATACACCTGAAGAACCACAGAGAAGGAATTGTTAACAACATCAATTTTATGCTCAATCTTGGTCGTTAGTTCCGAGCTTATTTTAAGGGGCGCCGGAGGTGGTCAAATTCAAAAAATTACGATTTTTTTTGCTACCGAAAATTAATTGGAACATTCCTCTTTAATGTAAACTTTGAATTATTGTTCTACTCGCCCTAGAAGTGGAGTTATTACCAATTTCCCCCACGCCTGCAGAGGAAATGGGCGGCCGCTGAATGCATCTAACACCCTCTCGTGACTTCCTGGCGAACTGCTTGGGATTTTCTCGGCCTGTTACGCATACAGCGCCTTATGTTACGCATACAGAGAGTGTGCAAGGGTTGGCTACATTGTTTTCTGTGGCAAATATTACCCGTATTTCCTTACAGCTTACTCCTATTTTCCTCAGAATTTCGAACATCTTGCTCCATTTAATATTGTCGTACACTTTTGTTCTGGTTACGAGGCCACGTTTTAGTAACCGTGTATATAAGAAGAGGAAGAACGTAGGGAAAAGAAAATTAACACTAATACCAAGTTGTGATACTACAATGAATAAGAGCGCGGAACATCGTCTCTTTGCTGTTTACCGTTTCGAATTAGTTCAGTCTTGCGCCTGTTGTTGGTAGTATTACACTTCTTGTGTAAAGCGGGTAATATGCAGTATGTACAAGAATCAGGAGGGAACAATAAAACCAATTTTTTATGACTTAGCACAGCCAGAATTGTTACACAAATGTCTACACGGAAAGACGCAGAATCCTCATGAGAGCGTAAACAATTTGATTTGGAAAGTGATTTCTAAAATGGTGTTCGTAAGCATAAAAACACTGCACTTTGGCATTTATGATGCAATAGCAACCTACAACCAAGGGAACAGTGTGAAATGTGAAGTTCTGAAGGCATTAGGATTTACAGCTGGGGTGAACACTGTACGAGCACTAAGAAATATTGGCAGAGAAAGGATAAGAGGAGCAGAAAGAAGAGAAAGGCATATGAAGTATGATGGGACAACAGGCCAGAAAAGAAGACAGAAGAAGAAGCTTTTGGAGGATGAAGAAGAAGACCCTGATAATCCATCCTATAGTGCAGGAATGTATTGAGAAACTTTGATAACCATTTGCCGTAAATTAGAATTTTTCGAATATAAGGAACATTTTCTCAAAATTCACTCAACCTAGAGAGATGAAATTTTTATACAGCACTCCTAGTGGTCCAACTTACATTGTAACACAGGCATTTGGCAATATGTGCAGTAGTTTCTTTTCAGTTTAATTATAAAGCAATTATTTGTAAAAAATTTGGGTCATTAATAAAAAAAAATAATTGGAAGGAAACTAGAAAAGATACTCCAAAATCCCTCTGTCATAACTGCAATACTAAACCGCTCTATATGTAAAAAAAATTCAAAATTTTCTATTTGGTAGTTTATTCATAAATGTTCCTCAAACTTAGTGATTTTAACATGGGCAGCATAGGCACCTCCGGCTCCCCTTAATACTTTGCTCATCTACCATTCTCAATAAATTGTCATTTTGTGCTTCTAAATCTTTCGATAAGTCTCACCTTACTATTGCTACAGAACTGACATTTTGAGCTGCTACGTTGTTTGAAAAGGCGACACTTGGCTCTTATAATTGTGCCGACAGTTTTGCCTTTAATGCTGTAGTTAAATTCTCGCTATTTGCTTGCATCATAGTCATCAAATATCGAAACATAGCTTGCTTCTCGCTAGCGACAACTGGTCATGAAGCGGTACTCGCCTTCTAATGATCTGCAACGACAATCGGTAGCGTCGACAGCCGAGTGTTACTTCCCTCATTGTCAACGTGCTGCAAATCATAGACTTTGGTGGCAGTTGGGAGCCTTGGGGGGGGGGGGGGGGCGATGGAGTTTTCGTTCCACTGGTCGACATGCTGAGGCTGGCTGCTGAGATAATGTGCCATTCCCTGGTGTGGCACCCAGAGTGGCAAGCTGTACCTCGCTGTGGGTCATTGACTTCCTGCAGGTAGCAGGGCTGGCCTCAGCGATGGGCCAATTTGTCTGTTAATGGTAGGATGGAAAGGTGTACCTTGCGGGGTGTCTGGACCTCTCTCACTCGCTGTCCGTCCAGCCACCTGCCTGGCGTTGAAAAAGTTCCCTCATGGTTCAATTGCTGTAGGCAATGATTCGAAAACGAATCCCTCTAATGTCATAGAACTGAACATGAGCAACAGTCGCCATCCATAGTACCGGAAATGATTAGCGGGAAATAGGTTCTACTCCTGCTGCCGCTGAAAGTTCTGCCAAGTGTGGCTAAAGAGTACTGAGCCGGATCGTTCTAAGATCTATTAGAACGACTCGCAATTGGGATTGTTTCGCATGTCGGCAATTAATGAATTGTCTCTCTGATCTGTCATTGTCGCCAAGCCTGTAGATGGGTAGAACTTGGCGGAATTGCAAGAAACAAATGAGTCCTGCCTAAACAAATCGGTTAATGAAAGGGAGAAGGGGGACTACAGATTAGCAACAGATGAACAATGGTAATTAAATATCTACATCTACATCTGCGTGGTTACTCTGTTATTCACAATAAAGTTCCTGACAGGATCAATGAACCACCTTCAGCTTTCTCTCTACTGTTCCACTCTCGAACGGCGCGCAGAAAAACGAGCACTTAAATTTTTCTGTGCGAGCCCTGATTTCTCTTATTTTACCGTGATGATCATTTCTCCGTATATAGGTGGGTGCCAACATAATATCTTTGCAATCGGAGGAGGAAACTGGTCATTGAAATTTCATGAGAAGATCCCGTCTCAACGAAAAACGCCTTTGTCTTAATAATTGCCACTCAAATTCACGTATCACGTATGTGGCACTATCTCCCCTATTTCGCGATAATACAAAACGAGCTGCCCTTCTTTCAACTTTTTCGATGTCATCCGTCAGTCCCACCTGATGCGAATCCCACACCGCACAGCAGTACTCCAGAACAGGGCGTATAAGCGTGGTGTAAGCAGTCTCTTTAGCAGACCTGTTTCACCTTTTAAGTGTTCTGCCAATGAATAGCAGTCTTTGATTTGCTCTCCCCTCAACACTATTTATGTGATCATTCCAATTTAGATTATTTGTAATTGTAATCCCTAAGTGTTTAGTTGAATTTACAGTCGACAGATTTGTGTGACTTATTGCGTAATCGAAATTTACCGAATTTCTTTTAGTACTCATGTACTTCACGCTTTCCTTTATTCAGGATCAATTGCCACTTTCCGCACCATACAGATATCTTACTTAAATCATTTTGCAGTTCACTTGGGTCATCTGGTGACATTACAAGACAGTAAATGACAGCATTACCTGCAAACAATCTAAGAGGGCTACTCAGATTGTCTCCTATGTCGTTAATATAGATCAGGAACAACAGACGACCTATAACACTTCATTGGGGGAACGCCGGATACTGTTTTTATTTTACTCAATGAATTTCCGTCTGTTACTACGAACTGTGACCTTTCTGACAGGAAATCACGAATCCAGTCGCACAACTGAGGCGATATTCCATAGGCACGCAGTTTTATTAGAAGATGCTTGTGAGGAATGGTGTCGAAAGCCTTCTGGAAATCCAAAAATATGGAATCAATTTGACATTCGCTGTCGATAGCACTCACTACTTTATGAGTGTAAAGAGCTAGTTGTGTTTCACAAGAACGATATTTTCTGAATCTGTGCTGACTGTGTCAGTAAATCGTTTTCCTCGAGGTAATTCATAATGTTCGATCACAGTTCATGTTCCAAAACCCTACTGCAAATCGACGTTGGTAATATGGGCTTGTAATTCAGTAGATCACTCCTATTTCCGTTTCCCGATATTGGTGTGACTTGAGCAATTTTCCAATCTTTAGGTGTGGATCTTTATGAGAGCACGCGGTTGTTTGTAATTGCTAAAGATGGAGCTATTGTGTCAGCATACACTGAAAGGAACCTGACTGATATACAATCTGGACCGGAGGCCTTACCTTTATTAAGTGATACACTATGTGATCAAAAGTATCCGGACACCCACAAAAACGTAAGTTTTACATATTAGGTGCATTATGCTGCCGCCTACTGCCAGATACTCCGTATCAGCGACCTCAGTAGTCATTAGACATCGTGAGAGAGCAGAATGGTGCGCTCCGTGATGACGTTTGCAAAGCAATGATACTTTTGTGAATTATGAAGAAGATGGAAACGTTTATGAAGTAATGAAGATTCAGCAGGATGGGGTTAAGTTACATTTCACAACTCATGTTGATAAATGCGTGTGCTGCAACTGTAGATAATTCGATAAACGTCCAGTCTTCCATAGCACAAAAGGCAAAACGTTCACCGACTCCAGCGTGTGGCCTCTTCCAGTGGAGGCAGGGTTTCTGGGGTAGGGAGCACACCAGGCTCACAGCAGTGGCACGCGGTAGCCGCATGGCGGCCATGCACGCTAAGCAGGAAATACCTGCAGCCCTCCTCCTTCCCTTCCCTAGTGCAAGGATACCCTTTGTCGTTGAACACGAATTGCCTGAGGAGTTATTACATTTGGTATCTAAGAATGTGCGAATGTCGTCATGTATAAAACTTGAAGGTGTCACAGGAACTAAATGTACCACTGCACAAAGAGAGTGAGAGAGCTTTGCAGATGACACACGAATATTTAAACAATTTGCGATGTAATTACACGTTTTATTTTGAGGAATACCGCCACTGCACTTGAATTCAGTCTCTAAAAAAAAAAGATCGCGACGCAAATGTGAAACAATCGGTGAGACACTTTGCGCGCTTTTGTGGGAAATACCCTTGTCTTTGAGCACAAGCTGCTTCAGGAGTTACTAAATCCAGTTGAATATGTCTCTAAATACACTTTCAAAAAGATCGCTATAGATTAGTTTACCTCGATTTTGCTGTGGACACCGCCACACTTGAACACAGAATATGAAAAAAAAAAAAAAAATCGCTGCACACTTGTGAAATCTCTCTGTCTTCCTCCACTACTCTGGAATATTTGTGTTCATAAACAAATTAGGTACAGTGTTTAACGCCTCACTACATTTGCAAATGTTGCTTTAAACAATTGTTTCAAATACACTGGCAGTATCTGCCCAGGTGCATGTGGAATGGGAATACATTACGGCAAATACACTCTAGAAGACATCACGTGGATATATTGTTTATAAATTGAAACAAAAATAAATAAGCCCAAATACAACTCATCGAAACTCTGAAGACGATTTTGCATCACAAAAAAACTGCTAAATACACTGTTACAGTAGTTTGCTACATGAGACATGGTCTTAGCTCAGGACATACAAAGTGGCGGCGCAACTATCAGCGGTCGCAACTCGCCACAGAGTGAAGCAGCGGCTGGAATTGAAGTTTTGTGACTGGATCGACGAGTGTGCGAAAACCTTGGCCGGCAGAATAGCACCAACTTGTCCTATATGCTCAGATCAGCATGCATTTGTAGGTGGGGTAGAATGCTGCAGTCCAATTGGTGCTATGGGTAAAGTGGCGGGTGGAGGGGGTAGAGGTTATACAAACCGTCGTCGTGGTGCAGTGGCTCATATTCTGCCTTCGTCATTTTGCATGTGTGTCTGCATGTAGCTCTTGCTGAACTAGTCCTTGTAAACATTGTAGTCTTCCTAAACATACCCCTACAGATCATGTTTGTTACAACACACGACTGAATGTCTGAGGTTTCCAGCATCAACTTTACGTTACAAATTACTCCGGATGTGCTTAAGATTTTACAATGTAACAAACGGAATTGACTAAGTATTTGTTTCTATTTACAGTAGTGGTAAAAATAATAATGGGTTCCCATTTTAAAAAAAGTATGTGTTGAAAATCGTACTTCCGTGCATTTCTCAGTGGTCTGTATTAACGAATTACAGCAGCCTCTCTCCTCACTTTCGGTCTGCGGAATTGGTTATTCAGTGTTTCCAATGGTAATGTTTGGTGACTCATCCTTTATGTCCATATAGCTCACAGTGCATCAGAATTATTGTAAAAACCTTTGCTATTGGAGCTGTGGAAATTAGTTTCTAAGTGTACACAGTCCATCAGAACTATTGTGGAAGCTGTGCTACTGGGACTGTGGAGTTTAGTTTTTAAGGTAAATTTATATACTTGGAAAAATTGTAAACATTCTCATCCAGTGGTACTGGGGAAAAAATTGTTAAAAAAAAAACATTCTCGACCAGTGTTACTGTTGCAGTATGTAAGTTAAAAGTATTTCTGAATTGAAATAGCGGAGTCAAATTGTGTCTCAAGAACTATATTGTATCTCAGGAACTATATAGTACCTCATAAACTATATTGTACCTCAACAACTGAACTGTACTTCAAGAATTGAACTGTAATCTCAAGAACTGAA
Organism: Schistocerca cancellata; assembly: GCF_023864275.1. NCBI lineage: Eukaryota > Metazoa > Arthropoda > Insecta > Orthoptera > Acrididae > Schistocerca > Schistocerca cancellata. The sequence goes on along the minus strand of NC_064626.1, from coordinate 432,711,747 downwards.
GTGTGTTTATCTAAACTGAATAAACGAAAAAATTCGTTATCATACATTTTGTTGGTGTTGTTATTTACAAAAAATCTATCCTCTATTGCATTACCTATGTACATACACTACTTGCCATTAAAATCGCTACACCAAGAAGAAATGAAGATGATAAACGGGTATTCGTTGGACAAATATATTATACTAGAACTGACATGTGATTACATTTTCACGCAATTTGGGTGCATAGATCCTGAGAAATCGGTACCCAGAACAACCACCTCTGGTCCTAATAACGGCCTTGATACGCCTGAGCATTGAGTCAAACAGAGCTTGGATGGCGTGTACAGGTGCCCATGCAGCTTCAATACGATACCACAGTTCATCAAGAGTAGTGACTGTCATATTACGACGAGCCAGTTGCTCGGCCACCATTGACAGAAGTTTTCAATTGGTGAGAGATCTGGAGAATGTGCTGGCCAGGGCAGCAGTCGAACATTTTCTGTATCCAGAAAGGCCCCATCTGTTGACTCAGGGATCGAGATGTGACTGCACGATCCGTTACAGCCATGCGGATAAGATGCCTCTCATCTCGACTGCTAATGACACGAGGCCGTTGGGATCTAGCACGGCGTTCCATATTACTCTCCTGAACCCACAGATTCCATATTCTGCTAACAGTCATTGGAGCTCGACCAACGCGAGCAGCAATGTCGCGATACGATAAACCGCAATCGCAATAGGCTACAATCGGACCTTTATCAAAGTCGGAAACGTGATGGTACACATTTCTCCTCCTTACACGAGGCATCACAACAACGTTTCACCAGGCAACGCCTGTCAACTGCTGTTTGTGTATGAGAAATCGGTTGGAAACTTTCCTCATGTCAGCACGTTGTAGGTGTCGTCACAGGCGCCAACCTTGTGTGAATGCTCTGAAAAGCTAATCATTTGCATATCACAGCATCTTCTTCCTGTGGATTAAATTTCGCGTCTGTAGCACGTCATCTTCGTGGTGTAGCAATTTTAATGGCAAGTAGTGTATGAACATTAGTTTTTTTTAAGATGAGTGCTGTTAAGGAGGAGAAGTTTCAGACAGAGAATAACAAAGTATATAGAATGAGTGCACGGAATAATGCCTAGCATGCAGCACGAATTGGGTTATGGGAGCAGGAGGCATGTGACTGCATCTGCTTCCAAAGACTTATAGGAAACATATCTAAAATTATATCTCCTGTGCTTGTAGAAAACCACAGTCATAGAATCTGGACGAAATGGTATACTAAACATATTATGAGGCAAAAATTCATTTATTTCTCATCCAACTTAAAAGTAATTTTACATTTTCAGAAGCAGACATAGTAACACTGTTTTCACACATCTTCTTCTTGAGTCGATGGACAGCAGGACACGCACAGAATTCAGGTCCTGAATAGCATCAAACTTTAAGACTCGACTCGTCCATGAGATCTTCTCCTTCCCCTTCATGTAGATGATGGTATCTGTGTAATCGAATAATCTAAATGACGTCACCATTTTTTATAAAAATGGCTCTGAGCACTATGGGACTTAACTGCTGTGGTCATCAGTCCCCTAGAACTACTTAAACCTAACTAACCTAAGGACATCACACACACCCATGCCCGATGCAGGATTCGAACCTGCGACCCTAGCGGTCATGCGGTTCGAGACTGTAGCGCCTAGAACCGCACGGCCACTCCGGCCAGCCCATTTTTTATAGTGTATGCCAGGATCATCCCAGTCTATTCCATGGTAGAAATGTGTTATCACTTGGTACTCTTCCGTGTTTTAGTGCACTTCACGTCCTTGAAAGACCTCGCTGACACAGTGCTTGCTGAGGATGTCTCTGTTATTCCGGCATCTTCTCTGTAAGCTACGAATACAACATCTTTAAATATGAACTGTGTACGCTCATCATCATAGAAACCTGAGCGTCTGCAATGATGTTTACGCCTTGAGATGCCATTGTGGAATGCTCTAGGTATGGTGCAACACCTGTTCATTTATACAACTCGCTGCACAATACTGGTGAGCGGTCAGTAGTTAATCACACAGACATGTAGAACTAGAGCATACACTGCGTTGTGATCCGGGAAATTTGCTGAAGATTCAAATTCAATTCGTACATCCGTAGGTCCAGACTTAATTATCTCGTTCTGTTTCGAGCAGTCTATTACGATGATCGGTGATAGGTCCACGAATAAACAGTCTTATCCTTCTTCTTCAGCAGTTTCATAGTAAGAAGCATGAAAACTCGCGTACATGTCACATGCTGGTCTGTATACACCCACTGCACGTGTAAATTATCATATGGGTAAAATTCTGAAAACAGTTGTCGAATATAGTGGAATAATTTGCTATATTCCCTCTTGTATTAGACTGAAACGCAAGTATAATGAATCTAGGCGTCTCTAGCTGCGAAGTAGTTGGGGAACGTTAGTGATAGATATGTACCGAATTTCAAAACTTTTAAAAGCTTCAAACGCTCCTCGTCTGATACACTGATATGAGGCATTTTCCATATTATCTTCCTGATTGTGATCATATTCTCCTCTTGAGCTCCTTGAATGTACGAGTTATTATCCGTTGCACTCCGCACCAGAATGAGTTCCTGTTTAGCATTCATAATAATCTGCTTCTTGTCCACTAAGTACCCATAAGCAATTTTGGAACCATGTATGCAATAAATCGTTTGTACTCTACAACAGTTCTATCCGCCGCACCGTCTATAAATCATCCCGCATTTTCTAAACCATTCAGATCCACGGGAGACGCAGAGACGTATGTTTTAAGGGTTGATGTTGTGCCAGCATTGCGATATGGTCGATCTCAGACCCACTGAGTTCATAGAATATCTCGTGAAACAGGAATGCTAAAGTGTTACGTATAAACTTCGATCCCACTGTAGCGCTGCCGTTGGTTTTCTTGAACGATCCCTCCAAATATATGAAACTCTTACATGGAGGCGTCAGCGCGTCTTCGTGCTGGATGACAATCCCAATTTCATCATTCTTGTTAAATATGGTTGAAGCGTAAGGTTTATGCAAGAAGTATTCCTGACCTATATTTCGCTCGTCATACTCTACTGGACTTGTTATATTGAGTGAGGACGTCATTGCGATGTTTCAGACCAACTAATTTAAGAAATTCTTAGATGTAATCGTACAATGATTTCCTCACCATGAATGTCAGCAAGTTGATTATTCTGATCCACAATACGGGACGCCAAATAGCCCAGTGTCTGAACTGTCACTGGAAGGTATAATGCATTGGTGGGAGTCCCAACAATCTTATACCCTATTGCAGCTGAAGGGAAGAATCCGTAAGTAGTACGAATCAGACTGTCGTTGAGACAGGAGTTCATTTAATGTTACACTCGACTCGAATTGTGTTGAGAGGCAGTATATCCACAGTCTAATCTGATCTGTAAAATTTACTAGGATCCTTCTTCAAAACCTGTCCTTTTGTGAAACCCAGTAGGCGCTCCACTGAACCTTTCTGATTAAAGTCAATCGTTGCATTGACAGTCCTTATTGCAGATTTAAGTATTGATGTTTGCACATAACTCAATACTTTTTCGAGCCTGTTTTGAGACTTCGTTTAAATCGTCAGTATCGTACGCACCAGCTTCTATTTCTACAATGTATTTTTCACCATTAATATCCAGATGCAGCTTGTTATTAGCTTCGGTGATATTTGGGATACTGCTGTATGTCTCCAGTCCAATCAAAGCAATACTCCATTCACCAATGCTCAAATAAACTGGCGGGAAGTAATTTGCATGTAATACAGATGATCGTCCTTTTAAAGTCAAAAACTCGTTTACGGTAGAGGACTGCATAACCATTCCCCGTTTCAGACATCGAACAAACACAGGGATGGCTGACATAGTGTTTAATGTATCTTGGATTGTAAAACAGTTAAGATCCTTAGACGCCAGGAAGGCACCTGGCCCAGACGGTATCCCCGTAAGATTATATGTTGACTATGCTACAAATGTAGCACCGTTCTTATCCATCATCTATCAGAGATCATTGGAATAGTGGAAAGCTCCACGGGACTGGAAGAAGGCCCAGGTCATAGCAATCTATAAAAAGGGTAGAAAATCAGATGCACATAATTACCGGCCAATTTAACTGACATGGATTTGTTGTAGAATCATGGAACACAGACATAATGACCTTTCTAGACTCTGAGAAGCTCATCTGCAGAAACCAGCAAGGTTTTAGGAAACAGCGATCATGCGAGACACAGCTGGCCCTCTTTGTGCATGATATACAACATGATCTAGATACCGGCTACCAGGTCGATGCCATATTTCTCGACTTTCGAAAGGCGTTCGACTCAGTTCCGCACTGTCGCATGCACCAAAAAGTGCGCGCTTATGGTCTATCCGATGACATAGGCAGTTGGATAGAACGTTTTCTAACAGACAGGGAGCGGTATGTCGTCCTGAACGGGGTGACTTCAACAGAAACAAGCGTAACTTCAGGTTTGCCTCAGGGCAGCGTAATAGGTCCGCTACTTTTTATGATTTACATAAACGATCTGATTGATGGTATTGACAGCGGCATTAGACTGTTTGCCGATGATGCTGTAGTCTACAGGAAAGTAGTAGCACACGAAAGTTGTGAGCAAATAAATGAGAATTTGCAGAAAATAAATGTGTGGTGTAATGACTGGCAGGTATCTCTCAATATTAGTAAGTGTAACTCACTGCGTATAAAAAGGCGAAAATCCCCATTAATGTACGAGTACAAAATAAATGCCTAGTCTTTGGAAGCGGTAACATCCGTCAAGTATCTGGGTGTGACTATTCGAAATGATATCAAATGGAATGATCAGATTACACAAGTAACGAGTAAGGCAAACTCTAGATTGCGGTTTATTGATAGAATCCTGAAGCGATGCAGTCCTTCAACAAAGGAAATGGCTTACAATACATTAGTTCGTCCAGTCTTCGAGTATTGTTCGTCTGTATGGGACCCTTACCAGCTGGGTCTGATTCAAGAGACTGAGAAGGTCCAAAGAAGAGCGGCAAGATTCGTGACTGGTACATTTAGCCATCGCTAGAGCGTTACTAATCTCATAGAAAGTTTGAAGTGGGACACACTTGCAAATAGACGGGGCGCTAAACGGAAGGGGCTGTTCACTAAATTCCGAAATCCGATCTTCACCGAGGATGTACAGCATATATTATTACCATCAACTTTCAAATCGCTCAATGATCACCATTCAAAGATAAGGGAAATTAGAGCTCGTACTGACGCGTTCAGACAGTAGTTTTTCCCTCGCGCGAACCGTGAGTGGAACGGGGGGCGGGGAATATGACTTTGGCGCCAATTGTACCCTTTGCCACACACCACTTGGTGGCTAGCGAAGTATTTATGTAGATGTAGATGTAGAAAGTGTAAGTCACTGCATCTAAAATTGAACTGATGAAGGAACGTTTAAAGCTGCCGGCCGTGGTGGCGCTACAGTCTGGAACCACGCGGCCGCTACGGTCGCAGGTTCGAATCCTGCCTCGGGCATGGATGTGTGTGATGTCCTTAGGTTCATTAGGTTTAAGTAGTTCTAAGTTCTAGGGGACTGATGACCTTAGAAGTTAAGTCCCATAGTGCTCAGAGCCATTTGAACCATTTGAACGTTTAAAGCTCTTCCTTATATATTATTTTTCTTCTTTGTAAATGTCAAGAAAAACATGATGCGCGGATGTCCGCAGATGTGTATTAAAGTACTGATAACACCGAAAATTGTAGAGCACACGTCTTCTGTGAGTGAAGTATCGTTGTAATTCTTCTGGAAGTTTCAGGTCACCAAACGAGTCGAAACAGTAGACGGTATTTGCATTTTTCGTAACATATGACACCCAGTGGGTGCCGAGATCTCCAGCAAAATCTAAATTCACCATACGACATTCATCAGTTTTCCACATAGTTTTCCGTAATGTATCCCGCATGAACACCCCACGGAATCTCGGAATGTTGACTTTTTTTTTAACGAACTTCAGAAGATCCGTGGCCAATCTGGTAGGACTGTTAGTGGGTCCTAATTACACTCCTGGAAATTGAAATAAGAACACCGTGAATTCATTGTCCCAGGAAGGGGAAACTTTATTGACACATTCCTGGGGTCAGATACATCACATGATCACAATGACAGAACCACAGGCACATAGACACAGGCAACAGAGCATGCACAATGTCGGCACTAGAACAGTGTATATCCACCTTTCGCAGCAATGCAGGCTGCTATTCTCCCATGGAGACGATCGTAGAGATGCTGGATGTAGTCCTGTGGAACGGCTTGCCATGCCATTTCCACCTGGCGCCTCAGTTGGACCAGCGTTCGTGCTGGACGTGCAGACCGCGTGAGACGACGCTTCATCCAGTCCCAAACATGCTCAATGGGGGACAGATCCGGAGATCTTGCTGGCCAGGGTAGTTGACTTACACCTTCTAGAGCACGTTGGGTGGCACGGGATACATGCGGACGTGCATTGTCCTGTTGGAACAGCAAGTTCCCTTGCCGGTCTAGGAATGGTAGAACGATGGGTTCGATGACGGTTTGGATGTACCGTGCACTATTCAGTGTCCCCTCGACGATCACCAGTGGTGTACGGCCAGTGTAGGAGATCGCTCCCCACACCATGATGCCGGGTGTTGGCCCTGTGTGCCTCGGTCGTATGCAGTCCTGATTGTGGCGCTCACCTGCACGGCGCCAAACACGCATACGACCATCATTGGCACCAAGGCAGAAGCGACTCTCATCGCTGAAGACGACACGTCTCCATTCGTCCCTCCATTCACGCCTGTCGCGACACCACTGGAGGCGGGCTGCACGATGTTGGGGCGTGAGCGGAAGACGGCCTAACGGTGTGCGGGACCGTAGCCCAGCTTCATGGAGACGGTTGCGAATGGTCCTCGCCGATACCCCAGGAGCAACAGTGTCCCTAATTTGCTGGGAAGTGGCGGTGCGGTCCCCTACGGCACTGCATAGGATCCTACGGTCTTGGCGTGCATCCGTGCGTCGCTGCGGTCCGGTCCCAGGTCGACGGGCACGTGCACCTTCCGCCGACCACTGGCGACAACATCGATGTACTGTGGAGACCTCACGCCCCACGTGTTGAGCAATTCGGCGGTACGTCCACCCGGCCTCCCGCATGCCCACTATACGCCCTCGCTCAAAGTCCGTCAACTGCACATACGGTTCACGTCCACGCTGTCGCGGCATGCTACCAGTGTTAAAGACTGCGATGGAGCTCCGTATGCCACGGCAAACTGGCTGACACTGACGGCGGCGGTGCACAAATGCTGCGCAGCTAGCGCCATTCGACGGCCAACACCGCGGTTCCTGGTGTGTCCGCTGTGCCGTGCGTGTGATCATTGCTTGTACAGCCCTCTCGCAGTGTCCGGAGCAAGTATGGTGGGTCTGACACACCGGTGTCAATGTGTTCTTTTTTCCATTTCCAGGAGTGTATTTATAAACAGATCGAGCCCTTTCCTGTACGGTTTGAAGCATAGTCCTTTTTCCGATGGCTGCAGCTTTCATCATGCGTTTATGTCTTCTTGCTTCTTGTAACTGCGCTTGGGAGTTTTGAGCGTTCTTGACTGTTAGAGCAATACTTGTAACGCCACCAGCGAGGGACGCTGCCGCCCAGAGAGCGGAGAGGGCTATGATGAGGAATGGAAGAAAACCACCAGACGTCTTGTGTATTGGTAGAACTGGAGATGCTTTAACCCATCCTCTTCTTCTTCCCGCACCCTTCTGCTTCAGAGCGTTTTCAGCTGCATACATCGCTCTCAGAATACATTTCTTCAAACAGCTCTGCTTCCATGTCTTCTTCTTGTTCTTCTTCTTCTTTAGTCCACGACGTGCAGCATTCATATCTCGCTTGAAATTCATCACTCCTAAACCCAAAGTAATTTTTCCACACATGGTTTTATCAACAGCAAATGCTGCAATGCGTCGATCTGTACCAATATCCTTTCTTCTACGTATCGCCTTAGCCTTATCAGCTAAAATCCTGTCTGCAATGTGACGATTTTGGAGATCTTTATTTGCAGCAAATGCAATGTTGTGTTCCATACAAGCTTCGTTGAGCAGGTTAATTCCCTTATCACCTTGTGCCAATCGTTTTTGGAGCTTTGTTTCAGGTCCGCAGTAGTTATATCCCGGAATACGAGGTGCATTCAAGTTCTAAGACCTCCGATTTTTTTTCTCCAGACTGGAAAGAGATAGAAACATGCGCATTGTTTTAAAATGAGGCCGCGTTCATTGTCAATACGTCCCAGAGATGGCAGCACCGTACAGCAGGTGGAATTTTACCGCCAGCGGCGAGAATGAGAACTGTTTTAAATACTTAAAATGGCGACGTTTTCCTTACTTGAACAGCGTGCAATCATTCGTTTTCTGAATTTGTGTGGTGTGAAACCAATTGAAATTCATCGACAGTTGAAGGAGACATGTGGTGATGGAGTTATGGATGTGTCGAAAGTGCGTTCGTGGGTGCGACAGTTTAATGAAGGCAGAACATCGTGTGACAACAAACCAAAACAACCTCGGGCTCGCACAAGCCGGTCTGACGACATGATCGAGAAAGTGGAGAGAATTGTTTTGGGGGATCGCCGAATGACTGTTGAACATATCGCCTCCAGAGTTGGCATTTCTGTGGGTTCTGTGCACACAATCCTGCATGACGACCTGAAAATGCGAAAAGTGTCATCCAGGTGGGTGCCACAAATGCTGAGGGACGACCACATGGCTGCCTGTGTGGCATGTTGCCAAGCAATGCTGACGCGCAACGACAGCATGAATGGGACTTTCTTTTCGTCGGTTGTGACAATGGATGAGACGTGGATGCCATTTTTCAATCGAGAAACAAAGCGCCAGTCAGCTCAATGGAAGCACACAGATTCACCGCCACCAAAAAAATTTCGGGTAACCGCCAGTGCTGAAAAAATGATGGTGTCCGTGTTCTGGGATGGCGAGGGCGTAATCCTTACCCATTGCGTTCCAAAGGGCACTACGGTAACGGGTGCATCCTACGAAAATGTTTTGAAGAACAAATTCCTTCCTGCACTGCAACAGAAACGTCCGGGAAGGGGTGCGTGTATGCTGTTTCACCAAGACAACGCACCCGCACATCGAGCTAACGTTACGCAACAGTTTCTTCGTGATAACAACTTTGAAGTGATTCCTCATGCTCCCTACTCACCTGACCTGGCTCTTAGTGACTTTTGGCTTTTTCCAACAATGACAGACACTCTCCGTGGCCGCACATTCACCAGCTGTGCTGCTATTGCCTCAGCGATTTTCCAGTGGTCAAAACAGACTCCTAAAGAAGCCTTCGCCGGTGCCATGGAATCATGGCGTCAGCGTTGTGAAAAATGTGTACGTCTGCAGGGCGATTACATCGAGAAGTAACGCCAGATTCATCGATTTCGGGTGAGTAGTTAATTAGAAAAAAAATCGGAGGCCTTAGAACTTGAATGCACCTCGTATGTAATCCCACCAGCAGTTGTCTGGAATACCACCGCCTCTAAGGCGTCTCCTAGCATGCATGTTATGCTACTGCGGTTGTTGTGGCCTACGCACCCCATTATATAGGAAATCGCTGACATCAGGCCAACTGTACTGCGCTGCAGGAAAACCAAGCCATTTGACTAGCGCTATATTCCCCCAACGTCTTACGACTTTCTCCACGAGAAACACATCCGGTTCCGAGCTTTTCTGAAACTCTTCGGTGTAGAATGAACCTGCGATTTCTTCACCTTTACTATGCTTCAAGATATAAGTTCTAGGATTCGTTGTTTGCACCTTTGAATCTGTAAATATCTCTGTTGACCAGTTTGGTAGGTATGATTTCTCAAATACTATTTTGTATTTTGAGATATGTACCAAATCACCTACATTAAATTACTGTTTACATGGATCCAGCATTTAATACGATAGTACACCGAATCAGTGAGTCCATTATCATGAACATCGGTTGGTCTCGTACTATACTGAGCAATTATTTCTGGGAGGATGTATCTCCATTTGTATGAGCCGCGAAGATTAAAGTGCATCCACATTTGACCTTTAATTGTTCTGTTCACATGTTTCACGATACTCGCCTTCAGGTGAGTGAATGTTGAGCAGTGATCTATTCGATACCGCTGCCTCATGGTCTTCAAGTACCTATTGTAAAACTCTCCACTATGATCGGTTTGGAGATTGTCAGAGCATCGACTCGTCCGTGTTTGCTGCAAACGCTCAAACACATCCGCAACATTTCTACCCCTTTTTGTTTTAACAGGTAATGCCCTGTAAACTTGGAGTATGTATCGATAATCATTAAAATGCATTTGAATCCATTGTTTTCATGTGAATATTCTCTCATATCTACAAGATCAGCCTGCCATAAGTCATCCAAACGTTTAATCATAACATGCCTACAAGGATATGATTTGCATGCTGGCTTGTGCAGTTCTCGAACTACTGTCTCCATAGTTATTCGATGATACCTCTCTGTCTTAGTCCAGAGGTTACTGAAGCAGCCTCATTCCAAGGAGCTGTATTACCTACAGCAGCTGATGCCATGTGCAGACGTAGTCGATCTATTAGCTCTTTGGGCTCGTCATAATGTATATACTGCAGGACTCGATTGTTCACTGCTTTATGCTCACTGTCAATACCATCTCTGCTGTTGTTGTTTTCACCATCAAGTAATGGTTTTATACTGGTTTTATATTTCTTTTTGCTCTGGTTTTTTGCGATCTTATGTACATCAGTCAAATGCAGTATTTCATGGTAATTTCCGTATTATTAACCTAATAATTCATGGTTATTTCGTGAATCTTAGGAAAATAAGATTCATTAAGCCAGATGTTCTCTCAAACCTCCTATCACCAATCTGTATTGTGTCATCAGTTACATTTATAGGCTTCTCCCCCCAAAATGTACGACGCTGAATGTCCTATCTATCTGACCAGGGCCGTCACGGATAATGAATTCGTCAACGGCGACCCCATCGTTATCGTGTGGTTTTGTTTTTGCTGAGAGCTGCCTGAGAGATTCAGTAACCGGCTTAAAGGACTCTCGTAGTGTTTGCTGTCGATCCATATGCCCTAACCTTAGCAGCTGTAATTTCTCTCGAATGGCTTTCTACGCCTGAGCGACTTTCTGGTTCGTTGACATCTCGGTGCATGCTAATCAGATGTCTCTGAAACACGAGACTTAATATATCTGTTCTTCTTCCTCTTGTCATGTGCGTGCTCCCCATTTTCAACAACAAGGGCTTCTACATCTATTTTCCCTTCAATAGCCTCAAACGTTTCAGTTAAGTCGGTTACCTCCTTACCAATTTCATTAACGATCTCATTTAATGAGTTGATCATTCTCAGAAGAGTCTGGTAACACATCTCTAGCTACCTATGCATACCTCCAACTTTATGCATGATAGCCTGAATTTTTTGATCCATTTAGAAGCGAATGTTCTGTCTGTGTACACCCATTCTCTTGGGTTGAGAGCTAGTCATGTGCGCGAACTTGTCCATGGTACAGCGTATACTGACGCTCTCATCTCTCTTGTCTGGCTATACAGGATGGAACAAAATTGTGTACGAAATTTTTTAACCCGGGATAGCTGATGCCAGTAGGAACCAAAATTACTAATGTTGTGTAGATCGACAACGCACAACTTTTAAACTACGGTAACTTGGCGCCACGCGCTCCGATTGGCCGCAGGATTGCCCTGTTGCCGGATGCTCTGGGCAATGCATTACTGCGAATGCTCGGCCTGCCGGAGATCGCGATGTATCCAAGGCGGCCCGCACTCTTGATGGTAGCATGCCAGCCTTCCACACTGGGGGCGCATTCGCTGAGGTCCCGACACACTCATTATACTTTCATGATAAAACGTACTGGGAACATACCCATCAACAGCTGTTAGTTCGCGTACAGAAAGTCTTTTGCAAATTGTGTCGGCTCTGAAAAGGGTACTTTTTGTAGCTAGGACATTGTTTACTTAAAGCAGGTGCTCGAACTGGCGACTCTCTGACGTGACACAAGTTTTGTAACGTCAAACGGTGTTTTGATGAACTCTTTCAAAGATTCCTGGCATTGTCCTGATGTGATTGGATGCATGTTGAATGCGGACCATTAATTCCTCTCCTTTTGTAGGTGGTTCGCGTCTGGGTGGGTGAACTAGAACCTTGAATACTCCTCACATGAAAAAGGCTGGTGGCGTGAGGTCTGGTGATCGCGAGGTCCATTTCTATGAGCACCTCTGCCAATTACCCGTTCATTTAAATATCCGCTCACAGCACGACTCTTATGTGCGGGCGCCCCATCATGCTGCAACCACATGCGTAGGTGTATGTCCAAGGGAACACATCCCAGCACGTCGGGTAAAGTTTCTTGCAAAAAGTGAAGGTAATTTGCCCCAATAAGTCGAGGAGGTAGACTGACGAGCTCAATCAGGTGGTCACTCACAATATTTGCCCAAATGTTGAGCGAAAATCTTTCCTGGTGTCCGTGTTGTAAAGGCCATCCCGATGGAAGGTGCACTCGTCGGTAAACAACACAATGGCGAGGAAGTCGGAATCCTGTGCAACACATCGCAGAAACTTCTGGCAAAAACCTAGCCTATGTTCATAGTCCGCCATAGGATTTAGGTCTTGGATAGGGAGGAAACTAAATGGATGCTGGCCGACATCCCTCGAAACCTCGCAGGCTAACCGATGAGTGACCCCCATGTCGTGCCCAACCGCTCGAGTACTTGTCTTAGGTGCTTCCTCGAAGCGCTCGAGAACAGTCTCTTCAAATGCAGCATCCCGTCGTGGTCGTGGTCTTCCAACATCACCATGACATCCCGCTAACAAGTCTCTTTCACCAATTCGCCGATGAGTTGCTGTAAACGTCTGCGGCTGTGGGCGCCGTCTTGCTGGGTACCGTTCCTCATACAACCGTCGAGCTTCATGCGCATTACCTTCGGCTAGTCCATAAACAAAAACCATATCTCGTTGTTCTTCAGACGAATACTGTGCCGCATGGTTACTGTATGACTAAATCTCAGGTGACGTGTGTGTGCTCCGAAGCGAAGCTTACGTGTGAATGCCTCTGACGTGAGGTGGAGACAAACAGCAAGACCTATTTGACACATGTGCGTATCACGTTGGGGCAGTGATGGGGCGAGGGACGTTTGCATGTGTGAACCGACAACCATAGCGCTGCCCGTCACCCGACGAACGGCAACAGGGCAATTCCACGGCCAATCGGAGCGTGTGGGGCCAAGTTTCCGTAGCTTAAAAATTGTGCATTGTCGACCTACACAACATTAGTAATTTTGGTTCCTACTGCCATCAGCTATCCGGGGTTAAGATTTCGTGACACAATTTTTCTCCACCCTGAATATGCCTGTACCTTCCATCACTCAGTTTTATTGTTTTATCAGTAACGAGAAATCCATGCTGTGAATGTTTCCAACACTCGGTACATGTCTTTACAAAAACATTGAACGACATGTCAGTTCCTACGTGAGCTTGGTCAATGTGTTTTAAATTCAGATTGTTTTGTTTGAAGCCTGTAATGAGATCTGAATTATCCCTAACCAACTGTTTAGGGAGTCTGGAATATGTTTGACTTAGATAAAATATATCAGCACCCATATGACGACCGAAACAGATGTATTTTCGACACTGGTCTTGGTTTTCCAGCCGGCCACGGTGGCCATGCGGTTCTAGGCGCTCAGTCCGGAACCGCGCGACTGCTACGGTCGCAGGTTCGAATCCTGCCTCGGGCATGGATGTGTGTGATGTCCTTAGGTTAGTTAGGTTTAAGTAGTTCTAAGTTCTAGGAGACTGATGACCACAGATGTGAAGTCCCATAGTGCTCAGGGCCATTTGAACCATTTTTTGTAGCGCAGTATCCACGTCGTAAAAGTTCATAACTGTGGCGTGCCACGGATAAACACTCTTGTCACCCGATTTCATAAGTAGTGCAGAGTCACCATACACTGTTGTATTAGATAGTGTCACTCCAGTAAGGCCAATGTCCGAGGGGGGGAGAGTATGAGTTGAATAATACTCTGTTATCTGCTGATTGATGTAGCAATTTGCACGACATATTTCGTCCCAGTCTGACTCAAACACTTTAACATTTTCAATTTCTATTCTCACATGCAAGCCCAGGTCATGATGTGCTTCTATACCCACACTTACATGACCCACGTTTAAATGTTTTGTTCCACTAGGAGTTAATTTGTATGTAGAACTGAAAAGCATGGTCACACTTGATGCCTTCTTATCCACAGCATCTGCACTCTCTCCCTGCACTAGCATGCAGTGTTTTGTTGGGATGTGTCGTATGTCAGTAACCAGTACTGTCCTCCATCTTGCTGTTGTTTAAGACCACCAGCAACATTTGAGGCAATGGGAGCAGTCTGTGCATCCTCGTCATACAAATCGATGAGTTGGACAGGCAATAACAGCTCTGTGTCCTGCTCCAGCAAATGGACTATGTGTTGAACCTTCCTATCTATAGCATCTGCACTCTGTCCCTGCACTGCCACAGTGATGTTCTGATGGGCTGGGTCATATGTCAGTGACCATTACTGTCCTCCATCTTGCTGTTGTTTAGGACCCCCAGCATCTGAAAGGTTTGGAACAGACCAGGCATCCTCATTACCCAAAGCTTCTGGCAGCAAGTGGGCTATGTGCGCTACAGGATACCACATGGTTGCTACAGGTTTGGACATGCTGGACGTTGTTGCTGCTGCAGGATCAGAGGTTAGTGCAGGTCTCAACAAGATGGTGGTTGATGCTGCTGCAGGTCTTGACACAGAAGATGTCGACATTTTGGTGGTCACACTGCAGGTCTGGACATGCAAAGGCTATTGCTGAACAAGGAGGAGGAGGAGGAGGAGGAAACGCTACATACAGGCCAAGACACGAAAACAACCAATAATAATAATAATATTAATGGTAACTACAGAAAGGTGTGATATAGGATACTTACTTTTCCACTTATCCCCATTCTGCAGGGCTGTGCTGGATCTTGATTGCTGTTGCTGATGCTTCATGGTTCTTCTTCTTCTGCTGCTGCCGCTGGCTGACTGAGCGAGAGTGAGGCTGTGGAGCTGCTCAGCTTGCCCTATATCCCCTCTAATGAGATCACCAGATACTGTCATTGTATTGGCTGAAGCCTATAGGTGACTGGATTCAGGGTTCCTATTGGTTCGCACCTTTTTTGTGGATCGCCTTCTTCTATTACGTCGCGGGAGGAGAGTGGGAGAGGGTCAACAGTGCACTCTGGTGGCCAGCTAGTCTCCAAACCTCAAGATGAACACATATGGTTCATTATGGAACAGGGCAAAGTTGATGTGGGTGTTAGGCAATTTCAAAAAACGTAGGCAGTTCCAGCACCAGAATTTATCTGCAGACATACTGAAATGCATCTTCAGGCCATCGTGCTGCATTCCCATTATTTGTCAAAACGTATTCACCACATGCTCATACAAAATCTTCTATTTCCACTCGTTATGTAGGAGACAATGGATACAGACCTCAGCTGTGTGCTTGTACGTAGTACACTTATTAAATTCATCCCTGCTCATCAACAGTATTTCCTCAATTGTTCACGTAGATGCTTGCACTGGAGTGGATGAAGTCTTGCCTCTTGCATTTTGGAAAACTGACTGGACATTTATCAAATGATGTACAATTACAGCACCCACATTTGTCAGCATGAGTTGCGAAGTGTAACTTAGCCCCATCCTGCGGTATCTTCATTATTTGACGAAATGTATTCTTCTTCTTCATACATTCACAAAATATCATTGCTTTCGAAACACCATGCAGATGGCTATGGACACAGTCCTCAGCTACGTGATTACAGCTAATATACCCATTAAACTCCTCCTTCTCCAGCACAGACATTTCATCTACTGAACATGTAGTACGCACAGTATACAATTACGTCCATCCTCCCAGCCCAGCAGCTAGACACAGGCTGAGCGATTTCCCACCATTTTTCCATGGACTACCTTCTTGGATTATGCCATGGGAGGGATGGGGGAAAGCCAGCAATGCCCTTTGGTGGTGGCGTTGTGAGATAGGTCAGTTGGACTCTGGACCTGGATGGAGCTATGACAACTCAAATTGTTTAAATAAACGATGCAAACAAAATAAAGACTGAAGTTCATCGTTTCCAGCATCCCAGTACAGACTGAGTCCTTTTCTCACCAATTTCTGGATGAGGGAGGGGACAGAATTGGATAGGGGGGAGGGGAAAGGAGGGGAGAGGGAGGGTAGAAGAGAGTGGAGGGGAGGGGGAATGGGAGAGAGGGGTGAGTTTAGGTTAGTGGATGTAGCTCAGTTGACTATTTTCCCGCCAAAATTTGATCTTCTCGCCATGACGTCAGTGCTACCTTGCCATATGTATGGCCGCCATTTTGGATCCGCCATCTTGAATAAATTTGACAACAATGTAGAATGGGGTGATACCGCTAATGCCCTACTGCTAGTTTCCCTCCATGCAGCCATTGCCATTGGATTTAAAACTAAAGACCACTGTCAGGGTCTAAGCTACCGCAGCTCGACATGGGGTGCAGCCCTTAGTGGCCTGCCTTCAATGTTTTCTAATTTAATATTTTGTGACTAAAGCGTTATCGCCTCATATTTACTTTATGACATGCCAGTTCTAAATGTTTTATTTCTGATGAAGGCACTCTTAAAAGTGGCCGAAACCTAGGTATAAAGGACTTCATTTTCGCGACCGAGGGCTGTAATTGTTTTAATTTTACTAAAATGTTTTGCAAACTTCGATTTAAAGTTAGAGTGGGATGAAATTAAATACCGACGAGAGAGAGTGACGATTCATAATGTCCTCTGCCTGCAGTCTGTACTCTTTCTGCTGTGCGGAATCAAATATCTGCTCTGAACATAACGACCAAAACATTGTTTGTTGCCACATTACACTTTGAAAGCGCCACCGCTGGTGTAAATTAATGACTGTGGAACAGCGCCGGTTATCGACTAATTTATAGCCTTGCCGGGTAATAGCTGACGCGCAAAGAGGGCCCTTGGGATCCATCACTCGGGAAGGCAGAAAGGGAGAGGCGGAGGAAGGCCGGGTGTTTGGTGCATGAATACTGGCGATGCCTTCTCTGTTTTCTATATACACGCAGGTGGAAAAGTAGTAACTACTGCATTTTCAGGTTTCATTATTCTCCTGCCTTTCATTTTACCCATGACGACGACGTTAATTCGAATCAGCTTCTTGTCTTCTGGTCCTTACCTTTGTCCATTTTCATCCTTGTAACGTGCAGCCTTATTCTCATTAATGTCCATGATGTTTTTATCCTGCATTTGATTCTGTCCTGTAATACCAACAGCAGCATCAGGTTTTAATCTGAAAGTCACGCTGTTTTAAATATTTGTTTCCTGTGTTCCGACTTTTTCCAGATCCTCTTACATCTCGTGGATTACAACATAACAATGATATCCCCAAACATACTAAAGACCCTAACGCTTCTTATAACGCACGTGTATGGGCAAATCGCAGCGATGCGTCACTTATCGTATCGATATCCCAGAAAATCTGATCGTCGCATGCAATTCGTGCATGCAATACGACTTCCTGGCTGCGAACGAGCGACTTGTGGCAGTAGGTTGTGACTCTTTTCTGTAGTTATGAAGCCTGGTTGTGCAGTTTCGTTTCGTCTTGCCCATGTTGAGTAAAAACTTTACATTAGAATTTACAGTTATTCAGGGACGAGCAGCTACTTTGGGAAGTGGCGGCCGGAGTTCCCCTTTATGTTAAGTAACACCAATCATGCATTTTGAAGTGTGTTCTGTGGAAGGAGGCATTTTGGGGAGTTCATAGTAATAGTCTCTATACATTGGGCTCCATCTGACGATGTGTTATTTATGAAACAATTACAAGCATATTTAAATTCTGTTACTTGTAGAATGACATATCATAATATTAAGTGGACCCTTTAATTTAAACCTTCAGGGCAAATCTCTTATACAGCTCTACTCAAGTCCCTTACTATTTTGTAAGATCAAGGTCTCACTCACACAGTTTGTATCAAGAGTTGTGGTAATCAGCAATGCTAGCTATTCACAGCATTTATATAGACAAATCGAGACTGCAAGACAAATCGTGTAAATATTTGACGTTAAACTATAAGATTAACGAATGAAAAAGGAACTGAGGACTAATAAACGAAAAACGAATTGTATCAGCACACAGGAAAGATGTACACAACCCAGCAGGTATCAGTGAAGAATGTAATGTATTCTGAAAAGTAGGTTACAATTCCAAAGAAAAAGTAAATCGTTTCAAAGCGCAAGTATTTGTGGGTATACTGAGATCAACTGCGACTGCTGCTAAACACAGCAGCTCATTTTTCACGATCGCTGCGAACCGTCGCTTGTGTGTGAGGCCTTTAAGCCATTTTTAGTGTGATGGTATCATTGTGCCAGACGTTGTTTTCCTCTATGAGTGAAACAGAATAATGGTATTTCATTTTTAAGAACTAAATTTAGCATTTATGATTGATCGTAGAATGCCAGGGTGTATTTGATGGCTACAGTTACTACTTTCTTTGGCGTGAGAGGTGCGTGCTTGGATTGTTGCATTCTTCTCCGCTCTGGTTAGTCCTGAAGTGCAGTCATAATAGCATTAAAGTGAAATATTTGTTTTAACAGTGATGTTGTTGTGCGGCTAGCGCCACCTATTTTAAACGCACAAAATAATGCGATAACCAGCAGCGAACATTAGATTATGTCTTAGAGCACATGCATTTGAGCCAGTGAACAGTGTCATTTTTTCTTTCGTAAGTAATTTCATAGACAGCAGATGCTAAGGACCATAGCTTTACAGGATCCAGCGTACTTTGGTTTGCTAGTTGACTTCAGTGACTGATTTGCCAACTTCCCCTGCTCCATTCCAACGATGAGTACGAATATCGCAGTCCTTGTTTTCCTAATGGCGTCTGAGATCCCGTCTAACTTGGTATACAGTTCTTGGTTTGCTCCTATTCTGTATTGGCAGTCTTCTGTTCTTCGAGTTTTCAATGAACTTCCGAAAACCCTGTGCATTTCATTGCTAAATGGCGTAATAACACAAGAAGAAGAGGGATTTGTCTGTGTCACGACATGCAGTGTGGCGTATTTACGGAACGACAATACGTGTATCAAGAGCTGTGAGCGACATACGTCAAACGATATAAATAATGTAGTTCTAAATCATTGAGTCAGATTGTCATGGTAACCATGTAACGTAAACAAAGCAATATCAAACACACACCAAACATACGGCTGTTTCTTGCTTCTGCATGGAAAACGTTCTTTATTTTGGCATTAAAGTGTGGCCAGTTATTTATATTCATGCTTACTATAAAGGCATTACATAAATTATCTGAAGTTGGTGTAAAATTGTTGTTTCATGAATAATGCAGAGTGATACAGCTGTTCCAGCGATTTGTTTTATCCAACCTGCGCTGCGTCTGTATCAAGAACAGTATCTAGACAAGCGACAGCCACTTAATCGATATAAATCCCTCTCAGAACTTTGGGCGACTGTTAGCAACCCTCTCAGAGCTTTACCAAACAGTAAAAGATACAAGTGAGAATTGGCCGTGAGTTATATAGTATTTTAGGACCACGATATACCTTACTTCTGCCATACTTATCCAGATATCTTCAATCTTTCTTTATGTAATTAGCGGACTAGTCATAGAGGTTTTGGATGTCTCTTTAAGTTAATTCCGTTTATAGTACTTAATCTTTCATAAATGATTCACAGGTTGTACACCAAAATGTTGTAACTTCCACACTTCCCATTTTGACATCTCCTGTTAATTACGTTGTTCCTGATGGTGAAACCCCCTTTATATAGCAACGTTTCTGAACCATTTACGAAAGACTATTACTATAAGTGGAATAAACATACAGAGAAACCCAAAACCTGTGTGTCAACACCGCTAATTACGCAAAGAAAGATTGGAGACACTTGTTTAAGTATGAGAGAAGTAAGGCGTATCTTGGTCCAAAAATTCAGTATAACTCATCGCCAATCCTGACTTGCATTTTTATACAGTATGGTTGCGTTTGGTTATTATACATATATTTTAACAACGCGTTTCAAGAGACAATGCTCTCATCATCAGGTTGTAAAGTCTATGTCATGAAATTAAACGGCCTAAAAAGACAAAATACCATCACAAATAGTTGGGAAGTCCATAGAGTAAAACAGAATTAAAAGTATATTGGACTGTGTCTCTTGAAACGCGTTGTTAAAATATATGTATAAGAATCGCAGTTGAATGCTAACAGTGATAACCAGTATAACGACAACTGCTACCTTGACTCCATAATGGATTATATTAAATGGTTGCGTTTGCAATGTTGAGGTGACAAAAATCACAGGATAGCGATACGCACATATACAGGTGACGGTAGCGTCGCCTAGACTGGGTATAAAAGGCCAGTGCATTGGTGGAGGTGTCATCTGTACTCAGCTGATTCACGTGAAAAGATTTCCAACGTGATTATGACCGCATGACGGGAATTAACAGACTTTGAACGCGGAATGGTAGTAGAAGCTAGACGCATGGAACATACCATTTCGGAAACCGTTAGGGCATTCAATATTCCGAGATCCACAGTGTCAAGAGTGTACCGAGAATACAAAGAAAAATCAGGCATTACCTCTCACCACTGGTAGCGCACTGGCTGGCGGCCTTCATTTAATGATCGAGAGCATTGTCTTTTGCTTAGAGTTGTCAGTGCTAATAGACAAGCAATACTGCGTGAAATAACTACAGAAATCAATGTGAGACGTACGACGAACGTATCCGTTAGGACACTGCGGCGAAATTTGGCGTTAATGGGCTATGGCGGCAAACGACCGACGCGAGTGTCTTTGCTAACAAGACGACATCGCCTGCAGCGCGCCTTGTGGGCTCGTGACCATGTCGGTTGGAACCTAGACGACTGGAAAACTGTGGCCTGAACAGATGAGTCCTGATTTCAGTTGGTTACAGCTGACAGTAGAGATAGAGTGTGGCGCGGACTCCACGAAGCCATGGATCCAACTTGACAACATAATAGTGCGGGGTGTGTTTACACGGAATGGACTGCGTCCTCTGGTCCAATCGAACCATAGTTACGTCCGGTTACTTGGAGACCATTTGCAGCCATTCATGGCCTTTATGTTGCCAAACAACGATCGAATTTTTATGGATGATTGTGCGCCACGTCACCAGGCGACTATTATACGCGATTGGTTTGAAGGACATTCTGGACAGCTCGAGTGAATGATTTGACCACCCAGATCACCCGACGTGATACTCATCGAACGTCTGTGGGACATAATTGTAGGGTCACTTCGTGCACAAAATTCTGCACTGACTTCACTTTCTCAATTATGGACCGCTATATAGGCGGCGTGTTTCAAACGTTTCTACAGGAAGTGAGCTGAGTGCCCGAACGAAAAAAAAGTATCTAGAGTAAGCGAGCTGCAGTTCTACATTCATGGTCAGAAAAAAAACATAACACCTTAAACGACTAGAGACAGTACGTTCATATTCACAGGGCATGTACATTAGTACGTTCTGCAGAAATGATTAGCATTTGAACTATGTTGACCCGCGCGTTCAAGTTCATTATCGACATCGACACACGAATTTTGGGTATACGATAAATCGAACAAATCTATGACTGTCAATTCGACTAAATACCTAAGAATTACAATTACGAGCAACTTAAATTGGAAAGACCACATAGATAATATTGTGGGAAGGCGAAACAAAGACTGCGCTTTGTTGGCAGAACACTTAGAAGTGTGACAAACCCACTAAAGAGACAGCCCACATTACACACGTCCGTCCTCTGTTGGAATATTGCTGCACGGTATGAGATCCTTACCAGGTAGGATTGACGGAGGACATCGTAAAAGTGCAAAGAAGGGCAGCTTGTTTCGTGTTATCGCGCAATAGGGGTGAGAGTGTCAGTGATATGATACGCGAGTTGGGGTGGCAGTCACGGAAACAAAGGCAGTTTCCTTTGCGGCGAGATCTATTTACGAAATTTCAGTCACCAACTTTCTCTTCCGAATCCGTAAATATTTTCTTGACACCCACCTACGTAAGGAGAAATGATCATCATAATAAAATAAGAGAAATCAGAGCTCGAATGGAAAGATTTAAATGTTCCTTTCTCCCACGCGCCATACGAGAGTGGAATGGTAGAGAAGTATGCCTCTGCCAGGCACTTAAGTGTGAATTGCAGAGTAACCATGTAGATGTAAATGTAGATCTCGGCGCAACACCCCACCTACCGGTAAGATGTGCCTGCGTCTCTCCTCGTTATAAACTGAATGTTATGGATCAGTGTGACTTCACCAGACGTAGAGGATGCCTTGCACACATATGCACGAACCGTGCATTTACCGACAGATGGAAACTGTAGTGTACGGAGACACATTTATACTTGGTTACTCTTAAGTACCAGTAGCGTTTCAGAAGACGACCCTGCAAAAACTGCAAGACATCCAGAAAAATGTCACGTATCAGTGGCCAGATCATCTCTCCAAGTTTCGATTCGTGACACGCGTTGTAGTGTAGTTGCGAGAGTAGATTTTATTTCGATTTCGGTATTACTGTTGATGTAGGAACGGGTAAATTGTTAGCACATTTTTAATTCTACATCTACATTTACATACATACTCTGCAAGCCATCGTACTGTGCACCGCGGAGGGTTGCTGCAGCGCTTCGCTAGAGACCAAATGAAGTTTATTTACTGAACAAATCACTTTGGCGAACAAATCACTTTGGCAGTATTTTATAGTCTCAGGAGATATAATACCTGCAGAATTATTGTCTCAATGTAGACTTTACTGTTTATTGTGGGGCAGGCACAGTTTTCTTGTTATATTTGTTCTTTTATGTCATGCACAGTTTAACATTATGGGATCTCCGAA
The DNA here is from genome assembly GCF_023864275.1 of Schistocerca cancellata. Taxonomy (NCBI): domain Eukaryota; kingdom Metazoa; phylum Arthropoda; class Insecta; order Orthoptera; family Acrididae; genus Schistocerca; species Schistocerca cancellata. The sequence continues at coordinate 432,688,772 of NC_064626.1, read as the reverse complement.
ATGCTTTCTAGTCGTAGTTATCTACGAAAGGCACACAGCCTGAATCTGTGAACAATTCCGCCTTTAAACACATGCTGACTGTCAGAAATGGATGATTGACTACGACTTTTTTATTTGGCGTAATGTACACTCCTGGAAATTGAAATAAGAACACCGTGAATTCATTGTCCCAGGAAGGGGAAACTTTATTGACACATTCCTGGCGTCAGATACATCACATGATCACACTGACAGAACCACAGGCACATAGACACAGGCAACAGAGCATGCACAATGTCGGCACTAGTACAGTGTATATCCACCTTTCGCAGCAATGCAGGCTGCTATTCTCCCATGGAGACGAGCGTAGAGATGCTGGATGTAGTCCTGTGGAACGGCTTGCCATGCCATTTCCACCTGGCGCCTCAGTTGGACCAGCGTTCGTGCTGGACGTGCAGACCGCGTGAGACGACGCTTCATCCAGTCCCAAACATGCTCAATGGGGGACAGATCCGGAGATCTTGCTGGCCAGGGTAGTTGACTTACACCTTCTAGAGCACGTTGGGTGGCACGGGATACATGCGGACGTGCATTGTCCTGTTGGAACAGCAAGTTCCCTTGCCGGTCTAGGAATGGTAGAACGATGCGTTCGATGACGGTTTGGATGTACCGTGCACTATTCAGTGTCCCCTCGACGATCACCAGTGGTGTACGGCCAGTGTAGGAGATCGCTCCCCACACCATGGTGCCGGGTGTTGGCCCTGTGTGCCTCGGTCGTATGCAGTCCTGATTGTGGCGCTCACCTGCACGGCGCCAAACACGCATACGACCATCATTGGCACCAAGGCAGAAGCGACTCTCATCGCTGAAGACGACACGTCTCCATTCGTCCCTCCATTCACGCCTGTCGCGACACCACTGGAGGCGGGCTGCACGATGTTGGGGCGTGAGCGGAAGACGGCCTAACGGTGTGCGGGACCGTAGCCCAGCTTCATGGAGACGGTTGCGAATGGTCCTCGCCGATACCCCAGGAGCAACAGTGTCCCTAATTTGCTGGGAAGTGGCGGTGCGGTCCCCTACGGCACTGCGTAGGATCCTACGGTCTTGGCGTGCATCCGTGCGTCGCTGCGGTCCTGTCCCAGGTCGACGGGCACGTGCACCTTCCGCCGACCACTGGCGACAACATCGATGTACTGTGGAGACCTCACGCCCCACGTGTTGAGCAATTCGGCGGTACGTCCACCCGGCCTCCCCGCATGCCCACTATACGCCCTCGCTCAAAGTCCGTCAACTGCACATACGGTTCACGTCCACGCTGTCGCGGCATGCTACCAGTGTTAAAGACTGCGATGGAGCTCCGTATGCCACGGCAAACTGGCTGACACTGACGGCGGCGGTGCACAAATGCTGCGCAGCTAGCGCCATTCGACGGCCAACACCGCGGTTCCTGGTGTGTCCGCTGTGCCGTGCGTGTGATCATTGCTTGTACAGCCCTCTCGCAGTGTCCGGAGCAAGTATGGTGGGTCTGACACACCGGTGTCAATGTGTTCTTTTTTCCATTTCCAGGAGTGTATTTTAAGTTCTAACTTTTTGCGCTTTACGTGGAAAACAATACTCTAAGCTTTGAAGTTTTTGTCAGTGCACTGATTTGTCCCCTGAGCAAGTTTAAAATCAGGTATTTCTAAGTGCCCAAGTAATTTTTACATTCGCTATGTACACTACACGTAATGTAAACATATATAGCACCAGCGAGATCTATTATTAGACTATCAATGACCCAGTAGTTACAAAAACATCTACTAGCAAATCTTATTCATCTTGTGTTTGTGTCTCAGTGATGTAGCTATTTCAGCGGACTTTGCACTCCACTGTTGTCCGTTCGGTACGTCCACCACAGCTTGAATGGAACATGACCACTCACATTCTGTTTACAGGCTCTCTAAACATAGCATACAATAGAGGAACGTGTGTGTTTTGTGTCTTTGCTTCATGTAAGTAAACTGTGACGACACAGCGACAATTTCGTCTCAAATATCAGCTAAAAACTGCAGCAGATAAAAAAAGTCCATGGGTGGCAGTACACATTCTGTGTGACTGTCTGGCGCGTTCTACGCAAACGTCTGAGTGTAAAACCATACCGGCAACAGTAGTTAAATCCCTTACTCCTCCGAAAAATGAGCTACGTTCTGACTTTTGCAATGACTCCCAGCGGCTGCTGGAGGTCCATAGCTTTTTACTTAAGTTTTTCTTTAGTGACGACGCCATGTTTCACGTTTCTGGAAAGAAGAATCATAACGCGCGTGTTTGGACACAGAACGTCCACACGGGTTTATAAAGCACATTCGCGATTCGCCGAAAGTTAATGTTCTCTTCGAATGGTTATGGACCTTTTTTCTTTGCAGTGAAAATAGTGACTGATTTCGTGTATTTGGACATGCTGCAGCTACAGCTAACATCACATGTAAAGCAAGACAGTGGAGACTTCATTCCACAAGAAGACTGTTTTTCATCACACTTTCTTTCAGACGTTCGTATTTACCTCAATGTCGAACTGCCTCAACTTTGGATTGGGCGTGTGTCCGCAGCTCGTGGTCGTGCGGTAGCGTTCTCGCTTCCCGCGCCCGGGTTCCCGGGTTCGATTCCCGGCGAGGTCAGGGATTTTCTCTGCCTCGTGATGACTGGGTGTTGTGTGATGCCCTTAGGTTAGTTACGTTTAAGTAGTTCTAAGTTCGAGGGGACTGATGACCATAGATGTTAAGTCCCATAGTGCTCAGAGCCATTTGAACCATCCCATTTGATTGGGCGTGCTTCCCGCTTTGGCTCACTTCTGTTCTCCAGTGGCTCCCATTCTCATCTTAACTTTAACTTCAAGTGATTTCTTCTTATGGAGCTACGTTAAATACCGCTTGTTCTTGCCTCCAGTGCCACTTCATTTGGAAGAGCTACAAGGAAGGATAAAGACAGCGGTCGCTGATATCGACCATGACTTGTTGGGAGATGTATGACCAGAGTTTGACTATTACACTGACATTTCTCACGTCACAAACGTTGCCCATACTGAGCACCTGTATTTAATAATGTATTTTGATGGTATAGCTACGAAGTTAAAACCTTTACGAATTTCCAAGAATAAGTAAATTTATTGCTATTTTACAACACCGATCCGGTACAATGACGAAGCAGAATCGATGGTCCTCTATTGCTCCCTGTCTTACAGGTAGCCACTCAAAGTTGATGTATTTTTTCAAGGAAATGTGAGGGGCGAGGGATGGCGAGGGGGTGGTGTGTGTGGGGGGGGGGAGGGTGTAGGTGAGGGGGGGGGGGCAAGTAGGGTGCAGAGGGAAATAAGCACGGCCGCTGTGGTGTGCGAGGATGTGAGAGGGGAATGGCTTTTGTTTCCTTAGAAGATGAAAACCGACCGGAAGCCGAGAAGTTTCGAGATAGTTTATATGTGTTGAAGTTCAGCCACTTGGTCGACATATTCGAGAAACTAAATATGTTTAACTTTCAACTCAGAGCAAATTCACTTATGTTGGAATTAAGTGATAAAGTTAATGCTTTTTGTAGAAAATCGGAATTGTGGAGGAGAAATTGAAAGCAAAAGAACTAGAAACGCTCGCTAACGTGGTAGAATGTATTAAAACTCACAGGGCTGAAGAAAAACCAAAGCACTGTTTTTGTAACCACTGAAAATTATTTAACCAGGCTGGAAAAGAATTTTAAAAATTATTTTTTTGCTGACAAAAACTTGGCAGCGCGTTACGAGTGGTTCAGGGGTTCATTTGAGTATACTCCCAAAGATCGCTGAACTGCCGAAGAAGAAATCTTCATAAACTTCACGGCAAGGAGCGAAATCAAAAAATTTAGTAATAGTTCGCAGAGCACTTGCCTGGGAAAGTCAGAGGTCCCAGGTTCCGAGTCCTGGTGCGGCACGCAGTGTTAATTTTCCAGGAATCATCAATTTAATAATAAATTTCTCCGAATTTTGGACAGGCGTGGATGATGAGTTTTCTGCACTGAAAACAAAAGTGGCGTCATATTTCTCAAACAATCGACGTTTCGACGTGTCTCTGTTGGTATCTTCTTCAGGTGCTCTATCTACAGTGGACACCAGAAAATCCCAGCAGAGGGGTCGAAACGGCGGTTGTTTGAGGAAATACGACGCGGCCACGTAAGCCTGCAGACTTATATAATTTCGTTGTTGTTGTTGTTGTGGTCTTCAGTCCAGAGACTGGTTTGATGAAACTCTCCATACTACTCTATCCTGTGGAAGGTTCTTTATCTCCCAGTACTTACTGCAACCTACTTCCTTCTGAATCTGTTTAGTGTATTCATCTCTTGGTCTCCCTCTAGAGATGAATACATTAAACAAATTCAGAAGGATGTAGGTTGCAGTAGATACTTGGAGATGAAGAACCTTGCACAGGATAGAGTAGCATGGAGAGCTGCATCGTATACCGAACTATTACCGTTTTCAACGTCCTCTCTTTGTGAAAGCCGATTTTATGCGTTGGCAGCTTCGAAACAAAATCTAGGTTCAATAAAATATGGACAAGGAACTCAAAATGATCGTCGCCGTTTGCAACTCGATTCCGAATATGCATAGCTTCTTCCTGCATATTATGAGTATTTCAATTGAGCTTATGAATGTGTGTTCCGGTGGGCGGTGGGTGAACAGACCAATCCTGGCATAAAACATGCGTCCACATGCATCGCACTGAATGGTTGGAGGACGGCGGGGTTGTATTTGACGGAACTTCGTTGCTTGTCTCTTTGTCTCTTCGTTTCTGCGGCTTCTCCTTCAAACAAGTTGACGGCGGTGGATGTAGTGTTCCTCCACAGTGTTTGTATGTTTATGTCAGATGTCTCCATGATGTGTTTTATTAGGTCCTTGAAGCGCTTCTAATATTAAACCGTCCATTGAAAAACTCTTCTTGCAAGCTAGGCCCAAGGGAGTCACTAATAACTACTGAATTTGTCTTTTAGTAGGTATTAAAAAATTAATTATTAAAAGGATTGTGCAGTGCTGATAGACTACTATTAATATATGCATTATGTTAATGTTAATGAGAATTTTAATTTTTTATTATGTCAGGATGTATTTTGCTTTAATTTCCTTACAATAAAGTAATCAGTTTTCGAATTAATGTTTTTTTTCTTTTCACTAAGGACGCTTCTGTAGTGTATGATAACCCTGTAGTGTGTGAATTTAAATAAATTACACGCCTAGAAATTGACAATTCTGATCACCAGAAACGCACAGTAATGATGTTTGGCGCAGTTAAATAGCAATCTGACCTGGATCCATTGGAATACGAGACATGCATTGTAAGCAATTTCGCCTCCGCAATGTGATAAATTATGCACACTCATCAGCTGCTGCCGTAATTACATACAGAACTGACAATGCCGGCATTTCAATTGGATGACGCCAAGCTTTTAATTGTTTCGTGCGGTTTCCATCACCATATTCCATAAAACGACGGCGTTAAATACGTAGGCGGGGCATGCGCCATCGCATTAATGACGCCAATTATATAGGGATAACTGTATATTGTCAGAGCGCTTCACTTGCACCAGAAAAGTTTGCATTCCGATTTATGAATTACGTTCGCTGAACAATATGTAAAACTGGTGTCTGCTCGATCTTTCATAGCTTCGTGAGCACTTTTTGTTTATTTATTTGACACTTGATAGACCTGTGGTCTAGGGGTGTCGGTCAGCGTGTTCGGTCAGAGGATTAGGTGCCCTCTGTAATAAAAAAAACTGAGTGAACTGATCAACGACGAACTTAAACGGATGTCTTACGATGTGCGTTCCTAGCAGATGCAACGAACGGAAACGAACAAAATGAGATTAAAAGAAAAGGGGGGGGGGTAGCGTCTTTGATTCGTAATCAAAACGTCTTCGATCCCGGGTTCGAATCCCGCTGCTGCTTAAATTTTGATTAACAATCAGCATTGGCTGCCGAAGTCACCCTCATTCTGCCAACGGCCATCTCAAAAAGGGTGGAAGAGCGGACTGAGGTTCAGGGAACTCTCCTGTCCTAGGAGTGGGAAACTGCCCCTAAAGGCGGAAGAATCAGCAATGATCAACGGCGTTAGGGTGCAGCAGACAATGGAAACCAGCGCATTAAAGACACGTAACGTGTATCCACAGGACATGTGACGTGTAATTGAAGAAGTGTCATGATGATCTCTCCATTGGCCAAAAAAGATTCCGGAATAATCCCCATACCGATCTCCGGGAGGAGACTGCCAAAGGGAGGTTACCATGAGAAAAAGACTGAATAATCAACGAGAGGGTAACGTTCTACGAATCGGGGTGTGGAATGTCAGAAGCTTGAACGTAGGTAAACTAGAAAATCTTAAAAGGGAAATGCAAAGACTCAGTCTAGATATAGCAGGGGTCAGTGAAGTAAAGTGGAAAGAAGACAAGGATTTCTGGTCAGATGAGTTTAGGGTAATATCAACAGCAGCAGAAATGGTACAACGGGAGTAGGAATCGTTACGTATAGGAAGGTAGGGCATAGAGTGTGTTACTGTGAACAGTTCAGTGACAGGGTTTTTCTTATCAGAATCGACAGCGAAGCAACACCGACAACGATAGTTCAGGTATATATGCCGACGAGGCAAGCTGAAGATGAAGAGATAGTGTATGAGGATATTGAAAGGGTAATACAGTAGGTAAAGGGAAAATCTAATAGTCATGGGGGACTGGAATGCAGTTGTAGGAGAAGGAATAGAAGAAAGGTTACTGGAGGATATGGGCTTGGGACAAGGAATGAGAGAGGAGAAAGACAAATTGAGTTCTGTAACAAGTTTCAGCTAGTAACAGCGAATACTCTGTTCAAGAATCACAAGAGGAGGAGGTATACTTCGAAAAGGCCGGGTGATACGGGAAGATTTCAGTTATATTACATCATGGTCAGACAGATTCCGAAATCATATACTGGATTGTAACGTGAACCCAGGAGCAGATATACGAGGACTCAGATCACAATATAGTACTGATGAAGAGTAGGCTGAAGTTTAAGACATTAGTCAGAAAGAATCAATACACAAAGAAGTGGGATACAGAAGTACTAAGGAATGACGAGATACAGTTGAAGTTATCTAAGGCTATAGATACAGCAATAAGAAATAGCTCAGTAGGCACTACAGTTGAAGAGGAATGGACATCTCTAAAAAAAGGCCACCACATAAGTTGGGAAAGAAAACATAGGTACAAAGAAGGTAACTGCGAAGAAACTATGGGTGACAGAAGAAATATTTCAATTGATCGCTGAAAGGAGGAACTACAAAAAATGTTCCCGGAAACTCAGGAATACAGAAATACAAGTCGCTGAGGAATGAAATAAACAGGAAATCCAGGGAAGCTAAGACGAAATGGCTGCAGGGAAAATGTGAAGACATCGAAAAAGATATCATTGTCGGAAGGACAGATTCAGCATACAGGAAACTCAAAACAACCTTCTGTGACATAAAGGGCGATAACATTAAGAGTGCAACGGGAATTTCACTGTGAAATGCAAAGGAAAGAGTGGATAGACGGAAAGAATACACTGAAAGCCTCTATGAGGGGGAAGATGTGTCTGATGGGATAGAACAAGAAACATTAGTCGATTTAGAAGAGATAATAGGGGATCCAGTATTAGAATCAGAATTTAAAAGAGCTTTGGAGGACTTAATATCAAATAAGGCAGAAGGGATGGGTAACATTCCATCAGAATTTCTTAGATCATTGGGGGAAGTGGCAACAAAACGACTGTTGACGTTGGTGTGTAGATTGTATGAGTCTGGTGACATACCATCTGACTTTCGGAAAAGCATCATCCATACAATTCCGAAGACGGAATGTGCTGACAGGTGCGAGAACTATGGCACAATCAGCTTAACAGCTCATGCATCCAAGTTGCTTACAAGAATAGTATACAGAAGAATGGAAAATAAAATTTGGGATGCGCTAGATGACGATCAGTTTGGCTTTAGGAAAAGTAAAAGGACGAGAGAGGCAATTCTGATGTTACGGCTAATAATGGAAGCAAGGCTAAAGAAAAATCAAGACACTTTCATAGGATATGTCGACCTGGAAAAAGCGTTCGACTATGTAAAATGGTTCAAGATGTTCGAAATTCTGAAAAAAGTAGGGGTAAGCTATAGGGAGAGACGGGTCATATACAATATGTACAACAGGCAAGAGGGAATAATAACAGTGGACGACCAAGAACGAAGTGCTCGTATTAAAAAAGGTGTAAGGCAAGGATGTAGCGCTTCACCACTTCTGTTCAATCTGTACATCGAGGAAGCAATGATGGAAATAAAAGAAAGATTCAGGAGTGGAATTAAAATTCAAGGTGAAAGGATATCAACGATATGATTCGCTGATGACACTTCTATCCTGAGTGAAAGTGAAGAAAAATTAAATGATCTGCTGAACGGAATGAACAGTTTAATGAGTACAGAGCATGTGTTGAGAGTAAATCGAAGAAAGACAAAGGTAATGAGAAGTAGTAGAAATGAGAACAGCGAGCAACTTATCAGGATTGATGGTCACGAAGTAGATGAAGTTAAGGATTTCTGCTACCTAGGCAGTAAAGTAACCAATGACGGACGGAGCAAGGAAGACATCAAAAGCAGACTAGCAATGGCAAAACGGGCATTCCTGGCCAAGAGAAGTCTACTAATATCAAATATCGGCCTTAATTTGAGGAAGAAATTGCTGAGAATGTACGTCTGGAGTACAGCATTGTAAGGTACTGTGGGACTGTGCTGTGGAAAACCCGGAACAGAAGAGAATCGAAGCATTTGAGATGTGGTGCTTGTAATGGTAGCCTGGTCGTAGATATTGCTAATTGCTATAATCGCACTATTTCACTTCCATTTACGGAGCTTGTTAGCACTTGATGTTAGGTTGGCGCCATTACAATGGATTGTAGTAATCACTGCTGCTTGCTGGATCGCTGCTGTGTCTCGATGTTGATGCTGGCTCTAAATCTGGTTGTCTAGGGTTAAAAACATGAGGTCCCGTGTTTTGTTTTATGTGCTTTTGTTGATAAAGGGTGAACGAAACCAACAAATATGTAAACTTCAAATATTTATTTCTCTGGTGGCCATCTTAATTCCACTGCCCACCAAAGACTATGACACAACACAACTTCCTTTACATGTTCTTTGCATTGTTTATCCACCTCAAACAATAACACACTAACACACTGTACCAACGTGACATTCCGACTGCTTCTCGACCCTTCTTGCTGCTCGTATTTATAACATTGTCAAAGAACTACTAAAAAGAGATATAGTTTACAAGTCACATGTACATCTGTTATCATAATTTGTGCAGAAAAGTTATTAATTTGTGTCGAGTGACATAATTTAACATGTTATTAAAATGACAGACAGATTTGTTGACTTGACAGAATAATTCTTTGTTACAAAAAGTCCGTTTTCTAGAAGTTTGTCAATTGACTTCTCTAATTTGCATAAATAAGTAATTAACATGAATTATTAAGAAATACATTGGTTTTCGTCTAAAACAGGATTGATTTCGTGAATACTAAGTGAAACCGCTCCTAGTGAACAAATAGGTTTCACTGGGTGATTTTTATTTAAGGAGATCCAAAATACCTAAGTTGTACACTATTTTTCGTACTTCATATTAATTATTTAAGATGAACTCAGTGTTTTTACATGATGACATTTGCTGTATCAGTGATCAAGTGATATTAACTTTTGTGTGGGTTAGTTATTCAGTATAATTTAATGGGTTGACTGTTTATGGAGACATGTAACGCAATCATTGTTAACATACACAATAACTTTTCTATAATCATAAATACTCGTTAAACTGGTTGAAGTTGGAGGGTATCGCATACTTCGGTACAGTAAAGCCTTTAATATGTTCCGTTACATGCTACAGACGAATGTTGAAAATTAGGTGTACTGATGAGGTGAGGAATGAGGAGGTTCTCCGCAGAATCGAAGAGGAAAGGAATATGTGGAAAACACTGATAAGGATAAAGGACAGGATGATACTCCTAGGGCATCTGTTAAGACATGAGGGAATGACTTCCATGCTACTAGAGGGAGCTGTAGAAGGCAAAAACTGTAGAGGAAGACAGAGATGGGAATACATTCAGCAAATAATTGAGGACGAAGGTTGAAAGTGCTACTCTGAGATGAAGAGGTTAGCACAGGAGAGGAATTCGTGGCGGGCTGCATCAAATCAGTTAGAAGACTGATGACGCCCCCCTCCCCCTACCCAAAAAAAGTACTGACCGGACAGTAGCGCAAAATTTCTTGATATAAATGTACGTCAAGAGTTTTTTTCAGTTGTGTACCACAGTTTTATTTTAATGAATACAAGTACGTGACATTCACACAATAACTTAGCTGGTATTCTTTACATTGTCTTGTCTTTCGTCGATAAGAAACAGGTGCCAGCAGTTGGAAATTGTTGTACAGTCTTTACTGAAAAATTCAGTAAGGTTTTTGGTGTCTGTTTTATCTCTTGTATGAAAAAAACCACGCATCAAATATTCAATTGATGGTCACATTGGAGGCATGGAGACAATATTCTTGATTCAAGGCGAAAGACCATAAAATGAACCGTGGTTGAATTGTGTCGATATTAGTGATATTAGTTTTGTCTGCTGTTTAAGTAAATCGAAGTTTTCAATTAATATCTACCTGTACTTTTACGCAACTTTTGCCTCTTATAATTGTTGGTTAATTCCACCGGCTTTCCAATTCTTTAAAAGGCCCATATTTAACGATACTGTTAATTTCAATTCGTAGCAATTTGAAATAATATATTTGTGTCATGTTCATTGCCTTTTTCTAATCTGTCCATATTCTCGTTGAATATTATTATAACGTGGCCACTTACCTACATAAGCTGCATGTGCTGGCCAACTGATTGGTGTTTTCGACTTTTTGCACGATATCCAGAATAAGTTTCTGAGGTGTCTGCCTGATACCGGACAGTTGCAGAGATTGAAATACACCCTTGGTGCCATACATGATTAGAAGATTTCTAGGCGAAACTGTTCTACTATATAACACTGCTTCTCGAATGACATATGCTTCCACGGAGAAGACAAAGGTTTCTTTGGGGAGGTTCCCGTTGTTCCGGCAGAAAATAGCACAAGCTATATTATTTCTGTCGTGGGATTTAGCTCCATCAGTATAAATTTCTTAAAGTTTTCATCAGTTTTCTCATTTGTAGTTCCGTACGAGCTTCTGCCCTGCCCATGATAGCAATACGTAACATACGTGCATAGCTGTCCTTTGCAGGAGAAGGGGATTGTGTCTCTGATGTATTCCTCGATACAGCTCTCCGACTTTCTTAGAAGCTTTTGTGCTTTCATCACTTGTCCTGCGAGCGAGGATTTTTGTTGTTGCTATATTGTGCCTTCTGTTTAGGAATGACATCTCTATAGCTTCCAATTGCAAGGCATTCGAAGATGTGAGCGGCATTCCACAGAGGAGTACGCGAAGAAATTTGTAGAGTGTTCTATATTGTTTTTCCAACATTAGTTTCTTCACTCCTTGTTAGAATGTGCTACTGTAATCCACTGTAGAGCGTACATGTAGTCCATAAATACATACAGTATAAGGATGAGAGGATCTCTCCCGCCCCCCTCCCCCCGCCTCCCCCACCCCCATCTCCACAGGTCCATGAAGTAATCGACTCGGACATTTTCATGAGAATAAATGAAAATAAGAATAACAGTTTGTGGACCTGAACATGAAAAAAGGAAAGATGGTTAGAGATTTAATTTTTAATCGATATCGAGATCGTTAGAGACCCGGAAGTGCTGAGGACATAGACAGGCTAAGGTTCTGCATAGTTGTGCTGCATCCTGTATAACTCATAAATTCATTATGTGAATAAAGAACTCTACAGCATATAATAACACTAAATGGTGGCAAATTTTTAAGTATAATGCTATTTTATTACAGAATTACCTGTATTCATGCGTCGTATCTACTGTTGTGACGGTGAAATTTATGCGTCAAAAATCAGCACAAAAGTTGGAGAAAGGCGCAAAAATGGCTTCTTGTGTACCGACGAACGGATGTTGTTACCTGAGAATCAATTTCCGGTGTTCTTTCATTATGTTGAATAATAGTCCGAAGAAAGGTTTGTACCTGAGTCCCAGGAAATCACCTAATTACAGAAAGTCGAGGAAGCAAACTGCTGAAGAATTTATCTTTCTGCGTTCAAAATTTTTAAATAATATATCTGTAGCAGGGAAACAGCTTGATTGCAATACAATGTTAACCAACAGTAATCTTTATAAATGCAATATCATCACAGTTCGGATAGCAAAGTGTATCACTTTTCAGAACAGTCAACTGCAGGAGGAGAATTTGAGGCTTGATGTGATCTGAAAGTTGGAAACCAGACGCTTTAGAATAGTAACGAATTCTTACTCCGTCGTCCAAAAGATCAATAGTTACAAATGAAGATCATTAACTGCATTCCGCTTAGGAGTGTAACGAAACAATGATTATTAGCTAGCCATACACTGCAAACGTCCGTCCGAGCAGTGAGAAGGAATCGACGACCCAATCGGCACATAATGTACTTTCTTGACAGTAGTTTCTGAGAGGGAGAACCGGAAAAAGAATGGAGAGTACGATCAGCTTGACCACAAGGAGTCTAAGACTGAATCTATATCACAGAGACACAGTGCAACAACGCTCTGTTCTTCTGCTCGTCCTTTATGTCTCTCCAGCAAACCGTAACGTGTCTTTGACGCTAAATATGATTTCCGTTTTTCCATATGGTAGTTTTATTTCCCTCTGGCGACGTAAATGGGCCAACGGCATTGCCGCAGTGGTAACACCGGTCCCCGTCAGATCAGCGAAGTTAAGAGCTGGAGGGGCCGAGCTAGCACTTGGAAGGGTGACCATACGGTCTGCCCAGCGCTGTTAGCAAGCGGGGCGCACTCAGCCCTTGTGAGGCAAACTGAGGAGCTACTTGATCGACAAGTAGCGGCTCCGGTCTCGTAAACTGACATATGGCCGGGAGGGCGGCGTGCTGACCACATGCCCCTCCATATCCGCAACCAGGGACGCCTTGGAGCTGAGGATGACACGGCGGCCGGTTGGTACCGTTGGACCTTCATGGCCTGTTCGGGCGGAGTTAAGTTTTAATGTAAATGGAAGACAACGTGTTTTCAGTCGACTTTTCACGTGGGAGAACAGCAAACCAATTTAGAAACCCTATCAAAGTCAAGCAGGGGCTAAATAAAGAGCACAACTGAAATAGCACAAAAGCTATAGTCTTTTTAAGAACTGAAAATGACTAGACACCGTAAGAAGTGAGGATGTGAGTTACAAAGAAAAATAACACTAAAAATATCAGCGAACGAAGAACTACAAGTCACATATAAGCGGCCCAAAATATGCAACGTCTTTTCGAGTGACACCTGCAGGAAAGAGGTGGTCAAAAGTATCCGGACATCTGGCCGAAACTGACTTAGAAGTTCGAGGCGCCTTCCATCGGTAATGCTAGAATTCAATATGGTGTAGGCCCACCCTTAGGCTTGATGACAGCTTCCACTCTCGCAGACATACATTCAATCAGATGCTGGAAGATTTCTTGGGGAATGGCAGCCCATTCTTCACGGAGTGCTGCACTGAGGAGAAGTATCGATGTCAGTCGGTGAGGCCTCACACGAGGTCGGCGTTCCGAAACACCCCAAAGGTGTTCTATAGGATTCAGGTCAGGACTCTGTGCAGCCCAGTCCATTACAGGGATGTTACTGTCGTGTAACCACTCCGCCCTAGGCCGTACATTATGAACACGTGCTCGATTGTGTTGAAAGATGCAGTTGCCATCCCCGAATTGCTCTTCAACAGTGTAGGCCTGTGCTGTGATAGTGCCACGCAGAACAAGGGTTGCAAGCCGCCTCCATGAAAAACACGATCACACAATAACACCACCGTTCATCGGGCATTCGCCATACCCACACCCTGCTATCGAATCGCCACATTGTGTACCGTGATGCGTCACTCCACACAACGTTTTTCCAATGTTAAATCGTCCTATGCTTACGCTCCTTTCACCAAGTGAGGCGTGATGTGTGGATTATGAGCAGCAGCTCGACCACGAAATCCAAGTTTTCTCACCTCCCACCTAAATGTCATAGTACTTGCAGTGGATCCTGATGCAGTTTGGAATTCCTGTGTTTACACTTCACTGTCACGTAGGAAATAGTGGACCTAGGGATGTTTAGGAGTGTGGAAATCTCGCTTATAGACGTATGACACAAGTGACACCCAATCACCTAACCACGTTCGAGGTTCGTGAGTTCCGCGGGGCGTTCCACTTTGCTTTCTCACGGTGTCTAATGACTATTTAGGTCGCTGATATAGAGTAACTGGCAGTAGGTGGCTGCACAATGCACCTAATATGAAAAACGTATGTTTTGGGGGTGTCCGGATACTTTTGATCACATAGAGAATATGCAGTATTCCATTTTAGAAAAGATAAAGAGACAAAGGACGCAACCGGATTGCTAATGGTGATTGGTGAGATATTCTTAAGAAGGACAGGCAAAGCACGCGAGACCACACGTGCTTTTTACCAAAATACTCAGAAAATGTCCCTGAACAGTGTCTAAAAGTTTTTAGCTGGAGTTCGTGTTCACTGTGTACATTGATTCCGTTGTGCAGTATTGTCTGTGACTCAGTGTATTGCTTTTACTCGCCACCAGCCCCACAACCAGTCATTATAATTTGCATGTTTATGAAGTGGTAGGATCAACGATGAAGAATGCCACTGCTTTGCATATATGATTTATTTCGGCACGCGCGTTGTAACGATGACTCCCTATAAACCCATTTCATTACAATAGTAACATTAACATTGGTTTTTTTCCCTCTTTTCTGGTCTGTCCGTATGACACAGTCGGCAAGAAATTTTTAGAATTGTAAATTTCGTAACATTTGAGGGGCTGCGAATACGAGTGGTACAAGCGGCATTTCAAAAGAAAATGATCTAAATGCACATTCGGAAAGCTAAAATGTGGATCTCTTCTGAGTAAAAGAATTACAATCGATTTTCTACATTGTACCTCACTCTGTGACAACAATGCCCAAATTGCATTTAGAATACAAGTAATGTTAAGTTAAATGGCGGACAGAAGGATAATTGTTGCTATCAGGTATGTATTTTTTTATAAGTAAAGCTGTAGCACAATGTGTATGCTTTTAAGGTACTTACAGCATTATTTAATTCATGTTTAGCTGGATCATAGTTTGAAACACCACTTCTATAATTTGAGGCAGTATCAGCATATTGACACAATAGATCCTGCCCATACATGTATGGAATGTGAAAAAATTCTGGTCTCTCAAAGTGCAAGCAATCACTTCAGACATGTGTTTGTTGCCCAAGAGAGGATGGAAGCAGTAAAGCAGGTCATAAGAAAAGTTTCTGTGGGGGAAATGTAAACGCAAAAGTTTCTTTCAGTTAAAGGCATGGATGCTATAGCAAAGGATAAAGTTGCTAAAGACAGTCAACATACAACGGAGGAAAACGAGGAAGATCTGAATCAGCAAAGAAAATCTTCTGACAATGCAGTTCAAGTATTCACTAAACTGTGATCTTGAGTTCATAGGAGCGGATTTTACGAGGCCCAGGATCGGTCCCCATCAGTACCTCTTTTGCATCAAAGTGAGTTCGAAATAAAATTGAGAAATGAAGAACTTCATCACTCCACTTTAGCATGAGCTCTATAACAATATATCCCATTCCCAGGTAGCCGTTACCATGGGTGTAAAAAGAGGGAATGGAGAAAGAAGACAACGTCTTCAAAGGGGAACACTACAAAATGTACAACACAATGGTGCAGCATAACGAGTGGTGCACAAGATGGACGTTCTTTAAGATATATCGCCAAAGTAAATGATTTAGATTCCATAAACACTGACTGCGAGGGGATTACAGTAAGTGGTTATGAATAAGCTCTCGTACGTGTTGGAACTACATCAATATTGTATTTTAATTTGATATGCTATTTACTTCTTGTATTTCACCTTATTATATTAATTGCGATTTACTTACATATCCTTGTTTTATAATGAACATGTACTGTACTGTGTACAGCATGTGTGTGTGGCACTAAACAACAGCACAGTAAATAAAATGTATTCGTGCTTTTACTTATTTTACACTAAAAAGTTGTAAGACGCAAGGAGTATAAGCATTTTTGATATATCTAAGCATACCTACAACTACACACCGACTAACTGACCATTAGAAAAAAAGTGATGTATAGTAACTCATATAATTAGGCAGTTGTTTACTTAGTTTTCTTCAGCAAGCATCGGTACCGCAAGTACCTTATTTAGTCCAAAATGAGCTAGTCCGTCGCAGGATGACTTTGTTGCAATCATATTTTGTTGTTGCGAGCAGTAGAGAACAGAACTAGGTCATTCCATCATGACTACCATCAGCAATATATCCAAACCGATTTACTGATCAACTCGAACCTTACCACAGTCTTGAGGTTAACAGTTAATACCAGTTGTTATGCACCGAAGAGCTGTCCTGACATTAAACGATCAACAGCAACAATAAGAGGAGAGATGTACTCCTACGTGGCGCGTCCCAGGTGGCGGAAAGGGGAGTCCTCACCAGACTGCTGCCGGAATTGAGCGAAATAAAATAGCTCTCGCAGACCAAACACTCATCCCATCAATTTAATACTTTACCACCCATAATTCACCCGTCACCTTTCCAGATCTCATCTGGAATTGTAAACCATGACCTTGGTCAGATACTTGATCATTGATCAGACAATCAAACAAATCTGAGGAGTATTCTATTGAAAGAATGCACCGGTTTGGACAGTCACGGCGAGATTATCCAGGCGAAGACACCATTCAGATACGATGGGATGTCACGTAGAGGACGAAGGCGTGTCGGAGCGCCTAGTGATGCACTGAATGAACAAACAGACATGCAACTATTCCCCGTAAGGTGCTAAGATTTAACAAACGAGGAAAATTTTCGTATTTTGCAACATCTGGAATTGTAAACCATGACCTTGGTCAGATACTTGATCATTGATCAGACAATCAAACAAATCTGAGGAGTATTCTATTGAAAGAATGCACCGGTTTGGACAGTCACGGCGAGATTATCCAGGCGAAGACACCATTCAGATACGATGGGATGTCACGTAGAGGACGAAGGCGTGTCGGAGCGCCTAGTGATGCACTGAATGAACAAACAGACATGCAACTATTCCCCGTAAGGTGCTAAGATTTAACAAACGAGGAAAATTTTCGTATTTTGCAACAGTAAATATTAATTCTTTATGGAAAATTGTTAATCGGAAACATTCAACAGACGTCTCCAGAATGATATTTTCCCTCTGCAGCGGAGTGTGCGCTGATATGAAACTTCCTGGCAGATTAAAACTGTGTGCCCGACCGAGACTCGAACTCGGGACCTTTGCCTTTCGCGGGCAAGTGCTCTACCATCTGAGCTACCGAAGCACGACTCACGCACGGTACTCACAGCTTTACTTCTGCCATTACCTCGTCTCCTACCTTCCAAACTTTACAGAAGCTCTCCTGCGAACCTGCAGAACTAGCACTCCTGAAAGAAAGGATATTGCGGAGACATGGCTTAGCCACAGCCTGGGGGATGTTTCCAGAATGAGATTTTCACTCTGCAGCGGAGTGTGTGCTGATATGAAACTTCCTGGCAGATTAAAACTGTGTGCCCGACCGAGACTCGAACTCGGGACCTTTGCCTTTCGCGGGCAAGTGCTCTACCATCTGAGCTACCGAAGCACGACTCACGCCCGGTACTCACAGCTTTACTTCTACCAGTAGTTCGCAGGAGAGCTTCTGTAAAGTTTGTAAGGTAGGAGACGAGGTACTGGCAGAAGTAAAGCTGTGAGTATCGGGCGTGAGTCGTGCTTCGGTAGCTCAGATGGTAGAGCACTTGCCCGCGAAAGGCAAAGGTCCCGAGTTCGAGTCTCGGTCCGGCACACGGTTTTAATCTGCCAGGAAGTTTTATTTAACAGACGTCTTAGATCAACAGAACATAGTTATCACAGACCTTCGAGAGTTACGCAATACTGACCAGGACCCGATCGAATCAAGAGGATATCGACTTTATAAGGGACAACTAGGGGAAAGGGTAATGGAAAATGTTCCCCAATTCGGTGTGGGTTTCTTGGTACATAATAGAATATTGGATTCCATTGAGGATTTTTCATCCAATTCCTCAAGAATGGCATTGTTAACAATTAAGGTGGAAAACAAAAGACACACGCTGATAAATATTCATGCTCCAACTAATGTTAAAAACAGAACTGACAAGGACGGAACGGAGAAATTCTGGGATGAATTTGATCAACTAGTAAGTACCATACTGGATACTAACATTAAAATCTGCTTGGAGACTGTAATGCGAAGATAGGATGAGAGAAGAAATTTCGAGGTGTGGTGGGGCGGTGGCCAGCGCTTAAACTTACAAACAATAACGGAGAACGGTTAATTGAATTATTTTACTACAAATGGATTGGTTTTGAAGACCACGCGGTTTAAGAGAAGACCACATAAGTTAATGACACGGAAAATCCCTATCGTCAAGCCAGGAGAGTTCCGGATAGATCATGTGGCCATGGATCAGAAAATCCATAAGGAAATCTATAACGTTGAAGTGCTGCGTGGCGTCGATATTGATTCAGTCCACTACATTTCAAAAGTTAAAACCAAAATCAAACTGACACCTTAAAAAAGCTCAAAAGTTATATACAAAGAGAACATATGACCCTAGTTATTTGATTAATAATCAGATATATTACGAGAGATCAAGAATACCTTTAAGTGACACTCTAGAAACCACTGTCAATCGTTTAAAAGCCTTGGCTAAAGAAATAGCTCCTGTACGGAAACGCAAGAAACATGCTTGGTGGAATGAGGAATGCGATGTAGCGATTCAACATAGACATAAGACCTGGTTACATGACCAAAAAAAGAGAAGTGGAAGCACCAGGGAGGAATTAATAAATGCTAGACGATCAACCGCCAAAGACATTATAAGGGTCAAAAGGCAACGTAAGGACTCGCTAAAATCTATCAAGGAAGCTTTCAATCGTCACAAGACAAGAGATTACTATCAGACATTCAAACAGTACCAGTCGAAATACACTCCACCTACTCCTATGCTGAAGAATACAAACGGAAAGGTATCACATAAAAAAATATGACAATTCAATGATATTGGCTAAATATTTCAAACAGTTACTAAATAGCGCCGGAACCTAAACATTATTAGGAATTTGGCCCCTATTCAAGAAACAAAACGCGTTTAGAAAGAGTTATACCACCACATCCAGATGAAGTACATGCAGCGATTAACTCACTTCAGAATTATAAACCGGCAGATGAGAACCATCAGTGGCAGAACTTTGGAAATATACAAATGCACAAACTATTCTGAACTTACACAAACATCTTACTGACATGTGGAATACTGAGAAGTTACCAGAGGAATGGACTGTTGCAATAATCCATCCACTACACAAAAAAGGGGATAGATCGGATCCAAATAATTATAGGGGTATATCCCTGCTGCATATTACTTATAGAATTTTTTCCATGGTTCTGTATTTCAGAATTCATGAACAGCCTGATAGTGGACTAGGCGAATATCGAGGAGGCTTTCGTCCAGGATACACTGGTTACCGTCAGATCACCGATGTTAAGCGCTGTCGGGCGTGGCCGACACTTGGATGGGTGACCATCGGGGCCGCCATGAGCTGTAACCATTTTTCGGGGTGCACTCACCTCGTGGTGCTAACTGAGGAGCTACTCGACCGAATAGTAGCGGCTCCGGTAAAAGAAAACCATCATAACGACCGGGAGAGCGGTGTGCTCACCACACAACCCTCCTATCCGCATCCTCTGCTGAGGATGACACGGCGGTCGGATGGTCCCGATGGGCCACTTGTTGCCTGAAGACGGAGTGCTTGCTTTTTCGTCCAGGACGAAGCTGTCCTGATCAAATTATTAGTCTCAAATGGATAATGAAACATCAAAGGGTCAGGAGCAAAAGCTAGTGATCACCTTTGTCGATTTAAAAAAAGGCCTACGATAGTATCCATAATGAATTTCTACTATCAATTCTTAAAGAATTTTGGTTACATGAGAAACTTGTCAACCTCGTTGCAGTCACCCTTCGAAGTACCAAAGTTAGAGTAAGGTTCTGAAATGAATTCTCTGAACTTTTTGAGATTCATACTTGCCTTCGACAAGGCGATGGATTGTCTCCATTATTGTTCAGTTGTGTGCTGGAGAAAATCATGCGTGAATGGAACAAGATATGCCCACAATCTGTTAAGATTGGAAGAACTTAACCGCCTTGCATTTGCAGAAGTTTTGGCACTGTTAGCAAACAATACTGATGAAGCAAAGGTTCAGATACAACAACTAGAACGATTAGCGGCAAAGGTTGGATTGCAAATTTCGTTTGAGAAAACAGAAATGATGCCCAACTTCCCAGATGGCACATCCCGTATCATACTCCATAATGATCAAAAATTAAAGTAGTCAAAATTTCAAATATCTTGGTGAGATTATTACCTGTAATGCTAATGAAAGAGCCGTGTGTATCTGTTCTTCAGAAGCAGTTTCTCTTGTCTGTGTTGAATGTGGTGAGTGGTGATGTTCAATTCATGATTCATCGTACATGCGTTGAAAGTCTTCTGCTTACTGTGGTATGGGGATGTTTTCTGTTGACTACTCCAGGTATAGCGCTCTTAAGTCGCACACAGAACAAGCAACTGCATACGAGTTGAACATAGATTATAGCTCACAACAGGTACAGCCTGAGAGAACAACGGAAAAAATGGTTAAATGTGCGATAAATGACTTTCTCCCTCTCTGTAGAATGCATCAGTAGTCTACCATTAAATCAAACCTCGTTACAACCGCACTTAAGCGATTACTCCATCTACTTTTTATCATACTTTAATGTAGATCCATGTCAATTTAGAGACAGATGGGTCTCTTTTATAGGAAACCGCCCAAGACTAACGGCAGTCTACTTGCATGTATTCATATTATCTCAGTATACCACGCATAAACTGTTTCGCAAGATATTTGCTAGCTGACACCACATAGTTGTGACTGACAGAGAATACAAATGAGCATATTATATATACTGTTTTTTAGAGTTAAAAACACTTAAACACTTAAGAAATAAATGTTTTTTCGTCAAAATGACAAATTATGTTAATTAAAGGGGCGTAGTCCTTCCTGTCATTTTCCTGATCCTGGTAATTCCCGCGATTTCCCGTTTTCACAACAGGCAAATGTTGATGCCATGGGCGATACCTTCCCAGTCCTAGTTTCTTCCCATCCTAGCGTCACGTAAACCCTTCAAGTTGAGTGCGACGAGGAACCTTCAACAAAAGATGAAAATAAAAAAAATAAGAGTTAAAAAAGAGATAAATTAGCAAAAACAAATCGTGCACTTATTTGTCTTCTAATTCCATTTCCCCCCCCCCCCCCATGAACCATGGACCTTGCCGTTGGTGGGGAGGTTTGCGTGCCTCAGCGATACAGATGGCCGTACCGTAGGTGCAACCACAACGGAGGGGTATCTGTTGAGAGGCCAGACAAACGTGTGGTTCCCGAAGAGGGGCAGCAGCCTTTTCAGTAGTTGCAGGGGCAACAGTCTGGATGATTGACTGATCTGGCCTTGTAACACTAACCAAAACGGCCTTGCTGTGCTGGTTCTGCGAACGGCTGAAAGCAAGGGGAAACTACAGCCGTAATTTTTCCCGAGGGCATGCAACTTTACTGTATGGTTAAATGATGATGGCGTCCTTTTGGGTAAAATATTACGGAGGTAAAATAGTCCCCCATTCGGATCTCCGGGCGGGGACTACTCAGGAGGACGCCGTTATCAAAAAAATGGTTCAAATGGCTCTGAGCACTATGGGACTTAACTTCTGAGGTTATCAGTCCCCTAGAACTTAGAACTACTTAAACCTAACTAACCTAAGGACATCACACACATCCATGCCCGAGGCAGGATTCGAACCTGCGACCGTAGCGGACACGCGGTTCCAAACTGAAGCGCTTAGAACCGCACGGCCACACCGGCCGGCTGACGTCGTTATCAGGAGAAATAAAACTGGCGTTCTGCGGATCGGAGCGTGGAATGTCAGATCCCTTAATCGGGCAGGTAGGTTAGAAAACTTAAAACGGGAAATGGATAGGTTAAAGTTAGATATAGTGGGAATTAGTGAAGTTCGGTGGCAGGAGGAACAAGACTTTTGGTCAGGTGAATACAGGGTTATAAATACAAAATCCAATAGGGGTAATGCAGGAGTAGGTTTAATAATGAATAAAAAATAGGATTGCGGGTAAGCTACTACAGACAGCATAGTGAACGCATTATTGTGGCCAAGATAGATACGAAGCCCACACCTACTACAGTAGTACAAGTTTATATGCCAACTAGCTCTGCAGATGATGAAGAAATTGATGAAATGTATGATGAGATAAAAGAAATTATTCAGGAAGTGAGGGGAGACGAAAATTTAATAGTCATGGCTGACTGGAATTCGAGAGTAGGAAAAGGGAGAGAAGGAAACATAGTAGGTGAATATGGATTGGGGGAAAGAAATGAAAGAGGAAGCCGTCTGGTAGTATTTTGCACAGAGCATAACTTGATCATAGCTAACACTTGGTTTAAGAATCATAAAAGAAGGTTGTACGCATGGAAGAATCCTGGAAATACTAGAAGGTATCAGATAAATTATATAATGGTAAGACAGAGATTTAGGAACCAGGTATTAAACTGTGAGACATTTCCAGGGGCACATGTGGACTCTGACCACAATCTACTGGTTATGAACTGTAGATTAAAACTGAAGAAACTGCAGAAAGGTGGGAATTTAAGGAGATGGGACCTGGACAAACTGATGAAACCACAGGTTGCACAGAGTTTCAGGGAGAGCATAAGGGAACAATTGTCACAAATGGGGGAAAGAAATACAATAGAAGAAGAATGGGTAGCTCTGAGGGATAAAGTAGTAAAGGCAGCAGAGGCTCAAGTAGGTAAAAAGACGAGGGCTACTAGAAATCCTTGGGTAACAGAAGAAATATTGAATTTAATTGATTAAAGGAGAAAATATAAAAATGCAGTACATGAAGCGGGCAAAAGGAATACAAACGTCTCAAAAATGAGATCGGCAGGAAGTGCAAAATGGCTAAGCAGGGATGGCTAGAGGACAAATGTAAAGATGTAGAGGCTTATCTCACTAGAGGTAAGATAGATACTGCCTACAGGAAAATTAAAGAGACCTTTGGAGAAAAGATAACCACTTGTATGAATATCAAGAGCTCAAATGGAAACCCAAGAAGGGAAAGCAGAAAGGTGGAAGGAGTATATAGAGGGTCTATACAAGGGCGACGTACTTGAGGACAATAATCTGGAAATGGAAGAGAATGTAGATGAAGACGAAATGGGAGATACAATACTGCGTGAAGAGTTTGACAGAGCTTTGAAAGACCTGAGTCGAAACAAGGCCCCGGGAGTAGACAACATTCCATTAGAACTACTGACGGCCTTGGGAGAGCCAGTCCTGACAAAACTCTACCATCTGGTGAGCAAGATGTATGAGACAGGTGGAATACCCTCAGACTTCAAGAAGAACATAATAATTCCAATCCCAAAGAAAGTAGGTGTTGACAGATGTGAAAATTACCGAACAATTAGTTTAATAAGCCACAGCTGCAAAATACTAACGCGAATTCTTTACAGACGAATGGAAAAAAGAGCAGAAGCCGACCTTGGGGAAGATCAATTTGGATTCAGTAGAAATATTGGAACACGTGAGGCAATACTGACCTTGCGACTTATCTTAGAAGAAAGGTTAAGGAAAGGCAAACCTACATTTCTAGCATTTGTAGACTTAGAGGAAGCTATTGACAATGTTGACTGGAATACCCTCTTTCAAATTCTAAAGGTGGCAGGGGTAAAATACAGGGAGCGAAAGGCTATTTACAATTTGTACAGAAACCAGATGGCAGTTATAAGAGTCGAGGGGCATGAAAGGGAAGCAGTGGTTAGGAAGGGAGTGAGACAGGGTTGTAGCCTATCCCCGATGTTGTTCAATCTGTATATTGAGCAAGCAGTAAAGGAAACAAAAGAAAAATTCGGAGTAGGTATTAAAATCCACGGTGAAGATATAAAAACTTTGAGGTTCGCCGATGACATTGTAATTCTGTCAGAGACAGCAAAGGACTTGGAAGAGCAGTTGAACGGAATGGACAGTGTCTTGAAAGGAGGCTATAAGATGAACATCAACAAAAGCAAAACGATGATAATGGAATGTAGTCGAATTAAGTCGGGTGATGTTGAGGGAATTAGATTAGGAAATGAGACACTTAAAGTAGTAAGGGAGTTTTGGTGTTTGGGGAGCAAAATATCTGATGATGGTCGAAGTAGAGAGGATATAAAATGTAGACTGGCAATGGCAAGGAAAGCGTTTCTGAAGAAGAGAAATTTGTTAACATCGAGTACAGATTTAAGTGACAGGAAGTCGTTTCTGAAAGTATTTGTATGGATTGTAGCCATGTACGGAAGTGAAACATGGACGATAAATAGTTTGGACAAGAAGAGAATAGAAGCTTTCGAAATGTGGTGCTACAGAAGAATGCTGAAGATTAGAGGGGTAGATCACATAACTAATGAGGAGGTATTGAATAGAATTGGGGAGAAGAGGAGCTTATGTCACAACTTGACAAGAAGAAGGGACCGGTTGGTAGGACATGTTCTGAGGCATCAAGGGATCACAAATTTAGCATTGGAGGGCAGCGTGGAAGGGAAAAACCGTAGAGGGAGACCAAGAGATGGATACACAAAGCAGATTCAGAAGGATGTAGGTTGCAGTAAGTACTGGGAGATGAAGCTTGCACAAGGTAGAGTAGCATTGAGAGCTGCATCAAAGCAGTCCCATGACTGAAGACCACAACAACTACAATTCCATTTTCGTTTTTCTCAAGTATTTAATAAGCACGTTTTCGTAGAATTTGTATTGATTGTCATCTCGCAGCTTCGAAAGCAACTGTTTCTCTCAGTGGAGATGAAGCTCAGATTATCGATGTGATGCTGGGCTTATGTAGCAAAGCAGAACACTTGAATCCGGTTCAAGGACGAAAATGGTCTCTTGACAGATGAGTTCATGGACGGAACTGTTGCATTGTGTTCGCCAATGGTACAGAATTGTAGAAAGGTAAGTGGTTCACTTGCAGTTGTTGCAATTACATTTTCGTTTTTCTGAAGAATTTATTGAGCACGTCTTCGTAGAATTTGTATTTATCGTCACCTCGCAGCTTCGAAAGCAACTGTTTCTCAGTGGCGATGAGGCACAGCACAGCAGAACACGTGAATTCGGTTCAAGGACGAAAATGGCCTCTTGACAGATAAGGTCATGGACGGAACTGTTGCGCTGAGTTCGCCAATGGTACAGAATTGTAGAAAGGTAAGTGGTTTACTTGCAGTTCTTGCAATTTTCAGGATTATTCTTGTCTATTTTTGCTTCAGTTCATGTATCACGGCAGTTCTCACTTTCTGATCGTAATTACTTACGAAAATAGCCGAAGTAGGTTTTATTTTTGTGCTTATGCAGCTTAGTCATTCAAAAACTAATCTCAACACGCATATAAAATGAAATCTCCTGACTGATTCACTGACTGATCATCAACTAGCCCAGATCGCCGTAAATAGAAACTTGAAATTTGTAGAGGGTGTTTATCTTATACTGGAGGCATCGTTGAAGAAGTGATTTTTCGAAATACCACCCCTAAGAGGGGTGATGAAAGATATAGTAGATGAAAGGTGTTTTTGGAATAAGTCTCTATTAAGACAATTCTGAAGCTACACCCACGGAAACTCGTGTTTGGTGTCTTGGTCAGAAATAAAAAAGCAAATGTTTCAGAATTTATGGAAATTCGACTACTTATGGCGTACAACAGTGGTGGAAAGCCTTTGTTTGGAAATAAATCATTATTAAAGAACTATTAAAACTTTTTAACGCTACATTTATGAAAATCGGGATTTAGCTCCTCGGTTATAAATAAAAAAATCATGTTCAGTGTGTTTGGAAATTCAAATACAAAGGGGGTGAAATAGAGGATGAGAAGTTTTATGAAAATATTTAATTATGTAAACAGAATCGCTTTGTGGATAGGACATTCGGAAAAGACCATGCTTCTACGGCTTTAATTAACGTGAAAAGTTTAGGTGCTCCAGTTTGTGAACTAAATCAACGAAAACTATTTAACAATCTGCACGACAAATAGGGTTTGTCAGAACTGTATAGAAAAAGAAACAGATCTTTGATACGTTAATTTTTCAGTACGTCCAATAAATGTTTATAAAATTACTTCGTTCTAATTACGAAGCAGACATATCATTGCTGGTGACAAAATTGATACCACGTTTAAATGCGATTCCATCTACAGGAATATTCGTTTGAGACGAGAGAATTTAGTACTGCGAGTATGACTGGCGCTAGTAACCATAGAACCACTTATCAGATTTGTGTCTTTCTTATTTAATTCGCTTTACGAAATTAAATTAAACCCGTTGGAATACTTTAATTATGCAAAGAGTGGCAGACGTGTATCAGATCACTAATTCTTTTATAGCGCGTAGATTTACATATAAGCAGTGGGTGTAACAACATGCAAATTCGATTAAGGCAAAAAAAAAAAAAAAATCTGTTCAGACCGTTCTGTCTACACGTGCAAAGCAGCGGGCGCTAAGCTAGTGCACCGATGAAAACTCAGGAAAATATCAGTTAACAGTTTCGGGAAGGTTATTCAGTGATCAGTGGCTCCAAACCACTGGTTCAATACGAATCTAAGCACCCAGCTCGCAACCTTGCGCAGTGTCTGAAAAATGTGACACCTTCTTGCCTTTCTGACCTTTATAACATTTATAAACCGATTGTATTTGCATTAGAATTTTTTTATCACTACTTGGGCATATTAGAAACTTAAGAAAACTTACTCATGGCCCTAACGATGATCTGACAAGCCTTGGACGTGTTTCATTGTTCACCACGATCCGTTATCGGTAATAGAACACTCTTTGATCAACTGCCTTGGCATTAATTATGCAGAATGGGAAACGTAATGTGGATACATACAGGCTTTTACAAACGTTTAAAGAAGTCAAAAGGAAGTTTTCAACAAGTGATAATATGCAAGCTGTATTTTGTGGATGTCTTAAGGCTCAACATTTTTTAACGTACGAGATGGTGGAGAACCTATCGTTTACAAAAAAAAGGTTACGTCCTCATTTCTATCGCAGTTAGAGAGCTTTCGGAAAGGAGAGAAGGATAACATAATACTTTATGGCGATTGCAAAAACATTTGGCACAACCATTCAGGAGATGTGAGAAATCTGAAGGTTGAGGCTGGAGGGTCGGTGCAGTTCTAACGAAACTATCACGTGAAAGTAGCGTGATGTAGGCCATATCGATGCAGGTTCAATGTCATCTCCAAGCTTCAAGCAGAGCAGACTGAATTCCGGGATGCTCCGTCCCAACAATCATTAAAAAAATTTACAAAAGGCTTTAGTAAAGAGATGATTACATGGAAAGATACGAAATGGGAAAAACATCTGTGGGATGTATGTTCCCCGGATCATTGGGATTTCGAAAGTCATTAATTATAACGTCTACGTACTAATTAATCACGACCGAACGGATGTACAGTGACATACATTACGTGATCAAAAGTATCCGGACACCTCCAAAAATATTAGGTGCAATGTGTTCCACCTACTGCCAGGTACTCCATGTCAGCGACCTCAGTAGAAATTAGACTTCGCGAGAGAGCAGAATAGGGCGCTCCGCGGAACTCACGCACTTCGAACGTGGTCAGCTACGCGAGATTTCCACACTCCTAAACGTCCCTAGGTCCTCTGTTACCGATGTGATAGTGAAGTGGAAACGTGAAGGGACACGTACAGCACAAAAGCGTACAGGCCGACCTAGTCTGTTGATTGACAGAGACCGCCGACAGTCGCAATGAGAAGAGAGTCGCAATGTGTAATAGGCAGACATTTACCCAGACCATCACATAGGAATTCCAAACTGCATCGGGATCCACTGCAAGTACTATGAGAGTTAGGCAGAAGGTGAGAAACCTTGGATTTCGTGGTCTAGCGGCTGCTCATAAGCCACACATCACGCCGGTAAATTCCAAACGACGCCTCGCTTGGTGTAAGGAGTAAACATTGGATGATTGACCGGTGGAAAAACGTTGTGTGGAATGTCGAATCACGGTACACAATGTGGCCATCCGATGGCAGGGTGTGGGTATGGCGAATGCCCGGTAAACGTCATCTGTCAGCGTGTGTAGTGCCAACAGCAAAATTCGAAGGTGGTGTTGTGGTGCGGTCGTGTTTTTCATGGAGGGGGCTTGCACCCCTTGTTCGTTTGCGTAGCACTATCACAGCATAGGCCTACATTGATGTTTTAAGAACATTCTTGCTCCTACTGTTGAAGAGCAATTCGGGGATGGCGATTGCATCTTTGAACACTATCGAGCACCTGTTCATGATGCACGGCCTGTGGTGGAGTGATTACACGACAGTAACATCGTTGTAATGGACTGGCCTGCACAGAGTCTTGACCTGAATCCTATGGAACATCTTTGGGATGTTTTGGAACTCCGACTTCATCCAAGGCCTCATCGACCGACATCGTTACCTCTCCTCAGTTCTGCACTCCTTGAAGAATGGGCTGCCATTCCACAAGAAACCTTCCAGCACCTGATTGAACGTATGCTTGAGAGAGTGGAAGCTGTCATCAAGGCTAAGGGTGGGCCTACACCATATGGAATCCCAGCATTACCGATTTAGGGCGCCACGAACTTATAAGTCGTTTTCAGCCAGGTGTTCGGATACTTTTGATTACATAGTTGCTCTTCTTATTATTCATATCCTCAAATATATGTCGACTATGGGAAATTGGAACAATGACTCACAGCACTACAACAATAACACTCATAGTGGGAACAAAAACAGTAGAAATGGCAGAGGAGAGTATCGAGTGAATATGGTACATGGTTCTCAGTAGAATGAACCTAGGCAGGAGCAAAACCAGCAATTGCGACAAACAGAGAGAAACGAGCCTGTCGTATTTAATCAGGGAAACCATTAGCTGTGCCGGTTTGTAGTAGAGATGAACAAAACTGTTCTTTTCAGAGATAGGATCAGAACTACTCACTCACTGGAATGAACTAGATCTTTTTCATGACTCACCACTTACTCACAAAATAAGTAAAAGGAAGGCGTATTGCCTTTTTAATTCAGGTCACTAAACCTGTATTTTTATCTGATTTGGTCCTGTTTTGAAATAACTCGGTGTTATGTCCCTAGTAATTTTGAGATATATAGAAGTTTTAAAGATTGTCTGCTGTAAAAATTATAAATATTACAACAAAATCCTAGACATTTTTTATCAATTGGAAAGATTTTACGAATGAAGACTGATTCTTGTTATATTGTGGTACTTTTATTCGAAGAAATACAGAATAAAATTTATAACATAACTGTAATTAAAGTGTATATGTATTTGTCGTTTACAGACAGTATTACCATATATGTACCCAAAAAGGAAAAATTAATCAAAACTGTCATTTAGATCTAAAAAGTGACCCATTTTAGTCAATGAAAGTCTGTTTCTCTTCTCAGTGAATATTTGTCCTGCTTTTGAAAACATTCGTTCACATGTCACTGATGTTGCTGTGATAAGTAACACTTTTAGAACGAATTGATACAGCTTAGGTCACAGCAGTTTTCTATTTTCCCATCAGTTTAACTGATCGCTGTTTCTAGGCAAATATCCCTCCCAAAAATTTGTCCACGTCGATAACAGCCGCACTTTCTGGGTAGTGAGCTGCTTGAAGCTGACCAATAGTTTCATCAGACTCCTCCCAGGTGGAAGAAGTTTCATGCACTACGGTGGCAACTGGTTGAGAAATAAGCTGTGTCTTTCCTTGTTGAACAACCAACGCTTTAATTTCTGCACTAGCCTTCATATACCAATCCTGAAACGTATCGTCTGCTGAAAACCATGCCTTTTGAATTGAGAGTCCAGTTAAATGGCTTGATCAAGTAATTCGTTCCTGGAGATAACCCCAAATGACTTTAAGAATCCTTTAAGGAAACTATAAACCAGTTACTATATTTCCTGAGGCCATTCTTTATTTCTGTCTTTAAAATATTTCAGTTGTCGTTCAATTAATCTTGGAAAGATTTTCATTCCTGGGTGCAAGATTGTTTTCTCTGTGGACATCTCTTTGATTGTTTCATCTAAAACTTTTAAAAACTGTAAAGCCTGTATCTTTTAAGTTTATGGTGATCGATTTTCCACCTAAAATAGTGAGGCAAGAAATTATGGGATCTTTACTTAAAGTAAATCTTTGCAACATTTCGTAAGTGGAGTTCCATCTGTTTGGGGCATCTTGTCTCTGTTTCATCTGGTCAAATTGTTCAAATACAGAGATCTGTAAACCGGCAGAATACGACGCTGCGGCCTGCTGCCACAATGCAGGTTATCAAGATTTAAGTGAGTTTGAACGTGCTGTTATTGTCGGCACACAAGTGATGTGACACACATCTCCGAGGTAGCGATGAAGTGGGGATTTTCCCGTACGACCATTTCACGAGTGTGCCGTAAATATTAGGAATCCGGTAAAACATCAAATCTCCGACATCGCTGCTGCCGGAAGTAGATCCTACCATAACGGGAACAACGACGAAACGTTCAATATGACAGAAATGCAACCCTTCCGCAAACTGCTGCAGATTTCAATGCTGGGCCATCAACAAGTGTCAGCGTGCGAACCATTCAACCAAACATAATCGACATCGGCTTTCAGAGTGGAAGGCCCACTCGTGTACCGTTGATGACTGCACGACACAAAGCTTTACACCAAACCAGGGCCTGTGAACACACACATTTCACTGTTGATGACGCGGTCGTGTTCTCGCTTCCTGAGCACGGGGTCCCGGGTTTGATTCCCGGTGGAGTCAGGGATTTTCACATGCCTCAAGACGTCCGGGTGTTTGTGTTGTCCTCATCATTTCATCATAATTCATGACAGTGGCGAGATTAGAGTGGGCAAAGTTTGGGCATTTGTACGGGCGCTGGTAACGCACAGTTGAGAGCCCCACAAACCAAACATCATTGTCATCATCATCATCATTCATATCCATTGTGCATTCCGACTGACATGGACAATACCGGCAGGAAAATGCGACACCCCAAACGTCAATAATTGCTACAGAGTGGCACCATCCTCCCGAGACATGAACATTATAAAAAAATGATATCTCGGCTGCCTTGCAACATGCTGTTCAGAAAAGGTCTCCACCCCGTGTCGTACTCTTACGGATTTATGTACAGCCCTCAGGATTCACGGTGTCAGTCCTCTCCAGCACTAGTCCAGACATTAGTCGAGTCCATGCCACGTCGTGCAGCAGCGCTTCTGCGTGCTTGAGGGGGCCCTAGACGATATTAGGCAGATGTACCAGTTTCTTTGGCTCTTCAGTGTAGATGTCCCTTGAAGGTTTGATGATGAGCTAGAAACCATGGAAATTTTTTCCTGACAGTAGCGGCATTTTCGTTTTTCTCCCATTTTGGCAAAATGGTAGCGTATACCACTCGTATTCTTCTATTCTAAGGCAATGTGATTGACATATTGTTGTGGAGCGCTGAAAAATATGCTGATAAAATGAAAATATTTATTGTTAGCATAGACATTTTAAATTGTAAAAACTTAAAACAAATATACATACAGCACATTCTGTAATCGGAAGTTGTAGAGTGGGATGTGGGATGTTACGATCTGTGAAACCTAGAGCCACAATCTTGTGGTTTGTTTCATATGAAAAGGCCTGAAAAAGCCGTAGTGTAGCTCGCGAAGACAAGTCTTACAATAGGGGGTTTTCATTGCTGAAATATAAAAATTTTGAAAAATGTTATATCCGAACTTGGGCTACATAGCGCGTGAACAAGAGATGGCAAGAAATGTTCGAAAAAATCAGTGCAAATGAACTCTAAAGCCTGTGCTTTAGAAGCTAAGAGCTTGTCTACTAATGCAACTAGAGGTTCTACCAGTGTGTATGTATTGATACTGTAAAGCATAGTTGGACGTCACTTTCAACTCATTTCGACGAATTCCGCCATATATTTCAGAATATCGACATCCATGTCTTTCTTCTAACGACCAACGGCGCCTGGATCAAGTCAAGCATGCTCTCCAGTTCCGTAGATACAGACTCCATTGTGCTAAGACACCACAGAAGTAAACGATGAGCAGGCGGAGCAGCGGCATACATACGCTTTGACTTATTACGGCCATGCTACTCACATCCAGTAGTAATGAAGACTGACAAGTCGAATATACGTTAGTAAATATCAAATCTCTTAGCAAGATTTGCCTAATCACCATCCTGTACAGACCTCCGAAAGTATGCGGGATAGGCGGTATCAATACTGAACTTTGAAAATTCGCTTCGACTTAGGAGTATAGAAATTATGCTAGCAACTCACAAATATTCTGTCCCTTCACGTCGCAGGTGTAGTTTCTTCTTCAAATGTAACAGTATTTTAGCTTGCAACTACCGTAATGCAGGCTATAGTCACACTCTTGCCACGAAATCCACAAGCAAAGAAATTCGTACCTGGAATCAGCTCACAACATCATACTCATGACTTAACTCTCTAAAATATCCAAGGAATAAACTATAGCTGACAACGCACAGAGATTTTAAGTGTATTACTGTACCTGATCTTGCATCAGAGGTGCAAGAGATTATTTGGGAGACGACTTCCATTCGACTCCTGGACTTGAAAGACAAGCACCATGGATTTACTACCAAACTAACTCGATTACACAATAAATATGCTCGCCCTGAAGGTAAAACCTGCGCTATTGCAAGGCTTGTGTGATGTAGAAAAATATAGGCAAAGTAGAAGCTGAAACTGAGCCAAGGAACTAGACCAGTACTTGATTTTAATGACTACCTTCACTGAACTGTAAATAAAACGTAGACTTACTGATTATTTCATGGAGGTAAATGACGGTAGTCGCGAAAAATTCTGTCTTGAGGTGACAACGCCGTCGAAAAATTCTTCAGATTAGCACTTACTCTACATGACGGCGACACAGTCCAAATGATCAAGCTTATTGTTGACCCACTACCGCTCCCTAGACCTTGAAGCTCTTGCCAGGACGACACACCATAAACACTCGTTCCCATCAGAATACAAGCATTAGAGATCCGATCCTGAGAAGAGTAACTGGGTACATTCTTGATGATATTATCATCCAGTGGGCAGAAAATATTCAGGAAGACCGAGGAAAATCAATAATTTCAACCAAGAGGGCGTAATAACCAAATGCCTAATATATGCAGAGAGGAAAAGAAGAGATAACATATTAAACATATGATTTTTAAAGTAAATGTTATTTTAATAAATTCTATAGTTACATAAAAGACTCTGGTCAGATGTAAGAGGGGGTCTGAAGGCATAATCTGTCCAGGTTAAATGAACAATTAAAAAATTAAACACAACATTAAGGTTGTCCCAAGATGAATGGTCGATACTCAGAGATAATGGAACGATTGTTTGAAGCGAAAAACTTTATGTGGACAAATGCAGTATTCAGAATGGTTTCTCAGACAGAATATATTTAATGTACAAAGTTAGTTACTTCTTTATTAGTCGGTACATTGTTATTATTTACAATGTACCACAATAGTGTAGATGAAGTCCAGAGCAATAATTTTATACAGGACACATGGGCTATCAAGTTGGGAAACTACCTCAGACTGGCTTATAAAACCTACTTACATCTCAGCGCATGCACACTTCAAGAGGTTTACATTAATTTCTCGCTCTCTTGACGCAAACTACATGTCCTACAGAAAAAAATGAATAGGACCTTTTTATAGGAAATTTAATATAGTTTAATTTTGTATTGCGACACGTTTTTGCTACAGGCCACAGATTCAGAATTATTCAAGAAGAATGTACAAAACTAACTTTGAATGTGTTTCATCTCAGAAACACTTTGGAATACAGCATACGTCCATATTAAGTACAGGGCCATTACAAATGATTGAAGCGATTTCATAAATTCACTGTTGCTCCATTCATTGACATATGGTCACGACACACTACAGATACGTAGAAAAACTCAAAGTTTTGTTCGGCTGAAGCCGCACTTCAGGTTTCTGCCGCCAGAGCGCTCGAGAGCGCAGTGAGACAAAATGGCGACAGGAGCCGAGAAAGCGTATGTCGTGCTTGAAATGCACTCGCATCAGTCAGTCATAACAGTGCAACGACACTTCAGGACGAAGTTCAACAAAGATCCACCAACTGCTAACTCGATTCGGCGATGGTATGCGCAGTTTACAGCTTCTGGATGCCTCTGTAAGGGGAAATCAACGGGTCGGCTTGCAGTGAGCGAAGAAACGGTTGAACGCGTGTGGGCAAGTTTCACGTGTAGCCCGCGGAAGTCGACGAATAAAGCAAGCAGGGAGCTAAACGTACCACAGCCGACGGTTTGGAAAATCTTACGGAAAAGGCTAAAGCAGAAGCCTTACCGTGTGGTTGCAACAGCTCATGGAAGAGGATGCGTTCTGTGCGAAAATTGTTTTCAGTGATGAAGCAACATTTTTTCTTGCTGGTGAAGTGAACAGACACAATGTGCGAATCTGGGCGGTAGAGAATCCTCATGCATTCGTGCAGCAAATTCGCAATTCACCAAAAGTTAACGTGTTTTGTGCAATCTCACGGTTTAAAGTTTACGGCCCCTTTTTCTTCTGCGAAAAAAACGTTACAGGACACGTGTATCTGGACATGCTGGAAAATTGGCTCATGCCACAACTGGAGATTGACAGCACCGACTTCATCTTTCAACAGGATAGTGCTCCACCGCACTTCCATCATGATGTTTGGCATTTCTTAAACAGGAGATTGGAAAACCGATGGATCGGTCGTGGTGGAGATCATGATCAGCAATTCATGTCATGGCCTCCACGCTCTCCCGACTTAACCCCATGCGATTTCTTTCTGTGGGGTTATGTGAAAGATTCAGTGTTTAAACCTCCTCTACCAAGAAACGTGCCAGAACTGCAAGCTCGCATCAACGATGCTTTCGAACTCATTGATGGGGACATGCTGCGCCGAGTGTGGGAGGAACTTGATTATCGGCTTGATGTCTGCTGAATCACTAAAGGGGCACATATCGAACATTTGTGAATGCCTAAAAAAACTTTTTGAGTTTTTGTATGTGTGTGCAAAGCATTGTGAAAATATCTCAAATAATAAAGTTATTGTAGAGCTGTGAAATCGCTTCAATCATTTGTAATAACCCTGTATTTTGCTTCAAATGATCATTCCCCTCGTATTCTTGAATATTGACCATTCCTGATGATATGGACTATCATATATATTAAAATCATTAAGTGTTACACATACCATTCTTTTTTTTATAAAAAGCTGAAATCAGATGAAGAAGTGTTCAGTCACGAAAGTGGGATGAAAGCTGTATCACTGTGACAAAAATGCAGAGAAGAAAGTGACAGCTCAAGTCGCCATGTGATCTGCACTGTGCAATCTCATCTGTAAGAGTGGTGAGGAGCAGTGAACTTCCTTACAGTCTGATCCATAAGAGTGGTGGAGAGAAGTGAGCTAGTGAGCTACCTTGTGATCCCATCCCTGAGAGTCTTGGGGAGCAGTGAGCCAGTGGACAGCTTACAGTCAGACTGGTGAGAGTGGTGGGAGTGATACTGGGAGTGAAGTGATGCCTGGATTGCCTTGCGATATGCTCCTACTGCATTGTGGCTGAAGCCTGCACGCAGCTTATATTATCGCTGACAATACATTCTAAGAGCAATGCTAAATCAAAAGATAAGAAATAACAACTCACTCAAAAGTATGTTAACACTCACTGACCTTCTGAAATTTTAAGTTTTCTTTTCAAATGTGCAGAAATATGATGCTGGAAATGTTTTCTTCTTTAATGTACCGTCCTAAGGCACCAATCTAGCGTTAGGCGTGGTAGCTGCAGTGTGGTGGATTGCCAAGTGAATGAACCTAGGTATGATTCTCAGCTGGGTCGAAGTATTTTATTTCTTTCTAACATATGCAAATCCACATGTGCACATAGTCTATAAAACATTTTTGGTAGCATGGGAAATGTTTTCTTAATGATGTGACGTGGAGCGCTGTTGCAGCAGCCTACTATAGAATTTTCATTCTGCTCATTACAGCCAACAGCGACACATTTGGAAATCAGATGAACTACCATTCATTTTTACTGAATCACCTATCTGGCACTTTCAGTCAATTCAGGAGTGGACTGTCCATCTAGTATGAGGCCCACTGCGTGTGGGAAAATCTTGGCCGCCTGAGCAATGCCGCTATGACAGATCCGAATGGATAAATCGCTGATAGGAAAATGTGCAAGAAAACAGAGCGAGTAACACAACCATGGTAACAATAATTTAATTTGAAATGGCAGTTGAAGTAGCGATCACTGCCTGTAATAACGATGAAAATAGAGTATAGTCATCATGAAGAGGTGGCCACTGTTAAAACAACAACGATATGGAGGCTCCGCTGCAGTGTGATTCGCCAGCGGAATTAAAGAAGCCGAAATGCGAGGAAGTGCGGGGCTAGGTCAGTTTGGTCGATTATACGAAGAACTGAAGAATTACAGAGGATTGGATGAGAGGTGTGATAATGGGGAGAGCGGACAATATTTGACGCTTCTCAACACATATGAAATCAGGGTTTGTGAAGAAACGGGAGGTTCTGTTCCGAAGAGGCAGACATGTTCAAATGTTGAAGTAACTGAAGTAGGCAACACCAACGACACTGGTCCTAAAGAAAACCGATGCGAAATTTCTGAAGAGGGGCAAGACAAGTTATCCGATGATCATCGGATACGACTAAACCACGTAGATTACGACATCTACGAGGTTAAGGCTGACGTCATACAGTCAGATGAAAGCGGTATGGGTTGCATGAACTCAGGAGAAGAAATGGAAGCAGAAACAGAACACATTTCTCCAAACAATTGGGAAGATGATAGCCATCTTTCCGAAGAAAATATACGTGAATTCACAGTTAATGAATTGTTGGTAATACAACGTACATTAATGGAAGAAATTGATGAAAAGGTTTCATTGATGCGGTCAAAACGTCTTCAACAACCGCAGAGCAATCGGCCAGAAATTGCGGACGTCCAAAAACAAAAATAAAAAAAAAAACAACAGATAAGACGCGGAAGAACGAAATAAGAGAGTATTTGTAAAAATATGCGTTGTCATGAAAGCGAGGACGAATTCTTGAAAATAATGAAGACCAAGTATGACGCAAAGAATAAAGACGGAGAAAAGTTCAGAAAGTATTACACGATCTATAGCAATATCCTGTATATGCGCAAAGATGAGGATAGCGACACTTCGAGACTTGGTGGGTTTCTTGGCCCACCAAGTATATCATCGAAATAGTTGACTATTATCACTTAGCCTATTGTCATTGTGGACCAAACAAATGTACAGGGAAAATGGCTGAAGTTGTGAATTTCAACAATGTGTTAAAGAGAGTAACAGATAAAGACTTGCGATGAGTGTCAGAGGGTGAAAGTGACCAACTGCACAAATCGTGATCCTATGCAGAGCATAAGACATGACGATGTACTGGAGTTAGTGTGCATGAACCTCTATGGCCCCATGCCAAAGACCTCAGCCAATTTCGCCTACATGTTAGTACTGCTGGAAGCGTTTTCAAAGTTCATCTGTATATATAAAAGAAAGTCGTGTTAGTTACACAATTTATAACGCAAGAACGGCTGGACTGATTTGGCTGAAAATTGGTGGAGAGGTAGCTTAGAACCAGGACACGGACATAGGATATTTTTTATCCCGTTCGACCGCTATAAAACGTGGTATAACAGAAACGCATCTGGCATGGAATAAGAAAACGCAAATGTCAGCTAAGCGTTACTATAAAACGTGGTATAACAAAAACGCATCTGACATGGAATAACAAAACGCAAATGACAGCTAAACGTCTATGGTTAAGTATCAGTATATATCATTAATTAAATTAATTAGTCTGGAGATTTCCGCCAAACACTGCCAATACTTCCAAGATCAACGGCAGCAGACGAAATAAATGCTTGCCTCAGATCATCGAATCTACACTCCTGGAAATTGATATAAGAACACCGTGAATTCATTGTCCCAGGAAGGGGAAACTTTATTGACACATTCCTGGGGTCAGATACATCACATGATCACACTGACAGAACCACAGGCACATAGACACAGGCAAGAGAGCATGCACAATGTCGGCACTAGTACAGTGTATATCCACCTTTCGCAGCAATGCAGGCTGCTATTCTCCCATGGAGACGATCGTAGAGATGCTGGATATAGTCCTGTGGAACGGCTTGCCATGCCATTTCCACCTGGCGCCTCAGTTGGACCAGGGTTCGTGCTGGATGTGCAGACCGCGTGAGACGACGCTTCATCCAGTCCCAAAAATGCTCAATGGGGGACAGATCCGGAGATCTTGCTGGCCAGGGTAGTTGACGTACACCTTCTAGAGCACGTTGGGTGGCACGGGATACATACGGACGTGCATTGTCCTGTTGGAACAGCAAGTTCCCTTGCCGGTCTAGGAATGGTAGAACGATGGGTTCGATGACGGTTTGGATGTACCGTGCACTATTCAGTGTCCCCTCGACGATCACCAGTGGTGTACGGCCAGTGTAGGAGATCGCTCCCCACACCATGATGCCGGGTGTTGGCCCTGTGTGCCTCGGTCGTATGCAGTCCTGATTGTGGCGCTCACCTGCACGGCGCCAAACACGCATACGACCATCATTGGCACCAAGGCAGAAGCGACTCTCATCGCTGAAGACGACACGTCTCCATTCGTCCCTCCATTCACGCCTGTCGCGACACCACTGGAGGCGGGCTGCACGATGTTGGGGCGTGAGCGGAAGACGGCCTAACGGTGTGCGGGACCGTAGCCCAGCTTCATGGAGACTGTTGCGAATGGTCCTCGCCGATACCCCAGGAGCAACAGTGTCCCTAATTTGCTGGGAAGTGGCGGTGCGGTCCCCTACGGCACTGCGTAGGATCCTACGGTCTTGGCGTGCATCCGTGCGTCGCTGCGGTCCGGTCCCAGGTCGACGGGCACGTGCACCTTCCGCCGACCACTGGCGACAACATCGATGTACTGTGGAGACCTCACGCCCCACGTGTTGAGCAATTCGGCGGTACGTCCACCCGGCCTCCCGCATGCCCACTATACGCTCTCGCTCAAAGTCCGTCAACTGCACATACGGTTCACGTCCACGCGGTCGCGGCATGCTACCAGTGTTAAAGACTGCGATGGAGCTCCGTATGCCACGGCAAACTGGCTGACACTGACGGCGGCGGTGCACAAATGCTGCGCAGCTAGCGCCATTCGACGGCCAACACCGCGGTTCCTGGTGTGTCCGCTGTGCCGTGCGTGTGATAATTGCTTGTACAGCCCTCTCGCAGTGTCCGGAGCAAGTATGGTGGGTCTGACACACCGGTGTCAATGTGTTCTTTTTTCCATTTCCAGGAGTGTATTTCGCTATGTGAAGAAATTTCAGCTGTCAACAAACATGAGAGTTGCATTGCTTAATGATACATCTGCTGAAGATTTCTCTGAGCAATTGCTGACTGTGGGTAATGGTCGCGTACCTGTCGAAGAATCGAGCGGATTGATTTCATTTCCTCATAACTTCTGTCACTTCGTCTCATTGAAAGACGAACTTATCAACAAAGCATTCCCAAACATCATTACTAACTACAAAAGTAATGAATGGTTGAGTGAGCAAGCAAGCAATTTTAGCGGCTAAGAATCAAGATGTAGATGACCTAAACTACGTAATTCAGAATGAGATCATTGGTAAAATGCATTCATTCAAATCTATTGACTGTGTAACAAATGAAGATGAAGCCACCAACTATCCAACTGAATTTCTAAACTCCTTGGATGTGACTGGCTTACCACTGCACAATTTACGCCTAAAAGTTGGCTCCGTAGTAATCATGCTTCGATACATAAACCAACCAAAACTGTGCAACGGTATGCGTTTGGTGGTAAGTAAATTGATGAACATTGTTATTTACGCAACGATACTCAAAGGAAAATTCGAAGGTGAGGAAGTTGTCATTCCGAGGATCCCGATGATCCCAACCGATATGCTGTTTGAGTTTAAAAGACTTCAATTTCCGATCCGTCTTGCATTCGCCATGACCATTAACAAATCACAAGGCCAATCGTTGAAAGTTTATGGTTTAAATCTGGAATATCCATGTTTTTCACATGGTCAATTATATGTGGCATGTTCACGGGTCGGAAGGCCATCTGCGTTGTTTGTTCTTGTGCCTGATAGTAAAACAAAAAATGTCGCGTATCACAAGGTACTTAATTGAAGAGTGGAAGCTATGCACCAAAAACATAAAGAATAAAGAATCATTAAAATACTTAATTTTTTATTTGTATTTCCTAATAAAAATTGAACTTAACATCCAAAATCTGATTATTTAGTGGATTTTGGCGGAACAGAGTTCACCGGGTCAGCTAGTTAAGTTATATATGATGAGGAAGGCAACAGCTAAAGCGGTTTATAATGAATTTGCAAACGATTACTTTGTGCATATCGGTAAACCAAAAGTGGTTTTGTCCGATAATGGAGCACAGTTTACTTCCAAATTATGGAATGAAGGTGCGGAAAGTGGGGTTGAAGAGATGCACATTTCGGTCTATTGCCCAGCAGGAAATCCAGCGGAAAGATACAGGCGTGATCTGGGGTGACTTTGCCGAACATATTGTCACCACAATCACAGGGCATGGGGCAAATATATAAAAGATTTTGAATGCTTTGTCACACGAATCTGTAGGATTCACTCCAGAGGAAATCCTATTAGATTTTAAGTCTAAGAGATTGGTGGAAGAAATTATTCATTTCCCTCCTTGAGTTAATGTTGACATTGAGGTGGAAAAAGAACGTTTAGAGGAGGTAATGAAAAAGGAAGCCTAGGCGCCAATACCGTGTCATGACGCGAAAATGTAGTTTGGTAAATTTGCAGGTGGCGACCTCGTTCTCGTTAAAGCGAACGAAAAATCGAGCGAGACTGATAATGAAATTTCAGAATTTAAACTCATTTATAATGGACCATTTACGACTGCCAGTATACTTCACATTAATGCTTACTGTTTAGCTTTTCCTAATTCTGGCAAGCTGTTCCGTGTACTTAACATTGTTTACTTGAAATTGTATCAGTCAAGAACTGAATAATCTGAGAAAGAGTTTCTAGTAAACACAACCTAATTATCATTATAATTCTCAATATTTATTTCCATATTTATTTCAGATTTATTTCTTGGATCAGACGGTCATCAAGGAATTTGGAGAAAGTATAACGAAAAAAATTTCTTACAAAGTAAATGTTCTGAAAGCAACTGAAATGAAAGAAAAACCCAAACCGTGACCAATGTGTTAAATGTCATTCTGGTATATATATATATATATCATTTGTAAATTCGTAAGTAATATGTTGTAAAGAAATTCTTTTATATCATGTATTATGTAAGTGAATACCGATGCACTTAGGCAACGTTAATATTCAGGCCTGTATATGCTTGTGAATCTGGCCAGCGTTTAGTTATCCACTATGATATAAATATAAGGACCGCTTATGATTACTCGGGAGTGGGTTTTCAAAGAATGCAAGGCAGGTGGACGTTCTGGAATGCCACTGCACAAATAAATAGATCAAGTGTGCCGCTGTGTCACACGCAACAATGCCATGTCTGGGCTGAGTCGCTATGGGCTCTGAGAACACTGCAGCGGCGTTTGTAAATACGCACGCGTAAATCTTTGTTGTAAATATTTCAATTTTGTCTGCACGCTTGCTTGAAACACATAAACTCCCATAATGAGAAATGGAATCTGTTAATGATTATGATATTTGTGAAAAACTATGTAAAGTAAATTTTGTAATTAGTGATTTCTTATCTTGTTTCTTATCCTTTTGCATACATTTAATTATGTTACTTACGTTTTCTTGTACAGTGCTGATATGAAATTTTCATGACACATGAACCATTTCAAAAGTAATGATTTTTTGAAAATATGTCATGGTATACTATGATGTTCTGAGGTATAATGACGCAGTAGTGTCATGCTGTTTCTTGTCTACACATAATTATGATAATTAATGAGAAGCTTAATGAGTGATTAAGAAACTTTATATAGACAAAACTGAATGCATTTTTCATCTGCATTTCCGTTTGTATTTCTTTGGACATTCTCTGACTCTGTTTCCCTTCAGGAAAAAGCTCATGGAATGTGGGGCATATGTAACATCGAAAATGCATATAAAATACCTTCTGCACTATCATACATTTTTTGCCGTAATGTCCTTTGATAGCTTGTACTGTACTTCTAATTCTGAATCTCTAAGCTTTATTACAGAAACAATATTTAATACGCAATGGACGTAATAGTGTATTTATTTCTGAGTGTATATAATTGATTGTAATTATAAAGTAAATACTGTAAATTGCTGGGTAATAGCCAGAGGTACTTTATTTTAAGTGTATGGATAGCAACTACGAAACGGTAGTAGCTGTACCGTTGTTTATCTTTGCATATGGAGAGTCTCTGTAGCGCTGCGAGCAGAGAGGGGGCAGAGAAGTAGTGAAAGAGTGCGGAAGTGGGCGCTCCCGCAACTATGATCGTGCTAGTGTATGTGCACCAAATTCGTTAACCCGGGAGCATTGAGAGCACGGTAGGAGTGGACAGGCAGAAGAAGTCGCAGTTCTAACTATGGCCTGCCCTATAAGTATCCGTGGCTCTGGAGGCGACTGGGGTTCCCAACCAGCAGCAGCAACAGCGGCATAAACCAAGATGAACCTATAAATAG
This sequence comes from Schistocerca cancellata, assembly GCF_023864275.1. Lineage (NCBI taxonomy): Eukaryota > Metazoa > Arthropoda > Insecta > Orthoptera > Acrididae > Schistocerca > Schistocerca cancellata. Next base: position 432,645,719 of record NC_064626.1, on the reverse strand, counting down.
CTCAGCAAAGTCAAAAAAAGCCAGGCATGTCACACCCACACGTATGTGGTTCGAAGCGCATCAGGATGAGTTTACCGTTTTCTCCTGTCCGCCAAAAGCCTTGGATTTAAACCCAATCGACGATCTGTGGGACTTCCTCGAGCGGGCTGTTCGCGGCGTGGATCCTCAACTAAACCATGGCACTGGAGTCGACATGGCTTCACATCCATGTTGGTACCTTCCAAAACATGACTGACACTCTTTCTGCACGTCACACAGTGGTCCGCGCTCCGAAAGGGGGTTAGTCAGGGTTCTGATAGGGGGTCACATTATGCCACTCGGCCCCCTGCTCTCAACAGCACCTTGGTTGTTCTTTATAGCTTGTGGCCGTAAATAACGGACACACATCTTATCAGCGGTAACAAAACGGCATACCAAGTCAGCTGAATCCCATTTTAAACGGTCTAAAGCGGTTTTGGAAATTTCTTTTAAGCTTTATGTTTACCAGCAATCAACAAATGCAGTGCCAATTTAGCACAGTCCGTCTTGAGCCATGCGTTGCTCGTGTTCATGCCGTTTATTGCTTGTCTTTACACGTTCCGTCGCCTCGTTTCTTATTCCATTTACTGGCATCACTAAGTTACTGGCTTGCCTGCCAGTGAGTGACAGCAGCAAAGCTTATTGATAAGAGCACTGTCGTATTATCTTTGGAGCGCCTGCTAGTATTTCCGGGTCGTCGTGTGTCGGGAGTTCAGTCGGGATGGAGCTCCAGTGAGGTCTCTTCCGATCGCTGGCGACACCCATGCACTGTCCGATGGAAGGAGACTTGGGCAGGGACGACCGTTGGTCGTCCGGTCGGGCGTCTCATCGGACGACGTGTATTTGGTCGCCGACCGAGTCGGGTTCTCTGTGTGTGTCGACTTGTTGTTCGTTCTGGTTGTGCCGCAGTGATTACTTTCACGATTGTTCGAGTTCTTGTGGAAGTGTTATCGTGGAACTGTGTCTAGTTTGTGTAATTTCGACTGAGCTGTTATGTTAATGCTGTCTGCGTACTGGAGTAGGCAGTCAGTTGATTGGGACAGTGCAGTGAGGAAGTCTCCGCGGCGAGGGTATTAGCGTAGTGTTCCGCAGTGTGTTTTTCCTCTCTGTGTTGACGCTGTCCATGCCGTGTGTAGTTTGACAGCCCTTGTTCATATTTTTTTGAGTGATTATTGTGCCTTGGCTGTTTTTAGACGCCAATTTTGAAGACGTAATGCTGCTGGTATCTTCGTCCTCGGCTGATATTTTCCGTTGCCGTGCCATTGGTCGGTGTAGCGGAATTGATTAGGTTGTTCGTCAGTCCTTCAGCCGTCCCTGGGTCGGGTTGCCATCTGATTACTTAAAATTATTCTTGGCTGCCTATCTCACCTAACCTTACGTTAGAGTTACCTCCTCAGACCGACCCTTGGAGCACTTCTGAGCAACCACTGTTCTGTTGTTTGTGATTGTGATTTTCTTTTAGTCACAAATATTGTGCGAGGCCTACAGCAGTCAATGAATTTAGTTTGTTTTGATGTTAAGTCCTCCTCCGTAGCGTAGCGTTAGCGTTTCCGCATACCACGCTCGGGCTCGGGTTCGATTCCCGGCAGGGGACTGGATGTTGTGTGTCCATCATCATTGACCCACAAGCCGCCGAAGTGGCGTCCACTAAAAGGTCTTACAATACGGCGACCTAACTCCCCCTGCATGGGGCATCCCAGCCAACAATGCCATACGATCATTTCATTTCAAAGTTAAGCTAAGGCCTTCAGCCGTCTTAAATTGAAACTTGGAAGATTCTTGCTTAAACAATTTTTTTTAAAGGAGATTTTGCCCATTGGAAGGTCATTATTATCCAGGCCTTAAGCCTGTTGTTCTGTGTTCAGTATGTGGCCTTCAGCCGAACTTTACGTGAAATATGTTAAGATAAGGCCATCAGCCGTCCAAAATCAAAATTTAAAAAGTCACTTGTTTTAAAACCTTTTTAAAATTTTCTTCTCTATCTGAAATTCTTGTTATTCAGGACTTAAGCCCTCAGTTCTTCTATCTCCAGTCTGTGGCCTTCAGCCGAGTTTTTACGGAAAATTTTGTAACTAAGGCCTTCAGCCGTGTGTATTCCTTAAGGCAGTTTTAATAACTTATGTTCGGGCCTTCAGCCATATTGTTTTGAATGCTTTTATGGGAATTAGTGAGTAAGTGTTTTAAAAACTAAAGTTTGTATGTTTTGTGCAACTGACAGTAACTGATTTTGGCCCCTTTCCACAACTATAACCTGATCCGCTCTGTCCTGCGAACCCAGATTTCACGTCTCTTGGCTATCTCTTCATGTTAAATGTACCGTATTGTTTCTTCTGATTTGGCAATGACATGTTTAAATCTTAATCACCATCTGTTCTGCAACATTTCCCTATGTCTTTACCTATGATTGCAATAGGACTGTCATTCAGGTGGATGAACTTCGAGAGAAGTACGTACCTTGTGTCGCACGTCCATGCAAAAAACGAGTCAAGGAATCGATCTGTGGAAGTCGCTGTTTGGCCCAGAGCTGGAATACGCAGCGGTAGCGTGAGAGAATGCGTACGCGTATAATGCCAGAGATTTGCAACGCCTAGACCACATACGAGGTGCATTCAAGTTCTAAGGCCTCCGATTTTTTTTCTCCGGACTGGAAAGAGATAGAAACATGCGCATTGTTTTAAAATGAGGCCACGTTCATTGTCAATACGTCCCAGAGATGGCACCACCGTACGGCAGATGGAATTTTACCGCCAGCGGCGAGAATGAGAACTGTTTTAAATACTTAAAACGGCGACGTTTTCCTTACTTGAACAGCGTGCAATCATTCCTTTGCTGAATTTGCGTGGTGTGAAACCAATTGAAATTCATCGACAGTTGAAGGAGACATGTGGTGATGGATTTATGGATGTGTTGAAAGTGCGTTCGTAGGTGCGACAGTTTAATGAAGGCAGAACATCGCGTGACAACAAACCAAAACAACCTCGGGCTCACACAAGCTGGTCTGACGACATGATCAAGAAAGTGGAGAGAATTGTTTTGGGGGATCGCCGAATGACTGCTGAACAGATCGCCTCCAGAGTTGGCATTTCTGTGGGTTCTGTGCACACAATCCTGCATGACAAGCTGAAAATGCGAAAAGTGTCATCCAAGTGGGTGCCACGAATGCTGACGGACGACCACATGGCTGCCCGTGTGGCATGTTGCCAAGCAATGTTGACGCACAACGACAGCATGAATGGGACTTTCTTTTCGTCGGTTGTGACAATGGATGAGACGTGGATGCCATTTTTCAATCCAGAAACAAAGCCCCAGTCAGCTCAATGGAAGCACACAGATTCACCGCCACCAAAAAAATTTCGGGTAACCGCCAGTGCTGAAAAAATGATGGTGTCCATGTTATGGGACAGCGAGGGCGTAATCCTTACCCATTGCATTCCAAAGGGCACTACGGTAACATGTGCATCCTCCGAAAATGTTTTGAAGAAGAAATTCCTTCCTGCACTGCAACAAAAACGTCCGGGAAGGGCTGCACGTGTGCTGTTTCACCAAGACAACGCATCCGCACATCGAGCTAACGTTACGCAACAGATTCTTCGTGGTAACAACTTTGATGTGATTCCTCATGCTCCCTACTCACCTGATCTGGCTCCTAGTGACTTTTGGCTTTTTCCAACAATGACAGACACTCTCTGTGGCCGCACATTCACCAGCCGTACTGCTATTGCCTCAGTGATTTTCCAGTGGTCAAAACGGACTCCTAAAGAAACCTTCACCGCTGCCATGGAATCATGGCGTCAGCGTTGTGAAAAATGTGTACGTCTGCAGGGCGATTACGTCGAGAAGTAACGCCAGTTTCATCGATTTCGGGCGAGTAGTTAATTAGAAAAAAAATCGGAGGCCTTAGAACTTGAATGCACCTCATAGATAGCTGCCATCTTCAACAGGGCTTCACAACTGAGAATTTTCGTGAATGTGCGTAGTCTGGTAGTGCCATCGAGCGAGGTCGTGCAGCTGCAACACGCTCGAGTCGCTTTTGGGAGAACAGCGGTTCAAGTTCCCGTCCAGCCATCGAGGTTAAAGTTTTACGTGATTCCCCTAATTCGCTTAAGGGAAATATCGGGATAGTTCCTTTACAAGGAACTTACATCCTTCTCAAATAGGAACTTGCGTTTCTATCTCAAATGACATTGTCTTCTACGGAATGTTAAACGAAAACCTTCCTTCCTCACTGCCAGCGTCTGAGCAGGATTCTATTAAATTCTTCTTGGTCTGTAACGTTCTCATGTTATTTCCTGTGCCGCTGAAGCTTCTCTATAACTGGGCAGTTTTTTTAGGAGTTATCGGAAGCCACTAATTATTTGTAAATGGACGTGAAACGCGTTGTTATTGCTTACAAATACGAGGAAATTCTCGTCACCTTATTGATGTTAACATTGTCCAGTAACAAGCTTTTGTAAGGACTCGGTTGACTACATGCTGCTAATGTGCAATGGAATTTTCTTTGGTTTTCTGACGTCTATATTTGGCCCACGAGAGCGAAATGAAGAGTCATGGATGAATGTTTGCCTGTTGTGAAGATATTGCTAATCATCAGAGACAATTTTTTTCTCTTTTCCTTCTGCTTCATTCGCTCTTTACGCATATCTTGGACGGTTTAGAATATTGGTTGTTTTGTTCTTTCGTATGAAACTTAACTCTTTTGATTTATTAATATTGTTACATGAATGTCTTGTAATCGAGTATGCAAAAATGTAATGTATGTTCGATCTTCTTTGTAATGGTTTTGTGAAAGGCGCTATCTGAAATCAAATGTAATACGCAGCACCGTTGTATGAACGGTGCTGCGAGAGCGATATCGATAGCTGGCAATCGAAAAGTGACATGGAGTGGGTGTGCAGCGTCGTGGCGTACGAGCATGAGTTGGGTACTTGTGCTAGGCAGAAACATACGAAAATTTGTGAACGCATGTATTTTTCGATCGTGGTACAAACTAAATTTCGATATGAACGTTGTGAAACAAAAGTCAGACTGTGAGTCTGTAAGTTTGAGTACTATAAACAGCAGCGACAATGCGTACGGAAATGGACTGGGATTGTCGTGGTTAGAACTTAACTGTTTTGTACGTTCAAAAATGGCTCTGAGCACTATGTGACTTAACTTCTGAGGTCATCAGTCCCCTAGAACTTAGAACTACTTAAACCTAACTAACCTAAGGACATCACACACATCCATGCCAGAGGCAGGATTCGAGCCTGCGTCCGTACCGGTCGTGCGGTTCGAGATTGTAGCGCCGAGAACCGCTCGGCCACTCTGGCCGGCTATTTTGTACGTAACTGAATTGCAGAAACTAAAAACATTAACTGTCGAGGTGGTCAGTTTTAAACTGTTTGTTACGTGAGGTACAGTTTTTCGTCAGAACTGTGATTTCGCGATCCTCATTGTCAAAACAACAAATGAACTGTAACTTCGTAAAAATGCTTTGCATATTGTTTGAAAACCATGTACGGGACGTTTGAAACAAACGTGTGTGTACGGAACGTTGTGATTGCGCACATACGAAACTGGATCTACGCATCAACGATTACTTCTGACCAGCGTGTGACTAAAGGAAGGCAACGGAAGACAATATTACCGCTAGGAGAATCATTTTGTAAGCAAGAAGATGTATCAGTTACAATTTCATGACTGATGGAGATACTTCAATAACGTCTCCAGTACCGACGACCACCAACATCAGAACACATGAACCTCGCAAAGATAAGCTGCAATGCCGAACGCTCTCGCTGTAAAGACTTAAAACATTTCATCTCAATTTTAATTTCTTTCTCTCTTGTGATAAACTTTTCTCAACATCAGCTTTATTTAAAAATAAAAGCAGTTTCTATAGAAAGTGTATTATATCAGTGTTGACGTTGTTGAGTCCACACTTAATGGTAGTTATTATTATTATTTACTTTCGGTCGTATTCATTTATTTTATTGTTGTTTTTACTGCATTTGTTTTACATGTTATTTTGACGGGGTCTGTTTTTATGAATGTTTTTATCAGACGCATTTACGTGGTTTGTTGTTACGTGGCAGCCTGCGTATATTGTTGTGCCCGATATTAAATTTTGAGCGCCGATCAATAAGTTAGGCGGCTGGTCCGCTATTCGTGCAAGACACGTTATATGTGGGAATTTTGAATCTGACAGATGACAGCTATGTAAAATGTGTTTACATTCAATAAAACGTCATACGACATACTCATTACTTAATAGAGAGTTTATTTGGCTGTTAGTTATAAATGGACAAAATCAGACATTTCCTTAAATATTAAGAATTTATTTACGGGAGTTTTCGTGTTCTGTGCTGTTTTGGTGTTTGTTGCCAACTCTGATATTGTTACTTTCGTGAAGTTCCGAATTAAGATAGTTTCTTTTGAGTTTAAATAATCTAAATTCACGGTCAAAATTACGTGAAATAAACCTCTTTACATCTGAAACCGAAGGAAGTCGGCTGACCCTCTTTCAAAGGAACCATGCGGCATTCCCCAGAAGCGAACCTAGCCGCGCGGTCTAGGCGTCTTGTCACGCACGATCCACTCGGCTCCCCGCGTCGGAGGTTTGAGCCCTCCCTCGGTCGTGCGTGTGTGTCGTCCTTAAACCGTCGGCACACGGACCGTGCTGTCGAACGTCAACGTTGAGCGTGCCGAGTGCAACGCGCTGCTGAACGCTCAGGAACGATGCGACTTATGCATACGGTACGTGGGCCCCACGCAACGTGGTATACGCGATTGCGACGCACTCTAGCGGCAGTTGTGGGATGTTTCTATTCGTAAATCACACTGTTTACTCAACAGGCGCTCTTAAAATTCCCACGTTAGCTCTATTAGAATGCACGTTTCCTCGTTCGTCCATATCCTAGTCACGTTGTTCTATATGTAATGTACACAAAAACTTCAATATCGTTGTACATGTTTTAAGACAAAAAGGAAAGTACCATGTACAATCAGTAAGGACACAGGTTTATAAAAGTTCCATTACAAACAGTGCGACACAAATTTGCAATAGTTCTCCACATAAGATAAACGTTATTTTACCTTTCCCACATTTTGGTAAAACCCCAAGATCATTCTTACTTGATCACTGTTTCTGCCTAGTAGCAGAATCTTTAAAAGACGTGAATTACGAAACTCAAAAGAAAAAGGAACAAAATGTCTTTATACAAGTAACGCAAGCTGTCCTGTAGATTAAGCCAATCGAACAAACTCACTCCTCAAAAAAAAAAGGTGAACTTATATTTACGCAACATCAGATATGTAGTATATACTTACATTAAACTAATAATAAAGCATCAGAACATATTAAATACGCGAATGTTAGGAAAAAAAAATATTTGAACTCCGCGAGACAGGAACCATCGTTTTACCACCCATCTGGTCGTGGATCATTGACGCTACTCACTACCCTTTTCTTTTTAGTTTTGTTCGTTACTGTTCGTTGTATTTGGTGTTAGCGGACGTCACATGATATCCGTTGAAGTTCGTTTGTTGGTCCATTGACTCGATTTTTTATTAAAGAGACCAGCCAGCTCTGACCGAACACACTTTTTTGTGATTTTTGTGTTTGGTCGTTGCGGACGTCACATGACATGCGTTAAAGTTCGTTGTTGATCCTTTCGCTCAGTTTTTTATTACAGAGGCTAACCAGCCCTCTGACCGAACACGCTGAGTTACCGTGCCAGCACACTAAAGTGACAACGATTCTTCTATAGACAATACTAACGTGTTACCACATGCTAAATGCTTTAATTGTAGCTACGTTACTACCTGAAATTTAATTATAACAAATTTGTACCAAGAAAAAAGGTTTTTGGTGGATCTTCAGTGTGTCACTACCTTCAAATGACAATCTCATAATACGCAAGTTACAACAATTCTATTACCACGAATATGACGTTTCTCATTATTTTATTGCAACGAATCACACAGTTAACAACGGGTTATCGAGTGATTCTCAATTTACTGGTGCTCAGAAACGGCATATATACGTATAGGCTTGAACTGAATGCCAATATGGCGCCTCACAGCTCTGTGCTGGAGGGAGATGGCGTGCGTGTGACGTATTAGCGTTGTGCCATCTGATTGGTCAACACTCAGGCGCACGCTGAGAATATCTGACACGCTAGATATTGCTCTGCACGTTCGGAAAGACTGCCGAACGTGCTGTTCCACGCTATGACGTCAGAAACTCGACACGCTCAACGTTCGGATGCACGGTCTGTGTGCGAACGGCTTTAGCGTGAGTGAGTTTGATTAAAATAGTGTGTAAGCTTAGGGACCGATGACCTCAGCAGTTTGGTCCCATAAGACCTTACCACAGATTTCCAAATTTCTATGGAAAACCTAAATGAGGATTGCTGGACGCGGCAAACCGTTCCCTTCATACTGCCTGTGGGAATATAACAATTCAGTTGTTCTTTCCTTCAGTCTCTCGATAAACCTTCATGAAGTTATTAACATGGCTGCTGTAAGTTTGTTACAATGTTAATTTAGATGGTTATCTACTAACGAGCAGTATTTTCGCGAGATGAGTACTAGATAGTAGTGGGGAGCAGAAAACGGTTTCACTGGATTTCAGACGTCCTTTATATTACGGAAGTTGCAAGTTTGGAATCGTCGTCAAGGCTCGAGAACTGATTAAAAGGAATTCCACTCTGAGCTGTGCAGTGAGCGGAAGTTAGAATCCTGGGATTCCGTAGTAGGTGGGTTTCTGACAGAAGAATTTCGAGCATTTCGTAGAGTTTTTGTGCGGCATTACGTCACGAAGCTGCGTCTCGGAAATCAAGCGACATGCAGTATAGAGATGGCTAACGATTGGTTGTATCTGTGTTTATGGGGGAATGTGAGCTGCAAATAAGAGTAAATTGATGTTTCACTAAAGCAAGTTATGTTCAAGCAGAACAGAAAATTGTGTTCCTGGAGTCGTGTCGAGCAGACGGACCTGACTGTGGGAGATTAACCAAGCACAAATGTGAAGTGAATCAGATCTCCGGTAGTTACGTATTTTACTTCGCCTGTGTTTAAATCTCTTCGCGAGTCCTTAAGACGTTTAGTAGAAGGCTGTGACGAACAGAAATTGCAGTGAATTTTTCTTCTCGACTGGCAGTCAAATTACGATTCAGTCAGTGGACTCCAAAATTTCTGTTGAGTCATCGAAAGAGCAGGCAGGAGCTTGACCAATGACGCTAGAGACGCACGATTAAGTATTTGACAGTGTTGGAGTATCAGTAGAGCGATCGTTCAGCAGTCAGGATAAGAGCCGCGTAAACTGGCCGCGACACGGGGCGACAGAGAGAAAGTGGAGCAGTTACAACTTATCGGAGGCCGTTAGCAAACTATGAAACAACCACGAGTTCATAAAATCGCCAGAATACAACGTAACACGAAAGCGTCGTGCCGACCAAGTTAAACCTTAAATGCAAAATTCAAATACGTTAGCAACCAAAGTGCGAAGCTACTAATTAAGGCAGTAAAGCCAGCTTGAGGAATGAAACCAAAATATAAGACTTCGGCTGTTTGGAAAACGATACGTGGCTGCTGTCAAGTACTATTCGCCGCCAACCCAAAAAGGCCATGCTAGTGTGGCTGAAAAAAAAAAGTATGACGACATGAGACATCACTCTCCTGGCAGCCGTTTCACTCAGATCGAAAAAATGTAAATCCTACTGTCACTGTAGAAGCTGTTCCAACACTAATATGTCTTAGCTTTTCACTTTAACACGCTCACAGACCGAAGGTGTCAAAATCTGTTCCTCATTTGAAGTAAAAAAAAAGTTAGGTGAACAGTATGTATTGCGCCAAATAAAACAAAATTCAGAATAAGCGCTCTTCTGTGGTGCGTAAAAATGTTTTCAGAGACCTATTTTTTTCTGTGGAAGTTAGCTAGAGTACATTGGTCATAGTATTTATACTGTATTTTCAGTCACGAAGGGAGTTCTTCCACGTATATTTTTACGATTAAGATTGTGTGGAACTGAGTTTAAGCTGTTGTAAAGATACAGAAAAGTTAAAAAATTTAAAATTTTTTAATGCAAACACATAAAATTGGAAAGAAGTATTCATACCGTCAAATAAAGCACAATAATAAACTATTCTGATGCAAGAGGTTCAATTGCACACTTAAATAAATCCTCAAACTTTAATTACTTTTGCCGGTCGGAGAGGCCGAGCGTTTCTAGGCGCTACAGTCTGGAACCGCACGACCGCTACGGTCGCAGGTTCGAATCCTGCCTCGGGCATGGATGTGTGTGATGTCCTTAGGTTAGTTAGGTTAAAGTAGTTCTAAGTTCTAGGGGATTGATGACATTAGAAGTTAAGTCCCATACTGCTCAGAGCCATTTCAACCATTTTTTTCATTGCTTTGAAAAACGGCAGAACTTTATGTGGACGTGACTGTTTTAAAAACGTTTATTAGCGACACAATTCAATAAATCAGGATGCATGAGTAAAAGTAAAATGGAAGGAAAATGATCGGCATTCAATGCACAGATACGCATTAACTTAATACCTAGTGTAGCCAAGCAATAAAATTCCTGCTCTTCCAAATAGTTTGATCTTTACAATACCAAAGGCAATACAAAACAATAGACAACCCTACGACTAATAACTATAAAAGCTGGAAGGACTAACGAGAAGAATAAAGTAGAAAGGTTCTAACTCGGGGTACAGTATCCAAAATTAAACAACTAGAGCTGACACACCAAAGCCCCAAGCACAAGTAATCAACGAGACATTATAGTAATTAGATAATAATTATACACAGAACCAGGCTACACATTGCTGGCCACTGAACAAAATAAATCAGGCAAGGCCAACAATTAGCAGTTAGAAGCCAAATCAGCACAACTGACAATAAGATGTCGTACAGAATCCTCTGCTATTGAAATTTATTTCCATTAACACCACTGAATCTTGCAGCGGCCCTGCCGTTATGACAGTAGCACAGCTATTGTCATTAAACTGACACACAGCCAGGCGCAGGCGTATGGACGTAGGTGCCCCTTCCAAGTAATGGGTTATTATAATTAAAGTGCAGCTACTCACTGAGGTCCAGTGTGGGCTATAATTGACGAATGGCAGCGAAACTTTGTAGCTGTGCTAAAACGTTAATGCGAAACCGATTTACACTGCAGAAACTTCGTTGCAATTTAGCCCACCAAGTGCAATCCTAACGCTGTACAGCATCTCACCGACGTCTCTGGTACTCGCATTGAACAGTTCGTGTAAGCGGCTATTAATAATGAAATTAGCATCACGGCTTTCTCAGTTTTTTGGCATTTTCTGCCCACATTCCATTACTAATTCATTACATATGGAAATATTGCTATACGTGACGAGAATGAAATTTTCTCTCTGCACTGGAGTGTGCTCTGATATAAAACTTCGTGGCAGATTTAAATTGTGTGCCACACCCTTCACGGGCAAGTGCTCTACCGTCTGGGCTACCCAGTCACGATCCAGGACCCGTCCGCGCAGCTTTACTTCTGCCAGAACCTCGTCTCCTACCTTCCAAGCTTCACAGAAGTTGTCTTGCGAAACTAGCAAGACTAGCACTCCTGGAAGAAAGGATATTTTGGAGGCATGACTTAGCCACAGCCTGGGGGATGTTTCCAGAATGTAATTTTCACTTTGCAGCGGAGTGTGCGCTGATATGAAACATTCTGGCAGATTAAAAATATGTGCGGGACCGATACTCTAACTCCCGATGTCGAGTCTCCGTCCAGCACACTGTTTTAATCTGCCAGGAAGTTTCATTTCTGTACGTCTTTGTTCAACTTACAGCGCCAGGTTTGCACCTAATGGCCAAAATTGGAACTAACATTAATACATTGGAATATCTACAAATATCCGCTACCACATAATAATTACAGCCTACACTGGATCTCTATGAGTAGCTGCACTTTAATTATAACCACCCAATAAACTCAGTACGACACTGTTCTTATGCACCGCCATCGGAGAGCACATACCATGGTTAACCTCTGTTTGGGGATTGGCAAAACAACTTTCCTTGACTCAAGACTCCAGGCAGCACTCACCGTTTGCCCGGAACAGGGACTGGTGTCTCAGGTTGATAAGTGGCTGCAGCTCAGGCCCAGAGTCCACTGGACTGCCTCCGCTCCTCGCTACGCGAACCTGCCGCTCCATCTGTGCAGCCGACGCCTGTCTGATTGCTCTCTTGTTTTCTGCCGTACTGGCTCTCCACTTTATCGTTCACTGAGACTCGAGTAGAAACAATTTACTTAATATATCACAGCTTAGGTTTCACCACGGTTGCTTATCTGAGGATGCAATTGGCACATATAGTCACCACGTTTTAAGAGCTGTACATGTTAATATATTTTTTTTACGATTGTGTAGATCTCAAAGCTCTTTCAGGATAGTTTAAGTTTGTGAAATTAGGTGTTATAAACAACTGTTCTGTATCATATTTAACAAAAGAATTCTGAAAGAGTTAAATGATTTTGGAGGGGGAGAAGTGATCCGCGAGTGGAGAGAACCCACGGTTGGAATCTCATAGGGTTCAGTTTCGGGTGCACTCAATTTAAATACCTGAATGACTTTCCAACATACGTAAAGTTCGTACTAACAGTTGATGTAGTTAGGTGGTGCCATCAAATCAATATTTTAAGCCATCATCAACATCCTGTAGCATAATTTTTTGGGGCAATTCATCATTTAGCACTTGATTGTGCTATAGTGTCACGTTCTAGGAGCGACTTAACAAGTTTCATATTCCAGCCGTACACCAACAATACACAGCGTGTAACTAAACGATACGGACAAGCTTCGAGGGGTTCTACAGGGTGCTTAGAAGTGTAGATTGTTGATGGAAACCCACCATTGGTGCTGGAGAGCGTAGAAAATAGAGCGCCCAACGCCAGCTGACAGGGCTTCCGCTTCGTGAGCCAACATGCTTTTGTGCGCTGGCGGACTGTAAGCGGAACTTCTCGCAGAGGTGGTGACAGCATTTCAGGACGGCAGACAGCGTCGAGTGCTCCTACTGCTACTACAACGCTGCAGTGACCGTTGCGCACAAATGGCAGAGATGTCAGCGCTACTGCTCATGTTTGCTGCCGAAGGGGTAGCCTAGCAGTATTCAGTGAACCTTGCAATTCCGGCGGTTTTAGTATCTTTGCTTAATGTTTCCGCACACCCGTTCCTGTTCTCAACTTGTTCTTCAAGACACCATCGACAACCTCTAAAAGTTTGCTGATACCATTTCCTCGTTCCCTATAGCCTATATAATCCCTGGTAAAATTTTTCAAAAATGATCAATTGCAATTTGAAAAAGAGTACTAATGTTGCTGCTAATACAATTTCTCGTAGATGTAAGTACCAATGTCGAGATTGGCTGCATCAGTGTCAGCCATCTTGATGGTGTCACATTATTCAAAAAATTGGTTCAAATGGCTCTGAGCACTATGGGACTCAACTTCTGAGGTCATTAGTCCCCTAGAACTTAGAACTAGTTAAACCTAACTAACCTAAGGACATCACAAACATCCATGCCCGAGGCAGGATTCGAACCGGCGACCGTAGCGGTCTTGCGGTTCCAGACTGCAGCGCCTTTAACCGCACGGCCACTTCGGCCGGCGTCACATTATTGTATAAATTTGTTCGTATGTACAACGAACGATAAAGGAGGGACACAATGTTTTTGTTTAGCTATATGCTTTGCTTATCAAAACTTTACGAAAATCAACCAATGGATATGTCTTCAGATACGGTAAAGAAGAGCCAACTGAAAGAAAAGTATTGGAAGACTATACCTAAGTGCATTTTTATTTTAATAACTTAGAAATTTTGTTTATGGATAATGAGTGTTCTAGTTAAAGTACTAATTAACTAAACACTTCATGGAGGCATGGGCGGAAGGTCACAGTGTACTGTCTCACATGTGATCAAAGTGCTGTATTTGTTGACATGGCCAAAGGTGGTTGATAGAACACGGTCATGCGTGGAAAGAGAGTGTTCATGGCGGCAAAAGGCTACAACGACAAAATCAAACACTGATCTTTTTTATTAGTGTGTATGGCTGAGAACTGAAAGATCAACTTCAGTGAAATAGAGGCTGTAAGGAAGTGTACTGTCTTATCAGAATAGTCGAAATTAACTACACTACTGGCCATTAAAATTGCTACACCAAGAAGAAATGCAGATGATAAAAGGATATTCATTGGACAGATATATTATACTAGAACTGACATGTGATTACATTTTCACGCAATTTGTGTGCATAGATCCTCAGAAATCAGTACGCAGAACAACCACCTCTGGCCGTAATAACGGCCCTGATACGCCTGGGCATTGAGTCACACAGAGCTTGAATGGCGTGTACAGGTACAGCTGCCCATGAAGCTTCAACACGATACCACAGTTCATCAAGTGTAGTGACTGGCGTATTGTGACGAGGCAGTTGCTCGGTCACCATTGACCAGACGTTTTCAATTGGTGAGAGATCTGGAGAATGTGCTGGCCAGGGCAGCAGTCGAACATTTTCTGTATCCAGAAAGGCCCGTACAGGACCTGCAAGATGCGGTCGTGCATTATTCTGCTGAAATGTAGGGTTTCGGGGATCGAATGAAGGGTAGAGCCACGGGTCGTAACACATCTGAAATGTAACGTCCACTGTTCAAAGTGCCGTCAATGCGAACAAGAGGTGACCGAGACGTGTAACCAATGGCACCCCATACCATCACGCCAGATGATACGCCAGTATGGCCATGACGAATACACGCTTCCAATGTGCGTTCACCGCGATGTCGCCAAACACGGATGCAATCATCATGATGCTGTAAACAGAACCTGGATTCATCCGCAAAAATGACGTTTTGCCATTCGTGCACCCAGGTTCGTCGTTGAGTACACCATCGCAGGCGCTCCTGTCTGTGATGCAACGTCAAGGGTAACCGCAGCCATGGTCTCCGAGCTGATACTCCATGCTGCTGCAAACGTCATCGAACAGTTCGTGCAGGTGGCTGTTGTCTTGCAAACGTCCCCATCTGTTGACTCAGGGATGGAGAAGAGGCTGCACGATCCGTTATAGTCATGCGGATAAGATGCCTGTCATCTCGACTGCTAGTGATACCAGGCCGTTGGGATCCAGCACGGCGTTCCGTATTACCCTCCTGAACCCACCGATTCCATATTCTGTTAACATTTATTGGATCTTGACCAACGCGAGCAGCAATGTCTGGATACGATAAACCGCAATCGCGATAGGCTACAATCCGACCTTTATCAGAGTCGGAAACGTGATGGTACGCATTTCTCCTCCTTAACACTAACCATCACAAAAACGTTTCACCAGGCAATGCCGGTCGACTGCTGTTTGTGTATGAGAAATCGGTTGGAAACTTTCCTGATGTCAGCACGTTGTAGATGTCGCTACCGGCGCCAGCCTTGTGTGAATGCTCTGAAAAGCTAATCATTTGCATATCACAGCATCTTCTTCCTGTCGGTTAAATTTCGCGTCTGTAGCAAGTCATCTTCATGGTGTAGTAATTTTAATGGCCAGTAGTGTAGAATATTTATGGGAGCCTGCAACATTCTGTAATAACTGACAGGAAAATGAAGTGTAACTTCTCGTGCGGCCATTGAAAGAAACAACCCCTTTCTGTACTCAAGTTCGTTAATCTAAGGCTGAGAGGAAGTGTTGGATTCGTATGTAGCTGGTTCTAATTATATGGGAGAGTACTGTGTACCAGTTTGCAAGGTTAATTTTGCAACCCCTCTACTGTGTCTCACTTGTGCCCGCGATATCCTTGCTAGTGATCGGGTCGTTAACAGTAGCGTTTTCATTGGTACTGTACGAACAGAGTAGGTTCTGTGGCGATACCTGTCTTCACCCTCACCTTTCCTTTCATTCCTATGATCACCCTCATCCTTCCTTTCATTCCTATGATCATTCAAGCGCAATATAGCACAAGCAATCGTCACAGTGATTCACACGATACACACAGCTGCACTCCTCACCGAGTGTACATAATGCTTGATAATGTCTCACTTGTTTGGGTTAGAACCAGTGACGGGCGGGGACTCCCCCCCCCCCCCCCCCCCAATTACGGGGCCACATACATTGCCACCCGCGCCGCCACTGCCAGTCAGTCGTTCGTTTCTTTCGTCA
Organism: Schistocerca cancellata; assembly: GCF_023864275.1. Classification (NCBI taxonomy): domain Eukaryota; kingdom Metazoa; phylum Arthropoda; class Insecta; order Orthoptera; family Acrididae; genus Schistocerca; species Schistocerca cancellata. Next base: position 432,629,533 of record NC_064626.1, on the reverse strand, counting down.
GTCGACTCGACTGAATCGAGTTATCGAGTAGTTGTACTTTTCCTATGCAGCACCCGCACCCGCGTCACCGTATTTTATACGTTTCTGTCTGGCACATAGATAGCTAACGCATACCTACGAGAAAAGTCGCGGCCATTGCAGTGATCTCGATACGTTATTCTGTCTGGCATTTGTTCGAAAAAAGTCGCGAAAATTCTATTGTTTCCTTGTACAGAGAACCTTCGATACGTAGCGTTGTAAGTACGGACTATTCGCCGAATAGGAAGGTAGTTCACATTCAGAAGCAGAAATATTAAGACTGAAGAATGAATAAGTAAAATGTCCTAGTTGTAGCAAGTGCAAGTGTGAAGATTAGTCAAGAGTGAGAGTAATAAATTGATGATTTAATAATAGTAATTCATAGTAATTTCTCAGTAAAAATATTGTTACCAGACTCGTAACAATATTTGTACTAATAACGTAACAATAGTTTCCCACACATAATACGTAATACGTAATTGATGCGTATATCTCCGGTAATGGTGACTTTCTACAAGAATTCATCATTTGAGGAAGAGAACCACAATTGTAACTTTTTTATGTCATAAGATGGCATTGCCTTGTATGTGTGTATAATCAGTTTAAATAAAACTTTCTTAAACTTTGCATGTGACTTGATTATTTTTTATTGCGGTAAAAGTAAAGGTAGCTCAAAATATCTTTAGCGTCCCATCCTTGAGGTTTTTCTGTATCCGGCGCTGGTTACAAACCATTTTTTTAAAAAAAAAAAAACAACGAAGAGTGTTATGTTGTTTCGATGGATCAATTGAAATTCTGTAATGAAAAGGCGGCTATTCGCTGTAAAGCGTCACGAAATTTTTGGATGTTTAATAAAATTTGATTGTCATCGCCTGCTTTGGAAAGCTCGTTAATTGCAATATTTGTCGGCTTTATAGCGAAAATGTATGCCGGGCATGGGGGGGGGGGGATTTTATTGTTTAATTAATATTAACGTTCCACTCGTTCATTCCGGCTGCCTTCCTACATAAAAATAACAGGCAACAGTGAGCTGGCGTGAACGTGCTAAGAAAGCAGTGTGCTTCTTGGTAAAATAATGAGGAATCGAAATATTACTGAAAAGAATAATTCTGAGAAAGGAATTAGCTTAATGGAAATGAGAATAGAAGACGACATCCAACACAAGTGCGCTGAAAGCTTTCTGTTCACTCGCAAGGAATCCCAGATCAGTAGACGCGGCCGGTAACGCGCGCCTTCGCGATGGCGCTCGACTGGCAGACAGCCGGTTTGAGTCTCGACGGCGGTGAACTGACCAGTAAGGGGACGGAAGTTGATGACGTAAACAGTAAGCTGATCACCTGACTTTGCACCAGTGTCATGGATGTAATTCAAAAGCCTCTCCACAGTGTCTACTGGAGTGAGGTATTGTGACATTATACACGGTAATTCATTCGTTCGATGGGGACGCTCAGCTCGGTGCTGCGCTGATGGTGATAGAGGAATAAGCTTACCGCCGGCATACACCATACCTATAGTTAGCATATTTGAACATAACGCGTGACACTGCTCCATAGAAACACACATTAGAGTGATCTACAAGTACACATATGATACAACTCTCACAGGAAAGATGCCACTGCTCATGGAGGAAGAACATTGTTTCCTATTAGGCGCCTGACTGTACCCGTCGGGGGCCTCCCAGCCAACAAGGCCATACGAATATTTCTTTCTTTCCTTTATCTCCCACGAAGTGAATGAGGGAAAGTACCTTCACCTATAGTTGTACATGGGGAAACTTAGGGCATGTAGATAACGAAAATACAGATTTAGCAACGAAAGTAGAGGTAATGTGAATTAAATGTGTTAAATTTTGTTACAGTTTGCAAGTTTCCCTATGCACTCCGTCTTCAGGCCACAAGTGGCCCATCGGGACCATCCGACCGCCGTATCATCCTCAGTTGAGGATGCGGATAGGAGGGGCGTGTGGTCAGCACCCCGCTCTCCAAGCTTCCCTATACGACGTCCTAATTATCTAAAAATCTTACACGCCTGATGCTCCTAAACACTCAGATATTCAGCAAAGGAAACCTGTACACAATGTAAGATGCACTAGAAACGTTGATTTGCCAAAACCGCTTTTAGTGTTTATAATCCATCATTGGTGGCATGTGATACAGAGGAACAAACAAGTGTATGTTCATCGATTTCTCCAAAATGACACCTGTATATATAGTAGAAGAAGTCTATTTACGTCATGTACCTCAATATCTGCGACATGTGTGTCAGATTATACGATAGAATATGAAATGTATTTCTTAGCACATGCTAAGTAGGTTTCCATCTATGTTACTGCTGTCGAATCTTAGGCAGTGACAATTCTTGATCTCGTTTTACATAACTGTCATATAGTGTAAACATGGAACTGACAGGTCAAAGAATCTGCATTACTTGTCTGTTGTTACTTCTAAGATCATATTTATACAGGGTGAGTCACCTAACGTTACCGCTGGATATATTTCGTAAACCACATCAAATACTGACGAACCCATTCCACAGACCGAACGTGAGGTGAGGGGCTAGTGTAATTGTTTAATACAAACCATACAAAAATGCACGGAAGTATGTTTTTTAACACAAACCTACGTTTTTTTAAATGGAACCCCGTTAGTTTTGTTAGCACATCTGAACATATAAACAAATACGTAATCAGTGCCGTTTGTTGCATTGTAAAATGTTAATTACATCCGGAGATATTGTAACCTAAAGTTTACGCTTGAGTACCACTCCTCCGCTGTTCGATCGTGTGTATCGGAGAGCACCGAATTACGTAGGGATCCAAAGGGAACGGTGATGGACCTTAGGTACAGAAGAGACTGGAACAGCACATTACGTACACATGCTAACACCTTTTTATTGGTCTTTTTCACTGACGCACATGTACATTACCATGAGGGGTGAGGTACACGTACACACGTGGTTTCCGTTTTCAATTACGGAGTGGAATAGTGTGTCCCGACATGTCAGGCCAATAGATGTTCAATATGGTGGCCATCATTTGCTGCACACAATTGCAATCTCTGGCGTAATGAATGTCGTACACGCCGCAGTACATCTGGTGTAATGTCGCCGCAGGCTGCCACAATACGTTGTTTCATATCCTCTGGGGTTGTAGGCACATCACGATACACATTCTCCTTTAACGTTCCACACAGAAAGTAGTCCAGAGGCGTAAGATCAGGCGAAAGGGCTGGCTAATTTATGCGTCCTCCACGTCCTATGAAATGCCCGTCGAACATCCTGTCAAAGGTCAGCCTAGTGTTAATTGCGGAATGTGCAGGTGCACTATCATGCTGATACCACATACGTCGACGCGTTTCCAGTGAGACATTTTCGAGCAACGTTGGCAGATCATTCTGTAGAAACGCGATGTATGTTGCAGTGCTCTCCGATACACACGATCGAACAGCGGAGGAGTGGTACTCAAGCGTAAACTTTAGGTTACAACATCTCCGGATGTAATTAACATTTTACAATGCAACAAACGGCACTGATTACGTATTTGTTTATATGTTCAGATGTGCTAACAAAACTAACGTGGTTCCATTTTAAAAAACGTAGGTTTGTGTTAAAAAACATACTTCCGTGCATTTTTGTATGGTTTGCATTAAACAATTACACTAGCCCCTCTCCTCACGTTCGGTCTGTGGAATCGGTTCGTCAGTATTTGATGTGGTTCACGAAATATATCAAGCGGTAACGTTAGGTGACTCACCCTGTATACATCTGTGACATACATTCATACATGTAAATTACAATCTTTCGATTGTTGGTATCTGGAGGTCTGCCCGTTAAGTAAGTTGTCTGGTTGTTTTGTTTTATGGGCGTATGCTTCAATTACTTCTAGAAAGTTTAATAATCTGCCATTCTCTGATGTATTTAGAATGGAGATGCCTTTATTAACATCTTTAGCAGAATGCTTGTATTTTCTTAAGGAGACACGCCCCTGAATGGACTACATTTTACCATTATTTTCACCCTCAGAGTGCAACTGATCTATGAATGAGAGATAGCTCAAAATACTTAGGCACAATTAGGGTCATTAGTCAAAGCATTTCCCAAAATATCATTGAGATATTTATTATATTTTGATACTGACCGCAATATTTCTAATAGTATAAAAAACACAACACTATTTCACTGCGGTACCATTTCCTTTGGAACCACTGACCGCACAGCTCGGAAAAAGAGTCAGAGTACAGACAACATTAATATAAGTGTTTTATACCTCCAATTTCCTTCCCTGATGCTGATCTGTGAAAAAGGCAAGTAATTTATTTTAGCACAACAAAAATATTTAAAAATGTAGCTCAAATATCACCGACATCATCATCATGTTATAAGTTTTTCAGAAAATAGTACGTAAGAGAGGTAGAGGAGGTCATTCTAAATATCTGTGCCAGTTTTTGCGACATTGGCTTCAGCCATTTAGGAGAAAAGCCTACCTGAACTATGAAAATTCAAGTTTTCGGCAAATCGCAAAAGAAGATTTACAGATTTATTAACTTACCACTAAGCTCGTTTAGAACATTCCAGCCGCATACTCCAATTGTCCTCCTGTTTCCTTATCCTCCATACTCCTTCTCCTCATTCTTTTATTTATCCTTGACTCCTTGGTAGCAGTTAATGTTGCTGCCTCTGCTTCAGTTACCCGTTACTTATCAATAGCAGTTAGAGCTGAAGCCATATTCCTTCCCGTCTGGATGTTCAGTTTCTTCATAACACTGATCCTTGAAATTACACCGTCATTGAATGTTGTTATTGAATCCTTTACACCTATCTTCAGTACTGTCAGCCCAACAAATGCAGTTTTGAGTATTCTCTTCCATACAGCTGTTGAAGCTTTCATTTCCATTCTGAAAGAGACCATGCATAAATTTCCTAAGTAGATTTTTATTTTCCAGATCCCTATATATAGGTCTAATTGCCTCCATTACAGCAAGTGGTAAGGAATGCTTATGGGTATATTGTATGCTTGCAGCATTGCTCAACCAGTACGTGCACCACGAATCTTCCCCTTTTGTACACAACCCATGCTGTGGGGTTTCATATGTTACCACTCTGTGAATGAAACCATGTTGCCAAAATAGCTCGTCTCATGTTCTCCAAATCTTCTACATTTCTTCTTATTACTAGTCCATAATATTGAGTCAAAGAATCAAAATTTCACTTTTTGTAAGACGATCTGGACCACCTACTCACACCACGACTGACCTCAGATCTTCTAAAAATGTTGAGAACTCCTTTCGTTTCCATGTTTCCAGTTGGGCCATCAAAGTTCTTTACACATACAGGGGTGCCAACAAATTTACTTGAACAACCCTGGCAGTGCTTTGTTAGACATTCATAATCTGGTATCTCACCAGTTTCAATAAATGTGGCAGTTGCAACCCCATTCAGAGAAGTATGACCTCTCTTCTGCCAAGATCCACCAAATGCTGCTACAATGGCTGTATTCTCAGACAAGGCTACTGCTTCTTCTGCTGCTCTTTTCATTGAGTGTTCACTTACACCCCATAAAGCATTATGTACTTTGGTTCTGGGAGTCAGTGCCTTCTAGAATACACCCGTGTTAACGATCCGTAACTAACGACGGAAAAAACGGAAGAACGAAATAATGCATCACGTATTCTGACGCACTTCAAATTGACAGATGGGTCTGCAACCTCAATTTTAGAACGAAAGGAAAATGATAATGCTCATACACTATAAATTTTTGAAATCAGAATAAAATGCTCTTTTCTATATACCAAGAAATTTTTTTCAGATTTTTGGGCATTTTCACGAGCATGTCCCCTTAAATTAGCACTAAGTCTCGTTTTGAAGTTTCTCCCTGTTTGCCCAATTATAATATTTATCACATGCACTACAGGTTATTTTATACAGATCTGATGTGCTATATGTTTGAATTTTATCTGTCTTGTGTATAATATATGATCTTACATTGTTCTCTGTTTTGAAGCCAATTTTCAGCCTAGTTTCTCGAAACAAACGACTTATCTTGTCGGGAATGTGGCTCCATAATTGCAAAGATCTGTCTCAGACCTATTTTACCTTCAACAGCCGCATATATGAACAAAACGAAGACTTAGCTAGGGTGAACTGCCTCTCTGGAGCACTTGCAAATGTATTTTTAGATCATATCGAAAACAATTTTTTTGAAAATTCCGATGACATGACTAAGAAAGTTCGATAGTTAATACGTGTAACCAACGACTTAATCAATTACATAAGAAAACCACCTTCACCATAGAACATGAAAAAAGTGGGAGTATTAACTTTCTGGACTTAACGCTTAAAAGAGGAGGAAATGCCCAACTTTTCAATATATTCCAGAAACCTACTACATCTGACTGCGTAACTGTCAACAGTTCTTGCCATCCGCAGTCACATAAAGAGGCGTATTTCCGCTCAGCGAATGACAGATTAATCAAATACCATTTAAACGAGGAGGATATCAATGATAACGTATATACACTGTGAAGGTAGCATTCACTATGGAAATGACCCAAAGCTAGTTACGAAATTTTACGCAAAAAAAGGACGTAAGTACAGAAATCAGATCACATTAGAAAAGAGCGAGAAAATACACTCCTGGAAATTGAAATAAGAACACCGTGAATTCATTGTCCCAGGAAGGGGAAACTTTATTGACACATTCCTGAGGTCAGATACATCACATGATCACACTGACAGAACCACAGGCACATAGACACAGGCAACAGAGCATGCACAATGTCGGCACTAGTACAGTGTATATCCACCTTTCGCAGCAATGCAGGCTGCTATTCTCCCATGGAGACGATCGTACAGATGCTGGATGTAGTCCTGTGGAACGGCTTGCCATGCCATTTCCACCTGGCGCCTCAGTTGGACCAGCGTTCGTGCTGGACGTGCAGACCGCGTGAGACGACGCTTCATCCAGTCCCAAACATGCTCAATGGGGGACAGATCCGGAGATCTTGCTGGCCAGGGTAGTTGACTTACACCTTCTAGAGCACGTTGGGTGGCACGGGATACATGCGGACGTGCATTGTCCTGTTGGAACAGCAAGTTCCCTTGCCGGTCTAGGAATGGTAGAACGATGGGTTCGATGACGGTTTGGATGTACCGTGCACTATTCAGTGTCCCCTCGACGATCACCAGTGGTGTACGGCCAGTGTAGGAGATCGCTCCCCACACCATGATGCCGGGTGTTGGCCTTGTGTGCCTCGGTCGTATGCAGTCCTGATTGTGGCGCTCACCTGCACGGCGCCAAACACGCATACGACCATCATTGGCACCAAGGCAGAAGCGACTCTCATCGCTGAAGACGACACGTCTCCATTCGTCCCTCCATTCACGCCTGTCGCGACACCACTGGAGGCGGGCTGCACGATGTTGGGGCGTGAGCGGAAGACGGCCTAACGGTGTGCGGGACCGTAGCCCAGCTTCATGGAGACGGTTGCGAATGGTCCTCGCCGATACCCCAGGAGCAACAGTGTCCCTAATTTGCTGGGAAGTGGCGGTGCGGTCCCCTACGGCACTGCGTAGAATCCTACGGTCTTGGCGTGCATCCGTGCGTCGCTGCGGTCCGGTCCCAGGTCGACGGGCACGTGCACCTTCCGCCGACCACTGGCGACAACATCGATGTACTGTGGAGACCTCACGCCCCACGTGTTGAGCAATTCGGCGGTACGTCCACCCGGCCTCCCGCATGCCCACTATACGCCCTCGCTCAAAGTCCGTCAACTGCACATACGGTTCACGTCCACGCTGTCACGGCATGCTACCAGTGTTAAAGACTGCGATGGAGCTCCGTATGCCACGGCAAACTGGCTGACACTGACGGCGGCGGTGCACAAATGCTGCGCAGCTAGCGCCATTCGACGGCCAACACCGCGGTTCCTGGTATGTCCGCTGTGCCGTGCGTGTGATCATTGCTTCTCGCAGTGTCCGGAGCAAGTATGGTGGGTCTGACACACCGGTGTCAATGTGTTCTTTTTTCCATTTCCAGGAGTGTATAAGAAAAGTTTATCAACTTACCATAGTGAGGTTACGTTTCCGGCAAAATAAGCCATTTGTTTCGAAAAACTAGGTTGCAAACTGTCTTCAGGACAGAGAAAAATGGAAGACCACATCTTATACACAATACGGATAAGAACCAAAGATGTAACATATGATGTGTCTATAAAACAACGTATAGTGCATGTGACAAATTTTATGTTGAGTAAACAGGGAGAAACTTCAAAACGAGATTTAGAGAACTTATTAATATTAGCGAAGCCAATCCCTTAGTGTTCAGTGCTGATTTAAGAAAACACAAGCGTTCTGCTAATGACGTTAACAAAGTTATCTCCATTCTTCATAAAGCAGCAAAAGGCAGATTATTAAACCTTCTAGATGTAATTGAAATATACACCCGTATAACAAAACAACCAGAAACACACGTAATGAATAGACAGAGTTACGGAATGATTTGTATGTACAGAATTTCAACATTGTTTTAACCGAATAATTTAGGTTTGGATCCTATGTCCTGCATGTAAAATTGTCCAATTTGACGTGATAGGTTGAATTATTTTGCAATTTTATACCTTTCTTTTATATCCTATCTTCACATACCACCAGTCGAAATATTGTAATTTACATATATAAATGTATGTCACAGACGTATATAAATATGAACTTTCAAATAACGAAAGGCAGGTAATGCAGATTTACATTACACGGCAGTTATGTCAAAAAAGTTCAAGAAATGTCACTGTCTAAGACTGGACAGCAGTAAGATACGTGACAACCTGTATACTATGTGATTGGATATATTTCATATCTTATCGTATTATCTGATGTGGATGTCACTGCTATAGAGGCACATAACATAAGTAGACTTATTTCTGCTATTGTATAAACAGGTACCATTTTGTAGAAATCGATCAACATACAGTTGTTTCCCTGTATCGGATGCCATTAATGCGGTACCTTTGCTTCTAGATGTTCATTTTTTATTTTCCAGTGTCGTACCTGGAGGTCTAAAGTACATTCCTGGAATCAGAGCGGTAGTGGGATCAGTGTACTGAAAGACCTAAATCGAAATACAATTCCCGTTGTAGATGATTTCTATAGAATAAACGAGACAATTGAGAAAGCCAGCCATGACATACACATTCCATCTGGCGCGCAAGCTACACGAAACAGGCGAAATACTCTCAGGCTTAGTGAATAATGTAATAACTCCTGTGCCAAATAATGAAGGTGATGACATGTACGAATACTATCGAACCATCAGTTTAATAAGGAATGGCTGCAAAATACTGGTAAAAATTATTTTCAGTTGAAAGAAAAACATAACAGAAGCAGGAGATAGGTTTCATTTCCGGAAAAATGTAGGAACATGCCATGCAATACGGTTTCTACGATGTACATTAGAAAAAAGGTTGAAGAAAGGAAAAACTATTTTTATAACATTTGCGGATACAGAGAAAGCTTTTGGCAGTGCTGACTGGAATATACTGTTTGAAATTCTCAAGGTAGGAAGGATAAATTAGAGGGAGTGAAACATGCACACAACTTGTACAGAATCCGTACTGCAGTTGTAAGGGAAAAGTCGAAGAACATGAAAGTGAAACAGGAGTTGAGAAGGGAATAGGACAAGATTGTACCCTATCCTAAAAACTAAGGTTTGTTGATGACATTGGAACTCTGTGAGAGACGGCTAAGCATTGGAAGAACAATTGAATGGAATGGATAGTGTCTTGAAAACAGGTTATTAGATGAACATAACCAAAAGTGGAACAAGGCTAATGGAACGTAGTCGAATTAAGTAAAGTGAAGCAGGGAATTAGATAAGGAAATGGAGTTTTGCTATTTGGGCAGTAAAATAACTAATGATGACTGGAATAGAGAGGATATAACATGCAGAATAGCAATAACAAAAGAAGCGTGACTGAAAAAATATAAATTTGTTAACACTTAATATAAATTTAAATGGTAGGATGTCGTTTCTGAAGGTATTAATGTGGCGTACAATCTTGTACGGAAATGAACTGTGGGCGATCAGAGAAGAGAAAAGAAGCTTTTTAAATGTGCTGCTACAGAAGAATGCTGAAAATTAGATAGAGAGATCGAACATCTAACGTGGAGGTGCTAAATCGAATTCGGAGGGGGGGGGGGGGAGGGTGGTGGTAAACATTGCAGAGGAAAACCAAGGCGTGACTGCATTAAGTAAGTTGAAACGAATGTGAATGTGATGTGAGTAATTATCCAGAGAAGAGGCTTGCACAAGACTGATTATCGTGGACAGCCGCATCAGTCTAGTATCCGTACTGTAGACTACAATAAAGACAGCTTGAAGTTAGATGTAATCATAAGGAGGGAGAGTCGCTTTTAGCTCATTGCCATCTGATGCAGTACCTGGTAAGTCACGCTTCAAACAATGAAGATAGCACCAGATGTCGACATAATCTCTGGGAAGCAGACGTGGTTATCCTTATATCGATGGATACTGGCAATTTTAGCGACGTCGTTGGGAAAAATCAGGAGAATCTTTGGGGTCTGTCATTCTACAACATTTGCCTGGCGTTCTGTGAATCTAAATTGAATAAAAGTTACGTGTACATGACACACGTCAGCACATATCTTTACAAGATCGAAGGGGAAACTATTGTTTAAATGGTTGTGTTAGTATTATAGATTTAGACATAATGTAAGATTAGGTACCGGGAGCGACCTGTAGCATTCTGTTCAGCATATAATAATACATTTTCACGTTAGGATGATAGTAGTTTATATTTTAATACGTCACTTTTGGAGTTAATTATTTGTCTCCACCAGAACAGATTTTTAACAGTCTTCATGCGCTGATTGCCTATTTAGGCTAAGAGCCAAAACCACAGTATACGCGGCGCGAGTTTGCTGAAAACTCAATCCTGCACCTAAACGGCAAGAATTCAAATAAGGAGAAATATAAGTGTGCTGCATATGCCTTACACTGTGTGGGACAGGACTTCCTTTCACGATCATTTTGCCTTCGTACGTTAAACAAGTGTTTTACTATGTCCGTGTGTCCGGAGGGTCGTTACAGGCATTGTTCACCTACCACGGACTGTCTTGAGCACCAGCCTTAGCGTTGTCTTCCTCAGGAGCATTTTGCGGCGGCGCATCTTGCAGCGTTTAACTACTCCCCTTTTCTTCCTTCCGTTCGTGTTGGGTTCCTACCCTGTTTTCCAGCTGTGGTGCTTTGAGCCGTCTCCCGCGTTTCGTACTGAGCAAATGGTCCTCCCGTGACAATTCAGGCCACCGTGTCTGAGAGCACTCGAGAACTACCCTCGCTGACAGCATGTGCGTTGACTTGACTCAGGCTAAAAGAAATTATATTAGAACAACAGTCTGCTTTCATTTCCGTAGCTTGTTAACTGATCCTGTAATTACTCAAGTACAATAATACAGAATTTCAAGTTGACAGAAGGAAAAGACATTACATGTGTAGTGAAGGTCTGCTGATGAGCAATTGTCAAAACTTAAGCACCTAAAGTATACACAGCCGTATGGAGAAAAACTATTAATATCTATAAAACTATCGAAGTTCAATTGAAGCATAAAACGAAAGAAATAAGAGAGGAAGAAAGGGGAGACAGTTCCCATTCTGTAATTGGTAGACTGGGAAGTTCGGTATATAGATTCAGTCCTGCTGCTGGCAGTGGGAGCCTGCACTATCCAATGCTTACTTTGTACTTTTAGCTTTGACACTCTTGTGTCAATCCAGTTCTACAAGTAGTAGTGTGTTCTATCATTGCTCTTTGCTTACATCTACCATACCTACTCCTTTTACTGCAACGTTATTTGCTTGTATAAAAAATTGTATTCGATTTTGTGTGTGGTTGGAATCTAAGACTTACTTGCACTTTTTAACCCTTGTGGTATCACAGATCGACTCGTAATGGTAACATGGTTTTCCATAGCTGCAGGAGAGAAGTCCAAAAGCAACGCCTTCCGTGTCTTCCCTCTTTGTACTGATGGTGCAAATGAGACATCTGTATTTGGCGGCAATGTGGACCATAAGACCGTGAAACTATCACAACTGTCTACTTTACTTGAACAACTCATTCACTTAGATATCGCTAAGAGGCACGTCTTGGTGCTCTCTGTGGTGACTGAGTATGTTATTTACGTGCAGTTCATTGAATTTTTTGTTTGTATTTATACTTAACATTATTCTTGCTCGAATAATATAACGGCTCCTCGGGAGGAGTTATAATTTACTTGTATTCTGCGTGTGCGAAACCTGAGAAGAAAAGAAACCAAACTGATAGCATTACGACAAAGGAACTGTATTCTCATCGAAACTGATGAGCTTCTCTGGAAAATATCGTGAACGAGGAATGACACAAAAGAAACGTGACGCTGTGAAATTATGTATCTGCCAAACACGATGAATTACTGATGGTCGCCTCGAAAGTAGGGGACACCTGAATCCTGAAAACAGTTACTTCCACTGCTAAAAATGTTTCTGTCCGCCCTTATCTGTGAGGCTACGTAGGAACTCTGCCGTTGTTACCTTCCGGTGGAGCGCAAGAACGTTAGCAGTAAACTATTAGACCACTGAAACATTCTAGGACGAGCATCAGTGTTTTAACAATACCCTATGAGGTCCCTTCGCAATTCGATCAGTCTTAGATTTTGTCTGCCTTTTAGATATCTTTGTAGTTTATAGTAGATAGGAAGCTAGGAATCTTTGCTGATGGACAAATTTGTGGTTGGCACATAATTTTAATTTCCACTAAATAACAAATTTCATTATTATGGAGTTACAAAACTGGAATAACAACATAAAATTTAATTCGGACGGTTGTCCTCTTAAGAGAATATAGCGTCTGCCATGGATTAATATAACAAACAATATTTTAAGGATAATAATTACACTCCTGGAAATTGAAATAAGAACACCGTGAATTCATTGTCCCAGGAAGGGGAAACTTTATTGACACATTCCTGGGGTCAGATACATCACATGATCACGCTGACAGAACCACAGGCACATAAACACAGGCAACAGAGCATGCACAATGTCGGTACTAGTACAGTGTATATCCACCTTTCGCAGCAATGCAGGCTGCTATTCTCCCATGGAGACGATCGTAGAGATGCTGGATGTAGTCCTGTGGAACGGCTTGCCATGCCATTTCCACCTGGCGCCTCAGTTGGACCAGCGTTCGTGCTGGACGTGCAGACCGCGTGAGACGACGCTTCATCCAGTCCCAAACATGCTCAATGGGGGACAGATCCGGAGATCTTGCTGGCCAGGGTAGTTGACTTACACCTTCTAGAGCACGTTGGGTGGCACGGGATACATGCGGACGTGCATTGTCCTGTTGGAACAGCAAGTTCCCTTGCCGGTCTAGGAATGGTAGAACGATGGGTTCGATGACGGTTTGGATGTACCGTGCACTATTCAGTGTCCCCTCGACGATCACCAGTGGTGTACGGCCAGTGTAGGAGATCGCTCCCCACACCATGATGCCGGGTGTTGGCCCTGTGTGCCTCGGTCGTATGCAGTCCTGATTGTGGCGCTCACCTGCGCGGCGCCAAACACGCATACGACCATCATTGGCACCAAGGCAGAAGCGACTCTCATCGCTGAAGACGACACGTCTCCATTCGTCCCTCCATTCACGTCTGTCGCGACACCACTGGAGGCGGGCTGCGTAGGATCCTACGGTCTTGGCGTGCATCCGTGCGTCTCTGCGGTCCGGTCCCAGGTCGACGGGCACGTGCACCTTCCGCCGACCACTGGCGACAACATCGATGTACTGTGGAGACCTCACGCCCCACGTGTTGAGCAATTCGGCGGTACGTCCACCCGGCCTCCCGCGTGCCCACTATACGCCCTCGCTCAAAGTCCGTCAACTGCACATACGGTTCACGTCCACGCTGTCGCGGCATGCTACCAGTGTTAAAGACTGCGATAGAGCTCCGTATGCCACGGCAAACTGGCTGACACTGACGGCGGCGGTGTACAAATGCTGCGCAGCTAGCGCCATTCGACGGCAAACACCGCGGTTCCTGGTGTGTCCGCTGTGCCGTGCGTGTGATCATTGCTTGTACAGCCCTCTCGCAGTGTCCGGAGCAAGTATGGTGGGTCTGACACACTGGTGTCAATGTGTTCTTTTTTCCATTTCCAGGAGTGTAGATCTGATTGCAAAAGGATCACAGACAGTCAGCACCATAAGCCCACTGTTAAGTCCATTGCTTACGTAACCAAAATTTACACAACACTAATGATTCACTTTGAGTCACTTATAAAAAAATCTCGTCCGTCCCAGAGGACAGGCCGGATACTTAACTAAAGGATGTGATCACGGCTTATACACGGTGGTACTCGGAACAAACGAGTAGAAAGCAACCGCCAAGCAATTTCGTAGGTGATCAGACTGTAAACCAGGGCTGAAAACACGCCGCACACACACACACACGATCTCAGCCTCCCCGCTAAGGCGACGAACCCCTTCTGTCCCACATACCAGACCATTTCTGCGACAGCAAATAATTCACGCGGTAGGCAAATTCAACTCGTGATTCAGCTTTTTCAAGACCATGCAAAACTTACTAACTACGCGACTACCTACACGTAACTGACAACCAAGCTGAGACATTTACCGAATAAAATTTAAAATCACACTGACTTACAAAGCTCTGTCCTTCCTAGTAAAACAAAGTCTAAAACCAAAACTGGGCGAAGAGCACACTAATTAACATACTCCATCAAATTAACACTATAAGGAACCTTTAAAACAAGCAGTAAAGCCTTAGACTTAGTAAGTTCAGTGTAACACTCTCTTATTCAGGAGCATCCTTAGCTGATCTCTGGCAGATACAAATCTTCACAGGTTAACAACAGCATATGAATAATACGTAACTTAATGCTTCCAGTTACGCGATAAGAGGATGTCCAGCCTGAGATGACGGACCCGCCACCGTTTCACACGCAAACGCGTCGACTAATCAGCACCGTACACCCAGCGTGCGGTAAAACGGCGAGGACGGCGAGGCCCAGGCACAGCCGATATGAGACGAGGACCTGCCTTCAAAACATGTTGGCTCGTTGAAAGCCGACTAGCGAGAGAGAGCTCGGCCACACGCCAAGCCGGAGAACTAAAGGCGGAACAGTCAGAGATACAAGTCCAGACAAGTGTCGATATCAGCGACGCAAGTGGAGCATAACTAGCGCCAGTCGCCACGGCTCACTTTCCTGTCAGTTTAAATGAATTTGGTGTCAATGTTAGGCTCTTGAAAATAACAAAACTTGAAGCGTAGATGCTGTTCGTAAACATTTTTCTAGTTTTTAGACCTAAATGAATAATTGAATTGTTTTAGTTGTACATGTGTAATAATAAATGAGGATTCCATTAATTTGTATTTTTTGTAAATTTATGAAGTTTAAAAATTTATATCACAATAAATTTTTGAATAGTGGGGCTGCGTTAGGCAGTCGACCTAACGTCAACTTCAGCTGGGGGCGCCAAGGTAGTGCTCGCTTCGCAGCGACTGATAGACTAGGCCGCCTCTGCTTGTATCTATACTTAACTCTCTTCCACGTTAAATGACTGTGAAAGAATATATCCCGCGCTTTCCTCCGGAGAATTTTCGATCTTCTGAATAGTAGTTAAGTACTGATGGAGAAAAAATCACAACAAGAAATAATAATGTAGGATAATGAGATTTCGAGAATGCATTTTATAGGTAACATATTTAAGTGATTAACGTTGCAAGGTGACAGTTTAATGTACACGTGAAATAAGCCATTGCAAATATGAAATATTGGTACGTTAATAACCTGTGTAACCGCCAGAATGTTGAATGCACGCATGCAAACGTGCATGCACTGTGCTCTACAGGTGACGGATGTCAGTTTTTGCACAGAGTTCCATGCCTGTTGCACTTGGTCGGTCAACACTAGGACCGTTAATGTTGGTTGTGGACGACGCAGGAGTTGTTGTCCGACGATGTTCCATATGTGGTGGATTGAAGACCGATCTGGTGAACGATCAGGCCAAAGCAACATGTCGACTCTCCATAGAGCATGTTGGGTTATAAAAGCGGTCTGTTTGGAGAGCGTTATCCTATTGGAAAACACGATCTGAAATGCTGTTCATGAATGGCAGCACAACAGGTCGAATTACCAGAGTGACATACTAATCTACAGTCAGCGTGCGTGGAATAACCATAACTCTAGGTGTAGGTCCAGTGTATCGAACGCGGAGACAGGTTGGTTGGTTGCAGGCGTTAACCTGGCCTCCCATGTGTTGACACAGCTATCAATTGTGCCGGAACAGAACCAGCTATCATCAGAACAACACAACCCTGCCCTTCAACGAGCCCTGTCCGCCCCCGGTAGCTGAGTGCTCAGCGCGACAGACTGTCAATCCAAAGGGCCCGGGTTCGATTCCCGGCTGGGTCGGAGATTTTCTCCGCTCAGGGACTGGGTGTTGTGTTGTCCTAATCATCATCATTTCATCCCCATCGACGCTTAAGTCGCCGAAGTGGCGTCAAATCAAAGACTTGCACCAGGCGAACGGTCTACCCGACGGGAGGCCCTCGTCACACGACATTTCATTTCAACGAGCCCTGGCTTGACACCACTGAAGTCGTAAACGTTGGTGGCTTGGGGTCAATGGAACGCACGCTACAGGGCGTCTGATTCGGAGTTGTCCTTAAAGTAGTTGATTTGTAATAGGTCGTTGTGTCACTGTGATGCCAACTGCTGCTCAAATCGCTTCCGCAGGCCCCTGAGCCATACGCCGAACACGACGGTTTTCCCTCTCGGTAGTGTAGTGCCACTTGGCCCCCTGGAGGCCTATCATGACAGTCATTTACAGTGACTACAGTCCTGCCAAGTTTTTCTGCAATATCGCCGAAGGAAATTCCAGCTTCTCCTAACTATTACAGACCTTGTAAGTAGGCTATTGAGGTTTTTATGTTGGTAACACCACGTAGCGCTGTGTATGAAAATCACTGACTATGCTGTGCCCAGTCTGTGGCTGGTTGGCATTGTTGGAATACTCACTATCGTAGTGTTGGGCAGTTGGATGTGACCAGCGCATAGCGTTGGGCAGTTGGAGGTGAGCCGCCAGCAATGGTGGATGTGGAGAGAGAGATACCAGAGTTTTAAGAGGTTATTATGAGCGAACGATCTGGACGTGATATATATGACTTTTGAACATTATTAAGGTAAATACATTGTTTATTGTCTATCAAAATCTTTCATTTGCTAACTATGCCTATCAGTAGGTAGTGCCTTCAGTATTGAGAATCTTTTATTTAGCTGGCAGCATTGGCGCTCGCTGTATTGCAGTAGTTCGAGTAACGAAGATTTTTGTGAGGTAAGTGATTCATGAAAGGTATAGGTTATTGTTATTCAGGGCCATTCTTTTGTAGGGATTATTGAAAGTCAGATTTCGTTGCGCTAAAAATATTGTGTGCCAGTTTAGTGATGATCAGAATAAGTAAAGAGAATACTGTTTGAGTATGTTGAGTTTTACTCAGCTGTCTTTGTATCAAATAACGTAGAAGTTTACGAGCACAGTAATTCATAATTTTTCTCAGGTTAGGTTTCAACCTCTTTCGAACTCAGTGAGGCGTCGATAATGGCGCCTTTATCGTCTTAAGGTCATTCTTGACCAATAACAACTGACCACGTCCAGTCTGAAAGGTAACTAACGTTCACGACCGGTGTAGAGTGTATTTAAAGCGAACCTGATTTGCATCCTCATAGTAGCGGTACTAGCGCCACTTATGCAACTGGCGCGAAATATGAATAGACATTTTTCAGATGTAGAAACACGCCTACCAACCTTCGTGTGTGTCGAACAAGTCCTTCTAGGTGATGTGTTTTTTTCCGCCACTGCGTTAGCGCTTAAGGCGCGTTAGATACCAGCGTACAGAGAAACGCTTATTACCTGAAACAAGAACAGTCACCTCTTTCTACTCGTCGTAAGGCTGACGCTTTTACAGACGCTTTTATCATGTTTTCTTGTGTATAGCAAGTGTCGGAGTATGGAGAGGAGCGCCCCGCTGAATGCGAGATGAGCCGGCCGCTTCCCCGCTGGCGCCCACAGCGAGAGCCCCAGAGGGCGGACGCGGAAGTGGCTGTCGGCCGCCCGCCGTCCGCCGAGACAAATGTGCCGCCGCTCCCAGTGGGCCCGCAGCGCTGCCACAACGCGGGAACTGCGCCGCCCCCAGCGGGGGACCGGGAACAGGGCCCGCACGAGATACGCCGGCCGAGATAGCACCGCCAAGTTGCTTCCCTCCTACAGGTTTCCAAAGAACAACGCAGGCGCCACAAAAAAAGACGAAAAATACATATTTTTTAAAATCTAACAGTGCAATGAGAATTCCACTGATAAATGAAGGAGAGATCAGATAGGCGCAAAGTGTACATTGCAGGCCTGTTTGAGGAGGAAGACTTGTCTGATGACGTGACAGAATCAGTATTCTATAGGCAAGAGGTAGAGGATCTACACTACTGGTCATTAAAATTGCTACACCACGAAAACGACGTGCTACAGATGCGAAATTTAACCGACAGGAAGAAGATGCTGTGATATGCAAATGATTAGCTTTTCACAGCATTCACACAAGGCTGGCGCCGGTGGCGACACCTACAACGTGCTTACATGAGGAAAGTTTCCAAGCGATTTCTCATACACAAACAGCAGTTGACCGGCGTTGCCTGGTGAAACGTTGTTGTGATGCCTCGTGTACGGAGGAGAAATGCGTACCATCACGTTTCCGACTTTGATAAAGGTCGGATTGTAGCCTATCGCGAATGCGGTTTATCGTATCGCGACATTGCTGCTCGCGTTGGTCGAGATCCTATAACTGTTAGCAGAATATGCAATCGGTGGGTTCAGGAGGGTAATACGGAACGCCGTGGTGGATCCCAACGGCCTCGTATCGCTATCAGTCGAGTTGACAGGCATCTTATCCGCAAGGCTGTAACAGATCGTGCAGCCACTCCTCGATCCCTGAGTCAACAGATGGGGACGTTTGCAAGACAACAACCATCTGCACGAACAATTCGATGACGTTTGCAGCAGCATGGACTATCAGCTCTGAGACCATGGCTGCGGTTACCCTTGACGTTGCATCACAGACAGGAGCGCCTGCGATGGTGTACTCAACGACGAACCTGGGCCGGCCGCGGTGGTCTAGCGGTTTTGGCGCTGCAGTCCGGAACCGCGGGACTGCTACGGTCGCAGGTTCGAATCCTGCCTCGGGCATGGGTGTGTGTGATGTCCTTAGGTTAGTTAGGTTTAAGTAGTTCTAAGTTCTAGGGGACTTATGACCTAAGATGTTGAGTCCCATAGTGCTCAGAGCCATCTGAACCATTTTGACGAACCTGGGTGCACGAATGGCAAAACGTCATTTTTACGGATTAATCCAGGTTCTGTTTACAGCATCATGATGGTCGCATCCGTGTTTGGTGACACCGCGGTGAACGCACATTGGAAGCGTGTATTCGTCATCGCCATACTGACGTATCATCTGGCTTGATGGTATGGGGTGCCATTGGTAACACTTCTCGGTCACCTGTTGTTCGCATTGACGACATTCTGAACAGTGGAAGTTACATTTCAGATGTGTTACGACCCGTGGCACTACCCTTCACTCGATGCCTACGAAACCCTACATTTCAACAGGATAATGCATGACCGCATATTGCAGGTCCTGTATGGGCCTTTCTGGATACAGAAAATGTTCGACTGTTGCCCTGGCCAGCACACTCTCCAGATCTCTCACCAATTGAAAACGTCTGGTCAATGGTGGCCGAGCAACTGGTTCGTCACAATACGCCAGTCACTACTGCTGATGAACTGTGGTATCGTGTTGAAGTTGCATGGGCAGCTTTACCTGTACACGCCATCCAAGCATTGTTTGACTCAATGCCCAGGCGTATCAAGGCCGTTATTACGGCCAGAGGTATTGATTTCTCAGGATCTACGCACCCAAATTGCGTGAAAACGTAATCACGTGTCAGTTCAAGTATAATATATTTCTCCAATGAATAACCCATTTATCATCTGCACTTCTTGGTGTAGAAATTTTAATGGCTAGTAGCGTAGTATTAGAAGTGCAACGTAACCTTCTACTAGCGGTCGTATAGTTATCGTTAGAGCTCGTCCTGGTAGGAAGATTACCGTCGCTTATCATGTCCTACACTTCCTGCAAGCTACCCTCTGTAGTAATGGTTGAACAAATTCGTGTGGTGCACGGAATTACAAGCCCCTTCGAGCTACTGTCGGGTATTAATAATTTCTAGCAGGAGGGTTTAACCAGCCGGTAAAAATTTGAACGCAACGGATAACGCAATATTTTTAGAACCACTACAAAAGGCACCTATGCTGGACTTAATAGGAAGCATAGAACCTTTATTTACTTTCATTTGTCGACCCAGCATTCGACTGTGTTAGTGACTTTCATCTGTTCTTTATGATGAAGGGAGGCAATAATCAGTTGAGGCTATAGATTCATTGATATTTATTCAGTACCGATGGCATTTCAACAATTAGCCGTGTGTCTGTTGGAATATATATCATCACAACTGGTCTCTTTAGTTAACGTAATTCGCTTTCGCCATGTAATTATGGAAAGGGAGACAGGAGCGCAGATCTGGCTTCAATGTAATTTTATGCAGGCACACAATTATACCTAAACCCATGCTTATTACATTTAATTGCTATAGGTCATGCAGAACTAGTTCAGCAAAGACACTACAAGCGAACTCGGTCAGGGAGGAAGAGTACCTGCCAAAATATTTCAGTTTTCTTTAAAACGTAAGCTGAAGAGGGGGTACCAAGTGGTGCACTTGACTATGGCTAACTACCTTGATTTAATCTTGCGTTCAGGAACAACACCACGTTACTGAGCTGGGGGGGAAGGACATTTACTCTCATATGGCGGGAAAATTTTGCGAGTCTTTATTCCATCAATGGGCATTAAAATCTGAACGTTCCTAGATACAAGAGTTTAACCCATGTATTTTATTTAACGCGCAAAATTGCCAGCAAATCAAATAGTCATTGGGGGTGGGGGGGGGGGTGGGGGGCACAAGAAACATTAACTAATTATCACATTATTACTATTGCACAAACGTGGCCAAGTTGCGGTAGCCAGCAGAAAGGCACAAAATACGGACACACAAGATTATTCCTTCACTATCTTACACTCACTCATCTATTATACATTTTCAGACGGAAACAGCACTTTACCAATATGGCGGTTGCTCCAATCGATCATGTGGCGGGAAAGCAAGTGCACAAAGAAAACATACGAAAAATAAAAAAAATTCCCCATAATATTACTGTAAAAGAAAGACCACATTAAAATACATTAAATGAGTTAACGTCCGTTAAGCACAGAGCAATAATACGACCGTGAGCCCAAGGCCCATGGTGCATGCCTGAGAAAGACAAAAGCGCAAAGTTCTTACTGAAATTAGACTAAATCACGAAAATAAACTCCCTTATGGGGATTTAGTGATAATCTCGCACCTGATTTCAACATCTGGACCTTATTAACGAGCAGATCTGAAACATTGTAATACCTCTGTTAACATTACCAAAATCGATAGCTGCGTCTCCATGCCTGTTCAGCGTCGCTAGCCAGGAACAAGTGGACCTGTGGCCACATCGCTTAACCGTTGTTCGTTCAAAAGGTGGTGGAGGGGATGGTTCGCCAACCTAACAGAGTCAATACTCGTGCCTCCGCGACCTCTCAGACCTGACTTTCTCACCTTCTTTGCCAAACTTGTTCGCGTTTAGGGGTTGGTACTATCCTACCACAGAACAGCTCTACTCATGCAGTGCTACGACCTCTGAACAAAGCTTTCTGCTACTTCCATGATTTCTCATTCATACAGCCCAGGCCGCACAAGGGAAAGGATGCAGGGAAAAGTGGCACACACGAAATAAAATCAACTAATAAAAAATTAAACACCGTTTGGTCCTTGTCTCCTGCTTGTTACTCACTGATTTATTTCTGCCGATTAGAAACAATCTCGCCATAATTCTCCTGTACCTTAATGTATTGAGAAAAATATGGAACGGTACGGCAAGTTCCGTTTCAGAATCAGAATGTAAAAGAGCTTTGGAAGGTTTACGATCGAATAAGGCAGATAACATTTCATCAGAATTCCTAAAGTCATTGCGGGAAGAGGCAACGAAATGACTGTTCACGTTGGCATGTACATTGTATGAGGCTGGCGATATGCCATCTTTCTTTCGGAAAAAACATCATACACACTATTCCGAAGAAAGCAAGAGCCGAGAAGTGCGAGAATTATCGCACAATCAGCTTAAGAACTCATGCATCCAAGTTGCTGAAAAGAAAACTTAGGCTGTATTTAGATGATAAGTTTGGCTTTAGGAAAGGTAAAAGTACCAGAGTGGCGGTTAAGATGTTGCGACTGATAATGGAACCGAGACTAAAGAAAAATCAAGAAATGTTCATAGGATTTGTCGTCCTGCAAAAAGCATTCGACAATATAAAATGATGCAAGATGTTCGAAATTCTGAGGGAAATAGGCATAAACTATAGGGAGAGACCGATAATATACAACGCTTACTAAGGCCAAGAAGGAATAGTAGTCTAAGAGTAGAAGCCCAAGAACGATGTGCTCGTATTAAAAAGGTGTAAGACAGAGATGTAGTCCTTCGTCCATAGTGTTCAGTCTACACATCGAAGAAGCAATGATGGAAATGAAAAAAAGGTTCAGGATTGGGGTTAAAATTCAAGGTGAAAGGATATCAACGATAAGATTCGGTGATGACATTGCTATCCTCATCGAAACTGAAGAAGAATTAGAATGAACACTCTAATAAGTATAGTAAATCGAAGAAAGACGAAAGGAATGATAAGTAGAAGAAATGAGAACAGCAGGAAACTTGACATCAGGTATGATGGCCACGAAGTAGATGAAGTTAAGAAATTGTGTAATACAGGCAGCAAATAACCAATGATGGATGGAGCAAGGAGGACGTCACAAGCAGACTAGCAGTGGCAGAAAGGGCATTCTTGGCCAAGAGAAATCTACTAGTATGAAACATAGGCCTTAATTTGAGGAAGAAAATTTGAGAATGTACTTTTGGGGCACAGCATTGTATGGTAGTGAAACATGGACTGTGGGAAAATCGGAACGGAAGGGAATCGAAGCACTTGAGATGTAGTGCTAGAGAAGAATGTTGCAAATTAGGTGGACCGGTAAGGTAAGGAATGAGGATGTCCTCCGTAGAATCGGTCAGGAAGGAAATATATGGAAAACACTGCCAAGAAGACGGCAGAGGATTGTAAGACATCTGTTGAGACATCACGCGATAACTTCCATACTACTAGAGGGAGCTGCAGAGCGTAAAAACTGTAGACGCAGATAGAGACTGGAATACATCCAGCAAATAGAGGACGTAGGTTGCGAGAGCTACTCTGAGAAGAGGAGGTTGGCACAGCAGAGGAATTAAACCAGTCGAGGACTTATGACTAAAAAAATTTTTCCAATTTAACACCATAACAAAATGTTGGGTGAAATATAGGTTGAGAAACGCATATGAGAAAATTCGCTTCTCTGAGGTATGTGGCATTGGTTGTAATAATTGTTACCGGTATACACCGATCGAAGCGGTTCCTCTTTCAATGCAAGTTTAAGGGGCACTTGCAGCCACCTAACAACACTGTCTTGCGGCTGCGTTCGGCCAGGACCAGCCATAATATAGGGAGCATCCAAAATAACTAGCCCGTAACTGCGTTTCTGCTGGCAGCAGTGTGTGGCCAGGAGTTGAACTGTGTGGCGATGTGCACTTCCATCGGTAGAATAGCTCCTTATATAACTGTACCTGAAATGAATAGGCAAGGGAGGCCATGATGAGCTCTGACTGTTTAATAATAAATTGACTTGATTAGATAAAGCATGATGAGACAGCGGTGTGATCTAGTTGTGTTCTCGTGATAACCTTCAGCTAGTCTATGATCAGTCTACGTACCTTCATTGTTGACTGTACGTTAGATTGTGTGTCAGTGTAGATAGTGTTGTTAATACATGCTATCTGTCTAGTGTGTGATTAATGTGTTGATTGTATTGGGTAGCTGCATAATTACATACCGTTTCACCGTAAATTTAATAAACACAACAGATACACACAACAGAGACTTTAGTCGTCAATAATATATTCTCCTTCAGTATTAACGTCTACCAACGCTGGGGTAACTTTTCAATTCTGTAACTCTGCAAATCACAAGTTTTGAGGCGAAGAACTCATCGAGCCATTTTCGGAGCGCCTTTTCATCCAGGCAGGAAACTCCTTAAAAGTTGTTCGAGAGAGAGAGGGAAAGGTGAAAATCTGAGGGCGCAAGATCAGGTGAATAAGGCTGGGGCGGAATGACTTGGCAACCCAATTCCAGTACAGCGTTTCTTGTCAGTCTTGCAGGATGCGGGTGGGCATTATCGAGGAGTAGCACCACTTCACGCAGTCTGCCTGATCGTCATTCTTGGACAGCATTTGCAAGACGGCTCAGTTGTTGACAATAAATGTTAGCAGCGATGGTTAAACCTCTGGGAACCAGTTCTTAGTACACCACGCCGTCGCTGTTCCAGCAGGTCAATAACGTTATCTTTTGTGGATGTGTGCAGGTCTTTGTACAAGGAATTACTCTTTGTTTGGGTCCCACGATCCCTTTTCTTTCGTTATATTAGCATGAAGACGCCATTATTCGTCACCAGGATAGGAATGGTCGGTCTGGTTCATGAGCCGGTTGATGACGAGTAAGCAGAGATGCTCATGTGGTCGCGCTCTGATTTTTGTGATTTTGGCCTAGAGCATACACCCGATTTTTGAACCTCCTCTTTCGCATGCAAATGTCTCATGATGGTGGAATGATCACAGTTCATCACATTTTCCAGTTCTCCAGTTCACTGACGTGGATCGTTATGGATTAATGCATTTATACGGTCTTCATAAAACCCTGAAAGTCTTCTTGAATGTGGATAGTCGTTAATGCCAAAATAATCCTTCATAAAACGAGAAAATCATTTTATTGCCGCGTTCTGTCCAGTGGCATAATCTCCATGCACGGGGAAGGAGACTTCATCTTAGCTCAGTCAATTAGTACGAAATATTTGGAAATCGTACCCACAAACCTTTCTCGTGAATCACTCTACCTATTACTGAAAACTAGATCAAAATCCTACAGTATTTTCTGAGATTCTGAAGGACTGCGACTGCAAATGTAAGATTGCAACGGTAAAAAATAGCTTTCATGTTCTATAATTAAAAATTAACAATTTACGTATTTTTTCCTTTACTTGTACTATGAAACCTTAGTTTTTCCAAATTTCGTGGCTCTAGGTCAACAGGAAGTATACTATAGCGTTTGATGAGTGCTTTTGTGAGTATCAAACAATGGCCGTATCTTCTGATTGCATTGACATAGAACCCCGACATGGAACCATAGATCTTAGTATGTGACATGAATTTCAGCTTGATAGCTCTACCTGTCCCTGAGGAAAAGGGGTCTAACAGCCGGATAGACAGAGGGACAGACAGCCAGATGAACAACAAACTGATCCTATAGTGTTTCCGTTTCTGTAGATTGCAATGCGGAAGCCTAGAAACAGTTAAAGACATACCTAGTGAGCAACAGTAATTCCAGTCTTTGTTCTTGTACATGTTCTTCACGCATTTACAGCTCATCCGCCAAAGCCATTAGGTGGTTTAACCTACCCAAATTTCTCTCTCTCAGAATTCTTTACCTGAGAATATATCACTTTCGATGTTTTGTAACTGGCGTTATTGTTAATATTGTTATAATAGTAATTTATTATTATTATTAGCTACAACAGTAGCAGAAGAAGAAGTAGTAGCAATAATAGTAGTAATAGCAATACTAGTAGTAGTATTGCTACTATTAACACTTAGTTATTAGTCAGTGCTGTTGTTCATATTTTAATTTTATTACCGTTTATTACATTGAAATTATTGCCATTTCTTAAGTAACTATAATGTAAAATAAATACTGTATAAGTGAAACCCTGACCTGATATAAGAGATGGTTTGAAGGCTCTAGCTGGCCGGAGTGGCCGAGCGGTTCTAGGCGCTACAGTCTGGAACCGCGCGACCGCTACGGTCGCAGGTTCGAATCCTGCCTCGGGCATGGATGTGTGTGATGTCCTTAGGTTAGTTAGGTTTAAGTAGTTCTAAGTTCTAGGGGACTGATGACCTCAGCAGTTAAGTCCCGTAGTGCTCAGAGCCATTTGAACCATTTTTTTTGAAGGCTCTAATCTGATCAGGTTAAAGAAATAAATAAACAAAAATAAAATATGTTTCGTTCCTCATTGATTCTGCGGAGAAGTTCTTGGTTTCTTGTTTTATCAGTCCATTTAATTTCCAACGTACCTTTACACCACCACGTATCAAAAGCTCCGATTCACTTCTTTTCCAGTTTACCCCAGGTCACGATTCACTTCTGTAGAATACAATCTCTGCACTTCAAACTAAGGCCTACGTTTCATATTCTTTAGAACCATTAGAACACTCGCAAAACAAGGAAGCTTTATTTTTACGCATAACTCTCGCAGTATAATGATGTACTAGAAATAGAGGTTTTTAGTGATTTCGATCCGTTGCATAAGTACTTGAAGAGGAAAGCAGCTGTTAACTACGGTTTGCCTAAACGGAAAAAAGGTCTGAGTAAAACCTACGTTCAGAGCACCGTAAACTTCCGCTCGCTTGGGAATTTGTCGCACTTACAGCAGTATTTGATCCTTCTTACAGAGAACATCTTCTTTTAGAGAACGCGGCAATTATAAAGCCAACAAAAATGTTACTCGTCTAATGCTGGAATCTCCGCTCTCTCTCTCTTGAAGACTCACATTTTTTTTATTTTGTCCTGGTAAGTCCTTAGTCTGTCGGGTGACATTCATCATAGAAAGAGGGAAAACAATTCAATCCTTTGCAGAAAACACACTGTATGACAGTAGTTTTAGGTGGATTCTTGTACTTCCCGCCAAGTTTGTGTTCTAAAGTAAATTGAGTGAACATTTACTCCTGCCGTTTATTTTTAACAGTGAAATATTATTTATTGGTTTCGCTTTGCTTTTTGTAACCGAGTTCGAATCTCTGCGCACTTTGATGTTCATTTGTTTTTCAGAGTCCGTCCTGTGATTCCATGGAGCACGCACCTTTTCAACGTATTCCAGTTCTTGTGAGTGGTATGGCCACGAGATCTTAATAAGCCTTGTCCAAATGCTTACAAGTGACATTTATTATTATAAGGCTCCCTCCTTTTTGCCTTGGTTTTCAGTGTAAGCGGTCGAATTTTGTCTCTGGCTTGCAGACGTTCAAGTAAATATATTCGACTTGCGACTATGTCTTATTCTCAAACCATTCACGAGAATTTGAAGAGAACGTAACTGACATTTACATCTGAAGATGAAGATCTTTTGAAGTGATGTCTAGCGTTCGTCGTGTGCTACGAATTCTATTTCGCATAATCATGATGTGTTAATACGACGTGTTGGCGGATGTAAACGGTGAGGCTAATATCTTTCGGCAAACGCCAAGTTTATGGTACTGCGTAATTGAGGAGTCTATCGAAATATAGTAGTCGAAAAACCTAATGACCCAGGATGAAGGTTTCAATGTAAGCATGGTTTGGGTTATGGTACTCAATCTATTAACAGCTCGCCTGCCATCTAACCTACCTACATTGTAAAACGTTGAGAGAGTGTGCGTTCCATGGAATGACAGTGCAGTCACGGACTACACGGTCCCTCCCGCTGGAGGTTCGAGTCTTCCCTCGGGCATGGGTGTGTGTGTTGTTCTTAGCATACGTTAGTTGAAATTAGTTTAAGTAGTGTGTAAGTCTAGGGACCGATGACCTAAGCAGTTTGGTCCCTTAGGAATTCACACAACATTTGAATAACAGTGCTGGATCTGGAAAACAAATGAGCGTCAAACAGCGTAGCGTGCGCCGAGACTCTGAGTCGGCTACAAATAGCGGCGCAACACCAATAACACTTCAGAATTTAACTGGATTCCAGGCAGCGAGTACGCACAGCAGGACAAGTCGCACTACCTGATGCATACAACTGGGCCAATTGCGTATAAAAGTGGATTGAGCAACTCCACTGAACACCTAAAGTAAACCATTGGTAATCTCGATTTTAACATTAGTTGTACTGCTGTGATATAAATGATGAAAAACTTGAGTACCATAATTACCCTAATCAGAAAATCCATTACATTTTCTTCTGTTTATCTCGTTTTTGAGCTTTCGTTGGCACCCTGATTTTCCAGACATTTTCTTTTTACTCGCAGTCATCTTCTCTGGTATCAAATCCACGTATTTCCTTCAGGGGGCATCCATTCTGATATAAAACTACCCCACTTACCATCTCTTCTTATCAAGACACGCCCTTCCCATTGCCATTTCGGTATTGTAGATTCCTGAATCTCTGAGGAGTCATCTGGATCACTACAATATTTTTGGTAAGCAGTTTCATTCTTGCATAAAGATCATCTTATACTAATTGGAAATAAAAAAGTCAAGCATAATAGAACAAAGTAACATATTACCACAACTTAAAGCATGTAGCCAAACGAAATAGGGCACAAAATAAAAATAAAGAAGTTACTAGAAGTCTCTGTAAAAAACGGTTTGCCCCAAAGAGAAGTATAGTCATACGCATTTACACTCAAACTGAGTAAAACTCTCATCCGGTACTTTGCAATAAATTATGTACACATCTACGTATAGTAAGTGTGCTTGACATCGCCCTCAAGTATTTCTTACTAAAATTAATAAACAAGGAAAGAGAGAACGGCAATATAGTAATCATGTAACATTAATATGCCTGTGTTAAAAGATAAAATTAACTGTTAAATCGTAATATGATGAAATTTTCGAGATGTTTCAGCTGAAAGTGGCTCTAAATCAGGACAGCATATAAGAAACATAGGAGTAATAAAATTAGTTTTTATTGTTTCTACAGAGAAGCTTATTTTTTTCAGCTTACAGTTACAGCACAAGGCGCCTGCTAGCAGGTAGTCGCTCGTGTGTCGCGGGCGAGTATACCCAGGCGGCGCACCGTGGACTGCCCGGAGCTCTCGCAGAGTTAGCAGCCGCCCACGGCCTTCTAAAAGCTGGGGGTCTGTGGGCGGCTCACCCTATCCGACCCCTTTTGAGAGGCGGCCTATGACCTGCAACCCGCCCCTGGTGCCTCCTTTTAATTAGCAGCAAAGGTGTGGCTCCAAAAATGATTCTCTGTTCATCGCCGCCTAAAGAGGCAACAACAGGAAGACGCGTCATCTCCCTATCTCTCAGCATGTTTCTGTGCACTAGAATGCACTGTATCTTTTTCTTTCTGGAGCGACGCAAACAAACAGTTTCGTAACCCACGTTGAACGCAAAGCTTTTGTATTATTTGTTACACAGATGAAAAGAATTTTATCAAAAGATGTAGATTTTGAGTGTCTGTATAACTACTGTAGTTTTATTTTAGATCTCTAATACATCTTTCGAAGACCAGTCATGTTTTCACTTCCGGTTAGAAGGAAGAGTTTCGTTTGTACATTTTTTATTCCAGATGATAGACAGTAGCGACCCAATATCTCACAGATTATCACAAGTCGAGCACGCATTTTGGTAGATAATGATTGAGGTTAGAATCGCCAATACCATTGTTGTGGATATCATTCAAGGAATCTCCTGTAGGGATTTACAGCAACCAAGCATAAATCAGAGTAATTGAAGTATTTATTTCATGATATTCAACTAGCCTGAGATTTCAAGGGAATGGACAAAAGTTTAATTTCATTTGACAGATTTTTGATTGATAGTATCTGTAATTGTTTTCAACTTTTTGTTCAGACAGTATTAATTTTCTGGTATCTTAGACGTTTATTCAGATAACTTGTTTTATGCGTGATCATGATAAATTGTGCATATGAATGTTACGATTTCAGACTCTTAGATCCAAGCTAAACGAAATCGCTACTTTGCATTATCTGGCTCGTAGATATGAGGCTGAAAACAATTAGGAAGAGTCAGTGCCTGTGCTAAAAAATTGAAAGACAGTGACCACAATTTTGATGTGAATTACCGCTTGAGCTATAGGATTATAAATGCTCTCTGTTACTTCTCAACACCTGTAATGTAAAACGTGCAACGGAGACATTACCTTGCAAGAACGAAGTCCTCGAGGGTTAGGCTTCACAATAGTTATTGCTTGTCCAAGGGGCCTAGAAGTTGTAAGTTTATACAGAACGTGTATGAGATTGACCGTCGAATAGTCTTGTAATGTGCTAAACGGAATTGTAAAGTTTTTTGCGTTCATGGAATTGCCACGACAGTTTAATTGTACATGCAAGTCTGCATGAAATAAAGGGGAATGCCGTTGGGGATCATTGTAGCAAAAATAGCGCATCAGATCAACTGTTCATTACAGGGACATTTCAACTATGCGGCGAGTCGTAGGAAACACTGTAAAGGAAGTTGGAAAAATATTGCCTGTATTTCGGATTACTGACAAAGGGATAATGTCGTTCCTTAGCTCAAGTCGTAAAACCGAGATCACTCTTCTCGAAAGCGAATAAGGAAATATCGAACACAAGGTCGCGAACCAGTTCGTAGAGTGACTCTTCATCTGCAGAAGTGGCTCGTGCGAGGAATGCCAGAATTCGCTGGACGCCAGACGTCTACTGCTGGGCCACGAAAGACACGATGATCGTCCGGTCCAGCATTCCGCACGCGACTGAAAGCGGGGAGTAAGCGAAGTGACCGTGGTGTAGACGAGAACAATTTGGTCATTTCCTGTAGACGGTAATATATCACGTAGAGCGGGGACGCTAACCGACCGCCATATAATGCGCCATCTGTAATGCGAGTACATCACATTGTGGGCGCGGGCCAGTTGCATCTGTGTTTGGGCCGCCTTCGTTGACAACAAGCGCTCAGACGACAAAGAGGAAGAAAGGTTGATGTGCTCCAGAAAAAAAAGAAAAACCATTGTGATAGAAAAGCGCTGGGGTGTCGGAAGTTACTGGGGAGGCCAACGAGAATGGGGCATATGCATCAAGCAGTAAGCTGGTAAGGCACGTCGTGAAACGCCACCACATCGTTGACTGAGCTGACAAAAAGGGTCAAAGCTCTATCGTAAAACATGGTAAAGACGCACACCACCTCAAACCTGGTGATACCTAGACCACTATCCTACCTGCGTATGAAGTCATGACACTAGAGGAGTAGATTGACTGGGCCATCTCTTCGTATTGCAGTTACCACGACAGCGTCTGAACAAGATAAGGAGGTGTCCCGTTCAGTTGGTAGAGCGTTGCCACGGGAAGCATTTTAGTCTCAGTTTGGCACATTATTTAACCCTCTATGGACAGAGTTGTTAAGCAATAAAGAGAAAATATTATGTACAAGTAAGTCATGTTTATACAATATATTTTAGAGTAATATAATGTGTTTTGTTACAGCAGGGTTTTAAGGATACTTAAATTTTGACGTCTGAATGATTACAAACATACTTTTCTGACATGTGAAAATATATAAAATGTGGTATTTTTGTTCTCTGTAGAAGTCTAGAAAACACCTTCTCGATGTACAAATGAATTTTGCACTTATTGCAGAAAATTGATGGATTTCCCTTTGCGTCTGCCACTCTTCTCATACACAACTGGCTATTCCCAACATTTTTCTGGAGATAACTTGGTTCTGAAAGCTACAGAAAAGTAGAGATGGGAATCTTATGAAAAGTACCAACGCAGAAACAGTTCTAAATAACGGTGAAGAAAGCACTCTAGTAACTATCATCATACTCTCCATCTGTTCGTCCTGGAACACGAGTGCATGGACACCTTTTAATCCATAAAGTGTTGCAGGATTGATTTTCTATAAAAACAATAGTTTCCTTGCGAATGCCTATGTTGAGAAATTTGTAACGTTAGAAAAAATCTCTCACAAATGGTTTGAATAGTGCAACGATGATAATTTTTTATCCAGATATATCTCAAAATTATCCAAATCATGTACATTTTTAATATCAATACAATAAGTATAAGCAGCTGAAACAAATACATCTACTCTAGACAGAAATCTGAAGGTGCAACTGCTCAAGTGGTTCAGTAAATTGTCACAACATGGCGTCACGTCCTATACTTGTGATCTGAGGCGATACGTATCTGAAACGTGTAGCCACTGCGAGATAATGCTTCTCGCTTTACAGACACAGCAATGTATTCGCAATGTTACCTATCTGTTGAACTCGTCCTTAAAGGGTTAAATGTAACAGCTATTTCAAAGAAAACGTATGCCAAAGCATACGAAGCGAGTGGTATCGAAAAGGGAACGAGATATCGCTGTTTTGACAAATGGCATTTGAGATAATTTCTGTCAGATTGCCAAGTACAACTGTTTAGGCTACTGGAGAACCAGCAGTTTCGAATAATCAGTCGCTCTATTTTTTTCAGAAAAGTATAATACGCGACGTATTGGATGAATTAGTAGATAAAAAGAAACGGTGGCTGTCACATTGACCATAAGTTAAGAGAAACCTTTGCATTCGATTAATTTGTGGGCTAGCGTTTTTCTGCTGAAACAAAACTCTAAAAAAGTTTGAGACTGTTGCGGCCGTTTCTTGCCGTGTTGCCTGGTGGCGGTCGCATCAGGATTTCCGTCAGGTTAGCTGTTTTTGTGACATTTCGCTAGCACGGATGGCTAGCATTATCAATGGTTCACGCTCCAGTGTTTGTCCACCACCGCTAATGGAGCTGACGAAACGTCAGGAAGCCACTAAACGACCGGCGGCCGAAGATCCCGAGGCGAGCGCTTACAGGCTACAGATGAACTACATGTATGATTGAAATCGTGTCACCCGAACCTGTTATTCGGATGAAGCAGAAGCTGCTGACGTACTCGAAATTCAGTCCCTCCGCAATTTTTCAGGAAATTTAGGGCACTTAATACTATCATCTAGTATGATACACACATACTGTCTAAAGTAATAAATGCGTGCAGTCCGTGGAGCAAGAGGCGCTGGCCAACTTTTGTGCTGCTTGTAGCCGTGTTCCACCGTCAGAGATGAAGCTCTTTGATCCGTTTTGATCCGTTACTGCTATTCTGGGGATAAGCATATTATTCCGTGCTGATGTCACGTTTCGTCACACTGTAGTTTCCCTGTCTTCCACGTTTGCCGTACATTCATTATTCTGTTGTTAAAGGACAAACGCATGCGCATTATTGTCGTAGCTGGCAATAGCCCCGCGCTGTAGGTGACCCGTGCGACAGATCACTTTCATAGCAACAAAGTATCAACCTTTTTCAAGCTATCAGTTGATTACATGGTGTGCCCTGATGTCTACAGGACACATGATCACTTGCACCGTTTACGCTCTACAGACTACGGTATATGTCACTCGCTGTCCTCTACAGATCTGCCTCATACAACAGCTTTAAGGCCTCTGTAACCTTAAAAACTCAAACATCACATGTAGCTTGTAATATTTTCTGCGGGCTTCTTTGATATCGCAGCACGTTTCATAAACCTCTCATATCCGCTCAACATGTTTTTCTCTTCACTTGCAATCCTTTATCGTCAAGGGTACGTGTTTACTTCTGTGAAGTCGAGCTACTAACGCCGTTAAGAGTCCACGTCCGATAAACTAGGCAATATTTGTTGCGGTAACGACTTAACTGAGCATAAAATATTACGGAATGTGAGCTGTTGAACGTCCATCACATAGGTTCCGTCACTCAGGAGATTGCACAATAACTATCACTTGTGACGTTCACTGGCTTGCACAAAACGGAGAAAATTCTCGAAATGGTTATCACTCGGGGAAAAAAGAGAGTAAACGCAAAGGGTAACTACGCTACTAAATTACTACTGAGCGATTTTACTACCAGCAAGTCATTTATTACAAAAGACAAAGCAATTTGTAACGCCAGTTTCTCAGTAGCATCACCACTATTCTGATATAAAAAAACTACAGTAAGTTACAGAATCATCTCGGATTTTATAAGAGCTTCTGTATCAACCTACGGACTGATTGCCAGGTGATAACCCAAACCTTTGAATTGCTTGACCTCTACATCAAGATAACAATCGTCTAATCGGAAGATTATGAAGTAGCACTAGTTCAGAACAAGAGTACTTGTAATGGTCCTTTTCTTTTGTCCGGAAATCATCTGAAAGGTCTGACGTGTTATCAAAATTATTTGATTGATGTTTCACGTGCATAATAAGGTACTGGATAAATAGCATGTACAGCAACCCAATAAAAAATAAAAGAAAAATCCTAAGGAAGGCAGGAAGTTGATGTTTAACATTCTGGCAACAACTAGTTATTAGCTGCAGAGATACAGCTCCCATCGTGGAAGGGCAGTAAATGGAATCGGCGTTCTCCGTTACAAATGAGCCATTTTTTCAGACACTGTGAGGCTGATAAGAAAAGACGATGTAGCCGATCTGCTCAGCAAAGCCAAGACGTCATCCACTGAACGACTGAACTTTACTGTGCATGGGGGGGGGGGGGGAGGAGGATGGGGAATGAGGGGGGAGGGGGCCACTACCAGACTGACTGAAGAGACAGGTGACTGGGTTACGAGCATGTCTGTTGTCTATAGATCCGTGTCTAGTAGTGTAGTGGATGGTGCCAGAATATAGAATGTGCCATATTAAAACTCGTCTGAGCTTTCCAAATGATTGATTTGTTTCCACTACAGTGCCCTCGATCCTCTTGGTCTGTGTCAAAGGGCCCCACAATGCTGAGGAAGCACCCCAGTGGCCCGTGTAATACAATGCCGTGTCGAGCCAGCCTGGACACCAGCGGCGTGTGCGGCATCATCAGGATGCACCACAGTCGACTCAGCGGTCTGCATCCCTGCTGACTCGGCGCCACCCAGTGTGAGCTGCAGGCGGCCAGCTGCTGCTGCTTCTCGCTGGCATGGCTGAGATCGCAGCGATGACAAGTGCCCGTGATCCAACGTCCGAATCTGCAGCCCTCGCCTCGGGATGCCTCCGATGTGTGTTGGAATCCAGGACGACTGCCCGCTGTAGCAAGCTGTGGAGTGTCCCGCCACTGGCTGGCTGGCTACGGATCCCATGTTGGCCTCAGGGGGTCGGACCTGCGACCCGCTGTGGACTTTAACACTGGCACCCCATCTGCTGCTGCATGTAGCTGGTGGTGTAACATGCCCCACCGTCCAGGAGAGCTGTCACACT
Source organism: Schistocerca cancellata (assembly GCF_023864275.1). Lineage (NCBI taxonomy): Eukaryota > Metazoa > Arthropoda > Insecta > Orthoptera > Acrididae > Schistocerca > Schistocerca cancellata. Next base: position 432,594,231 of record NC_064626.1, on the reverse strand, counting down.
CGAACGAATCTCATTAGAAGACGGCACCTATGCATACTTGGCTGTGCGCCTCTGTTTTGCCAAGCATGCCTCTTCGCATCACGTACGCATAACAGTTAGGTGGGCCAGTGGCCCCCTTCTGTCTGTGACTTGCGCCATGCAAACTGCTGTGTATGCCTTCTCCAGCAGTTTTATACCCCTGTGGCCTCTGTTTGCCTTCGCAACTGCTGGTATGCATAACCCACTGCAATCTGGCCCGCACCTGGCTGTAACTTGTGCTCAGAATATTGCACAAAACTAACTTTCCCTACCCTAAACGGTGGTGCCGCTACACTAGCTACAGTTTCTGACTTCACATTTGACATCAAGAAGGCCTGCCAACGCTCGCCAGTGGCTAATATTGAAAAGAGTGCTCTCTGGGTGAAGCAGAAAACACTTACAAAACACAGAGACGTCGAGCCCATAATAACCGTACTTGACTAGCTGAAAAAGAGGTCTGTTCCTTCGAGATCCACACCGGGTTAACAAAGGCTGCTGGTCTGACAGTGATGAGGTCGTTACAGGCTTACAGAAGGTAATCGTTCTTTTCTTCTTTTCAAAGGATTTAAGGAAAACGTAAATCTGGATGGCCAGGCAGGGATTTGGCTGCAGCCTTGCACCATAGCACTCTGTGCTCGTCAGGTGCCATCATCAGGAGCCGTTTTCTGGAAGATGTGGTGTCAGCAAAGGTACGGTTCGCCAGACTTTGTTACATAAGCCCCGAAGGATGGTCAACGACGCAATGAAAAGTGTACAGTAGTGTTCAGTGATAAGAGCAAGTCACGATTCTTCGTCTGTGACAGTCATTTGCGATTGGACTGTGGACCAGATGACCAACAACTATAGACATACAGCGGTTGGACAAAAATATGGAAACGCTGCGAGAAACGCATGCTTTAACACAAATGCAGATGCTAGCCAAACATGCAGCTGGCAATTGTGTATCTGACGACGAACGACCGGTCAGAACAGTGTAGTCAGAACGGTATAATGTACAGTTACCAGTGCATTATGTGGGAGCTAAGTGAATTCGTAGCTGGGCAGATTGTTGGACCTTTATGATTGGTGCTTCCATAACCAGGATAGCGGATGTGTTTGGTGTTTCAAGAGGTACCGTATTTACATTGTATTCGGGGAGGGCGGTAAAACATCGTACGCGAAGTCACAACGCACGAAAGTGTGTACTGAACGATCGTGATAGCTGGTCAACGAAGAGGATTGTGACGAAAATAAGAGGAAGAAAGCTGCGAAGATCATTGCGAAGCTGAATCTCGCACTCGCGAACTCTGTGAGCAACAAACCAACATGAAGAAAGCTCTGTAGGGTGGGAATTGCAGGGCAATATGGATTAACAAGACCACACATCACTGATGCAAATTCCCATAACAGGAAAACGTGGTGCCAAAGTCATAAGTCAGCAACGGAAGAGAATAACTTGGTCGGATGAGCCTTGTTTCAGACAGTTTCCAACTTTTGGCTTATTTTACATCTGGTATACACCATTCGAGTCCTACAACGCAGACTGCTTACTGACAAGAGTGAAACATGATGGGGATTGGGTGATGATTGGGGCAGCTATATCGTGGTATTCCACTGGCCCCACACTTACTTTCCAAGATCACGGGCCTGACAAGAATTATGTGAAACTTCCTGGAAGATTAAAACTGTGTGCCGGACTGAGACTCGAAAGCGGGACCTTTGCCTTTCGCGGGCAAGAATTATGTGACCATTTTGATTGATCAACTGCTTTACAAGTTACAATATTTGGTCCCCAGTGGTTACGTTATATACCAAGACGACAAGGCTCCTTTTTACCAAACTCGCGTCGTCCAGGACTAGTTTTGTAAAGTCGAGGATGAACTGACTCATCTTCCCTGGCCACCAGTCAAGAGATCTCAATACTACTGAGCCTTTAGGGCGTAATTTGGACAGAACTGTGCTTGTCGCTATCCATCTCCATCATCGTTCCTGAACTTTCCACTATTCTCCAGGAAGAATGGTACATGATCCTATAGAAAATCACACAGGACATCTATTTGTCCACTGCAAGACGACTGATAGCTGTTTTGAATGTAACGGTTTGCATACACAGTATTACATATGGTAATATGTTGTGTTTTTGCGGTTTCCGTTTTCCTACACAGTATCACGTATGTGTTGTGTTCTTGCGGTTAACATATTTTCATACGTCCTCTGTCTAACTGGCAGTGAATCGGAGGACCGATCCTGAGCATATTATTTCATGTGTGTGGTGAGGTGACGGAAGGGGGTGGGGGGCGGGGAAGTTTACAATGCCCATACAATTCTGTCGTTTCGCATTTGTTGAAGGGAACAATAAACATTGCAGGATGCATCCAGAATATGACCGATTGTATTGGTCGCCGGTTCTGCAACGGCATAGAAGATTGTATTAAATGTTCTCGATGTCAGGATCACGTTAATTATAAAAATCAGAGCTTTCGGCAAGATCTGCCTTTTTCCATATGTCCTATGGGTAACACAACCAACTGTATTTACTGGTTTTATTCGTATGCAAAAGGTTTCCGTGTTGTAGTATACCGTATTCAGGCCCCTCTGCGACTGCGTGATCACGGCGATGCTGGAAATCATTACTATACATTCTGTAGAAGAGATGAAGAGGTTAACGCAGGAGAGGAATTTGTGGCGGGCCTCATCAAACCAGTCAGAAGACTGATGACCCAAAACATCGTCGTCCCGTCCGCTATACTGAAGCTTCTTATCGTCTGCAGTGCGCATCGTTGCAGTAGATCTACCTGTCACTTTCCTGATAAAGTGGGTGATTTTTATAGATAATTAACGCGAGAAGTGAACTAATGTTTAGGTTAATGCAATAACATCCTTCGCGAATGACTTCGGGGTGAATAGGAGCATGCACACACTTCGGGCGTTATCCAACGTCAATTCCTCTCAATGCCTGAACAGCACCGGTTGGTGACTGAACGGCTCGTACTGTGGTGGGTATTACTGAACATGCAGTGGAATTTCCTATCGCCAAGATACGTCAAGTCCGCACGCGTGGAATGAAAGAGGTGTTGTAAGGGTATTCCTCTAGGGAACCGATATAAATACACACCCTTTATTATTCTGTTTTATTCATTACATTTAGTAGTAAATGTCAATACTGTCAAATAATCCATCCATCTGAATATAAATGTTTTAATACATCTGTATGTCTCTTTGCTATGAGAGATATGATTTTCGAGTGTTGAGACGAAACAGTCGAGCGATAGTCCGGTGCCGAATAAGAGACGCTGTTTGTTGAAGCGCCGGCATGGCTAGCGCGTCGGTTTTCCTGCGCACAGACACGTATAAAACATTTAAATTAATATGTACACACTTCAAGGACAACAACAAAAAGACAGTGATGAATGTTGGCTGAACAGCGAACCGTGCCCTCCAGTTTTATTCGTGGATGAGCTAAGTGTTTTCGCGTATGGAATGAATGCAGATTGTTGGGTCCTCAGTGAAACAATGCGTGTGTGAGCGATTAAGGTTTAAGCGTTTCCGGGAGTGTGATTTGATGTAGACGAGCCTTGAACTGGGGAATCAATCATTCAACTGCAACTGTTTCGCGGATACCACAGAGTAGCAGGAATACGAGTATACTCCGTAAATACATCAGTGCACACTCTGGAACTGCAATCCCACACATCGTGACAGTACAGACGTCCTATCAGTACCAGCAGTATAATATTTGCAATGTATCAGGAGACATTATTTTCAACTCAGAATCGCCAAATACCAGCATGCCGCATCGTAGTCACTACACTACATTATTTTCAACGCAGAATCACCGAATATCAACATACTGCGTCGTGGTAACCACAGTGTGAGAAGTTGCCCGGAACAACATCGCTGCCCCGAGGTAGCTCAGCTAACCTCTCTAGACCTGCAGCCAGTTCGCTCTGATCAAGTTTTGTGGGAACATGCTTTGCACTTCGTAGGAGGATAAAATATACACTTGTAAGGAATCGTACTACCTGTTAGTTGTTAATATACGTAACGACTACCCCGAGTACCGAGCTTCCAACAACACTGTCTTGGAATCTTGCAACCAGGTGAGGTGTAGCCAAAGCAGAGATTTTTGAAAGATCAAGCTTTTAGTTGCAAAAGTAATGTACTATGTGTTTGCCCTTTAAAATAAAATTATATTCTAGCCGTAATATTGTTTTATCGATCTGCGACAACATTGTCGCTGCAGTAGTACATGTATAAATATAGTGTTGTCTCCACATCGCTCTCGAGATTTTTTATGGTTATCTGTAAAGGATTACTCACATATGCTCCCATTAATTCAGTGCATTTCGCAGATTCTGATTGTTCACGTAGTAAATACATGTAGTTTCTGAAGTGAAATACATTGGCAAACCTCCGTTACACGGCTTTCTCGCGAACTTGTCCTAAATGTGCTTTATTCTGACTGGCCGCCAGACGCAGCCCGCATGATATTTGAAACTGACAGCTGACGAAAAAGTGTTTGGAGGCTGGTTTGTTCACATTATTATGCAAGTTGCCTTCGTTAAGCCTGTCTGTGTGCTTCTAGTAAATGCATACATTTCTCCGTCCACGTTTACTTATTATTTCCCTAATTTTCTTACTACTGTTTCCCGTATTCAAATAAAGGTACGTGACGAGAATATGAGCACAGTTTTGTTGATTTTGAGTTAGACAGTCAATTTAATTATTTCATTCTTCTGGGGCAAAATCCCACACGCTGAATTACGAAGTGCTAACTAACAGAGTTAAGTTCATTCAGCGTAACATCACGAGACTAGGCACCATTTGATTAAATGATCATTTACGATATTTACCAGACCGTTGTGATATCTTAAATATTTAGCGTCATACGCTCCAGTAATAACGCATTAACTTCAAAGCTAATAAACTGAACGCACCGGTGACTCCATCGACGCTTAGAATATTTTTATACGTTAGAACTGTGAAAGTGACAGTCATATTTATAACTGATGTGCGGTAATTTCATTAACAAATTAATTGAATTTCAACCTGATGTGCTATGAACTCAAACGAGGCAGCGATTGAAATTTACACCATTAAACCCCATGCTTCAGGACGTTAGTTTAAACGCCACAACCGACAAACAATTTCACGGTTAATCAAATGATGCCATAATACGCAGTTCTCCAGAATAACGCGTGTTATGTAGTTAGCACAGGGTAGGCAAGTCCATTACCTGCTGCCTGTCTTTGTGATTCTGACATATTGAGCGCTTATAACAGTAATATTAAAACTGTTTTAATCAACCATTAATAAAGGATTTTCGACATGTGGTACACGTACTGTAAAATCTGAGAAAACAACGTGAAAGGAATAACTGCCCGCTGTAATTTCTATGTAAATTCATAAAGAAATTATCTTTGTACAAACCAATGTTGTAAGAAAGATTTCAGTATGTTTTTTTCTTAATAACAAGACAATAATAGAGCAAGAAAGTAGTTTGTAGAAGGGAAATGATGATAAAAATGTAGGCTCTCTTTATACATGTATAATTTTAATATTCTATTTGTAAAATTTAACTCGTGGTCATAGAAGTAATTTTCGTTGCAACGAAGAGGCAGTGACGTCAGACACTATATAAGCGAATCGCACCAGCGTTACGGATGCTAGAACGCAGCTGAGAATTGGAAATAGCATCATCTGCCTCAGCCGTAAGTTTCGTGAGTATTCGGTAGTAGACAGTGCCGGTAACAGATTCTGAGCGGCATGCCAGCCGCGCTAAGTGTGGAACACTTTTAACTACCCGCAGTGTGTCGCCCACTTGTTTAATTATTTCGTCATTTGCGAGCTGACGGAACTTAAATTTTCGGTGGATGTTTGAACTGAGCTGAAATACAAACTTTGTGCGAAATGTCACGATGTGATGCAATTAAGCAAATAATATTTAAATTATTTCCTCTCAAACTATTAGTGCTGATGAGAAGCTGAAAGGTATTATCAGACAGTTACATAATGTTATTTAGTGACTACAGTACCATTGCAGTAGGTTTTTGGAACACATACTGTGTTCGAACATTATGAAGTACCTCGAAGAAAGCGATTTATTGATACATAGTCTGCACGGATTCAGAAAATATAGTTCTCGTGAAAAACGGTTAGCTATTTATACTCATGAAGTACTCACGAAGTAATGAGTGCTATTAACAGGGTGTGTCAAATTGATTCCATATTTTTGATTTCCAGAAGGCTTCCGACACCGTTCCTCACAAGCGTCTTGTAACGAACTGGAATATCGCTTCAGTTGTGGGACTGGATTCGTGATTTTCTGTCAGAAAGGTTACAGTTCGTAGTAATAAATGGAACGTCATCGAGTGAAACAGAATTAACATCCGGCATTCCCCAAGAAAGTGTTATAGGCCCTCTATTGTTCCTGATCTATATCGACGATATAGGAGACAATCTGACTAGCACTCATAGATTATTTGCAGATGATGCTGTCATTTAGCGTCTTGTAAAGTCATCCGATGACCAAAACGAATTGCAAAATGATTTAGATAAGATATCTTTATGGTGCGAAAAGTGGCAATCGACCCTGCATAAAGAAAAGCCTGAAGTTATTCGCACGAGTACTAAAAGAAATCCGCTAAATTTCGATTACGCGATAAGTCACACAAATCTGAAGGCTGTAAATTCAAGTAAATAAATAGGGATTACAATTACAAATAACCTAAATTGGAACGATCACATAGATAGTGTTGTGGGTAGAGCAAATCAGAGACTGCGATTCATTGGCAGAACACTTAGAAGGTGCAACAGGTCTGCTAAAGAGACTGCTTACACAACGCTTGTACGCCTTATTCTGGAGTATTGCTGTGAGGTATGGGATCCGCATGAGGTGGGACTGACGTATGACATCGAAAAAGGTCAAAGAAGGGCAACTCGTTTTGTATTATCGCGAAATAGGGTAGATAGTGCCACAGATGTGATACGCGAATTGGAGTGCCAGTTTTCTTCTCTTATTGGTCCGCAGCTCGTGGTATCGCGGTAGCGTTCTCGCTTCCCGAGCACGGGGTCCCGGCTTCGATTCCCGGCGGGCTTGATTCAAATGGCTCTGAGCACTATGGGACTTAATATCTGAGATGATCAGTCCCCTAGAACTTAGAACTACTTAAACCTAACTAACCTAAGTATATCACACACATCCATGCCCGAGGCAGGATTCGAACCTGCGACCGTAGCGGTCGCGTGGTTCCAGACTGAAGCGCCTAGAACCGCTCGGCCACACCGGCCATCCCCGGCGGGGTCAGGGATTTTCACCTACCTCGAGATGACAGGGTGCTGTTGTGTCGTCTTCATAATCATCATTCATCCCCATTACGGTCGGAGGAAGGCAATGGCAAACCACCTCCACTAGGACCTTGCCTAGTACAGCGGTGCGGGTCTCCCACATCGTCCCTTACGCTCTGTCAAGGAGTATGGGACTTCATCATTATCCTCTGATTGCGAAAAACTTCTGTTGGTACCAGCCTACATATGGAGAAATGATCATCATGATAAAATAAGAGAAATCAGGGCTCGCACAGAAAAATTTAAGTACCCGTTTTTCCCGCGTGCCGTTTGAGAGTGAAACGGTAGAGGGACAGCTTGACGGTGGTTTATTGAACCCTCTTACAGGCACTCTGTTGTGAATAGCAGAGTAATCACGTAAATGTAGGTGTAGATATATTAACCATAATGTCTGTTCTCTTATAGTAAATGGAATTTCAAATTTTGAAATTGAGCACCTATACGTGATGTTAACTTGGTGTGAGAGTTTACTATGTATAGATCTGATATACTGCTTGAGAGCTACTAAACTTAAAGCACCGAGGAGTCCATCTACTCTTAAAAGGAATTTATACGCCAGAAGTGCGCAAATTACAGCCACAGCCACAAGTCAAAAGCGCCTTTGGTCTAGGGCTAGCGTCTTCCGTACTGGGTTCAAACTCCTCCATCGCTTACATTTTGAATATAAATAATAAGCATTGGCGGCCGAGGTCTTCCGGTCGCCCCCATTCAGCCAAAGGCCTTTCAAAGTGGGCGGAGGACCGGACAAAGGGCCCGCATCTCGTGGTCGTGCGGTAGCGTTCTCGCTTCCCACGCCCGGGTTCCCGGGTTCGATTCCCGGCGGGGTCAGGGATTTTCTCTGCCTCGTGATGGCTGGGTGTTGTGTGCTGTCCTTAGGTTAGTTAGGTTTAAGTAGTTCTCAGTTCTAGGGGACTTATGACCACAGCAGTTGAGTCCCATAGTGCTCAGAGCCATTAGCCGGACAAAGGTTCAGGGCACTCTCTTGTCCTAGGGGTGGGAAACTGCCCCTAAAGGCGGAGGAATCAGCAATGATCAACGGCATGAGGATGAAGAATGCAATGGAAACCACTGCATTAAAGACAAACAATATGTATCGATAGGATATTGGACCTGTAGTTAAAAAGTGTCATGATGAGCCCTCCATTGGCAAAAGAATCCGTAATAGTCCACCATTCGGATCTTCGGAAGAGGACAGCCAAGTGGGAGACGACCATGAGAAAAAGATTGAATAATCAACGGAAGGATAACAATCTACGTGTCGGGGCGTGGAATATCAGAAGTTTGAAAGTGGTAGGGAAATTAAAAGATCTGAAAAGGTAAATGTTAAGGCTCAGTCCAGATCGTAGTAGGGGCCAATGAAGTGAAATAGAAAGAAGCAAGGATTTCTGGTCCGTTGAGTATAGGATAATATCAACAGCAGCAAAAAACAGTACAACGGGAGTAGGATTCGTTATGAATAGGTAGGTAGGACAGAGAGTGTGCTACTTTGAACAATTCAGTGACAGGGTTATTCTTACCAGAATCGACAGCAAACCAACACTGACAACGATAGTTCAGGTATACATGCAAACGTCACTTGCTGAAGATGATAAAGAAAGTATTCGACAATATGGAGCGGGTAATTCAGTGCATAGAGGGAGATAAGAATCTAATAGCCGTGGGGGACTGGAATCTGGCTATAGGGGAAAGAAAAGGAGGAAGGGTTACGGAAGCATATGGTGGCCTTTGTCGTAGGAACGAGAGAGGAGAAAGATTGAGTTCTGCAATAAATTTCAGCTAATAACAGCGAAAACTACAAGGGGAAGAGGCATACTTGGAAAAGGCCAGCGGATACTGAAAGATTTCAGTTAGATTACATCATGGTCAGACAGAGATTCCGAAATCAGATACTGGATTCTAAGGCGTACCCAGGAACTCAGATCACAGTTTAGTAGTGATGAAGAGTAGGTTTAAATTTGAGAGACTAGTCAGGAATAATCACTGTGCAAAGGGGTGGGATACGGAAATACTAAGGAACGAAGAGATACGTTTGAAATTCTGTGTGGCTAAAGATATTGTAAAAAGAATAGCTCAGTAGGAAGTTCGCTTGAAGAGGAATGGATATCTCTAAAAAAGGCAATCACAGAAATTGGAAAGAAAAAAAATAGGTACAAAGAAGGCATCTGCAAAGAAACCATGTGCAACAGAAGAAATATCTCAGTTGATCGATCAAAGAATGAAGTAAAAAATGTTCAGGGAAGTTCAGAAATACGGAAATACCAGTCACTGAGGAATGAAATAAAAAGGAAGTGCAGGGAAGGTAAGACAAAATGGCTGCATGAAAAATGAGAAGAATTCGAAAAAGAGCAGACTCAGCGTATAGACAAGCCGAAACAACCTTAGGTGACATTAAAAGCAAGGGTGGTAACATTAGGAGTGCAGTGGGAACTGCATAGGAAAGAGCAGGTAGGAGGAACGCGTACACTGAAGAACTCTATGAGGGGGAAGATTTGTCTGATGTGATAGAAGAAACAGTAGTCGAGACAGAAGAGATAGGGGATAAAATATTAGAACCAGAAGTTAAAAGAGATTTGGAGGACTTAAGATCAATTAATGCAGAATTTCTAAAATCACTGGGGGAAGTGGCAACAACGACTATTCACGTTGGTGTGGAGAATGTAGGAGTCAGGCGATATGCCATCTGACTTTCGGAAAAATACCTTCTACGCAGTTCCGAAGACGGCAAGAGCCGACAAGCGCGAGAAGTATCGCACAAGAAGCTTAACAACGCACGCATCCAAGTTGCTGACAATAATAATATACAGAAGAATGTAAAAGAAAATTGAGGATGTGTTAGATGACCAGTTTCACTTTAGGAATGGTAAAGGCACCAGAGAGTCAGTTCTGACGTTGCGATTGATAGTGAAAAGGCCGCAGCTCGTGGTCGTGCGGTAGCGTTCTCGCTTCCCACGCACGGGTTCCCGGGTTCGATTCCCGGCGGGGTCAGGGATTTTCTCTACCTTGTGATTCCTGGGTGTTGTGTGATGTCCTTAGGTTAGTTAGGTTTAAGTAGTTCTAAGTTCTAGGGGACTGATGACCATAGCTGTTAAGTCCCATAGTGCTCAGAGCCATTTGAACCATTTTTGATAGTGAAAAGAAGAATGAAGAAAAATCAAGACACGTTCATTGGATTTTCGTCCTAGAAAAAGCGTTCCATAGATTCAAATGGTTCAAGACGTTCGAAATTCTGAAGAAAATAGGGCTAAGCTATAGGGAAAGACGGATAATATATAACTTGTACAAAAGCCAAGATGTAGTAATAAGATTGGAAGACCAAGGACGATGTGCTTGGATTAAAGAGGGTGTAAGCCAAGAATGCAATCTTTCGCTCTTAGTGTTCAATCCATACGTCGAAGAAGCAATGAGGGAAATAAAAGAAAGTTTCAAGAGCAGAACTAAAATTCAAGTTGAAGGAATATCAACTAGAAGATGCGCTGACGACACTGCTATCCTTAATGAAAGTGAAGAAGCATTACAGGATCTGCTGAATCGAATGAACCATCTAATGACTACAGAATATCGATTGAGAATAATAAGTAGCAGAAATGAGAACAGCGAGAAACTTGACATCAGGCTTGATGGTCACGTAGTAGATGAAGTTTAGGAATTCTGATGTCTAGGCAGTAAAAATAACCAATGACGGACAGAGCAAGGAGAATATCAAAAGCAGTCTAGCAGTGGCAAAAAGGGCACCTTGGCCTCAATTTGAGGAAGAAATTTCTGAGAATGTACGTTTGGAGCACAGCATTGTATGATAGTGAAACACGGACTTGGGAAAACCAGAACAGAAGAGACTCGAATAATTTGAGATGTGGTGCTGGAGACGAATGTTGAAAATTAAGCGGACAGATAAGACAAGGAATGAGGAGGTTCTGCCCAGAATCGGAGAGCAAAGGAGTATATGGAAAACGATGTCAAGAAGAATGGGCAGGAGGATAGGACATCTTTTAAGAAATCATGGAATAATTTACATGGTATTTGAGGGAGCTTAAGAGGATGAAAACTGTAAAGGAAGATAGAAACTGGGATATATCCAGCAAATAACTTAGGACATAATTTGAAAGTGCTACTCTGAGATGAAGAGGTTGCCACAGGAGAGGAATTCGTGGCGGGCCGCATCAAAACAATCAGGAGACTTAATTTTATTTGATAAAATTAATATTGTGGAATTTGAAATGATAAGTGGTTTTCGCGTTTACTTACTTAACCATCATGTGCTATTATTTTTATTTGCAGATGTTTCCGTATTTCTCAGTTCTCATCACTCGCTAGGCAACTCAGTAAAATTTGCACGAACTTGCAGCCACGTTGACCAGATTGTATATTTACCCGCAACTCGAGAGTAACTTTGAAAACTGCTTTCGTTATTAGAAATGAAAGCGTAGCTCACAAAAGGCAGTACAATGGTATCATATTACGTATAGATGATTATTCCACTGAATGAGCAACAAAAAAAAAAAAAGAAAAAAATGTGTGTACCGTAATACCTTGTAGCTACTTGTATTCCTATGTGCACTGAGTCGTTTGCTCTGCTATCATCTGTTTGTCAATCAGGTGCCGATCAAGTGTCGAAATGTGACCATAAGATTCAAGCTACAAAAAAGGGGACGTATAAAAATAACTAAAACCAGTTATCGCACTGACAAGTGAGTGTAACCAGCCGTTTAAAGAGATAGGGATTCCAAGTGCACCGTATGCCAATCCATTACACTGCTAGCTCTACTCACGATGATAGCATCTGAGCCGGACTCAACATACATATTTCGAGAAAAATTAAACACGTAACTCACGACAGTATTTACTACCAGAGAATCTAACAGTACAATAAATTCGTCAATGCACTGAAAGAGAGAACAGAAATCAACTTTTTAGAAAGGGAGGAAATATACTTCATTGCAATGGAGGATTCCTTAAACAGTTCAAGGCAGAGGTTGCCGAAAATAAAAACTGGAAATCAAAACATGCCTGTCGTTTCACAATATACTTTCGGAGTATAATGGATGCTTCTGGAAAGTTGTATGCTTAGGATCTGTGACGGAAAACACTAGACTCTTTCCATCTCTTTGAGCTCATTATTACCATCATTATAGAAGGATACTAATTCAGTTTTTCACAGAGACAAATGGGAAAGCACAATTCATAACTCTCAGGCCAGTCGATAGTGTGTGTGTGTGTGTGTGTGTGTGTGTGTGTGTGTGTGTGTGTGTCCGTTTGTACTGTGTGCCGTGAATGTACCTACTCGCGATGAAATTTGAATAAATAGTGTATCGTTAGTTTTGGAGTTAACGAAACCTGTGAGAAGTTATGCGCCTACGTGTTCTGTTAACCTGACGTGTATGATACCGTAAAGAGATCTGACAACGTATGTAAATGTAAGCAACAATTTGTCTGATTGTTTCTCATAGCAGCATTGCATCTTGTCTGAAATCCGATCGGAGATTTTATTTTCATTCCTTTTGCCTTCGTCATGCCTGAAGGATGTTGAACTTCTTAACAAAATGCTGATAAAAATTCCTAATTAGCTTTCTGAAGATGCCTCTGTGATGCACAGTAAGGCCTAGTGCAACTTCATCATTAACAAGATGCAATCCTACAGTACAACACAACTAAAACAGTTAACAACAGAGGACGTTACTATCAGTCTCCCCCCCCCCCCCCCCCCCCCCACTTCCCGGTCCCCCAGCAGTTTTCTCACATAAATTGCATATTCACACAAGAACCATGTGTGTCAAGATTACGTTAGGTATAGACCTTGCCGTTGGTGGGGTGGCTTGCGTGCCTCAGCGATACAGATAGCCGTACCGTAGGTGCAACCACAACGGAGGGGTATTTGTTGAGAGGCCAGACAAACGTATGGTTCCTGAAGGGGGCAGCCTTTTCAGTAGTTGCAAGGGCAACAGTCTGGATGATTGACTGATCTGGCCTTGTAACACTAACCAAAACAGCCTTGATGTGCTGGTACTGGGAACGGCTGAAAGCAAGGGGAAACTACAGCCGTTATTTTTCGAGGGCATGGAGCTTTACTGTATGATTAAATGATGATGGCGTCCTCTTGGGTAAAATATTCCGGAAGTACAATAGCCCCCCATTCGGATATCCGGGCGGGGACTAGTCAGGAGGACGTCGTTATCAGGAGAAAGAAAACTGGCGTTCTACGGATCGGAGCATGGAATGTCAGATCCCTTAATCGGGCAGGTAGGTCAGAAAATTTAAAAAGGGAAATGGTTAGGTTAAAGTTGGATATAGTGGCAATTAGTGAAGTTCGGTGGCAGGAGGAACATGATTTTTGGTCAGGTGAATACAGGGTTATAAATACAAAATCAATTCGGGGTAATGCAGGAATAGGTTTAATAATGAATAAAACAATAGGAATGTGGGTAAGCTACTACAAACAGCACATCGAACGCATTGTTGTGGCCAAGATAGACACGAAGCCCACGCCTACGACAGTAGTACAAGTTTATATGCCAACTAGCTCTGCAGATGACGAAGAAATTGATGAAATGTATGATGAGACAAAAGAAATTATTCAGATAGTGAAGGGAGACGAAAATTTAACAGTCATGGGTGACTGGAATTCGATAGTAATAAAAGGAAGAGAAGGAAACGTAGTAGGTGAATATGGATTGGGGCTAGGAAATGAAAGAGGAAGCCGCCTTGTAGAATTTTGCACAGAGCACAACTTAATCATAGCTAACACTTGGTTCAAGAAGCATAAAAGAAGGTTGTATACATGGGAGAATCCTGGAGTTACTGACAGGTTTCAGATAGATTATATAATGGTAAGACAGAGGTCTAGGAACCAGGTTTTAAATTGTAAGACATTTCCAGGGGCAGATCTACAATCTATTGGTTATGAACTGTAGATTAAAACTGAAGAAACTGCAAAAAGGTGGGAATTTAAAGCAATGGGACCTGGATAAACTGACTAAACCAGAGGTTGTACAGAGTTTCAGGGAGAGCATAAGGGAACAATTGACAGAAGTGGAAGAAAGAAGTACAGTAGAAGAAGAATGGGTAGCTTTGAGGGATGAAGTAGTGAAGGCAGCAGAGGATCAAGTAGATAAAAAGACGAGGGCTAGTAGAAATCCTTGGGTGACAGATGAAATATTGAATGTATTTGACGAAAGGAGAAAATATAAAAATACAGTAAATGAAGCAGGCAAAAAGGAATACAAACGTCTCAAAAATGAGATCGACAGGAAGTGCAAAATGGCTACGCAGGGATGGCTAGAGGACAAATCTAAGGATGTAGAGGCTTATCTCACTAGGGTTAGGATAGACACTGCCTACAGGAAATTTAGAGAGACCTTTGCAGAGAAGAGAACCACTTGTATGAATATCAAGAGCTCAGATGGAAACCCAGTTCTAAGCAAAGAAGAGAAAGTAGAAAGGTGGAAGGAGTATATAGAGGGTCTATACAAGGGCGATGTACGTGAGGGCAATGTTATAGAAATGGAAGAGGATATAGATGAAATGGGAGATATGATACTGCGTGAAGAGTTTGATAGAACACTGAAAGACCTAAGTCGAAACAAAGCCCCGGGAGTAGACAACATTCCATTAGAACAACTGACAGCCTTGGGAGAGCCAGTCCTGACAAAACTCTACCATCTGGTGAGCAAAATGTATGAGACAGGCGAAATACCCTCAGACTTCAAGAAGAATATAATAATTCCAATCCCAAAGAAAGCAGGCGTTTACAGATGTGAAAATTACCGAACTATCAGTTTAATAAGTCACGGCTGCAAAATACTAACGCGAATACTTTACAGACGAATGGAAACATTGGTAGAAGCCGACTTCGGGGAAGATCAGTTTGGATTCCGTAGAAATATTGGAACATGTGAGGCAATACTGACCCTACGACGTATTTTAGAAGCTGGATTAAGAAAAGGCAAACCTACGTTTCTAGCATTTGTAGACTTAGAGAAAGCTTTTGACAATGTTGATTGGAATACTCTCTTTCAAATTCTGAAGGTGGCAGGGGTAAAATACAGGGAGCGAAAGGCTATTTACAATTTGTACAGAAACCAGATGGCAGTTATAAGAGCCGAGGGACATGGAAGGGAAGCAGTGGTTGGGAAGGGAGTGAGACAGCGTTGTAGCCTCTCCCCGATGTTATTCAATCTGTATATTGAGCAAGCAGTAAAGGAAACAAAAGAAAAATTTGCAGTAGGTATTAAAATTCATGGAGAAGAAATAAAATATTTGAGGTTCGCCGATGACATTGTAATTCTGTCAGAGACAGCAAAGGACTTGGAAGAGCAGTTGAACGGAATGGACAGTGTCTTGAAAGGAGGATATAAGATGAACATCAACAAAAGCAAAACGAAGATAATGGAATGTGGTCGAATTAAGTCGGGTGATGCTGAGGGAATTAGATTAGGAAGTGAGACATTTAAAGTAGAAGATTAGTTTTGCTCTTTGGGGAGCAAAATAACTGATGACGGTCGAAGTAGAGAGGATATAAAATGTAGACTGGCAATGGAAAGGAAAGCGTTTCTGAAGAAGAGAAATTTGTTAACATCGAGTATAGATGTAAGAGACAGGAAGTCGTTTCTGAAAGTATTTGTATGGAGTGTAGCCATGTATGGAAGTGAAACATGGACGATAAATAGTTTGGACAAGAAGAGAATGGAAGCTTTCGAAATGTGGTGCTACAGAAGAATGCTGAAGATTAGCTGGGTAGATCACGTAATTAATGAGGAGGTACTGAATAGGATTGGGGAGGAGTTTGTGGCACAACTTGAGTAGAAGAAGGGATCGGTTGGTAGGCATCAAGGGATCACCAATGTAGTATTTGATGGCAGCGTGGAGGGTAAAACTCGTAGAGGGAGACCTAGAGATGAATACACTAAACAGATTCAGAAGGGTGTAGGCTGCAGTACGTACTTGGAGATGATGAAGCTTACACAGGATAGAGTAGCATGGAGAGCCGCATCAAACCAGTCTCAGGACTGAAGACCACAACAACAACATAGTTTGTAAATTATCACATACATCATTTCAGCTACTTCGGAAGGCAGATGAGCGGAAAATGCTCGAAAGTCCTTACGATGTGTGAGACTGAATCAAAATAAGTAATAAAAATGGTAGCAGAACAAAAGAAATAATTTGTTAGGAACACTCACGGTAACTACACTTAGGCATGATGGCCACAGCTAATTAAGAATATTATGTAGTATCAGAATTGTTACTTAGGCTCTCTTCTGCCAAATATTATTTTAAAAGTAATCTTGAAATGGAAGTGCGGCAACCTTGCTGTAATATACATACATACTTTTTCATAGGATGTAATGCGATATTACGAACGCGTTTTTCTCTTCACATTACAACTTTTTTTTTCTTTGATCTTCTAAATGATGTGCTTCTTCGTAAATACCTGAGTACACGCGGGCGCGTTTGAATATACGTTTTTGTGTTTGTGTTCATGCTTGTGTGTGTTGAATATACACGTTAAACGGTACGGATCTGACACTTGTACGTCTCACATGGAAGTTTCATTCTTTGGAGCAATATGTTCAACTTCTGTTGATGCACAATCAGTTTGTAAACAGGGTGCGATTCCGGCGTCATTAACACTCATTGGTGCCAACCGTACGCCATTCAGCAGGGACGCAGCGATCTATCTAAGTCAGCACAAACCGTTCCAAGGTAACAACGGACTCGCACTTCTGTGCCAGTGTGTGTTTGGAATGGAGCGCAGCGCATATTATCCCCAAACTGCGCCGCACAACATATCGCAACACCTTGAATAAAGCTATAGATATAGCTAATGGGATTTCTTAGAGAGACAATTGCCCATAAATGAAATTTTACGTCTAATTGGGTCACAAGTCATGCGAAAGTATATTGTCATTACTTCCTGGTTTGTCCCTAACGTTATCACATAATTATTACCTGTGATACAAGAACATTGTTTCTTGTTAAAATACTTAACGGAGGGAAATGCTAAGGCACAGGAAGAGATTCCAGCTTACCATTTCGCGCTTCGCTGTTTATAGTCCAAAGAGGCACTTTACGTCAAGATAATTTTATTCTTTCTATAATCAGATATAACAATATTAGGAAAAGAAATGTTGCCATTCACCATATAGGGGAGATTCTGAGATCTAGATAGGCACAATCAAAAGACTGTCACAAATAATACTTTCGGCCAGTAAGGCCTTCTTCAACAATAGACCCCCTCCCACACACACACACACGTACTTACGCAAACACGCAACTCACACACACGACTGCAGTCTCAGGCAACTGGAACCGTCTCAGTGTGTGTGAGTGTGTGTGTGTCATCTACTGTTGACGAAGGCGTTACTGGCCGAGAGTATTATTTGTGACAGTCTTTTGATTGTGCCTATCTGCGTCTCAGCATTTCCCCTATATGGTGAGTCGCAACTTTCCTTTTCGTAATACTGTTACATTCCATCCTGGATTTTCCATTGTTTGATTGTTATCAGATATATCTTTACATACAATTCAATGTATGTGGGTATTGTGTAGTTTTTCTCTATATGAAAAGTTGTATGCGATAACATATTTTGCACCTATGGAACGTCTCGAGCAATGCAACCAGCTTACGAGGGCTGTTCTAATCGTGACATAGGAATAAAAGTGACGCTAACGCTTGTAAACTGGTCGTACATATTGTGCTGTAAGTTAATACAGCTGTCGAGTTCAAGTGCGCAATAATTTTTTTTATATAACTTTTCAAATAAGTCGTTTTGTGTGTATCTTGTAGACGGATAAACTGAAATATCTTGCTGTAATAAAGTAAAATTCAAATTTATACAGATGTGACAATGCTTTACAGGAGTCAGTTGCTTGATTTTCAACATTAAATAAACTGTAGTAACTCTTTCTAGTTTGGCATCACGTCCCCTTGCAGTGCAGCTGGTATAAGTGGACGAATGTAATGGGAGCGGATGCGAATCCTCGTCGTTGTGATTACTATTTTGGTTTTGGTTCGGAATGGTGACTATAAGGATATTTACTGTGAAACCTTCCTTCATAGCTGCAAGTGTGACACACAGAGGAACGATTACTAGGATGGGCCACTTAAGCGATTTTGGTATAAAACTTCTGTTGTTGTCTTGAAATAATGTATAACTGCATAAAATCTTTACCTGAACATTTTTTGGTCTAAATTTTGAAAAAAAAAAAGATTTTTAATCAAAACGATACATAGTAAGAAAAGATTTTATAAGACTTACAGTTAGAAATGCTTCAAAAGGTGTCGGGTAAGGGACCATATAACAAAATATTACTTAATCAACTGTTCCTTTTATTGCCCTTTACTTTCTACGTTGTGTATAAACAGAAGTTTACAGGTAAAAGGTGCTATCAAAGGTTGGTGAACAGGCTCCCATAAATGTCTTAAAGAAAACAGTCCACTAGTTTAAATCTGGTTACACTTGCCAAATCATGGAATAGCGAACTTCGGCATAGGTAAGGTAAGCGCTATAAGAAGGCAAACTATTTATCGTCTTTGTTCTGAAGACGATATCGCCAATACGTCAGCCACCACAGACGATATACGTTCAAAGTTGATCCAGGCGGTTTTCCATAACTGCCGTTAGCATATCTCAAAGAAATGCTGCATTTTTTTTAGTTCCCCATTTACGTTGTCTAACAGACTGATGTTCATCTACATCTACATGGATACTCTGCAAATCACATGTAACTGCCTGGCAGAAGGTTCATCGAACCCCCTTCACAATTCTCTATTACTCCAATCCCGTATAGCGCTTGGAAAGAATGAACACCTACATCTTTCTGTACGAGCTCTGATTTCCCTTATTTTATCGTGGTGTTCGTTCCTCCCTATGTAGGTCGGTGTAAAAAAACATATTTTCGCATTCGGAGGAGAAAGTTGGTGATTGGAATTTCGTGTGAAGATTCCGTCGCAACGAAAAACGCCTTTCTTTTAACGATTTCCAGCCCAAATCCTGTATCATTTCTGTGGCACTCTCTCCCATATTTAAAAACGTGCTGCCTTTCTTTGAACTTTTTCGATGTACTCCGTCAGTCCTATCTGCTAAGGATCCCACACCGCGCAGCAGTATTCTAAAAGAGGACGGACAAGCGTAGTGTAGGCAGTCTCTTTAGTAGGTCTGTTACATTTTCTAAGTGTCCTGCCAGTAAAACGCCGTCTTTGGTTAGCCTTCCCCACAACATTTTCTATGAGTTCCTTCCAATTTAAGTTGTTCGTAATTGTAATACCTAGGTATTTAGTTGAATTTATAGCTTTTAGATTAGACTGATTTATCGTGTGACTGAAGTTTGTACTTTAGTTTCAGTGTTACCCCAAAAAGGAAAAGAAATTACTTCGTGAGTGTGGCAAGATGGAAACCCAGCATAGCTCCGTAACGAAATAATGCTTCTTGGATTCGTCTAACATCTAAGATGGCTCCGGAACAATGAAGAGTGTGGGACAGAGTTCAGCTAAAACCAGGAAGCTTCTAGGTCACGCTCTATTTCAAACTGTGCCGACTGGTGCTGGAAAAAATTTCCCAATATGTCAAGGCATCAGTCACATATGACGCTACAATAGATTCACTGCCTGAAAAAGAAGGAAAAAATCGTCGCTACACAAGCAGAAGTTTCAAGAAGCTGTGGAGAACAGTTGTTTTGGTTAAAAGATGGGAAAGAAGTTCGTCAGTGCAGTGTGCAAAAGTATCAGAGGAACTTATAAAAGGTTTTCGCGACAATAAGTTCGTATTGCAAAGTATGGTGCGTCTGAGTCGTTTTTCGTTAGTCTTCAGATTGGTCTGATGCAGCCCGCCACAGTTTCGTGTCTTAAGCAACATATTAATCTCAGAACAGCACTTACGCACATCGCCCTGAATTATTTGTGGGACGACACATGTCCTATCAACCTTTCCGTTCTTGTGGTTAGTGTTTCCACATTTTTACTGGTACGTTATTTCTTTTTGAACAGCAAATTCCTTAACCTTTAATATAAAGGGAGTGGAAGGACTTGACCCATACTGTGACCATTTCATTTCAACATATTTATTCGCATCATAGATAAATCATCAAGAGAATTACAATCATAAATCAGATAATAATTTCTTTAAGAAACGCCATTCAGGCTAACTTTACAAACTGCTTGTTATATAAAACCGCAAATGAATTAATCTCTTTAAAAACATTTAAAAAAACAGCTACTCGGGCCAAGTAAATCATTTAAAATAAATTTTACATCAAATAACCAGGAAATCGATTATTATTTCCACATAGATTGAAAACCACCCCTCCCGGGCGAGATATTACAATACAACTTTACAAGGTTATAGACAGTGTGATCAATAATAACCCAGTTATTTCCCCATCAAAATTAACATACGTCACTAAGGCTAAATTGCACCTCAATTTTAGAAAACTGTTTCAATTAAGACACATTCTTCTAGAAATCCCTCAAAATTCTTAAGACAAATATTTAAAACATTTAACCCGGACAACCTTTCAGAGCCACCACAAGTTTTAGAAAACTGCAGATTGTACAGTAACTGAGACCCGAGATTGTGAGGCCGCGACTTGGCGACGAACGGTGGAGGCGATTGAGTACTTATCTCCGAATTAAGATGTGGACTCCGTTTGTACTTCCACCCCGTTCAGAACACCGAAATCTGAATCAAACAGCACACGCGAGCTCAGGCGAAGTCCAACGCCTGTACGCCCGCAAGAAATTTGAAAGGGGAGGCTCTGCACTTCGGTGGCCCACTGCTTCCGATCTCTGAAACATAAATCAGAAGCGACAACAGGGAACCAAACAATCCTTCCTTCACCTTAATACTCAAACTTATACAGAAAACTACTCCGATAAAATTGACAATATTAAAACTGATTTCATTCCTTTAAGCAGAACCACGTACACGAATGATGCAAACGGAACTGGCTCATTAAAACCCAAGCATCACATGGAGCACCATATGTGGGCCTGCAAGGTACCACACGGCAGTCTTTAGACACGGAATATAGATCGTTCGGTAAGGCTGCGCACACGCATCAATGTTTTTTCTTTGACACTTGCCAGCTGAAGTAAGAACAATAATATTAAGGAGCGAAGCACACATTTAATAAGAGGCATGAAATATCACGGGCCGGCCGTGGTGGCCAAGCGGTTAAAGGCGCTACAGTCTGGAACCGCGCGGCCGCTACGGTCGCAGGTTCGAATCCTGCCTCGGGCATGGATGTGTGTGATGTCCTTAGGTTAGTTAGGTCTAAGTAGTTCTAAGTTCTAGGGGACTGATGACCTTAGAAGTTAAGTCCCGTAGTGCTCAGAGCCATGAAATATCACATCACAGTCCTTGCAACGCTCAAATGGCTCTGAGCACTATGGGACATAACTTCTATGGTCATCAGTCCCCTAGAACTTAGAACTACTTAAACCTAACTAACCTAAGGACATCACACAACACCCAGTCATCACGAGGCAGAGAAAATCCCTGACCTCGCCGGGAATCGAACCCGGGAACCCGGGCGTGGGAAGCGAGAACGCTACCGCACAACCACGAGCTGCGGACCCTTGCAACGCTTTGCTGCCTCAAGAGCAATCGTCATTATATTTCACTAATCGTTGGTAGGACTTGAATTACTTAACATGATGCCAGCTGCTGGATCGGTGTGGCGAAGACACCAGGCGTTGCTTAGTCCGTTAGTAACAGCGTGTTCCTTCACGGGA
Organism: Schistocerca cancellata; assembly: GCF_023864275.1. Lineage (NCBI taxonomy): Eukaryota > Metazoa > Arthropoda > Insecta > Orthoptera > Acrididae > Schistocerca > Schistocerca cancellata. The sequence continues at coordinate 432,572,162 of NC_064626.1, read as the reverse complement.
GCGAGCACATGCATAGCTTCAAGAGGTTGCCAAGAAGCCACAGCGCCGGCCCGCTGTAACTGACCCCAGTACGATCAAGCGCTAACTGCCGCCCGTACTCAGGCACACCTTGCTCGCTGTCGTCTCTCCAACGTCTCTCTAATACTCGCACTTCCGCGTGCCGTGCCCAGCGTTGCTCTTTTCCACTCCGTACTGCCCGCTATATCCTGAGCCGGCCCAGGTTCCAAAGAAAACCTTCTGCCAGAGGGAATCGACAGTGCCTAAACAAAGATAGCGCTGGCACCAGTCCCACCACGGCTCATTTACTTTCTTCTTCGATTCTGCCGGGACTTTTTTTTGTGGCTCCAAATTCCATTCGGTGAAAATGGAATCGTTATAGGATCACTTTGTTGTCCGCCTGTCTGTCCGTCTGTTTGGACATTTTCTTCTCCGGAACTGGTAGAGCTATCAGGTCGAACGTTACGTCAAACAAAAAAATTGTTCAAATGGCTCTGTGACTTAACTACTGAGGTCATCAGTCCCCTAGAACTTAGAACTAATCAAACCTAACTAACCTAAGGACATCACGCACATCCAAGACCGAGGCAGGATTCGAACCTGCGACCGTTGCGGTCGCGCGGTTCCAGACTGTAGCGCCTAGAACCGCTCGGCCACTCCGGCCGGCGACGTCAAACACTATGGTACACAATCACTTGTCGGTGTGAGAAATATAAGCTTGCAAGTCAATGCAATCAGAAGATACGGCCATTCATATCACATATTTTGATACTTGCAAACACACTCATCGAAACTAGTAGGAATGTAGATGAACTGTCTGTATAGATAACGCGGTTTGCACGGAACAATCCTTCTCGCACTTGTTGGGAGTTTCTTTACCTTACAAACCGACAAATTTTCAGCATCGTTCTATGACACCGCATCTCAAAACGCCTCGTGTCTCTTCTTTTCTGGTTTTCCAGAACAGTTCTACGTCATTTGCCTTACAGATCTATGAGACATCCAAATTGCAAAAACGAGTTTTCCGAACATAACGCACTGTGGACTATACGCTCAGCCGCGCAGGCTATGTTTTTTGCTGTTCTACTGATTTAATTATGATCAGATACTTCCTTGGTAATAAGGAATTTGGATGTAGGCTGGATCATATATGAAATCCCCTTCGTATTTCAGTCGCACCATTACTAACTTATTTTTTAATGCTACAATTACGTAGCTGTGTTTTTCGCTGAACTAAGGCCCTGTGTCGCCTAAAAAGTTATATGGCTCATCTGAATGGCACATCGCCCATAGCAGTCACGTAGTCAACGGAGAGTCCATCCAGCTAAACCTTTATTCAAATGGTTCAAATGGCTCTGAGCACTATGGGACTTAACTTCTAAGGTCATCAGTCCCCTAGAACTTAGAACTACTTAAACCTAACTAACCTAAGGACATCACACACATCCATGCCCGAGGCAGGATTCGAACCTGCAACCGTAGCGGCCGCGCGGTTCCAGACTGTAGCGCCTTTAACCGCTTGGCCACCACGGCCGGCTAAACCTTTATTCTTAAGCCTCACTTCTCGCAACAAATTTAGGGTAATGAATCATTATGTTCAGATCAGTAATAAGAAAGCAAGTGGTAATCGCTATCTCTTGAATACTATCAGTGTTGAATGGATCTGTGCCGGTCCAGTCGCGGCAGTTTGTCGCCTTCGTGCAGCACTGGTATCGATTTCACGAGTGCCTTTGATCGCGTTCGACACCCATTCCTCCTCATGGTGGCGGCACGTATGGGGTTCCGATTACTCTTTGTCGATGCCATTCGCCGGGTACTACTTCCCGCGGTCTCGATGGTACAAGTCGATGGGAGGCTTGTAGGACCGATTCCTCTGCGCCGCTCTGTGCGTCAAGGATGCCCTATGTCTACTTTACTATATGCCATTTGAGCCCCTCATCACTGGTATTACCTCTAGACTGCAGGGTCTCACTTTGCTTTACACCTTTCACTACAGGGCTTATGCAGACGACCGCCTCTTGGAACTCAATGACGCCATCCAATGGATCCACCAGTATGGACGTATTTCGGGTAGCGTTCTTAATGTCCGCAAATCGACTATGTTGCACACTGGGCGGGGCCTCCCGGCTATGGTGCCGACCCCACTCCCAGTCAGTACCACCCTTCTTTACTTCGGAATCGAATTCACGAGCTCCACACGCCGCACAGTGGCCCTCGCTTACCGGCGGCTTTTGCAGTCGATTCGGCACCATGTCCGCCGTCAAGTGCACCGTAACTTAAACCAACTCCAACGTGTGTCCTATGTCAACATGTATGTCGCCCCTAAACTGGTACACGTCACCCAGATCCTCCAAATGCCGTTACTCCTTGGCCGCCGCATCCAGTCAGCCTTTGGATATTTCGTGTCAGCAGGGGCACTTTTCAAAGTTCGCTATAACACTCTAACATTGCCTCCTGCTAAAGGTGACCTCGGACTGGTCAACGTTCAGTATTTGTCCATACTATGTTGCGGCATTGGCGGGGGCCGGTCCCGTCCTTAACACGCAGTCTCTTCGATATCCTCCGACCAGCTTCTCTCGATTCACCGTTAAATGTGGCACCTATTTGTCCATTATTGTACCACGTCGCCAATTGTTTCATAGAGTTCAGCTACGTTTGGGCCGATATTCCAGTCACCCGTCGTCCCCGTACAAAAGACTATTATCGTTTGTTTATGCTGTCCAACCTTTGCGACCCCATGGTGCTACAGCACCCTGACATTAACTGGCGAACGGTTTGGGGGTGTGTGCATGCACCCTTTTTACCGTCGTCTGTCTCTGCACTCTGGTACGATGGCAAATTTCCGACTAATAGTCGACTTTATAGCATAGGATTGGCCATGTCCCCACTCTACCCTGTCAGCTCGAAGACACCGACGAGCATTGTCTTACGTGCCTCCTAAAACGAAACGTTTGGCTCCAACGAATCGTGGGCTTTTACCTCCTTGTACCGCCCCAGACATTCCACTGCCATCTTGCTAAGCACCATACAATCTGGTTTCGAGGACAGGCTTCAGAATACCTGTCTCAGAGTGATCCGCATACAGTCCTCGACTTCTGGTACAAGGAAGTTTCATATCAGCGCACACTCCTCTGGAGAGTGAAAATTTCATTCTAAGCTAGTATGAGCTTTAAATTGCCTCGTTAAATTACCTTCTACATGCCAGAAAAACTCGATTTCGTTATCCTAATTGCCGACCGTTCGCAACGACTAGCGGTGGAAAATAATTATCTCGGTGCAGTTCTGCAGTGTTATCAGAAGGCCTTGCCTGATTACTCAACCCGGTCAGGGCCAAAGCTGATTGTGGCACATGTCAGTTTTTATCTGTAAAAACTGTCTTACCTCTCTGCCACCTAATAACTAGAGTACCTAAGCGCAGGCTAGTTCTCAGTTTTGCATAATGTACCAATTTGTCTGCTACGTTCCCCACACGCAATACACGGCGCAAATGGTTACTTACACCGGACGTTAAACGGCGGTGTCACACATGAAGAACGCTTGCCCCCGTATATTATGAAAAGTAAAGATATTTTGATGTTTCTCAAGAGGGCTATCGAAGTTATTTGTTTTACATAAAGTTAATTCCGCATTGCCTAGATGTATCTACAGTTTTATTGTCTTATTCTTAAGAGATTATTTCTCAAGGCTGCTATTATTAGTAACCATAGGTATAATTTTGGGTCATTGGTAGCTCACCAAGCTAAACTAATTTTGTACTACGAATTGCAGTTGGAGTAAATTCAATAGAATGCGCGGGAGTAATTTTTATGTCTTTCAAACCAACAGCTCAGATCACAGAATCTACACCAGGTATAAGGATTGTCTTCATAAAGACTTAAAGTTCTTCACTTTGGTGCAGCAGGGTGTCTATTATTCAAGAAACTTGCTTTTAATAAAATGCTTTGATAAAAAATAAAGTATTGTATACGTCAAAGGGGTCTATAAATTAACTGCCAGCTGCTCAATGTACTACATTACGAGTTTCTTTGCAGAATCGACTGATGTACTTACTGTTAATCACATCATATAATACGTATGCTATGTAACACCCGAACTGGATATAAATTTTATGGAATAACACGAACTGTGTATGTACTCCTTGCAAACAGTTTCTGTTTTTGACAATGCTTGGCTGCATCACCCACGGTATTAACTTATGCTTTCTATTATACATTGTTACATTAATTGATGTGTAAACGAAAAATTATACACATCAAAAAAAGTTTTGCATCACCTCAGTTCCGAGAATTCTGGAACCTGTACAGAAAATTGAAATAGAGATCAACATAAACATCATTTCCGCCCTTTTTACTGCTCATGAAAACCACATATTGCATGTGGAAAAATTGAGTCTACTGCCGGATGTTTGTGTCGCGCTAGCACAATATTTCGGCCACGTAACTCGTTGCCGTCTTCAGGTGCTACCTGAGACTGCCGTATTGAAGGATCTTGTCCAGTATTTAGGCCCAGAGGGCGCTGGGCGCTCTGTTTGCCGTCCGCGCCCGCCTGGCGCTGCTTGTAAAGTGTTGTCTCTTCTCCGGTGCTCCCTAGGACGTCCGCGCCCGACTTGGTCGCCATCTGTAGCAGCTCTCTGATGCCTGTCCTGTATCGGGCGTTCCGTTGGTGGTCCGCGCCCGGTTGGCGCTGCTCCTGGACAAGATCCTCCAGTACGGCAGTCTCAGGTAGCACCTGAAGACGGCAACGAGTTACGTGGCCGAAATATTGTGCCAGAGCGACACAAACATCGGGCAGTAGACCCGGTTATTCCACATGTCAAGATCTCGCTGGGAAAGCCTGAAGAGTTAAACACATTGCATGTTGTACTACCACACAGCGAGACCTTCAGAGATGGTGGTCCAGATTGTTGTACACACCGGTACCTATAACAGCCACTAAGCCACTAGCACGTCCTCTTGTATCAGTGGATTTTAAATGCGGTATTGATGAGTAACTGTCACTAAGGACACCACTATATCATAGGTGTGAAAGTAGAACTGCAGAGCATTGAGTTGATTGCAGAAAAGATGGCATGAGTACCACTAAAAGGCTTAAGTTCATCAAAGCACTGTTGGTCCAGATTGTCCCACTCCAACGGCGAGGTGGCATAGATCCCTCAGTAGCTGGTGGGTCACATTGCCCATAAATAAAAATGGTTCAAATGGCTCTGAGCACTATGCGACTTAACTTCTGAGGTCATCAGTCGCCTAGAACTTAGAACTAATTAAACCTAACTAACCTAAGGACATCACACACATCCATGCCCGAGGCAGGATTCGAACCTGCGACCGTAGCGGTCGCTCGGCTCCAGAGTGTAGCGCCCAGAACCGCACGGCCACTCCAGCCGGCGCCCATAAATAGCCCAGGCGTGTTCGAGAGGGTTCATGTCTGGAAAACATACTGGCCACTATAGTCGAGCGATGTCGTTATCCTGAAGGAAGTCATTCACAAGATGAGCACGATGGGGACGCGAATTGTCGTCCATGAAGACGAATGCCTCTCCAATATGCTGCCGATATGGTTGACTGTCGGTCGGAGGATGGGATTTACGTATCTTACAGCCGTTAAGGCGCCTTCCATGACCACCATCGGCTCCACATAACGTCACACCAAAACAGCAGGGAACCTGCACCTTGCTGCACTCGCTGGACAGCGCATCTAAGGGGTTCAGCCTGACCGGGTTGTCTTCAAACATGTCTCCGACGATTGTCTGGTTGGATGCATATGTGGCACTCATCGGTGAAGAGCACATAATGCCAATCCTGAGCGGTCCATTCGTCACTTTATTGGGCCCATCTGTACCGCGCTGCATGGTGTCGTGGTTGCAAAGATGGACCTCGCCATGGACGTCGGGAGTGCAGTTGTGAATCATGTAGCCTATTTTTAACAGTTTGAGTCGTAACACGAGGTCCTGTGGCTGCCAGAAAAGCATTACTCAACATGGTGGCGTTGCCAGGGTTCCTCCGAGCCATAATCCGTAGGTAGCGGTCATCTACTACTGTTGTAGCCCTTGGGCGGCCTGAGCTAGGCATGCCATCAACAGTTCCTGTCTCTCTGTATCTCCTCCATGTCCGAACAACATCGTTTTGGGTCACTCCAAGACCCCTGCACACTTCCCTTCTTCAGAGCCCTTCCTGGCACAAAGTAAAATGCGGTCGCAATCGAACCGAGGTATTGACCGTTTAGGCATGGTTGAACTACAGACAACACGACCTGTGTTTCCTGGTGGAATGACTGGAACTGATCGGTTGTCGGACCCTCTCTGTGTAATAGGCGTTGCTCATGTATTGTTGTTTACATCTTTGGGCGGGGTTACTGACATCTCTGAACAGTCAAAGGGACTGTGTCTGTGATACAATACCCACAGTCAACGTCTATCTTCAGGAGTTCTGGGAACCAGGGTGTTGCAAAACTTTTTTTGATGTGTGTATGTAACTTCTAAAATTTTTTATTATTTTATTATTTTTTACATTCTTGCAGACCATCTCTCTTAGGATGTGTGAGAGAAATGTCATAATATCAGTTTTTTGTAAATTAACGTAATGTGTTCTTGTTATTCTCTCATGTTCCAGATCCCCATGGAAATACTGACTATGGGTCTACAGAACAAACATTTTAATCTAATCCAATGTAGAAATAACATTGTCTTGTTCCAGCCACTGGTAACTTACGGATTTAAGTTCATCATATCTTCATAAGCTGGCGGATTTCGACATATGTTACACCCTGAACTGAATTTGTCTTGTCCAGATGAGATGTGTCTCTTGTGTGTCTTTACGTAACTTATGCAAATTGAAAAATCTTCGAAGGAAAAGCTAAAATCTTTGGTTTCTAAGGACTCAAAATGTTTCCTCGGTTATAATGCGTGTTAGCAAGATACGTTATGGAAGTACAGAGCGAAAACTACACTTTTACACTGTCCGAAAGCTAAGTATAATTGGGAATAAGGGAAGAATGGAAAGAGAACATGCGAGCAGCCTCTGTGAATGACCTTCAAGATATGTCCACAAAAGACAAATGTGCTACGTGTATAGGACGTGAGTAGTGTGACCTGTGAATACTAACGTGATTCGATAGCCAAATGTGTTGCAATGTGATCTCGACATGTGAGACTCGTCTGAACTTTCCATGCGATTAGTGTTCGATTTGTAAGTGAGATTTACATTGCAATGCCACAATGACGACACTTGGGTCATGTTCTGTAGAGTTAATATTTGGAAGCCTTAATGCAAGTGAAGCACAGATTGCAGTAGCTTTGAAGGCTTTGCGAAGTGCCACTTCCAGGCACTGCTGGCAATTCCTCCACGCGATAGGTACCTGTTGCATGTCAGTGAACTCAGCGGACAAAATATTGGACACTACTCCTAAAAGAGCGCACCGTACGCTCTGGAATACTGTAGATGGCGGAAAACTGGCACCAAGCGGTATGTGACCTTCCCCCACTGACGTAAGTTTAAATGGTTCAAATGGCTCTGTGCTCTGAGCACTATGGGACTTAACTTCTGAGGTCATCAGTCCCCTAGAGCTTAGAACTACTTAAACCTAACTAGCCTAAGGACACCACACACACCCATGCCCGAGGCAGGATTCGAACCTGCGACCGTAGCGGTCGCACGGTTCCAGACTGTAGCGCCTAGAACCGCTCTGTCACCCCGGCCGGCACTGACGTATCTAACGACAGTGATGTGGTGTGTCTTTGCTAGTCGGGCGTATGTAACCAGCGCAGTAAGATGAGTCGATATGGAGACATGAAGGAATTGGAGTAATGAGCTATCGTGTTTGGACATGTCCATCACCACATCGTGAATGAAACTGCCCGCTGTGCAGCGTGTCTACAAGGAATGGTGTACACTTGCAATCGTAGAACACGGCGTAAGAAAAGTGAACGTAAACAGATACTACGCCACAGGAACCGGAGATGAGTGTCAAGCCTTGTCAATGGCCGGCCGGAGTGGCCGAGCGGTTCTAGGCGCTTCAGTCTGGAACCGCGCAGATCGCAGGTTGCAGGTTCGAAGCCTACCTCGGGCATGGATGTGTGTGATGTCCGTAGGTTAGTTAGGTTTAAGTAGTTCTAAGTTCTAGGGGACTGATGACCTTAGAAGTTAAGTCCCATAGTGCTCAGAGCCATTTGAACCATTTGAACCTTGTCAATGACTACCGGATTCAAGTCTGGCATGAATGTTTGCTATCAGTGAATGCTTCTCACTCAGTTTCAGAGCGAACCTTGTAGTGGACATTTGGAGTCCAAGATTTAGGGAGTATTAGAGAACGATTGGCAAGAACAGGGAAAGAAATACAGTCGAAGAAGAATGGGTAGCTATGAGGGATAAAATAGTGAAGGCAGTAGAGGAACAAGTGGGTAAAAAGACCAGGGCTAGTAGGAATCCCTGGGTAACCCAAGAGATACTGAATTTAGCAGATGAAAGGAGAAAATATAAAAATAGAGTAAAAGCAACAGGCGAAAAGGAATACAAACGTCTACAAAATGAAACTGACAGGACGTGCAAAATGGCTAAGCAAGAATATAAGGACAAGTGTAAGAATTTAGAAGCATATCTCGTTAGGGAACAGATAGATGCCTCAAAAAGGACAATTAAAGACACCTTTGGAGAAAAGAGAACCACCTGCATGAATATCAGGATCACAGATGGAAAATCAGTCCTAAGCAAGAAAGGGAAAGCAGAAAGGTGGAAGAGGTATGCAGAGGGTCTGTATAAGGGAGATGTACTTGTGGGCAGTATTATGGAAATAGAATAGGACGTAGATGAAGATGAGACGGGAGATACGATACTGTGTGAAGAATTTGACAGAGCACTCAAAGACTTAAGTTGAAACAAGGCTCCGGGAGTAGACAACATTTCGTTAGAATTACTAATAGCCTTGGGAGATCCAGCCAGGACAGAACTCTTTCATATGGAGAGCAAGATGTATGAGAATAAACGAAATACCCTCAGACTTCAAGAAAAATATAATAATTCCAGTTCCAAAGAAAGCCAGTGTAGACAAGTTTGAAAATTACAGAACTATCAGTTTAATAAATCACGGTTGCACAATACTAACACGAATCCTTTACAGAAGAATGGAAAAACTGGTAGAAGCTGACCACGGGGAATATCAGTTTGGATTCCGGAGAAATGCTGGAACACTGACCCTACGACTTATCTTAGAAGGTAGATTAAGGAAAGGCAAACCTACGTTTCAGGCATCTGTAGACTTAGAGAAGGTTTTTGACAATGCTGACTGGAATACTCTCTTTCAAATTCTGAAGGTGGCAGGGGTGAAATAAAGGGAGCGAAAGGCTGTTTACAACTTGTACAGAAACCAGATGGCAGTTACAAGAGTCGAGGGGCACGAAAAGGAAGCAGTGATTGAGAATGGTGTGATACAGGGCTGTAGCCTGTTCCCGTTGTTATGCAATCTATACACTGAACAAGCGGTTAAGGGAACCAAAGAAAAGTTTGGAGTAGGAATTGAAGTCCAGGAAGAGGGAACAAAAACTTTGATGTCTGCCGATGACATTGTAATTCTGTCAGAGACAGTAAATGACTTGGAGAGGAAGTTGAAAGGAATGGACAGTGTCTTGAAAGGAGGTTATAAGATGATCATAAAAAAAACAAATTGAGGATAATAGAAAGTGGTTAAGTTAAATCACTTGATGCCGGGGGAACTAGATCAGAAAATGACAGGCTTAAAGTAATAGATGAGTTCTGCTACTCGTATTTGGGTAGCAAGTTACTGATGATGGTTGAAGTAGAGAAGATATAAAATGTAGATTTCCAATGACAAGAAAAGCGTTTCTGAAGAGGAGAAGTTTGGTAACATCGAGTATAAGTTTAAGTGTCATTAAGTCCTTTCTGAAAGTATTTGTATGGAGTATAGCCATCAATGGAAGTGAAACATGGGCGATGCACAGTTTAGACAAGAAGCGAATAGTTTTTGAAATGTGGTGCAAAAGAAGAATGCTGAAGGTTTCATGGGTAGATCACGTAATTAATGAGGAGGTACTGAACAGAATTGGAGAGAAAAGAAATTTATGGTACAATCTTACTAGAAGAAGGGATCTGTTAGCAGGACACATTCTGAGATATCAAGGGCTCACCAATTTAGTACTTGACGGAAACGTGGGAAGTAAAAATCGTAGAGGGCAATCAAGGGTTAAATGCAGTAAGCAGATTCGGAGCGATGTAGTTTGCAATAGTTACTCTTACATCAGTTACTCGTAAATGAAGAGGCTTGCACAGGATACGGTAGCACGGAGAACTGCATCAAAGGAGTCTTCGGAGTGAGGACCGCAACGAAATTTAGCAAAAGGCCATTGCTATCAGCGGTACATAAAGCCGCATTTCTTCACTGGGCGTAACAGCACAGAAACTGGGTGCTACTTGGATGGTGGTGTGTAGTATGATTAAAGGAGGTTCGTTTTTGACTCTTTTCAAATTATGGGAAGTGTCGAGTGCTTCAAGGGCCCCGCAGTACGTGAAAGGTGAAATTCAGGTTAGAGATGTTTCCTGTGATGTTTTGCGGCTGTTTTTCATACCATTACCCTATGTGTAAAACGGCGGGAAATTCGAAAATTGGCAGGAAATTAAATAATTGGCAGGAAATTAAAAAAAAGGCTGGAAATTCAAAACTGGCGGTAAATTAAAAAATAGCCCAGTTGCACTAGTGTGCTTCCCACAGGAGCAGGGCATTTCCTAAGTACAAATTGTCGGGAAATCCAAGACGATACATTGTCACTCTGGCTGGCCTGGAATAGTGGCCCTGGCTCCATGACGTCACAATGCAGCTCTGAGCCCACCATTCAGGTTACGTGGAGATGAATCAAGAAGTTTATTTGAATATTTTCCCTGACCACGTGTTGCCTGTTCTTTTTATACCTTCATACAGAGTTTGGATATTCCACTTTTGCAAGCTGACTTCAGCCGATGTTCACAGCGGTCGGGGCATACGTCGCGGGATTGACAAACACTCAGGTTCCCTGTCACGCCTCACCTTGCGAAGTCACCCTGTCTCACAAGGATACCACACGCCAATCTGATTTTTGTATTATTTAATGTTTATGGTATGCGAAGTCGAGAACACAAATATCAATCCACCAGTTGCAGTTGCAGTTTAATGCAAGTGTAAAAAAAAAAAAAAAAAAAAAAAAAAAAACCTTAAAATCGATTTTGAAATCGCGTTAAATGCCTTAAATTAAGCTCAGTTTTTCGATGTGTCGCGTGACTCTGCGGTAGAATATTCGCCTCCCATGTTGGCGGCTTGGGTACGATTCCTGGTCGATGCACATATTCAGACAAATGTGCGTGTTCTAATAGCATTTCAGTGAAGTGTAAGATATGTAAAGATGCAAAATGTAATTTATAACGTTTTTAATTTAAAAAAATTTATTAACAATATTTTATATAACATCGCTAATTAAGAATTTCTATTTGCAATGATAACTGGTTTTTAGTCTGCGGTACATAATTAGAAACAAGAGGTCATGTATTTTTCTTATAAAATATGTTTTACATGTTATGTGATATGTGTTCAGCAGCTTATATTTGAATATATAAATGGCATAGATATTCGAGGTGGACAGAAAAAAGACGAGAAAAATACGGATCATAACCAGACTCGAACTAGCGATCCAGTGATTGCTGCTTGCGAACGCTAGAGACTTTTTCCCATCTTTGTGTACTTCAGCCGTTACGGAAATCCTTTTTTTGAAAATATTCTTCAGTAGGTGAGCATTTTACTGCAGAACCAAGCGACTCAAAGGAAAACTGGTACTATAATTACGACATTAAAGACGCTTGGAAAACTTCGAAGTCGATTTTCTCGAGAATTTTTGATAATTGCATCCCACACTTTGGTGGACTGATATAAAAAATTATAAAATTCGATTGGTGTGTGGCCTCCTTGTCAGTTCCATTGAAACTGTCTGTGACAGTTAAGAGTAAAATCGCAATTTGGTACCTGTACGGGATATAATCATTAAAGAACGTCTCCAACTGTATATGGCATACGTGAAAAAAAAAAAAAACCCTCGTGGATTCTCTTTCTCGCAGAAGTGAGGCCATTATGAAAGCTAGTGGCGGTGCTATATGCTATTGGAGGAACATGTCACGGAGGTGAGTAATTTGTCGTTCGATGTGCTTAGAAGTAAACCAGAACTATATCTGGCTTTATCGGCTCGAAGATATCCGATGCCGGCTGTTGTCTATAGAGCTTACACTTGCTTGAGGTGCAGCAGTTCCCTACACAGAGCGTACCGGAGTCTCAGAGTGTTTAGTGTGTAAGCCAAATTTCCGACATTGTGTGTTCCGCCCACAGCAATGGAGAGCGAGACCATTCTTATGTGCAGCCCCTAACATCGAGACTGGAGCTTGAAGGAACGAAGGAATTTGCTCTATACAGATGAATCACGTTTTAGTCTCCAGGATCATTCTGGTTGCACACTCGTCTAGCGCGATGCTGGTAGGTGGCAGAATCATAGGAACGTCGTGAACAGATCAATTTGGCGCTGGCGATATTCTGTTGTCGGCATGTATACCTGTACTATCGTCGTCGGTTTTGGTTTGCATCGATTCTGAAAAGAACAACCATATCGCTGAACTGTACACAGTAACAGACTCTCTGCCACACCTTCCTATTCATAACGAATTCTACTCCCGTGACACCATTTTCCGCTGCTGTAGATATTACCCTATACTCATCAGACCAGAAATGATTGTCTTCTTTCCATTTAATTTCCCTGGCCCCTGCTATATCTAAATTGAGCCTTTGCATTTCCCTTTTCAGATTTTCTAGTTTCCCTACCACGTTCAGGCTTCTGACATTCCACGCTCCGACTTGTAGAACGTTACCCTTCCGTTAATTATTCAATTTTTTTCTCATGATCACCACCCTCCCCTTCCGGAGATCAGAACGTGGATCTATTCCACAGACTTTTGGAAATGGTAAGATCATCATGACACTTTTTCAATTACAGACCACATGTCCTGTGGATACACGTTGTGTCTTTACTGCAGTGGTTTCCACTGCCTTCTGCATCCTCATGCCGTTGATCACTGCTGATTCTGCCGCCTTTAGGAGCAGTTTCCCATCTCTAGGACAAGAGAATGCTCTGAACCTCTGTCTGCTCCTCAGTCCTCTTTAACAACGCCGTTTGCAGAATGAAGGTGACTTCTTATGCTGGAAGTCTTCGGCCGCCAATGCTGATTATTAAACGGTGGCGGCAATCGAACCCGGAAATCATATACTGGGTGCAAATAAGGGGTAATTAGGACATAAAGTTGTTGTTGATGGTTCAAAACAAAGTACACTACTGGCCATTAAAATTGCTACACCACGAAGATGACGTGCTACAGACGCGTAATTTAGCGGACAGGAAGAAGTGCTGTGATATGCAAATGATAAGATTTTCAGAGCATTCACACAAGGTTGGCGCCGGTGGCGACACGTACAACGTGCTGACATGAGGAAAGCTTCCAAGCGATTTCTCATACACAAATAACAGTTGACCGGCGTTGCCTGGTGAAACGTTGTTGTGATGCCTCGTGTAAGGAGGAGAAATGCGTACCATCACGTTTCCGACTTTGATAAAGGTCGGATTGTAGCCTATCGCAATTGCGGTTTATCGTATCGCGACATTGCTGCTCGCGTTGGTCGAGATCCAATGACTGTTAGCAGAATATGGAATCGTTGGGTTCAGGAGGGTAATACGGAACGCCGTGCTGGATCCCAAAGACCTCGTATCACTAGCAGTCGAGATCACACGCAACTTATCCGCATGGCTGTAACGGATCGTGCAGCCACGTCTCGATCCCTGAGTCAAGAGATGGGGAGGTTTGCAAGACAACAATCATCTGCACGAATAGTTCGACGACGTTTGCTGCAGCATGGACTATCAGCTCGGAGACCATGGCTGCGGTTACCCTTGACGCGGCATCACAGACAGGAGCGCCTGCGATGGTGTACTCAACGACGAACCTGGGTGCACGAATGGCAAAACGTCATTTTTTCGGAGGAGTCCAGGTTCTGTTTACAGCATCACGATGGTCGCATCGGTGTTTGGCGACATCGCGGTGAACGCACAGTGGAAGCGTGAATTCGTCATCGCCATACTGGCGTATCACCCAGCGTGATGGTATGGGGTGCCATTGGTTACACGTCTCGGTCAGCTCTTGTTCGCATTGACGGCAGTTTGAACTGTGGACGTTACATTTCAGATGTGTTACGACCCGTGGCTCTACCCTTCATTCGATCCCTGCGAAACCCTACATTTCAGCAGGATAATGCACGACCGCATGTTGGAGGTCTTGTACGGGCCTTTCTGGATACAGAAAATGTTCGACTACTGCCCTGGCGAGAACATTCTACGATATCTCACCAATTGAAAACGTCTGGTCAATGGTGGCCGAGCAACAGGCTCGTCACAATACGCCAGTCACTACTGTTGATGAACTGTGGTATCGTGTTGAAGCTGCATGGGCATCTGTACCTGTACACGCCTTCCAAGCTCTATTTGACTCAATGCCCAGGCATATCAAGGCCGTTATTACGGCCAGAGGTGGTTGTTCTGGCTATTGATTTCTGAGGATCTAAGCATCCAAATTGCGTGAAAATGTAATCACATGTCAGTTCTAGTATAATATATTTGTCCAATGAATACCCTTTTATCATCTGCATTTCTTCTTGGTGTAGCAATTTTAATGGCCAGTAGTGTATTTACGAACGAGAACCGGTATGTGGAAGAATCGAGTTGTGGAATGGACAAATAAAAGGTGTAGGGACTATGTTAGAGACAAATGAGGTTGCCGTCATACTCGCCTACTATGGTCATCCGGGGTAGTGGAGAACCATGATTCATCTTTGAACACATTGTGAGTCCATTAATCAGCAGTCTATGGATCTCGGTCACGGCGCCACTGCAAACTCAGTTGTGCTACGGTATTAAGGGCAACCTACTCATACGACAGTATATTCGGCAACTACCAGTCTCTGATCAATGACACGGGATGACACAGAATGTTGCAGGAAGTCCAATACTGGTTCTCGGATGTCAGGCGCAGACGCGGAGGAGTTACGATGCGCCTGGTAGACATTTTGACGATCCTCCTTGATGCCCGCACGCTTCCATGCGGTGCAACATCGGGCCAGTCTCATCCGAATGCCCGTCAGATCTGGATATTGCACATTTCGACCAGCCGACCAAATGGGGGCCCACAATGAGACCCCTTTGTCTGTCAGATGCTGTTAACGCTGTGTCGCAGCAGCGCGAGGCCTCTCCGTGTCAAATGGTTCAAATGGCTCTGAGCACTATGGGACTTAACTTCTGAGGTCATCAGTCCCCTAGAACTTAGAACTACTTAAACTTAACTAACCTAAGGGCATCACACACATCCATGCCCGAGGCAGGATTCGAACCTGCGACCGTAGCGGTCGCGCGGTTTCAGACTGTAGCGCCTAGAACCGCTCGGCCACTCCGGCCGGCCTCTCCGTGTCCTTCACTGTAATCACTCAATATCTGACGCTGTTCACGTCCGTTATATACCATACCAGCACTGGTAACAACATTAAACACGAACAGCGCTAATGTACTCTGGTGGCTGTTCTACCTGTCACGGAGAGTGACAGCTCTAATCACTTACACACATGGTATGTACGATTACCAACTTAACATTGACATTCGACCACGTCTTCTTGGTGCTTAACTATTTTCGGCAGATAGTGTACATCTGTTGCTTCAAACGGCTTCCCTAAAAAGGTATGTCGAATTTAAGATGAACAGTGTTCTGAATTCAGTCTTTGCGTGTTGGCTGGCGGAAACTGTCTCTCGTAAAATAAGTCGCGGTAAACATGAGGTGGTACTTACTTCCGATGCTAAACTGAAGAAAATTTCTAAAAGGGAAACCAAATATGAAAACTTGAACCACATAAAGAAATCTGATAAAGTAAACTCATGTAACAATATAGATACAGAGACGGACGGATAATTTCAAGCAATATTATGTTGTGGCCGAAACTGTTTTGTATTAGAACCAACTACTACCATGTACAATTTTAGGTTATAGTTTACAAAGGAGTTTTCATCTGAACTAATAGGTTTGGAATAGAGCGTCTGGTAGCAATCAACTTCGGATTTATGAACAGCATGGCGAGTTTAGTAGAATTACAAAATGCATGCATGTTGAAGAGCATATCAAATGTATATATTTGCGTTTTTAACCCGCCTCAAGTGCAGTAATTTTATTTTTTGTTCTGTTCATCTGCGAGGATAAATCCTTGCCTTCTGAGGTTCTGTATTCGAGATTTTGTAGTCATAGATGTTAATAAAACACATTCGCAGAGGCTCTCAAAGTTGTCTTCCAGGAGTTTAGAGACACTTAACAACTTTCTGCATTCATTTAAACTTGAGCGGGCGCACAATTACCAGCGGTTTCTCTTTGTCTACATCTGGAATTACAGTTGTATGGAAGTTCGTGAGAGCTCACCGTGAAATACAATCTAACGTGTGACTTCTTGTTCCAACCCTAGACTGTGCGCGAAACAGAACGATTTTTTCCTTCCATTGGAGGAGTGAAAGTCAGACGTTTTTGCTTGCAAACACTACTGTCGGCTGCATCCTTTGTTTTTAGCTGACTTGCCGCCTTTCTTCACGTACTGGAAGAGACGCCAAAGCTGATTCAGATTCTAGTCCCCATAAAAGAGGGACTATAAAGGAAATACAAAACGCTATGTAAGAACTGATCATCTGCGTTGGATATGGATAACTAAAATGATACCCTGATAGTCCATAATCACATTCTGCTTCCGTAGCCGAGGTCAAAAATGCAAAGTTGTGCGTTTGACATACCTGGTTCGAAACCTTACGGTGGGAGACTATTTCATTGTTTATATTTTTCAGGTTTATATTGTGGTTTTTAGGCGGTTGTCCACAACCCTCTAGGTGAGTACCAGGCTGGTACCCTAGCACCATCTCAGATACAGACTCCGAAAATGGTTAGGGAACATTATCACATTCCAACGTGAGATCTACTAAGGACGTCGCAAGCGGCGCAATTTGATATCTGGTTCAAATGGCTCTGAGCAGTATGCGACTTAACATCTGAAGTCATCAGTCCCCTAGAACTTAGAACTACTTAAACCTAACTAACCTAAGGACAACACACACATCCATGCCCGAGGCAGGATTCGAACCTGCGGCCGTAGCGGTCGCAGGTTCCAGACTGAAGCGCCTAGAACCGCTCGGCCACAGCGGCCGGAATTTGATACCTTCCCGAGAGGAGTGGTGGCAGTGGGAAGCACATCTGGCCACCAATTGCCACCAACACTGCCAAAACCGATATACAGGGTTATTTAAAAATATGGACCCAATTTACTTAATTTGTGAAACTTCCTGGCAGATTAAAACTGTGTGTCCGACCGAGACTCGAACTCGGGACCTTTGCCTTTCGCGGGCAAGTGCTCTACCATCTGAGCTACCGAAGCACGACTCACGCCCGCTACTCACAGCTTTACTTCTGCCAGTATCTCGTCTCCTACCTTCCAAACTTTACAGAAGCTCTTCTGCGAACCATGCAGAACTAGCACTCCTGAAAGACGGGATACTGTGGAGACATGGCTTAGCCACAGCCTGGGGGATGTTTCCAGAATGAGATTCTCACTCTGCAGCGGAGTGTGCGCTGATATGAAACTTCCTGGCAGATTAAAACTGTGTGCCCGACCGAGACTCGAACTCGGGAACTTTGCCTTTCGCGGGCAAGTACTCTACCATCTTTTTTTTTTTTTTTTACGGCAAGTGCTCTACCAACTTTTTTTTTATTTTTTTTTATTTGGTTTTTGAACGTAGTAGTCGCGCGGTCCCGGACTTTTTTTTTCGCTGGACTACTGTACTCCAAACACCTCTATGCCCTTGAGTTTCTGCTTTTTTTTTTTGAGGGGCCGCGCGGTTCGTGATATGGCGGCCTCTAACCACTTTTTTTGTTTTTTGTTTTTTTGTGTTTTTATTTGGTTTTTATTTTTATGTTTTTTTAATTTTTTTCAAATTGTAAATGATTTCCTATGCCAACCTTTTTTTTATATAGATGGAAAAAGGCGTCTTTCAGTTACGACAAACAAAATTAGAATGTACATCCGTAGCAACAACAGAATAAGAGTTTCTTCTAAACTATGAAATAGAATTTGAAACCAATAGTGTGATGATAGATAATAAAGAAAGAAAAATGTAACCAAATCCCGCACGCCATTCCATGTGCGTGGCCCATCTGCGTACAGATTCCATGTTCCAAATTGGTACAACATTTCGCAGCGTGTGGAGCCCCATGAAGGCGGTCATCCTCTGCCTGGTACTCCCCAACTGTGAGGGGGGTTATCGAAGACACTGCCCAAATAGTTCGCAAATAGTTGTCGGTATCGGGGTGTACACTCAAGTGTGCTATGACTGTCCTGGAGAAATTGCCAGTAATCAAGCACCATCTTCTCATCATCTCGAAAGAGGTAGCATATGGACATGCCTTTAAACCATGTGAGACCGTGAGTCTTCGCAGGTGGGAAATAAGTATCTTCTGGACAAAGGAGGAGCCGTGGCTCAATTGTGCGAGGCGCGATACGGAGGTAGCAGGCGAGGATCTTCTGCACTAACAGCCATACCTCTAACGCCGATCCACATGTTAAACGGTGTTCGTCAGTATCCACGAGGTGGCAACGTGGGCAAAGGGGGGAATCCGCCATCCCAATAGCGTGCAGCCTTTGTCGTGTTACAATCTTCCCGTTCACCACCTGGTACCACGCGTCTCGTACCCGCGTGCTGTAGCTCTCACTCGTACATTTATAAGTCCCAGTCCGCCATCAAGTGGAGGGAGGGTGAGTGTTTCGTAGCGGACTTTGAATAGGTGTCCAGCGGTAAGGTAATATCCAAACGCTGCTTGCAGTCTGTGTGCCATCGCTGTCGATATCGGTAAGACCTGGGCCATGTGGATCATCTTAGTCGCCACTTGAAGGTTGAGGTATTCCACACGCTGTAGGAGGTCCATCCGTCGAAGTAAGTTCCGGCGAACTTCTGTGCGTATTGCCTGTAGTAATCGTGCATAGTTCATGGCAGCCGTGCGGCGCACATCCTATGTAAATGTTATGCCCAAGAACCGGATCTTGTTAACTAGTGGGAGTGGGGCTAAAGCGTCCTCCTGTAGACCTCTCCCAATGGGCATCGCTGCCGACTTGGCCACATTCATGAGGCTGCCCACTGCCAAACCATAGCGATTGACCCATTGTATCACCGAGCGTACCACGTCATCAGATCGGACAAGTAATAGAAGGTCATCAGCATATATTCTGCAGTGAAAGGTGTGATCCCTCAATGACATGCCCGAGAGCCTGTTTTTCAACCCTCCGACAAGTGGTTCGTGTGCGATCGAGTAAAGAATCATGGAGAGTGGGCATCCTTGGCGAACTGACCGTCGGATCGGAAAGGGACCCGCAATCCGTCCATTCACCAGTACACAGGATGCAGCTCCACGGAAAAGGCGCTGAAAGACGTCGATAAAGTCAGGCGGGAAGCCCATGCGGGCCATAACGGACAGAAGGAACTTGTAGTGAACTCCGTCGAAGGCGTGGTCGAAATCAATGGAGATCAGAGCAGCTCGAAGGCGACAAGATGTGGCGATGGCTATTAAATCCCTGCATTCACTGGTTGCCGTTTGCATGTTGGTCACTCCGCCCTGTGTCGTTTGCTCCATTGAGAGGAGCAGGGGCAGAACGCAGATGGGCCATGCACATGGAATGGCGTGCGGGATTTGGTTATATTTTTCTTTCTTTATTATCTATCATCACACTATTGGTTTCAAATTCTATTTCATAGTTTAGAAGGAACTCTTATTCTGTTGTTGCTACGGATGTACATTCTAATTTTGTTTGTCATAACTGAAAGACGCCTTTTTCCATCTATATAAAAAAAAAAGATTGGCAGAGGAAATCATTTACAATTTGAAAAAAATTTAAAAAAACATAAAAATAAAAACTAAGTAAAAACACAAAAAAAACAAAAAACAAAAAAGTGGTTAGAGGCCGCCATATCACGAACCGCGCGGCCCCTCAAAAAAAAAAAAAACCGGAAACTCAAGGGCATAGAGGTGTTTGGAGTACAGTAGTCCAGCGAAAAAAAAAGTTCGGGACCGCGCGACTACTACGTTCAAAAAAAAAAAAAAAAAAGATGGTAGAGCACTTGCCCGCGAAAGGCAAAGTTCCCGAGTTCGAGTCTCGGTCGGGCACACAGTTTTAATCTGCCAGGAAGTTTCATAACAGCGCACACTCCGCTGCAGAGTGAGAATCTCATTCTGGAAACATCCCCCAGGCTGTGGCTAAGCCATGTCTCCGCAGTATCCTTTATTTCAGGAGTGCTAGTTCTGCATGGTTCGCAGAAGAGCTTCTGTAAAGTTTGGAAGGTAGGAGACGAGATACTGGCAGAAGTAAAGCTGTGAGTACCGGCTGTGAGTCGTGTGTCGGTAGCTCAGATGGCAGAGCACTTGCCCGCGAAAGGCAAAGGTCCCGAGTTCGAGTCTCGGTCGGGCACACAGTTTTAATCTGCCAGGAAGTTTCATATCAGCGCACACTCCGCTGCAGAGTGAGAATCTCATTCTGGATACTTAATTTGTATTTCACGATATATGTAAATGGGATACGAGCAGTCTACATACTGAAGGAAAAACGGAGGGTCCAAATCTTTCTTTTGTTAACCAATAATTGCGTAAATGACCTCTAGGGCGGTGACAGTCGCGTAAACGGCCACTAGGGTAGTAGCTCCAACAGGCAGTTATGAGCAATGTTGCTAACCGCATGGACATGTCCCTACAGGTAGGGACTTCTGGCTCTTTTATCCAAAATGTAGGAACGTTGGGAAGGATTTCTGATAACTCTGTAAAACTTAGAGACTTTTTTCCAAGAAAGAAAAATTGCAAAATAAGAAATTAAAAAGGAAAAAGTTGTCAAACTGTATAAATTTTAAATATTGTATGAGTCTGTCAACATTGCCTACGGAAAGCTGAAGAAAGGTGCAGAAGGAACTTATTCTAATCACTGTCTGGAGAGGTTACGTGGCAGCGGAAATTTGTTACTTAGCGTTGCTTGTTCCGATGAACTGCTGCCTCAGCACAGAAGTAACATAGATTCGGGATTGCGCATTATGAGACACTCATTTTCAAATGTGTTACTTATTTGTAGTAAAGAACGTAAATTAAGCTAAAGTTGTTGCCATGCAACAGAATGATTAGAAAGGAAATGAAAGAATTAAAACTAAAAGTGAGTCTTTTCTTTTCAGACACCTCCAATGGAGAACGACTGGAAATAGAGCGTCATTTCCAAAAGAAAAACTCCATTTCGCTGCGCCTGTTCGCGCGTTTAGTACGAAGCATAAAATGATGTACTGCCACTCATAACTTTGAGTCCCAAATAACAATGTGACTATTTTGTTTGAAAGCAGTGTACAAAATTGTTAATATAGGGGATATGATACTACACAATACGTGATTAACTTTTCTTTCTCGTCGTAGTCCAAAATGAGTTGGCAATACTGGTTGTAAGATGGCAACGACTCTGCATAAGGTTTTATGCGTTCCAGAATTTGCAAAATTGGGTCGGAGTTGAACCACCAAACAGGAAAAGGATAAGCCTACAGCGTTCCAGGACATACTGGAACAACCGTTTTTCGCCAACTTACCCATGATTCACAAGACTTCGTCTTCGAACAGGAAGACGTTCCGCCTCAATGGCACCGTTGTGTTCGAGAATTTTTAATCAGTCACTTCCTCAGCGATAGCTAGGTCGCAGGTGTGGGAAATCAATACCTGGCTCTACACCTCTGGCCACTGAGATCACCTGCTCTCACGATCCACAATTTTTTCTTGTGGGCTTATGTTAATGAGGCTGTTCACGTCCCACCTCTACCAATAAGTCTGGCAGACCTGCGGAACCGTGCCACTGCTGCCGTGAACTCCATAGAACAAGTCATACTACTTCGTGTGTGGACGAGCCTCGCTACTGCTTATATGTTTGCTGTGCAGAGGAGGGTCACACTGAACATTTAAAACACTTCAAAACTTCCTTCTTTCATTCGTACGTAGACTGTTCATGTACAATTTATACTTCATGAAATACAAATCTTATCGTAGATAAATTGGGTCTGTCTTCTTCAATAACCCTGTGTAACAATACTGACCTACGAAGCGAAACGGAAAAAGCGTAAAGAAAAAAGGAAAACAATAGTTGGTTTGCAAAGCAAGAGAACTTTGCACGAATGTCATCCTCATTACGAAAACAACAATGACGCTAAATTTTTCTTTACAGTCGTCACATGCATCCACAGTGGACAATTACACTTGAGACAGAAGTGAAGGGAAAGTGAAGGGAAAGGGAAGGGAAAGTGAAGGGAAAGTGCTATTGTGCGTAAGAAGAGGAAGCCTTTTCATGTAGGAGGCTGAACATCACCTTGGCCGTCGTCGAGCCAACAGTGTCTTTTGACTTTACCTTAGGTCGAGATGGATACAGGTTTCAGGTCATTCCGGAACCAGATATTGGATTGTAAAACGTACCCGGGGACAGACAAAGACTCCACAATTTGGTAGTAATGAAGAGTAGGCTGATGCTTAAGAGTTAGGAAGAATCAATGCCAAAGAAGTGGGATACGTAACAACTAAGGAATGATGAGTTACCCTTGAAGTTCTCTGAGGCTATAGATATTACGGTAACTAATAGCTCGGTAGGCAGTTCAGTTGAAGAGGAATGGCATCTCTAAATAGGGCAGTAACACAAGTTGGATAGAAAACGTAGGTACAAGGAATGTAACTGGTAAGAAACCGTGGTTAACAGAAGAAATGTTTTAGATGATCGACGAGAGAAGGAAGTACGAAATTGTTCAGGGAAATTCCAGAGTACAGATATATAAGTCTTAGGAATGAAATAAATAGGAAGTGCAGGGAAGCTAAGGGGAAATGGCTGCATGAAAAATGTGAAGAAATTGAAAAAGAAATGATTGTCGGAAAGACTGGCTCAGCGGGAGCGGTAACAGTGAGAGAGCAATGGGAATTCCATTGTTATATCAAGGGAGATAGTGGATAGGGGGTAAGACTATTATGAAGGCGTCTATGAGGGGGAGGACTTGTCGGATGACGTGATAGAAGAAGAAACAGGAGTCGACAGGGAAGAGATGGGGATTCAGTGTTAGAGTCAGAAATTAGAAGAGCGTTGGAGGACTTAATACGAAATAAAGCTAAGGCGATATATAATATTCCATCGGAATTTCTAATATCATTGGGAGAACGGTTAACAAAGCGACGATTTATAATGGTGTACAGACTGAATGAGACTGGAAAAAAAAAAACATTTGGAAAAACCATCCACACAATTCTGAAGACAGAAAGAGCCGAAAAAAGCGCGAATTATTGCACAGTCAACTTAACAGCTCATGCATCCGAGTTGCTGACAAGAATAATATATAGAAGAATGGAAAACAAAACTGAAGACCTGTTAGATGATGACCAGTTTGGTTTTAGGAAAGGGAAAGGCACCAGAGAGACAGTTCTGACATTGCGGTTGATAATGAAAGCAAGACACGTTCATAGGATTTGTTGACTTGAAAAAAGCGTTCGACCATGTACAATGGTGGAGGATGTTCGAAATCCTGAGAAAACTAGGGCTCAGGTATAGGGAAAAACGTGTAATATATAATATGTACAGAAACCAAGAGGGAACAATAAGAGTCGAAAACCAAGAACGAAGTGCTCGGATCAAAAAGGCAGTAAGACATGGATGTAGTCTTTCGCCCCTGCTGTTCAAATCACACGTCGAAGAATCACTGACGGAAATAAAAGAAAAGTTCAAGAGTAGGGTAAAAACTCAAGATGAAAGGGTATCAGGGTTAAGATTCATTGATGACACTGCTTTCCTCAGCTGAATTGAAGGATTACAGGACCTGCTGAACTGAATGAACAATCGAATGAGTACAGAATGTGGAGCGAGAGTAAATCGAGGACAGACGAAGTGGCGAGAAGTAGCAGAAATGGGAACAGCAAGATTCTTAACATCAGTATTGGTGATCACGAAGTAGATGAAGTTAAGGAATAAGCAAAATAACCAAAGAGGGGCGGAGTACGGAGGACATAAAAATCAGACTAGAACTGGCAAACAAGGCATACCTGGCCAAGAGAAGTCAACTAGTATCAAATATGTCTTAATTTGAGGAAGAAATTTCTAAGAATGTATTATGTTAGAAGCACAGCATTGTATATCAGTGGAACATGGACGGTGGGAAAACTCGAACAGAAGATAACAGAAGCATTTGAGGCGTCGTGCTACAGAAGAATGTTGAAAATTAGGTAGACCGATAAGGTAGAGAATGAGGAGATTCTCCGCAGAACTGGCGTGAAACACTAACAAGAAGAAGGTACAGGATGGTAGGAAATCTGAGACATCAGGGAAAAACTTCCAAGGTGCTAGAGGGAGCTGTAGACGATAAAAACTGTGATACACCCGACAAATAATCGAGACGTAGGTTGCAAGGGCTTCTCTAAGATGAAAGGTGGGCATAGGAGACGAATTCGTGGCGGACAGCATCAAACCAACCAGAAGCCTGAAGACACAAAAAAAATTTCGTAGCCGACAGTTCACCTAAAGCTAGAGAAGATCAGCGCAGCCAGTACAGCTTAATTCACAATCTGTCTCAGATATGTCATCATGTGTTCGCAAGATAAACCGGTCTCGAGGGTGAGTACGAGCGAGATAACAATTACCGCTGCCTTCGACGTATATGGTACCAGCGGCAGAAGGCCAAATATCTTAAGTTTCTATACATCGACATTTCGATTAATCGTATGAACGCTATCGATGCTGGAGGTATATCGGAAATAAAGTACCAATGTTTAAGACGTATATTGTTTTCGGTGTATGAAAAATTGAGGCTCATTTTAAAACTGAAACAGGGTTTGGGTTGTATTTAAATATGCTGTATCCGAGGTTCGCCATAGCTGAATTCCAAACAAATTTTCGTCGAGATATAGGTTTAACATTTTCGATGATTTCAGAATAATTGAAATATATAGTGGAAGTCAATTACACCAAAACTATATTAATCCCGATAGCAGAGAGAAAACTGTTCTTCTAAGCTGGACACATTAATTGAAAATGAGAGACATTAAAACTTTTTAAAGTCCTGTTTAATATATCACTTCGAAGTTGACTGAAAGCAATAAAATTCAGTTTTGTTTAGTGTGAATGACTTGTTATGACCGTGTACCTGAAAGACTTTTTTCTGAATCCGATGAATATAACTTCTGTGATAGCGCAACGAGCTTTTTAAAATATGGTTAAGAGCTGTTGTTGAAGAATTAACGAAAAATACTTTTTTAAACGCTGGATTCAGGAAGATAGAGTAAGTGAATGTGTCTGCTCTCTACCGTTAAATATCCTCTTAAGTTCCTTCTGAACAGTAACGGACAAGTTGGAGGCTGGACTATATTTTGTAGGAAACAATAAAGGAGTGGAGTTGTCGTCACTTTCCGGGGAGCAGAGCGTCAGCGTGCGTACAGACGCTGGTCCAGAAACTAGAGAGCTTCTAACAACGATTGATAAACAAAAAGTAGTTCCATCATATAGAATTTGCACTTCTAATGCATCCCGTACCAATTCCAAAACTTCAGAATTCCATTTTTTTGCTCTCCACTCGAACGAACGCTGACCGTTCCTGAGCATTTCATGCATTCAACGGTGACTCTAATCTTCTTTGTACCTCATGTAACTATACTATAGGCCTAATGAAATTGAAATTTATTTAACGGAATGAGCTGAAAACTGTGATTTTGTGTATGTTGTAGTCAGTAAAAATATATAGAGAAAATATAATTATGAAGCCTAGACAAAGCTTAGGAAACTGTCAATATTATCGATGTATCTGTGTAGAAATATCAATATTATTTCTGCAAAACATCAATATTTCCGAATGTCGTTGTGTCGTTGCCATCTCTAACACCACCAAACATCACCCGAAAACATATCCTGTGTCTTTGTTATGGATGGCCGACTCTATGTCTGGAAATATCGCGCTGGGCTAGGGGTTATACCATAAAGTAACTTACAGTGTTAGCAGTTTCTTCGTTCTCGACTACGACGATTGTCGCAATCAAGTTCGATGCCGAAATGGAGACAGAAGCGATCCAATCGTATTAGCAGGAGATGCATGAGGACAGCTGCAGGTGTTGTGGTCTGGTCTGGTGAGTTATTGGACTTAGCTCGAAATCACTAATAGCGATTGTTTTGGGCACTCCTCAACAATATTTTGACAGGTTGTCTGTCTGACGGCGAACGTTGAAACGAGACGTTTCAGCTCCATTATGACAGCACTCCTGATGGTGGTAATACCAGGGAAATTCTTCAATATTGCAATAGATCGCCAGCTGCGCAGACTTAAACCCAAACAAAAATGTGTTGGACTTAATGGATAGACGACAACATCATTCTCAAAAATCACCGTTGACTGTGGAAGAACAGGTCATTGCCTAAACATGGATCCCAAATCTTCAAGAACTGATCCGCGGAGGAATCAAGAAGACTCAGCATATCGCGGCATTCAGTGACATATAGTACATGTTACACTGAAATGTGTCCAGTTGTATGAGTGTAGGAACTTGACATGTCGTTCCATCATTGCACTGCAGGCATTCTCGACGTGCACAGTGTTGGAATATGATGATTGAATCAGACAAGCGTCATCAATTGTGTAATCGTAAGGTATTATTCTCCTCAGGTATCGTATAAACTACAGACTACATCAGGTTGTAACATCCCTAATCTCTGTACCTGCATTAGAACTAATTAACACTGAACTTAATTTAGGGAATTCGCACTGAATACATACCTAGTTAATATTTCTAAGAATGTAGCGTATCATAATTCCTAGATGTGCTTTCAGGACTATTGAAGAACGTTCAGTATGTGGAATCTGTCTGTCGTGCGTTTGGAATTGGAGTTTTATTAAGTTCTGAGAAATGCAGCCATACGAATTCAAACACATGGTCTCTGTAATAGAACAACTAAAACGCGTTGCATACGCAGTAAAAATTGTTCAGTTCGTTTCTCTGATGTAATTCAGACAGTGAAGGAAAATTTCTAATTTTCTGAAAACAAAACAAGAAGTGTTTAAACTCAGAAGAGTGTTCCTGCAGCCACTCTGTAGAAATACTGGACGTGTGGGGTGTCGCATTGTCCTGCTGGATTTACCAAAGTCCGTCGGAATGTACCAGTACAATGGACATGAATGGATGCAGATGATCAGACAGGATGTTTAGGTACGTGTCACCGGTCAGAGTCGTATCTATACGTACCAGGGGTCCCATATCACTCTAACTGCACACGCCCCACACTACTACAGAGCCTCCACCAGCTTGAACAGTCCCCTGCTGTCATGCAGGGTCAGTGGATTCATGAGGTTGTCTCCATACCCGTACAAGTCCATCCGCTCGACACAATTTAAAACAGGAAGCGTCCGATCAGGCAACATGTTTCCAGTCATCGACAGTCCAATGTCAGTGTTGATGGGCCCAGGTATGGCGTAAAGCTTTGTATCGTGCAGTAGTCAATGGTACACGAGTGGACCTGCGGTTCCGAAAGTCCATATCGATGATGTTTCGTTGAATGGTTCGCACGCTGTCCCTTGTTGAAGGTCCAGCACTGAAATCTGCAGCATCGCTGTCTCGGAGATGCTGTGTCCCGTCGCTCGTGCGCCGACTGTAAGACCATGTCCGACTGTAAGACCAAGTTCAAACTAGCTTAAATCTTGTTAACCTGCCATTGTAGCAGCAGTAACCGATGTAACAACTGCGCCAGATACTTGTTGTCTTATATCGGCATTGCCGAACCCAGCGCCGTATACGGCCTGTTTACATATCTCTGTATATGAATAAGCATGTCTATACCAGTTTCTTTCGCTCTTCAGTGTATTAATTAAAGGGTTACAATCAAAGCGATGGAAGAGCTTAAAGCAGGTGGTAAATTGCTGTCTATCTGACGGCTTTAAATTGTGTGCGAGGACATATACGAGAGGAATTGTTAGAGACGTGCAACATGAGCCTCAGAAGCACTCTGTCCACGTGAAAGCTCCTAGGGTGTGAAGGAAGAATGGGCATGTCAGTCTCTGAGAGATTTGTTCGTCCGACTCCTCGGCCAACACTTGTGTCACACCGTACAATCAACGAGGAACTAAGCTACCTACATTCATAGCCAACGACCGCTCATGTATAAACCTTCCTGCCCAATCGAAAATGTTTTGACAAGACCTCGCCCCCTGAGATGGAATTTCAGGTAACTGACTGCAATTAAATGGCTGTGCAGGTGGATCTTACCTTTCAATCAGAAAGACATTTTCAACTTTAACTATGGCTTATTCACATCGATTCCTGTGTTCTTACAAATTCCTCTGGACTCTCATCTTATTTCTTTACCGAACTTATGACTGTTCTCAATAGTAAGGCTGTTAAGTCGTGACTTTGTATGTGATAGATCTCTTCTGTTAGTTATAACTGTATTTCAGCTAATGAAATCATTATGTTATTGTGATATCCGGTATTTTAAATTTGTAGTTGATTAATGGTTTTTGCTGCTTGTTTAACAGTACTGACACATCTGTTTTTAAGTAGAAATGTGCCGACGACTGGTCTAGTAGCCTTTGCTGCGTGTTGCTGGCAGTGATGAGATGATAGCGATTACGTCGTGCTTCGAATATTGAGGAAACAAATGGAATCGTCTGCCCAGACAACCGAGAAAAAGTACAGATTGTTATGTTATTCTCTCGCTGACTTTTTATCATGAGACGCATATTCACTGGTTCGTGGTGCGCCTGAAGTAAAGTTCTTGCGAAATTTCTGTCGACTCTCAATAAAAACGTACACAAACTGACTTGGTAATCTTCTTGCTCGAGTGTTTACTCACTTTGACGGAAATCAGGAGCGACCTGACTGCCAGAATGTGTGATCTTTACAGGGGAATGTTTTCCATGTTGAGCTGAAGTTGTAATGGGAACAAACATTCTAGAGAAATTATTTCAAATCGGTTTCGAACTGTAATGGAAGGTGAGAGCTGTGTGAGGGAACACCAATTTTTAGTTGTGTTGGGTTGGGTGTTCACTTAAAACAATAAATTTATGTCAGTAGCAACTTGCAAGTTTAATGACAGGCAAATGTTAAATATACATGCCTCGTCTTATAACGTATGAGGCCTCCTGTATTTCATCACGAATTTGGAAAATGAAAATGTCAAAGAATTACACAAACACTTCTATAACGTTGTTGAAAACAAAAGCAATGAATAATTTCGGGAAACAGGCAGTTTTTAATTTGGTTAATCTCTAAGACCCAAGCGGGCGGGCGTCAGTGCGGAAGTTTCAGGTTGGAGGCTGGCTGACGTTTCGGCTGCAGAGTGCGCCGCCACGCTCAGGCCTTGTGTCCCTTGGCGGCAGCTCGGCCAGCCTTCTTGGCGGCTGTCCTGGCTTTGGCCGCCTTCCCGTGGGCTGCAGTCCTCGCGTGCGCCTTTTGTTTGGAACCGGCACGGACCGCTTTTCCTGCCCGGGAGCCTGGAATACAGTCACACATCATTTTTAAACACAAAAAATTAACATTTTCAAACCGCAGAAATGGAGCGTAAAATTTATTACTAGAAGTAGTAGTTCGACTCAATGTACGAACGCGTTTTCAGAACTATGTAATCTTTCTGCGTCAAGCACAACAATTACAATAAAAATTCCGTTTGGATCAACAGTCTAGTGGAACTCTTCTTGTTAGATGCCTCTTCGTCGACATTCATTGTTCCTAACATCATTGACAGATGAAGGCTCGATTATACACAGATATTCCGTAAAGGAAAAGGAGTGAGACAAGGATGCTGTCTATCACCTACTCTTTTCAGCCTCTACTTGGAAAATATGATTGACCAATGCTCATTAGATGACAAAGGAGTAGAAATTGGAGGAAGAAGAGTAGGGTGTTTGAGGTTTGCTGATGACATGGTCCTTCTAGCCATAGGGGAAAAAGAATTACAGGATTTGGTGGACGCCATTGCAACTAACGGAAAAATATGGAATGAAAATTAACACAAATAAAAAAAAAGTATTGGCACTAGGAGGAAAGAAGGAAATAAAAATTATGCTGAATGGAGAAATACTAGAACATGTGCAAAATTTTAAGTATCTTGGAAGCAGGATAGACACCTACTGGAAGTGTACCACATAAATTAAAAAAATGATAGCAATGGCCAAAGAGGCGTTTTATAAGAAAAGGAGAATTTTCTGCAGCGATCTGGACAGAGAACTCAGAAAGAGACTCATAAAATGTCTTGTATGGAGTGTTCTTCTATATGGCCCTGAAACATGTACTATGAGGAAAAAAGACAGAGAAAGACTGGAGGCTTTTGAGATATGGACATGGCGGAGGATGGAAATAATAAGTTGGATGGACAGAGTAAAAAATGAAGAGGTACTGAGAAGAGTGGGAGAGAAAAGACAGTTACTAGATGTAATAAAGAGAAGAAAACAAAATTGGGCACATATTAAGAAAGAATGACGGACTGATAAAAACAGTTTTAGAAGGTTATGTAGAAGGGAAAAGGAAGCGAGGAAGGAAGAGATTCCAGATACTGGATGACATGATGGACGGTACAATATATAGCACCCTTAAGAAGGAAGCAATGGATCGCAGAAAATGGAGAGGCAAAGGACCTGCTAATATAGCAGATAACTGATGATGATGATTCCGTAATCAGAAAGGGATTCGGACACGCGACATTTTGGTTTCCACGCATGCGCTTTACCACTACACCAACAGGCCAAACATGTGCATCATGTGAATTCATGTACTATTACGGTGCATGTATCGGAAAAAAAATTAGTAAGAATGTGTTTAGTAGTTGTATGGAGGGCGTGCCAGGACGATCATCTGAAGCGAGTAGCAACAGTGGACTCTAAAATGCATTCTTCAGGAGCTGTGCGTTCGGGTTCAGTAGGAGAGCCGTTTCACATTAGCGAAGATGAACAAGTACTCGTAGTTCTTAAGGTGTGCACTTCAGAGTCCATGTTTAGTGGAAATTGTTTTCTTGTTTGGATGCATACTACTGCCTTTCAAGATACAGAAAGCATAGAGTTTGCAGTAGACGAGATTCGTTTCACAGTATCGAAGATGAACAAATGCTCACAGCTCTTAAGGTATGCATTTTATAGCTGATGTGTACTGGACCTTTTTGTTTCGAATGGCCGTTCCTGTTGTATCCCTGAATACTGACCATTCGTCCTGGTACAACTTGTATCTGAACATGCGAAAGAGCCAGTTTGGACTAAATTTGCCAAGGAAAACAAAAAAAAGCTCTTTCACAATTTTTTATCAGCGATTCAAATTATATAATTCGGACAAGTCAGTCAAAACGTTCCGCTTAAATATTGCATCAGACGCAATTACAGATAACGTGGAGTAGGGGTTAATAATAAAGGAAGTGATTGATAGTGCATAATACTCAAGCCTCCCAGTTTTTCTGAGTTCTACATCTCACTAATCACGAGGACTTGCTCGGTTTTTTGGAGGCGGAAAGGAAGGCAAGGAAATGAAACGGGGGCATCGTGGCGTGGTCGTTGTCCTAAAATCATCGGCAAGTGTTTGTGGTTGTGTGCAGCAAAACGTGTGCAGAACTAAATGAACAGTGCATAATTATCTTTTATGTTATTAAGTTTTTGAAGAATGGTAATTTGTACGTCACTAAACGAACTTGTTCCTATTACGCACTTACGTAAGAGACCCATACGATACGTACGACTGATTGACGTTGTGTATTCAGGTAGCATCAATAGAGGAGCTAGATAAGAGCAACAAAGAGCGTTACTTTTCGTTGGGAGACTGTCTACTCGGCGAGAGAGCGTTGCAGTGATGCTCAACGAACTCGAGTGATAGACCCTACAAGAAAGGCGTCCTGCATCAGGGAGAGGTTTACTCTTGAAATTTGGAGAATGTAGATGTGAAACGAGATTCGCCGACAGTCATTTTCCCCACGCGCGATTCATCTACATCTACATTTATACTCCGCAAGCCACCCAACGGTATGTGGCGGAGGGCGCTTTACGTGCCACTGTCATTACCTCCCTTTCCTGTTCCAGTCGCGTATGGTTCGCGGGAAGAACGACTGCCGGAAAGCCTCCGTGCGCGCTCGAATCTCTCTAATTTTACATTTGTGATCTCCTCGGGAGGTATAAGTAGGGGGAAGCAATATATTCGATATCTCATCCAGAAACGCACCCTCTCGAAACCTGGACAGCAAGCTACACCGCGATGCAGAGCGCCTGTCTTGCAGAGTCTGCCACTTGAGTTTGCTAAACTTCTCCGTAACGCTATCACGCTTACCAAATAACCCTGTGACGAAACGCTCCGCTCTTCTTTGGATCTTCTCTATCCCCGCTGTCAACCCGACCTGGTACGGACCCCACATTGATGAGCAATACTCAAGTATAGGTCGAACGAGTGTTTTGTAAGCCACCTCTTTTGTTAATGGACTACATTTTCTAAGGACTCTCCCAATGAATCTCAACTTGGCACCCGCCTTACCAACAACTAATTTTATATGATCATTCCACTTCAAATCGTTCCGTACGCATACTCCCAGATATTTTACAGAAGTAACTGCTACCAGTGTTTGTTCCGCCATCATATAATCATACAATAAAGGATCCTTCTTTCTATGTATTCGCAATACATTACATTTGTCTATGTTAAGGGTCAGTTGCCACTCCCTGCACCAAGCGCCTATCCGTTGCAGATCTTTCTGCATTTCGCTGCAATTTTCTAATGCTGCAACTTCTCTGTATACTACAGCATCATCCGCGAAAAGCCTCATGGAACTTCCGACACTATCTACTAGGTCATTTATATATATTGTGAAAAGCAATGGTCCCATAACACTCCCCTGTGGCACGCCAGAGGTTACTTTAGCGTCTGTAGACGTCTCTCCATTGAGAACATTGGCGAATGGATTAAGAAAAGGGAGGGGGATTTGATGGTTGTACCCTCTCCCAGAAATCGTGAAGTGGCTTTCAGATTATAGATGTAGATTTGTTAAGACACGATCCTCAGATTCTGGAGGATGGAGGTTGTGTTCTGTCTGACCACCCTGATTTAGATTTACCGCGGTTTTCTTAAATCATGTCATACAAATGTCTGGATGACTTCTACAACTAGGTCACGGGCGACCACGTGTCCTGCCATTAAACAAGTGTGTGTATAATACTTTACTTTATACTGGGTGTAACCGGTATAAGTGCAGATATTTTTACGAGGTGCATTCAAGTTCTAAGGCCTCCGATTTTTTTTCTCCGGACTGGAAAGAGATAGAAAGATGCGCATTGTTTTAAAATGAGGCCGCGTTCATTGTCAATACATCCCAGAGATGGCAGCACCGTACGGCAGATGGAATTTTACCGCCAGCGGCGAGAATGAGAACTGTTTTAAATACTTAAAATGGCGACGTTTTCTTTCCTTGAACAGCGTGCAATCATTCGTTTTCTGAATTTGCGTCGTGTGAAACCAATTGAAATTCATCGACAGTTGAAGGAGACATGTGGTGATGGAGTTATGGATGTGTCGAAAGTGCGTTCGTGGGTGCGACAGTTTAATGAAGGCAGAACATCGTGTGACAACAAACCGAAACAACCTCAGGCTCGCACAAGCCGGTCTGACGACATGATCGAGAAAGTGGAGAGAATTGTTTTGGGGGATCGCCGAATGACTGTTGAACAGATCGCCTCCAGTGTTGGCATTTCTGTGGGTTCTGTGCACACAATCCTGCGTGACGACCTGAAAATGCGAAAGTGTCATCCAGGTGGGTGCCACGAATGCTGACGGACGACCACATGGCTGCCCGTGTGGCACTTTGCCAAGCACTGTTGACGCGCAACGACAGCATGAATGGGACTTTCTTTTCGTCGGTTGTGACAATGCATGAGACGTGGATGCCATTTTTCAATCTAGAAACAAAGCGCCAGTCAGCTCAATGGAAGCACACAGATTCACCGCCACCAAAAAAATTTCGGGTAACCGCCAGTGATAAAAAAATGATGGTGTCCATGTTCTGGGACAGCGAGGGCGTAATCCTTACCCACTGCGTTCCAAAGGGCACTACGGTAACAGGTGAATCCTACGAAAATGTTTTGAAGAACAAATTCCTTCCTGCACTGCAACAAAAACGTCCGGGAAGGGCTGCGCGTGTGCTGTTTCACCAAGTCAACGCACCCGCATATCGAGCTAACGTTACGCAACAGTTTCTTCGTGATAACAACTTTGAAGTGATTCCTCATGGTCCCTACTCACCTGACCTGGCTCCTAGTGACTTTTGGCTTTTTCCAACAAAGAAAGACACTCTCCGTGGCCGCACGTTCACCAGCCGTGCTGCTATTGCCTCATCGATTTTCCAGTGGTCAAAACAGACTCCTAAAGAAGCCTTCGCGGCTGCCATGGAATCATGGCGTCAGCGTTGTGAAAAATGTGTACGTCTGCAGGGCGATTACGTCGAGAAGTAACGCCAGTTTCATCGATTTCGGGTGAGTAGTTAATTAGAAAAAAAATCGGAGGCCTTAGAACTTGAATGCACCTCGTATATGAGTTACCTTAATATGTTCACACATCAGTGTAACACTTCTTTTTTCTCTTTGTCGAACAGTCTTCCCTCAAACACGTCCCGTAATTTACTTCCTGATGTTTTCTACGTGGTCGTAACTGCATCACTGAGTAGACTGCGCCTATCAGTATAGACTATTTTTTTGGGTTCATGCGTCCATACTTGAAACACCTGACTTGCCGCCTAGGAGAAAATAAACATTAATGCCTTGTTCTTGCCTCATGTACTTGAAGGTACTAATCAACGTAAGTAACAGTTGCAATTATTAGTCTGCAAATGACGTAAATTACTGTAGTATTTACATAACTTTGTTCAGTCGCAGGTAGAAATATGTACACTTACGCCCATTAAGCTTTGGAATTGACTTTTGTCTCATTGGTGTTAAGCTAACAGATCCTATACCATTGTAAATTAATCATTGGACAAATAAATTACCTATAATGATATTGAGTAAGCCATTCGCGGAAAGAGCAGAGTTCACCATGTTGATAAACTTACTTGCTTGGACAATGCGTAGTGCAGCTGTGTAACGAGTTGTTACGAACTTGGATCCAAATTTCATGCCATCTCAAACAGCTGGAGTAACCTAGCCAGTCCTCTGTCTACCCTAAAACTGAAGCCCAACACTCCACTGTGTCAAACACCCTAAGAAGTCTGGCTTCGAATCACCTCGTCTCATATTCATTATATCTCCACGCCCTCCGATGTTCTTTCGTCCGTCCTCCTCCGTTTTTCCTGCCAAATCATGAAATCACTCTACAGTCCTAGCCATTTTATCATCTGTAGATTACCCTTTCTCTTCCTTTTCTTGAATAACTGAAATCATACACATCTCGAACCACCTACCTCTCCCATCTCCTGACCCTTCTCAGAACTCATCCACGTCCTTTCTCATATTACCTCCTATCTAATCCTATTTGACTCTGAAGTCCGCCATCCAACAATTGTTGTCAGGAACGCACGGCACCATTATACTAACTGGTTTCAAGACCACATGCGTCAACAATATTTCATGAACATTAGATCATCGTTTCTCTCCCTATCAAAGTATTGTTAACTGTTCACCCAAAGACTATAAAGCTTCAACATGGCCGTTGCCAGCTCTCCCTCCTCCCATGCACCTACCATGTGAGGAATTTAAATAACGGATGAAAATACTTTGATCCACTCTCTTGACAGATTAAGAAACTGTTATCTGACTTTACGTATTTGGTAGCGTGAGTTTTAAATAATTCTTATTTTAATTTCTACTCACCTGTTGCTTCATGCAGATTAAATAAATACGTAATTCGTAGACGGATAGTGCACACTGTTTTTCCCCTACCATCGGTTAAGTATCAGATTAAGTACACTGTCATAAATGGTATGCCGAGTAGCGTGATGTATAAATGCCACCATATTGGCGAGTCATAGCTTTCAAGAATAGTGTTAGGATAGAGAAAGAAGGCAATTAATGGGATAGTATAATGACTGTTTTTGATAAAATGTCCTACCAATATAACTACCACTGGTTTGAGGAAGAAATAAAGATAATTATGAAAAATACAAGCAGACAACTCAACCTCCACATGCTGGAGACAGAAAGTTAGCTAAACCGGAAATAATAATAATTTTGTCTCGAAATGGCCAGAATGCTTGTCGGGAGATTAACTAGCATCATTCTATTCATAAATTCTGAAGGAAGGCGATGTGTGTTATATCTTTCTGCCAAATCGGAGTTGGGACATTCTTGATGTTATTCGAATTCTGAGGTTCTTGTCAACCACATTATGTGTTGCGATGTCTTTTTCCACATCTTTCGAAAAACAATGAACTCTGCTGACACTTCAACGTCTTCTTTCACAATAAACTTTGATCACACTTACTCTGCAAAATCTGATGAAATATCTCGTCGAATAAAATATTTAGCGTTTAGTGTTTTAGAATCTTTAACACAGCAAGGATATAGTCTTCAAGAATTTGCGTGGACATGTCTATACGGTGAAGAAAACGTGATTCGACAAAAGAAATGTACTGATATACTGCATTACTCATAAACAGGGTAAGAAGTTTCTCAAACGATCCAATGCAGCAAATGTATTGTGTGGAAGTGAGACACGCACAATACGGAGCAAACGTCTTACATCGCTAATCTTTCCTGTATGTTCAGTTAACCAGTGAGAGATACGAAGCCGGTTTTGTCACTCTATGGAATTGGTTATAAGCGAACACACAATGCTACGGAATGGCTGAAAAAGCACAGCACCACTGACAATGCCTTACTAGAAGAAACCGAAACGTATCTCAGTATAGTAATGGAGGATAAAAAACTGGCACCTATGGGTAGAAAGTTTTTGGTGCATCATCGTAACTGCGGAGATGGCCTACACAACGGAAGAAGTATCTATAAACCATAACGCTTTTCGATACTTCTTGTAGACTGCAGTGCGTTGTGTTGATTAATCTTGGGTGGTCACTTAAAGGCATATGACATGTTTATAGTGCAGTATTTGAGAGCTGATTTCCAGTAGTGTAGAGAAATCTAGTGGTGGTGGCTAAGCTGGTGCATAAGAAATTAAATTTCTCACTAGAAACTAGTCATTTACCTAAAATCATATCTTTAACAGGGGTCTTGCTTTCTCGTGGTACCTTACGGTGAGCTATGACAACGTTATTCTGGGAAATACATACGCAAGAGTTTCAATACAGAAAGTTACTTTGAAGAAATACATTTTAAGAATATTTCGATGGCATATTGATATAGGAGGATCAGCCGAGGACGATGTCACCACTTTGTTTCAGTGTAGTTTAAGAATAAGTTATTACTACCTCCGATTTTGCTACCAAAAAATACGTGATGTAGGTAACTATAACGTAACTATTATTATACACGTGTCGGCACACAAATGTTTGCAACACCGGTGGTACAAAGCACACAAACATTTAGTGTGAAGAAAAAGGAAGTTCGCATAACTCCAACAGTGAAAAAAAGAAGTTAATGCTTGTAGAATAATTCGGAAGTAGACTTACAATTGAATTATAAAAAAGACGAAAATAATGTAGCATCAACATTTCGATAGGGAAATAAGATTAACAAAGGGGGGGGGGGGGGGGGAGAGAGAGAGAGAGAGAGAGAGAGACAGAGAGAGAGAGAGAGAATTAGCGTCATGGAGTGCTTTGAAAACTAAGTTTCTGATTTGGTTGAAACGGAAAATGTATTGTAGGGTTCGGTGTATGACAGTATAGTGTAAGGTTTTGATACAAAACTTATCCATAACCTGAGAGTTTTTCAGTGAGTAGTGGAGTGATGGATGTTGAAATTTACTAGGACGGGCAGGAAAACAAAAATAAAAGAATCAACGAACCGAATGGATTAGAACGCCTAGTTCTGTAACTGTAATGAAGTTCTGCGACTGCAATGAAAATAAAATAAAGGTGGTTGAGGTATGTAGGCAAGCGACGGTAGGTGTCCGAAAGAAATTGTCTGTTGTATTCCAAGAGATAAGAAAGCATCCAGATGAAGACCGAATGGAGAGTGAGCAATGGACACTGCAAGACAGACGTGTGCTACATAAATCTGGACGTGATTGGTGATTGTTCTCTCTCTGTCTGTCTATCTGTCTGTCTCTCTCTCTCTCTCTCTCTCTCTCTCTCTCTCTCTCTCTCTCTCTCTCCCCCTCAGCGTTTATGCTCTCTTATGGTGTTCACTGCTTTCACGATTTGAGAAATTTACTTTACTTAAACTTTGTTTCAGATTCTCTTGCTATTGCCACAGTTGTGGGTTAATATAAAGGAAGGAACTCGTGTACGATACCTATGAGTAGTGTAAACTAATTTTGTGTATTATGATATTTTCTGCGAAGCAGATTGTGATCTAGCCCAGCATTTGCGTACACATACGTGGAGAGCTACTTAAAGTCCATATTCCAAAAACGTCACTATACCAGAGGTTAATCCACCACTCAGATTCGATGTGGCTGGTTCATCCCTCTGTCTTCCTATCTATACGAGTAGGTCAGATAATTGATAACTATCATTAGGTAGAAAATATATGGATGACAAGCCATTTGTTTACAGCAAATATTACTGATGAATAGCGTCCTTTGATGGAGGCTAAGCGCTTGTTAACGGAAATTTGGACGCTCCAAATCTAGAAGCAAGCTAAAGAGCTATGTACGTGAAATTATTTACAGTGTGTGAATGTCTGGAGCTCAGGCCCAAATGGACCCATCCAGATGTGCGAGAGCGTTAACGCACCGCTTCCGGTTGCCTGCCACGGATCGAATCCACTTCGCAGATTAATGACGAGGGCCGATGAGCCGACCAGTCTGGAAGTGGTTTTTAGGCTGTTTCCCACATACAATTAGATAAATACCGGGATGGTTCCCACGTCACGCCTAAGAGACATGCTAAGCAAACATTTAGAAAACGTTCTCATACCTGAACATGAGACGGACACAGATACCTTTCCTGGGATGAGGGGAAGAGGGGTGGGACGAGGGGGGGGGGAGGAGGGGTGAGGGAGACTGATGGCGTCAGTAAGGGCATTTGGCCATCGACTGTCGGTAACATTGCCGAAACCTATATAGCTATGCCAACCCTGTAGAGGTGGGAAAGGGTAAAGGAAAAGAAGAAGAAGAACAGGAAGATCAGCCCCACCTGATATAAGGCAGTATCATGTTCTCTTAGAATCATACGGCTGATTCGCACATGAGAGATAGTTATTGTCAAAAAGTTATTGTGTTGTTGTAAAGAACATACTGGCTGAAGTGGTTTCTGTAGCAGCCGTAGTCTCGCTGTAGTCGTCGTCGTCTACTTCATCGGGTGTGCATCCATCACCGGTAGCTATTAATGAGTCGTCGACGTCTGTACTGTCATCGTCACTGTCTTCAGCGAAAGCGTAGGGCGCAGAGAGCACCAGCAACACACAGGACAGAGTGACCAAGACGTACGACATGATGCAGCGTAGCCGACGCACTTTCTGGGCGAGCTGGTAACACGACGAATCCCCGACGACCGACACCTGCTTACATAGTTGTCCAGTATGCAAAGGAGGGGGCTTATCTCAGAGCAATACTTTCAAGGTGACGTAAAGTTCTTAGAACCTGTCCAACGTGATATACTGAGCGAATGTCATCAGCGTAACCCACCCTTATCTCTCGACGCCTCCTGACGTTAACGAGGTTCTAGAAGCAACACCTTTCATTTCGTCTTTTCCCTGACAGCGCAAACTTTCGCACATACTTTAAGTGCAGACGTAAGTACACAGAGCATGATATTAGTCAAACGATGGAGACATTACGCGAAGATCGAATAACACCACCATTAGCCTTGTCAATGGCGTCATTTCCGCGAGGAAAACAGGTCACAAGTTTCTTCAGCTATGCCATATCCAGCCGAAGTCTTCCATTTTTTGTTTCTGTTGAGCTACCAACCGCTGTTCCAAATAGTCGCACATACTTTATTTGGGATTAAGGTACAGTCGTGGACAAAACGAGCGAGACCCCTCGCCTTTTCGTTATACTGATCCGCACAGCTTTAAAGTCTGCTACACAGCATAACAGGCAAGGCGACGA
This sequence comes from Schistocerca cancellata, assembly GCF_023864275.1. Taxonomy (NCBI): domain Eukaryota; kingdom Metazoa; phylum Arthropoda; class Insecta; order Orthoptera; family Acrididae; genus Schistocerca; species Schistocerca cancellata. The sequence goes on along the minus strand of NC_064626.1, from coordinate 432,531,909 downwards.
AGTGCACCAACATACTATGAAAGTTCGCTCAGCTGATGTACTGACATGTACTGACTGGAGAAACTCGCGCTTCGAAGACGCCACAGCATCGTCTGCCACCACTTCGTGGGAAACGAAATACCTCAACTATAAGCCAATGTGTTGTATTCGCATATCTGTGACTATGACTTGGATCTACGGTGTGGTTATGTATAGTACGTATGCTCAGATTGTGAATATAACATCATGAATAAAGACAAGGGGAAATGAATTAGGCGTCCTTCCTCTTCCGTAACATCAAATATATTTTAGTTATTCTTTCTTAAATGGACTGCGCAGAAAATCATTCACCAGAAGTGAATAATTTTTTAGCAATACCAGATAATATTAACAGTTTGCCGGCGCGGGTTAACCGTGCGTTCAACGGCGTCATACCGCTGACCGCGCGGCTCCTTGCGCCGTCAGTTCGAATCCTTCCCCGGGCATGGATGTGTGTTAGATTAGGTAGGTTGATGTAGTTCTAGGTCTAGGGGACTGATGACCTAAGCAGTTTGGTGGCATAATGCTTAGAGCCATTTTTTGACTTTTCGCATAAATTTTATTTACATAAACGGCCGTCTCTTTAGATTGCGTTGACATACCTCACTTTTTCACACCAACAAGGGTCCGTATACCGAAGGAAGTGCGATACATTTCCGCTCATTATGTCTACCCCTATTCGAGGTACACGGGTTTTAAAGGTTGGGTAGACAAATAGACGGTCAAGAAAGTGAGACTAGTAAGGTTCCATTTTTACCGATTTACGTGACGATATCCTAACAACGAAAATAGCTACCGCAGCTACTGAAGATGAGGGCCGCATAATAATTTCACCTACTCTTTATTCGAAATGTTCTACTTGCAGTCGATACATCAGCATATTAATCGTAGCTACGCTTTCGATTCAAATCATGTTTACAGGAATGCAAATAAAATCCATTTGCCTATACACGTGGTAATTCAGATCCCACTGTTAATGCCACCGCGTTTTAGATGTGCGAGCATTCCCATTGCTAGCCAACTTAAGGAACACATCGGGTAACGAACGTTTTCTGGCTGTGGCACGTCTAATGGAGAATTCTAAACATTGTAGAATACGTTTGGCCGCTACGTCGCCTTTTATTTCCTGGGGTGGTGCAGAATTATCCTACTAAATTTACTCGCTAATAACAGTTTTTTGTTATTTCGATAAACATCCCGAATGATTGTCACACAGGCGGTGACATAAAGGTAGACAATATGTGTTTTTGAGTCCAGAAAGCTCTATGCAACAGAAACTGCAGATCATTTTGGCATTTTCATTGCGAAATTTCCGGCTTATTCATGCCTGGGGTAATAATAAAGGGCTGTTTGCATGGGTTGTCTGCTAGCGTAGTGAAAGGTGTTCCCTACTGCAAGGGAGGTCTGGTTTGTTTTCGGTTCTAATCTCGATGGAGGCAGATAGACTATCAATAAAGGAATTTTAAGAAATTCTCGCGTCCCCAGTACGTTTTATCGCTACCTTTATTCTGTACTGGCGCCCTGTGGAAATCGATATGAAACTCTTGTAGAATTTCTTACTTGTTACTGCCTACGTTTTTCCGCTTCTGTCAGTAATTGAATTGACTTTAGTGTGGCACTGAATGATTTTTAACTGAATTTCGTTATGAATCTTCACGCATTGCTAAATTTGCGCACTTTCATGGAAGGTCAGCAACGGTAATCCAGTATGACTGGTATTAACGTTGACACAGACCATTTCGCGGCCGATTGCGCATAATATTTTGCTGATTCGTGACGATCTTGGTTACTTTGTCTTACTAAAAGAGTTGTGTTATCTCGATAAGCTGAAATTCATTTTTATTAGTACAGTTCGTACTAATTAGCGTTTCTTCTTTCATTTATGTCTTATATTTAGGTGTTGTGGTTAACACACTAATCAGCATTAATATAGTCTTACACACGATTGAAAACAGTCTGACAAATTTCGGATAGTTTTTAAATTTCACGCCTGTGCATAGTATGTTGGTAGCACTTCGTCGCCTTGATGTTATGCTGTGTAGCAGACTTTAAAGCTGTGCGGATCAGCATAACGAAAAGGCGAGGGGTCTCGCTCGTTTTGTCCACGACTGTACATGGAGTAGCAGCAGGAAGTGCATTACTCGGCCACCTACAATATCTAAACCTACGTACATACTCCGCAACCCACCGTCCGGTTTGTGGCGGAGAATATCCTACACCACTACCAGTCATTTCCTTTCCTCTTCCACTCGGAAACAGAGAGGAGAAACGACTGTCTCGATGCCTTCGTAAGATCCCTAATTTCTCGTACCTTATCTTCGTCGTCCTTACGCTAAACGTTCGTTGCTGACAGTAGAGTTGTTCTGCAGTCAGGTTCATATACCACTTCTCTAAATTTTCTCGTATTTCTCGAAAAGAACGTCGCCTTCACCCCGGGATTTCTATTTGAGTTCCTGTAGCATTCCCGTAATATTTACATGATGTTCGAACCTACCGGTAACAAATCTAGCAGCCCGCCTCTAAATTGCTTCGATGACTTCCTTTAATCCGACCTGGTGCGGATCCCAAAAGTTCGAGAAGCATAAAGAATAGGTCGCATTAGTGTCCTATATGCTAAACCACTCTTTCGTACAAATCCCAATAAACCGAAGTTGGCCATTCGCCTTCCCTATCGCAATCGTCATATGCGCATTTCACGTCACACCGCTTTGCAAAGTTGCGCCTAGATATTTAAACGACATGACTGTGTCAAGCAGGACGCTACTAATGCTGTATCGGAAATTTCTGTGTTTTACCCTAATCATTTGCATTAACTTACAATTTTCTACATTTGGAGCTAGCGGTCATTCATCAGAATAACTAGAAATTTTACCTAAGTCGTCTTGCATTCTCTTACAGTCACTTAACTTGACACCTGTGCGTACACCACAGCATCATCAGCACAGAACCAAAGATTGCTGCCCATTCTGTCCACCAGATCATTTATGTACACAAAGAAAGCGGTCCAGTCACACTTCTATGGGCCGCTCCTGATAATATGCTTATCACTGATGAACACTCATCGTCGAGGACAGTGTGCTGGGTTCTATCATTTAAGAAGTCTTCGAGTCACCCACATATCTGGGAAACTCTTCCATATAATCGAACCTTCAGTAACATCCTGCAATGGGGCACCGTGTCAAAAGCTTTTAGGAAATCTAGAAATATGGAATCTGCCTGTTGCCCTTTATTCATAGTTCGCAGTATATCGAGTGAGAAATCAACAGCCTGATTCTGCTTACGGTAACTTCAACGAGTGGGGCCAAATCATGGTACAAGAAACACTCCCAAAACATCAAAGAATACTGCGGTTAAAAGACTCATTGGACAGTTGGTGGACTCGATGGCTTGCGTCATGTGAAAAGAAACAAATTCGCTGCTCCTCGGACCACACTGCACGTCTCAAAACCAATTGCTGTGCAAGTTTCACGTTGTTAATGCATTGAAGACATACAACTTTATCTGCAGCTGTGAGTAATGGTCTTTTGGGAAATACCCCACATCATATATCCATTAATTTCATGCAATTCCCTTCGCATTGCTCGCTCGAAAACAGAGTAACGCCGGCCGGGGTGGCCGAGCGGTTCTAGGCGCTACAGTCCGGAACCGCGCGACCACTACGGTCGCAGGTTCAAATCCTGCCTCGGGCATGGATGTGTGCGATGTCCTTAGGTTAGTTAGGTTTAACTAGTTCTAAGTTCTAGGGGACTGGTGACCCCAGGAGTTAAGTCCCATAGTGCTCAGAGCCATTTGAACCATTTTGAACCAACCGACTAGCATACAGATACAGTTTTCACCACCATGACTTGCTTCAGCCGTAGAGGGTCATAAGACCACCTCGTACCATTTATACACAATTAACAACTCTCGAAATTGTTAGCATGCCCTTTTAAAGAGAGACTAAAATGTTGTCCGGAGGGTTTATGGCAATGTTATACAATTACGTCTTTCATATGAATATACGGGGCGAATCATGTAAAAATTCAACCGCAAATGTCGCAGGAATGGAAAGTGCCATTGACGTGTCGTTTTCACAGAGTGGGTTTGTGGTCAGGGGATCGTATTGTTACCCAACGAACAATTTGTAATATTATTTAGAAAGTGCAAACATACACTTTTTTTTAAAAGGAACAGTGTCTACTAACATTAACAGACTAAAATAGGGTAAATTAGAATGCCAGTGGTATTTATTGCAAGATTCTAATGCATGGCGTTTACGAGGTATCGTGTTTTGAAACGCTCCCACAGCGACACTTTTACAAAACGTGTGATAGCAAACATTAAAGAACAACACAAGTGCATACTCTGTTTGCGTGGATTTTGACCAGTACGAGACATCTGACCTTCGTAGGTTGTGTTCAAAATTACCACCGGCAGACACAATACGCGCTTACAGCCAGTGTGGAACGACTGCTGCACACTTGCAGCATTTCAGAGGAGATGTCCGATGTCAGAGCAGCCAGCAGTGATACGTCGTTGTATATCATCGGGTATAGTTGGTAAGTCCTTATAGGCAGCGTGTTCCAGCATTCCGTACACACACACACACACGCACACAAAAAGTGTACAGGCGTCAAATCCGGGGAACGGGCCGGCCAAGGTATAGGTTTTCTGCGTTCAGTGCATCAGTTTGGAAACAATTCGTGAAGACATGCTGCAGTAGTTCGTGCACTATAGTCTGGACATTCATCATGTAGCTACCGCAGGTTCCTTAGTCAGTGGAAAACAAGACCCTTGAGGTGCTGGTTAACTACCCCATATCATACGTTAATACTCCATGGACACTGACGTTCCACCCGACAAAACCAACAGGGGTTGTCAACGGACCAATAGTGCATGTTTCGGCAGTTTACCTGGCCATTATTGGCAAATGTGGCTTCATCAGTAAAGAAGACACGTGATACATCTGGAGTATCCTCTCTTTAAGTCCATATACAGAAGTTAACACGATTCTCATAATCGTTTCCATGCAGCTCTTGATGGAGAGATATGTGATACAGATGGAACCTATTTCGATGGAGAATACGTAGGTTACTTGCCTGACCCATGCCGCATCCTCGTGGGATTGTGTGGGAGCTAACGTGCCTTGTTTCCTTCTCTTACGTTGTCTAGGTGTTATACACTACTTTCGCGTCACTGATTGAAGGGTTTGATAAATATTTGCCGAAATGTTTAACGTCTATTGGGATATCTTGCCACATACACCATACAAGAACGAGAACGAATTGCATTCTTCCTACGCTCCACATACACCATGAGCTTCTCTGATTTTTCTGCATTGGTAAATGCCGTGGTCCACTCACGACCTACTGCTTGGACTGTCACTCACTCACCCCAACATGCCGCAGTAGTCTGAAGGAACACACAAGCACATTGTAAGCAAATAGCACACCGCAATGTGATATGAAGAAGTTGTGGACCTAAAATTAAAACTATTGAACGTACTTATATGTACCGCATCTTTTGACACATGACGTGATCGAAAAAAAAGCATTGTAAGTATTATTACAGTCTGTTGACTGGCTAAAAATACAGGCCCCTGGCTACCAATCCATTCTAGGAAAACCGCACATCAGTAGCACTTTCCATTTCCGCTATATTTGTGGTGCAACGTTTAGGAGATTCGCTCTGTCTAATCTGGTTACGTGCGAAAACTTGAGCCGTCCTCACAGTGTGACACTGAACGCAGAGTCTAACCAAACTAATGGGCTCGTCAGCAATCCGTTTCTTCTAAACACAATGTGATATGAAGAAGTTGTGGACCTAAAATGAAAAATATTAAAAGTACTGATATGTACCGCATGTTTTGACGCATGACGTGATCGAAATGATGGACATTGAAATCGATTACGCATGAAGTACGCGCTATAATAAGAATTACAGTTCTTCTCATAATGCCCCTTTATTTTTCAGCTTATAGCATCCTGTACCTGAGGTTACTTCATGTATCAGTGCATCACCGCAACTAGGTACTGTAAAAGTTTCATTGGAATCAACAACACACAACTAGAGTGTCATCTTTCAACCTAATCTACGAAACGATCACAATGGCTCAGTCATAGCTGAAGCAAGTGGCAGACTTTGGTTTATTGATCGAATGCTAAGGAGCTGCCATCAGTGAGGAAAGGGACTCACGTAACACTTTTGTGACCTTTCCTTGAATAACGCTAAAATTTGTGGGACCTTACCAATTTGGACTAACAAGTGGAACTGAGGACATAAAGAGAAGAGGAGCTCTCTAAGAGTAACCAAAGAAAGGTGGTCATTGAGTAGGTTGTGTTTACGTGGAACCTTGTACATGCAGATGACTCGCATTCTACCGCAACAATATAAATTGCACCTGCAACATATTGTCGTCTAGTAAAGTTGAGACAGCAGCAGAAACGACAATGGGCGTATAATGGTACAGCTTCCCACAATTTCAAGTCAACCTTATGATACCAGTCCAATATCATATACTGTCTGTATAGTTAAGTGGGTATCATAAGTAGGGGGACAAAGCAGGTGCTACCCCACATTCCATTGTTGCCAGACGTATCCAAGATAGCGGCGATGACGTCACCAAAGATGGCGTCGTGTAGACTTGGCAACAGTGCATGACATAATCCAAGATGGCGGCTGAGACATCAATCAATATGGCTGATTTTGGCGGGAAGAAGGTCAATTGGGCTGCCTCCACTAACCTAACCCTCCACAAAAATGGTGTAAAGTTCAAATTCCAGCAGGATAACGCGCCACACCTAAGAAAATGGTAGGAAAGAAAGGTCATTTGGCTACCTCCCCCTAGGAATTCGTGGGAAAAGGACTTGGACATAAGTCTATTTAAACAATTTAAACAATTGAGGTCCGGACTCCATGTGACTCAGAACACAGCACCACCACCGCAGTGCGCTCTCTTGATGTCAGTTGATGATACAAGTACCGTAATCCAAGATGGCGGCAAACAGTGTGTTCACCAAGAGCTCCAGACCCCAACTGACATAGTACACAGTACTGGCACCAGAGGACGCTGTCGTGATGTCAGCGGATGACTCAAGTACCGTTATTCAAGATGGTGGGAAACAGTGTAAGCATATTCATATACTCGATATATACCATTGAGTATCAGCTGCTCACCCCCCGCCCCCCCGCCATCCTCATGGTCGTGCCAAATGTATTCTATCGATGAGTTGTTGGTGTTTGAGTGGGATGAGCTTAGCACCTAAGTTGTTTGTAAGCATACAGCAGAGGACTGCCCCCATAGCCTCCTACATGTGGAATGGAAGTGCACGTTAAAGCTCGAACATATGAAGAAGATGAATACGGTCCAGCAAATAAATTATTTGCAGTGAGATGCTTTAAAGATGCATTACCCATCTCATGGAAACATCTGATACTGTTGGAACTGTCTGCCTTTTCTAAAAGCACCATATAAGCTCCCAGCCCAAAAGAGATGACTGCCTCCGATCCAGCAGACTGACGAACTGATCTAGTTTATGAGCTCGCCGATAGAGCACACTTCGATAGATCTCGTGATCACATGATTCAGCCAATATGAACATGCTATCATGATGACATAGGTGGATGTATATAAGGAGGACTCTGCAGCTGCTCAGTCTCTGTTCTGGTCAGCCAGTCAGTCAAGATGAAGTGTCAGTCACCACAGCAGCAGCAGCAGAATAGGAGGTGGAAGCAGCAGAAAAGTAAGTACCTATTTTGCAAAATTATTATTATTATTATTATTTCTGTAGAAACAGCATATGGTGCTTTTGAATATTCTTCTTTGTCTGGTAGCTGCAGCCATGACGTCAGAATCAGCAGGCTCCAACCTGTCGGGGTCGGTACATGTGACAGCCTCGGACTCTTCCACGCAGGATCCTGTAGTGCAGTTTCTCAGCATGCTGGAGCAGGATAGCGGGGTGTTAATGTCAGTGCCAGAGGCTGCTCTTGATGGGGCTTAACAGTACTGGACTCCATCATAGGCGCCATCCATTGATCATCGCACAGGAGATGTACAACCATCAGTGCAAGAACAGCAGCATAACTGCGCTGGTGTGGATGAGAAGATACCGAACTTTACTATTCGCCCCATGCTATGTGTTAACAGTTAGTGGTTCAAAACGTCTTCATGTAGGACTTGAACTTTCACAAGACGGTAGCCTGTCAACTGTGTTAGTGCTCGAAAATGTCCTGAAAAAGATTAAAGTGAGGTTTTCTGACTGTGAGTGGTATGAACTCTGTCACATAAAAACGTACATCAAGAAGCATGTGACTACCGAATACGCTCCATCCCACTCCTACCAGCACATGTACTGCGGCAGTCTAACTGTGAATACTCTATCAATGTATGGCGATGCTACACTAAGAATTAAAAGTGCCGAGGGTCATAGTATTTTCGTTCAGCACTCAACTGTTGATAACTTATTCAATCTAAACATGGCTGTAACTAGTACGATAGAGAAACTAAACAGATGGTGCCCATATGTTCAAGCTGTATACAGTGACATCATTAACTGGCTTCACACATGTAGCATTTACATAGACGATATAGATCATTGTTTTAGTACCTGTATAACTGCCATGCCGAAGTCTTGTGCTACTCCTCGAATAGGTGTTGAAAATGTTGAACTCAAATTTACTGATGGAATACCAGACTATTGCAATGTGCTGATAACATTACAAGATATACGTGCTGAATTTGAGGGATACAAGAACCAGCTATTTTCCAAATACTGTTTAAACCGTTTAAAAAAGAATCAAGCATTTTTTTTCGATGCTGATGATAATTGTAAATGGTGAATAAATAAATATACTTACAATCTTAAATTTGTGTTTGTGTTTTTATATCTCAAGACAAAAATGTCACATACGTTAATGCACATTAGTACACATTTATGTATGTTAATGTATGTGACACTCTTCCCTTGAAATATACCACTAGGAGTTCATTCTAACCGTTGTGGCTCAGTTGGTAAGGTGACTTCGCTGTAGTGGCTACACACACATATTGTTTATCATATAAAAGCCTATTGCACGCCAGTACCCTGCGCAGTAGGTATCATGGCAGTCTGGGTGAAGCACCCTCGCCGCAAGGACTTTGTTATAGGTGACTGGTCCTGTGATGATGACCAAGACCAGAAGACCAATAAGAAGAAGAAGAATGGAGCACTTCTTCCTGACAGCATACGAGCGATAACTGTAGGTCCTTCCAACTCATGTCCTCATGGCTCTCTTAATGCACATAGACAGGGTCCGCTTCGAGCACCTTTTCGTCTTCTCCAAAACATTTCAACCCAAGTAACAGTTACTGCAGAAAATATTAGATGGAGTATGTGGTGTAATGTACAGAGCATTCAGTGAAAGCGACGACATCCCCCCACCTGAAGAGGTAAAGCCTAACACTGTCTTCATATTTGACGATATGGCTGTTTAAAACAGGATCAAATCCGTAGATATTTCTGCTTTGGATGTCGTATGGGTGTTGACGTATTTTATCTGAGTCAGACATATTCAAGGATCCCAACCTCATTATAGCCTTCGAACAAGACAATCTCAATTTAAAACACATTTACCAGGCTCACGTAGGGACCGACATGTCATACAATGAATTTGTAAAGATATGTGCTGATTGTTGGAACCACTCACAATACGGGTTTCTCGTTATTGATAAAAATCGCAAACTGAATGACGGTAGGTGTTTATTTCTATCACTAGGTTAAAAACTTTATTTCGAGGCTTCAGAATTGTAATGTGCTTCTGGAAAGCCAGCAGGAATTGCACAACAGCACCGATGCAGTAACTATTCACAGTATAATTCATAACCAACTTCAGGCAAAGATATCTTATGCGTGGTTCGCATCAAAATTAATTCCGGAAAAAGACATATTTTTAAATGTAAACCAAGTTTTTTTCCGCCGACTCTTCGGAAGGAATAGTGTAGCTGTCGAAAGATTGCATTAATTAGACGTTCTAGGTGCCGCGAGTATATTTGTTTTGAAAGTTTATGTGACAAATACCATCCATCTAGTTGTTCGAAAAACGTGAGTATACGTAACAGTAACTTGAACAGCTATTGTAAAGTGACCAGGAGTGATATTTTAGTTGTTTACTATCCCAAGAGGTTTGAGAAATTTATTTGCCTACTTCTCTATCATTCCTTATTGATTTACTTACCTTATTAACCTCCTATCCCTATCAATTGAGAGATGGAAAAATACAAACGATAAGAATGATATCTATTACGTTACTTCGAGATTCGAACCCGGGTTTTTCGTTTCCCAGCCGGTTATCTTGGCCGTTTCTTTCTACGGCAGTTTTTTCTTATTTTTTTAATATTTTTTGTTTTATTTTTAATTATATTTTTTAAGGAAGGTAGGAGAAACAGAAACTTTTATTATTCACAAAATCACAGCACGTCCTTATACATTATAGCTGTTCTGGAAGGAACCTCGCTGCCGTCCTACCATGCAGCATGAAATAACAACAAAGGCAAAGTGGGGCCACCTCCGGCACCCTTAAAAAAGTGTTTATAGAAACTAAAACAAAATTCAAAGAACCATTGTAATGTTAACTGTGCAAGTGTTAGTTGTTGCTGGGTCGCATACTCGCGTAGTTTTCCTTAGCTGATCACTTTACTTGGTCGGTTCCACAACGACAGCACCGCCACTCATCTTTACGCACCTGGCACAACCCCAAGTATATGGCGGGTCCGCAAAAACCGTTCCTAGGAAATTTGCATACCAGTCCTTGTACTTTCGTAGCCGTAACAGTTTTGTGTGGCCATCTTGCAAGTATTGCGAGTAATACAGTACGTTCAATACGTTCAGATGTGTGTCTCTATATTCGTAATGGACTGTCATATCTGTGATCCACGCCACTGCGTTCGTCTTATGACTCGGATAATACGTTTCCTCTGAAAAAATACTATGTCAGAAGATACTTCTGTATATACTGTATATATAGTGGCCACATGAACGACAATATCTTCCTTGCTGGAATCCAAACAGCCAACGCCTCGACGCACTCCAGTCGGTGGTCGTCCCTATCCAGCATGCCGCGTTGCTGATACATGAGCGAATCCGCCAAATGTATTGCGTAATTTTTGTCATTAGTTGGGTATTTCCGGTTCACTACAATGTACCATGTTGACCTGACTGTTGTAGGTAGGTGAGGGTGGTGTACCGTGCGCCACACCACTTGCCAGTTAACGGCAGGTTGCTTCCGTTTGATCCTGTTCCGGGCGAACCGTTGCGCTATCGGCGCTCTCTGCCAAATGCGGTTACCATGTGGGTACATAAGCGGCAGTTGTAAAAGTTTCTTTCCTCGATTTCTGGGTTAGCATGCATTTGTGGACCCAATACCTGATGATGAAAAATGTTATATTTTTCAATTATCTACGGATCCCACTAATTTTGAGTTGATTACTCGTCATAACCTGTAGGGATGATTCTCTCAAAAATGGGTGTTGAGTCAAAATATCTTAGAGTCCTTCGTTTTAGGTTGTACACAAGCGACCTGCCAAATCTGAGCCGAATCTGTTGGCCGTGTCTCAGGCCGTCTCCTTGTGAGACACCAAGAAGAAAGGCCGAAAGAAATAAAATCTTGCAGGTAAGGCAACACACGGCGAATCCCCGGCTCCAGTTTAAGGACGATGACGACAGCAAATGCGCTGCCAGGCTCATAACAAACTCGAGCCCTCCACGAACTCTCACGGCAGACCCCGACACCACTCTACCGACCGCTATCCAACTTGCTTCTCGCGATGCATCTCACCTCGGTCCCCGAGGCGGTCGACCCAAGATCCTGCTTTGGGTGGAAGATCGACTCTAAGCGAGCAGCCACGGCTCAGCCGTCGCACCGACAGGTCTAAGGCAGAGCACCGGTAGTGGGGTAAAGAGCCGTGAGTAAGATAATGAGCAACTAATTTGACCATGTCAGTATTTGCACATAACTTTTATTGGAGAAACCATGTTTTGATCTGCTTGGATTTTGAGTTAATATACGGAGCAAAAGTACGTTTATACTAAATTTTCCTTGGCTGCACAGTCACATTCGTTCTAAAGTTCAGCCATTGCGGCAAATTAACACAGGAGTACCATGTGCTGACGTAATGTTGTGAACAGATGCAAAACTTGCTGAGTTGTATGACTGTTTCAGGAGCAGACGAGCTATGGAGAGATGCAAGGAGAGTCCCAGGCAGCAGGTACGGAGAAAGTCGGCGATCGACCCGAGCATTATGTCAAGGCCATGGCAGCCAACACAACATGAGCGTCGACGTAACCCTGCCATCGGGGAGCTCTAAGTCCCAGAGGTAACCGTCATTTTAAACGAGGATGACCTTTCGTAATCTGAGCTGTGTGTCAGGAGAAGCAAATTTTTAAAAATCTCTGCGGAATACTGTAGCGAGCACTGTCCATTTGCAGCAATATGTACACTGTAATCCTGTGAAGGCGATTTTTCTTCCTAAGTGACAATAATCGTCCTGCGTGAGATAAAAGAATCACGACGCTGCAGATAACTGCCTTCAAGTATCGTCAACCTGCTGTAAGTAGGCTGTTTAGGTTTTTATGATGGTAACGTCACGTAGTACTCTTATGTAAGTAGGCTGTTAAGGTTTTTTGTGGGTAACACCACGTAGCGCTCTGTATGAAAATCACTGACTGTGCTGTGTGCAGTCTGTGGCTGGTTTGCATTGTTGGAATATTTGCTATTGTAGTGTTGGGCAGTTGGATGTGAACAGCGCGTAGCGTTGAGCAGTTGGAGGTGAGCCGCCAGCAGTGGTGGATGTGGGGAGAGAGATGGTAGAATTTTGAGAGCGGACGATCTGGGCGTGTTTCCATAAGAAAGAGTAAATTTCTAATACTGGATATCATGAACCGATATATATATATATATATATATATATATATATATATATATATATATATATATATATATATATATGATGACTTTTGAACATTATTAAGGTAAAAAAATTGTTTGTTCTCTATCAAAATCTTTCATTTGCTATGCCTGTCATTAGTTAGTGCCTTCAGTAATTAGAATCTTTTATTCAGCTGGCAGTATTGGCGCACGCTGTTTTGCAGTAGTTTGAGTAACGAAGATTTTTATGAGGTAAGTGATTCATGAAAGGTATAGGTAATTGTTAGTCAGGGCCATTCTTTTGTAGGGATTATCGAAAGTCAGATTGCGTTGCGCTAAAAATACTGTGTCAGTTTAGTGTTGATCAGAATAAGTAAAGAGAGAAATGTGTGAGTACGTTCAGTTCTGTTCAGCTGTTTGAAAATCAAATAACGTAAGAGGTTTATCAGCACAGTAATTCATACATTTTTCTAGGGGTAGGTTTCACTGCTATTAACAGAGTTGCGGAATAGTGCTGGAAAATAGGTTTAGACAACGATATAGCATGCTAGCAACGACTGGTGGGCGACCTTGGCTGCTTTGACACTGATGATCATGATGCTCAGCAAAGGTTACCATTTTTCATATTTCGCTTTCGTCTTCACTACTGCGGGGTGTTTCAGTTTCATCTTACACACTTCTAGAGACTGTAGAAGAGACTGTGTAGATCAAGTTTTGCATATGAACACATGCTACCTCTTGTCGATGCTGGTGCCGCATAGTATTCTGCACTTTGTGGTGTAATTATATTGAACTCTCGGCTCTTTTTGCAGATCTAAGATCCATTGCAACCATCCTGTCTCCTCCAAACTGATTCCTTCAGATGAAAACTGCTTTGTTCGTCGTAACCCAAATTCTGTGAGATAAAAGTAAGTTCTGATGTAACGTAACAGACACTTAACGTCATTGCTCAGAATTGTTTGAAATCATTCGTCCCTTTCCAAGTCGACCTTTTTACTTCTATTTGCTTGATCAGTAGTCAGGACCATTTCGTATTCGCAATAACACAATAGATTTCGTGAAACATACCTTCCATGAACTAACCCTGCAACGCCTGATATAAGAGCATTGCATATCTTAATTTTGATATATTCTTGCAGACGCCTTTGCAAGCAGTTGGTGTATCTCAGTCGAAGTAAGAGATCATAATATCTCGATTCAATAACTAATTTCACTTGAAAGACAAATTTTTAATTACTATTAACTGATTAAACCGTCGATACCTTTTTAAATACATTGACTAAATAAAATGCAGTTTCCGTCCCGTAATCTTCTGATCAGACGGATTCGTTTGACATATCTCACAATAACATTGAAAATGATCGTGTTTGAACTTCCAACATACAGGGTGTTATGAGTATAGATACAGGTGATAATTGGTATCTTAACATGTACCTACTTCATGGTGTTAGTTGTTTTTTTTCTGTACATCTAGCAGTCTTCCAGCAAAAACATAATTTACTGGCTGATGTTTTCTGCACCGTGAAGTGAACTAAGTCCGTCAGTGCAGACTATCCGTTCTGCGTCCACCCATCCACACTTCAATATTTGACCTGCTGCCCAGGGGAAAATAAACATTAATGGCTTGCTTATGCCACACGTACTTGGAGGTTCCAAGCAACCTAAAACCGCACTACTCGTAATAGCTATAATCATCGACCTGTAAATGAAGTAAATAATGTTGTAAAATTGTTCTCTGTCATCAACAGAAATAACTGCGCTTATAACCGATGCATAACACCATCTATATGCATGAGTCTTAAGCTTAAACTTCTAATTATGTGCATCTCATTGTAACACTAATTAGGTATATGCAAATGGACATTTGTGTTTGTGTTCTTCAATGGGCTCATGCAATTTAATTAAAACTGTGCACAACATCGAAAATTAATTAGAAATGAGTTGTCCTGATGAAATATGAAACACAGATCAACCACATAGCAATATACCAAAGAAGAGGGCATCTGGCTACGAGATGAAATAGGATTCGAAATCAAACCAATTTATTGCAATAGTTCTGCTATTTAAATGCATGAATATAATCTGATCACAAGATCTAACTGAAGTTCAGAAACGCCTGGAACATGGAATGATTAATCAATTAACATAGATTCAAATGCCTTGACAAGGGAAGGTAATGCGAACAGGGAATAAATCAGTTGTGAAAGTGCAAACTCACATTGCATGTTCACCGACTGCATGATTACGCCGAAAGATTGGTTAAATAAACGTGTCTACTACGGCAAAGGATGAATGATGAATGAGCTCTCAAACTTTCCATGAAATTATAAGCTTCAAAACAGTTACCAAGGTATTAAGTGACATCATAATCTCCACAAACCACTGAAGTTCCTTGCTATAAACATGAACATTCATCAACTGTCATCAACCGAATTCAAACTAAATGAATTAAAATAAAATATGAAAATGAAACATAAGAGATGTCAGTCCAGCAATAGACTGACACATACCACTTTGACACAAACATTACTGTACAACTTTCTGAATATGAAACGTGACGGTGCGATACTGTGAAGGTAGAATGGTAAGGAATTTTCTAAAGCAATGTTCTGAATCTAACAGAAAATGTCCCCTAACATCTGTGACTAATACCATTTCAACAATCGAGATTTTGACACTTAATTACGTGTAGGACAACCACGTGCAGTTCCTGATACTCATCTGGATCTGTACAGAGGCTTGTATTTATTTACTATTCCCTGAAAACTCTGAAAAATATTTTGTCATGGGTTGATATTAATCCTTACCTGTGCAAAGAAAAGATAACGAAACTCAGCCCTGCTCTGTCACTCTACCAATGACGTAACACTTCGTCACAGGCAGATCTGAAATAAATCTCACAGTTTTTGCTAAGCGCTCTGTTAAGCAATCATAATTTAAAACATCATCCAAGGTGCAGCGCGTGTGAGTATACTTCAGATCATGCAACTGTCCAATGTGTGCGTATGAACATCCCAGTGCTCAGTAGGTTTTCAGTAATCAAACGGAAGAATGAAGGTCCAGGATTAAGTAACTCAAAAGCCTATTTCAGTTTAGTTCCTGTGTGAACTGGGATAGCAGGGGGGATTAAAAGATGAGTATTTGGAAGTATGAAGAAATCTTAGTTACATAGCCATGACATGAAGTCATCAAGAAGGTCTATGACTATGTTAAAAAATATGGTCAGTCTGCAAAATACAGAATTGGTCGCTGAGGAAAAAGTTATTGACTGCATCAAAAATGACTTTATTAGTCTAAAATTGGACAGTAAAACATAGCTACAAAATGGCAATATTTGTCATGAACACTACTGTTCCTCAGAAGCCCATTATTGCCTCTTTAGAAACCATCAACCTTTGTACTAATATTCCGATCCACGAGACAGTAAAAGTTGTACGTACAAACTTTCTGATGCATAGGAAGATGAGCACTGGCCAAATACTTGAGCTACTAGAACTAATACGTTTATCTCTTTCTTTTAATTATTTCATTTTTAACAGTAAACATATTTTCTGAAAGCTGGTCTTGCGAAGGACTTCAGTCTATCAGGCATTTTAGTTGCCATTTTCATAAATGGTTTAGAGAAAATTATTTTTAAGAATAATTATTTTCATTGATGTAGCAAGTTGTAATGTGTGTCTTGGTTATTGTAATGGAGTAATACACATTCATGAACACTTGATTAAACTTACTGATATAACTCTCACAAAACAATAGAAAATCTTGTTACTGAGACTGAGTACAGCATAGGCCAACATGAAAAAACTAACACACCAGATTTTAATCCAGGCCTAACAAGAGAACTAGTAACAGAGAAAATGAAACAAATCGTCAGAAAGAACAAACATCCATAAATACAAATAAAAAACCTCTGATGAGAAAACAATAAACAGTATACACAAAAATCTAAAACAACATAATGCATATATATGTATCTCCACAAACACAAGAAACTTCAATCTGAACACAATAAAGCTCCTACATCTTTATGCATTGCACAGAAAATCCTTTTTCACTGTTCTCCAAATTCCAAATCTCATCATTACCTCAGGTCAAATGTCCAGTCTTAGTCAAAAGTACGTAACACTTCATCAGTGGTGCTTTTACTCATTACCCACTGGTCTGTGACAACAAATAACAATCCAAGTTAAAGCTCCATCGACACTATGTCAGATTTCAAATTATCCACTTCAAGCACAAAGATACAGACATGTGGAAGTACAGTAACAACTCACAGATAACCAAAATAATTACTAAAATGATACTGTGCAATAATTTTGTAAAGTTGGTGCAAACACAAAATGAAAGAATCAAGTACAAGCTGTGTACTCACTCTCACTTGTTACTAATATTTGATTTCCAGCAGTGCACTTACGCAACTCTCTTCTTTCCTCCTGTTCTAATTTCATAGAAATGTAGATTAGTCCAAATTTGTCGGGACGATGAAAGCAATATCATACAGCACACAGTTTTCTAAAACAGTATATAACGATTTTGACAAGAATAACTGGATCAGTAATCACCAGTGTTAGGAAAGAAAACCATATCATTTATCAAAGGAAAAAATAGTACATTGTGCTCCGCACACTAATCAAACACATCTGTTTCAATTGGCCTCAGACACCTGATACTAATAATATGATGGTGTCGCACAACATTATAAATGATACTAAACTTAATGGGGAAGAAAACTCCACATAAATAAAATATCAAATACAGCAAAAATGCAGTGAAGTAAAAATACTGTATACAAAGAAAATTAACAGTGAGGTATCACCACTGTACAAACTTTTCTTCAAACACTTCTGTGCTAAGAATTTTATTTCTGTTTCCACCTGACACTGCTTTTAATTTACTTTCAATGCCCAATTCAATGCATACACTTCTGTCACGCTTTACTGTAAAAAGCTATCTCTGACAAACCTCTAATTCACAACATGTACATGTCCTAACAGTTAGTAATGTTCTAAAGGAAGTCTTCTTCTGCGTGAATACGTGTGTCACAGCTTTATTTGCTCTACTAATAATAATTTTCTCATTAAAGTCCATTTTTACATGAATATATGCACACTTATTGTTACTGATCAAGTGACTCGATGACGATAATACAGTCGACGTATGATGGAGACTGTATGATTTAGCACCCGTACCCCAATTCAACAGATTTCGAATGAATAATCTATGGAATATGAAATGGTACATTACACATCAAGAAAAACTTATAGTTGAGTGACTGCCTTTCACTTGTGAAACAGATGGTGAAGTTGCCCAATACTTCTGCCGCACACGTAACCTCTTTATATTCACTCAAGAACATTGCAAACCACTTACGTTTTTAGCCACCTTTTCAATATATATGATCACCAGACCAACCATGTGATTATGACGAAGGCGTTGCTGTGCTAGTAATGGAACTAACTTCTTCACCCAGTCTGACACTCCTTATTTTTCAGTAAAAGAATGTACAATGGGGTAGAAACGTTGGGTAGTCCATTCAAAAAATCCTGAAAAATACTCAAATATTGATCGTAAGTCTTGAGCTGCCCTTGACAACATAGCCAACAAAGCCTAACTAGTTCTTTCCTTACACGCTCCAACGAATTTGAAGTCGGATGATAACGAGAGTTAAAAATTGGTTTTATCTTTTGACTTCATTAGGTTTGCATCTAATAGCACAAACAAAACTGAGGTCCATTATCTGATACAAGCTTAACCACATGACCAACTTCACATGAGAAATGCTTCACAAATGCTAGTTACACTGTCTTAGCAGAACCCTCTGCCTGGCACTTAACTGTGAATTGCAGAGTAATCATGTAGATGTAAAAAAATACAAAATAAAATCTGAATTTGTCCCTGGAATGAGACCATAGAGGTCAATGGCTGCTCTCTCAGCTTTACTGGAATTACAGAATTAGCCTTTTTCAAATGGCGGAGGTTTTTGCTTTCTGACATAGTTTGCATGCAGCAAATACATGACAGAGGATTTTTTTCAACATCGTTAAAGTAGCATATGTTACATAGCTTAAAGAAAACTTTCCAGCGTCAAAGTATGGATAGCTGAGATGTATATACGAAATAAATTTATTGATCAAGTTGTTAGGGTACACAGAACCCTCTGAGAGTCAGGTGGATTTCTACACCTGAATAAAACATTGTTCTTCACAAGATAATGTTGTCTTGATGCGGTATTCGTGTTGTCAGTCCATTTTTCCTATAATTCCTGCCAAATGAGATTCTTGTCCTATTCTTTTGTACTGTCGACAAGAGGTAAGAAATGTAGTTTACAAGTACAACCTTCTTTATATGTAAAAGACCGATATTGTACTCATGGCAGCCTTCTTAACATCCTCTGACTAAACAAATAGATGATAGTGACAACAATGTTCCGAATGCCAGAAAAATAGACAACACGAAAAGGAAATTCTTGCAAATACAAGGCCCTGGACACTAAGCATCCATGTGTTAACGTAGCAGACAAGAGAAAAAATACTTTCAGGTTCAAAACACATAAGTACAAGGGTGTGCTGAAAAATAATGCCTCCGATATTTTATGCTGAAACTCACAAAACTTTTTAATTAAAACAGATGTCATTAACATTCTACATCTTTATTCTTCATATCTGCATATTTATTTCTCATTATAGTCAACCTGGTGAGTAACACAATTCTCCCAGTTTGTTGATACTGTCACTGTACAATGTTTGACTTGATGAAGCCACAACCTCACCTCTGCTTGCATCGGTTCTTCACTATCAAAGGCATCAGTTAAGTTTTGGCAACAGGTGAAAATCGGATGGAGCCTAGTTGGGACTGTACAGAGGATGATTGATGACAGTGAAGCCAGGGCGTCAGATTGTTGTAGATGTTACAGCGCCCATGTGTGGTCTGGCATTGTCGTGGTGAAGGTCAGGGTGCTCTATGTAGACGAACTCTTCAAACTCGCGCTTTCAGTTTTCCGACGGCCTCACAGTACCGTGTAGAAAGTATGGTGGTGCCATGAGACATGAATTCCAAGTGCATCACACATTTACCATATCAGAATACCGTGAGCGTGACTAGGCCTTCTGTTTTTTTTTTTTTTATTCGTTGTGGCGAAACTCCATTGATGCCCCCTTGTTTTCAGGATCAAACTTGTGAACCCAGTTGCCTTTATCTGTCACAAGGTCCTACCCTAACGCTCAAAACACAAAACAAATTGACAGAGAACTTTGAAATTCAGCTTGTGCATCATCCCAGTTCCATATTACACTCTTTAGTATCATCTGTCATAACCTAGACAGGAACAAGAACTTCAGCGTGACCAAATGCCGATAAAAATTTATAAAGCAGAAGAACACCCTAATTTGATGCTTGGTCGTGGGAACAGGAAGATGATCTATAGCTTTTAAGTTTCCTGGATCACGTCGAATGCATTCAGCGGAAATAATATGCCCAAGTAATTTAATGACAGATTTACAAAATTTGAACTTTCCCAAGTTACCTACAACACCAGACTCAGAAAATACTTTCAGGAGTAAATTTAGAACACGATTATAAGCAGACGAAACTTCTACAGAAATTAATACATCATTGACAAAAAATATATTTCATTCCCGTAAACTGTCAGGAAGAACAGCATTAAGTCCATAATTGAAGGGGGAGAAGAAACATTTAACCCAAATGTAATCTTGTGAATTGGTAACACATTCCATAACAAGGTGTAAAGCTGTATAATGTCGGCAGGTAGGACGGAGCTAAATCTGCCAATAACTTGTAGTGTAACGACGTAAGTTTCATATAAATGACTTTCTTTTGATATATGACCATGTGCAGACTTCGTCACCTACGTCAGTTACAACCCACTTCAAAATGATTTATATTCTTTTTAAATTATCACAGAATGGTTCTTGAACGAAACTGTAAAACATCAGTTGAGTCGTATGCAAAGAATTACGTCACTCGGGCCAATTGGTTTGCGTAAAGTTTTTCAATTTAAATTTCGTTTGTTTCTCCTCAGAAATTATATTGACACACGTTATCTTGATTTAATCGATATCAGAATCACACATTGAATAAACTTTTGAGATTCAAAGTTGCGATGAACGCTGTCAAAATTCAATAATCTTGTCAAATATATTATTAATCCGTTCACATAATTCTTCATAAATAAATCCTCAGAACACGTGTTTCAACTTTAGTAGCATCCACTATTTTATTATCTTCCTACATACAGATGTGAACCTGAACGTTGACAAACTAGGACTGACATTTTCAATAAGATTAAGCTCTCTATGACGTCATTGTTGTACAAAACATTACAAAAAAATTCATTTTCAATTTTTAGAAGCACGACGCAACAACTCGGTTCCAGGATCTTCTGTTGCTCTTTGGCTGTCGACCCGCGACGTATAGTGGCCAGCAGTTTTCTCTCTGGTCGCGGCAGCGAAGATGCTGTCTCCGTTCGTTGCGCCGCCCTCTCCGTACATGAAACATAAAAAAATACAAACACTTTTAGATAATTCACAACCATTACAAAATATTACAAAAATACATAAACAAAACTAAATTAAACTTATATTCACCTGCAAACTGGGCTGACACTGGTGGATGGGTGACGCTTCAATTTCGCGTCCCACTACAAACTGTCTCGCAAATCAACACAAGACAAGACATTCACCACATGAAATTTCTGTAAAATTCATCCAGCGTCTGAGGCAGATCTGTTTCTCGTTTAATAATTATGTTAATTTGCCTATTGTCATGCGCCAGTCTTATTGATCTAGTATTGAAACAGTGTGCGAAGGACTGTTATGCGAACAAACTGTTGGTTCAGTTATTTCTTGGTTTAACATTATTATATCTCTTGTTCTACCTTCTCCTTGTGCCCTACAGGAATGGTTACCAACATTTGTGATACCATTACCCCTGAGTGAAATCAGCTATTTGCTGCTACCCCTCCCCCCTGTCTCTACCCTCCATCACCAACATTAATTTTTCCTTCTGTTTTATTAAACCATAAGCTAATGAGTCAAAGAGACAACTGGCTCCGCTTATTTCTAACAACTATTTTTATAGAATGATGAAGCAGTTCTTTGTGTGTCACGAGTGCTACCTACAACTCTTTCTCAGAAAATAAAAGTTGCCGTCCACATTGAGGGTAGACACTTACTGCAAAATATATGCATCCTCTGCACCACTCATCTCCCTGACAATACTTGATTCATCTCACACCGTTCCCCCACTTAAAATCAACCAAGTTAAAATGTTTGCACTATACTTAGTTCGTACATCACTCAATTCTGGACTCTTTTCTTCGTAGTGGGTGGATATTGGACAACTTCAAGCTGTCAGTGCTTTGTGTTTGATCACTGACACTAATAATAATGATAATAATGTGTAGGCTCTACAGCAAGGTAGAAGCTTTATGTACTTACTTTTATGTTTTATTGTCAGTTAGTTCATTTATCTGATGTGAAGTGAACAATGAAGCAATTTCCGACGTATTGGGGGAACTAACTGCAAACTGGAGAAGACATTTTCATGAGATATTTAAGCTTTTGTGTGTGTCTCAATTTCACTGTCGTAGATGCATGATATTAATCCCCACCACACTGTGTTCAGCATTAGCGTTAGTATTTTAAAATAATGTAATTACTGAGGACTTACGTAATCAGCATAACACTCTTACGAAATAATGATAACAGCAACTATCTTTTACAAATAATTTAGTTTCAGGTTCAAAACACAGTCGAACCCCGTTAGTTACTTACACCTCAGAAAATGTCATTTTACATCTCAGGAGATAATTACCCTTCCATGTTGTAAACCACTGCGTTAGAGGGATTGAATGTGGTTAACGAATTTTTTTCCATTCCTTTACTCTAAATTCATATAGAAAATTTTTGATAGTTCCTAGCCTATCGCTGAAAACTTGAGTGTGAACAATTTGAATAACTGTTGGATATCTATATCAGCCTCATCTTGTCTTCAGTACAAAAACAGATGTTTGTGCTCACAGAATGACATCCGACATCATTTGTATCAACACTAGGAGACTTCAGTACAGTTAGGAACTCGACAGGAGACAGAAATTCTAGTCAACTAATTTCATCGTCTTGCTACAAAATCCAGGCTTTAAATTTTAACCATGGAGATACATCATTCATCTTCAATTCTATCTCTACACCAGCGAAATTCAACACAGACTAAAGCTCATTTGGGAAATCTACTCCGAGATCTGCACCTGTAGTAAGCAATGGAACTATCAAAAAATTCGTCGAAAACATGTGTCCCTGGCGTACAAAATTTAACCAGACTTGGTTCCAAACTTCAACACTATTTCCCTTAATCGTCCATTTCATTTTCGTCTGCTGTAAGGGCATAATTGGTCATACTTCCGACTTCCCTCATTTACAAAATGCAATGTCTCTCACAACACAACAGGGATCCCAGAATACATAAACTAAATTTACAAACTGGAATTATAACAACAGGACCGATTATAGAATTATGATTGCTCTCATTTTCCTTTCATAACACATTCCCCTATCCTCTAAATACACAGCATTTATAAAGTTGTTTGCAGTGTCCTCCATCTAGTCAAACACTCCATTTGTTGCCTGAGTTTTATGTCATTCTCGTGTTGAACAATTTTCCCTCTGGTTGCAATGCATGCCATGAAACGCAACTTAAACTATTTCTATTCTCCTCTATGGACTCAACCTTCCTTGATCACATTGGTTTGGGCTCATCGCATCCCTATGAGCACTGTTGTTGTTCTTATTTCCATTTCCATACCACGTCTTATTCCAAGGACCACTGACCCATACCTACAATGGAATCCAACCCATTTGTTAAACTAGCTTCTGGATTTCCAATTATTTGTGCAATAAGATTGGTGTCTGTAAATCCTGTTACTCCACAGATTATTGTACTATCCCCTTGACTGTCAGTTGCTTGTTTGGTCTGCTGCAGTCAAAATTCTTGTCTTTTACTACTGATTGTTGTTCCTTGGCAGGCAGTCAACACCACAAAATTCAAGTTCGTATAAAAGGCTTTCAGCGTTATCCTTATAATCGTCTGCCAGTATAATGTGTCTGTATGAGACTGATAATTTGATCAGACATACTCGGATAAGTTTCACAGGACTGTAAGGGCTAGACAGGTTCTTCCGGACCAAGTATTTAATATAACGCACAGGACTCGAAAATTCAGACTGCTAAAAGTTTTTATGCATAATAATGTTGTTTCAGGTCGCTGGTGACCAATAAGCTGCAGCTGGTAAATGCATTCTAGTTGCAGATTCGCCTTCAAGGTATCCATCACCTCGGTTCCGAGAGTTCCGGAACCTGTACAGAAAATTGGAATAGAGATCAACATAAACATCACTTCCGCCCTTTTTATTGCTAACCACACATTGCATGATGTGCCACCATACAGCGAGACCTTCAGAGGTGGTGGTCCAGATTGCTGTACACACCGGTACCTCTAACACCTAGTAGCACGTCCTCTTGCATTGATGCATGCCTGTATTTGTCGTGGCACACTATCCACAAGTTCATCAAAGCACTGTTGGTCCAGATTGTCCCACTCCTCAACGGCCATTCGGCGTAGATCCCTCAGAGTGGGTCACGTCGTTCATAAACAGCCCTTTTCAACCAATCCCAGGCATGTTCGACAGGGTTCATGTCTGTAGAACATGCTGACCATTTAATCAAGCGATGTCGTTATCCTGGAGGAAGTCATTCACAAGATGTGCACGATAACGACGCGAATTGTCGTCCATGTAGACGAATGCCTCACCGATACGCTGCCGATATCGTTGCACTATCAGTAGGAGGATGGCATTCGCGTATCGTACAGCCGTTACGGTGCCTTCCTACGTTGGCCTCACAGAATGCCACCCCAAACCACCAGGGAACCTCCACCTTGCTGCACACGCTGGACAGTGTGTCTAAGGCGCTCAGCCTCCGCGGCCTGCCTCCAAACACGTCTCCGACGATTGTCGGTTTGAAGGCATATGCGACACTCATCGGTGAAGAGCACGTGATGCCAATCCTGAACGGTCCATTTGGCATATTGTTGGGCCCATCTTTGCCGCGCCGGATGGGTCATGGTTGCAAAGATTGACCTCGTCATGGACGTCAGAAGTGAATTTGTGCATCATGCAGCCTATTGAGCACAGTCTGAATCGTAACATGACGTCTTGTGACAGCACGAAAAGCATTATTCAACATGGTGGCTTTGCTGTCAGACTTCCTCCGGGCCATAATCCATAGGTAGCCGCCATCCACTGCAGTAATAGCCCTTGGCGGCCTCAGCGAGGCATGTCATCGACAGTTTTTGTCTCTCTGTGTCTCCTCCATGTCCGAATAACATCGCTTAGGTTCAGTCCGAGACGCCTGGACACTTCCCTTGTTGAGAGACCTTCCTGGCTCAAAGTAACAATGCGGACGCTATGGAACCGCGGTATTGACGGTGTTGTACTACAGACAACACGAGCCGTGTACCTCCTTCCTGGTGGAATGACTGGAACTGATCGACTGTCGGATCCCCTTTGTCTAATAGGCGCTGCTCATGCATGGTTTTTACGTCTTTGGGCGGGTTTAGTGACATCTCTGAACAGTCAAAGGGACTGTGTCTGTCATACAATATCCACAGCCAACATCTATGTTCAAGAGTTCCGGGATCTGGAGTGATGCAAAACTTTTTTTGATGTGTGTATATTCTATGGCTAGTTGGCCATACTGCTAATAATTAATAATCAAACTGTTCAAGTCGCACCCTCAGATGTACTCTGTCCGAAAAACTTTAAATTTCCGAACGGTAAGGAAACGCTTGCAGCCAACACCATTGTTCCCCTGTGTACACCAATACTCTCTCGCACCACAGGTTAAATGGCGACTATGTTATCTCTGAAACTAGTCATGATCATGAGCAGGTAGGTCTACATGCTACGAGTAGATCTGCTCTACATGATTCCTAAGGTGAGAACGATCAATTCTCCTAGCATTGTCACCCTGTTCTAATTTTTCTCAGTTCGAGAAAGATGTGCATAAAATCCATTAATATCCCGCTAATGTTAACAACAGTTTCTTGTCCTAGGTTGAAGCACTTGTACTGACAAATTCAATCTGTCGACTGGTGTAGGAAGCAGAGATACAGAGTTTTGAGGGATGATGTTATCTTGGTTTTGCCTATAGTGAATGTGGTAACACTATGGCAGTAAAATATTTCAGAGCGTCTTATACGTACACAACAATAATAAAGAAATATTATTCGAAGAATTTGTGAGTTATTTATAAAGTTAAGAACATGTCAAATATATAATGGAATCGTGAATCTGCAAGCCTGGACAAAAATGGACACAAGATAAATATATGCACAAGATTTGTGGATTTGAGGATCTGATGATGGGGGTTCGCATTTTATAAACTAAACTAGAGCAATATACCTTGGGTAGTTTCAACTTGAGTCTTTGTCGCTGCAACACTACGTGCTGTTGTTGGACAACCAGCTGCGTTTGATTGTTTGCTGTTTCAAGTGCACACTCTGTCGCTGCACAGCCATCTGCTGTTCCCACAACTAGGAATTGTGCGTTCATGATACTAATAATAAGTCAGTCTCACACGACTTGGGTGAAATGTGCGTCAACTGGTCACCTCGTCACCAATTTACTTCTAACTTAAAGTGGAGAAGACAAGTGCCAATGTGGTGTGACATAATTGTACAATTGTATTTCATTCGGTGAAAGGTTATCGTCGGAAATGAACAATTCAATATGCACTCGTTTTAACCGTCACTGAAGGAATCAACAAGAAACTCATACAGAGACCACACAATGTATCGTGGTTAGACAAGCCACGCCAAATATTCCACTGATATGAGAGCTGTACGTGACGCCCTCTCACGTCTGTCGAGAACTGTTGAGGCGAAGCAGTGGTCCCTGCTGTATTTCCAAGCGCTGGCTACGTTATCCATTGGTGGCGGCGCTGCTGTGAAGCTTGAGAAACTGATCAGAGGACTACGATCTGGCTCATAGTTGGACATCATCTGACGTTTTTTCAGAGAAACGAGAAAGAAAATAAATGAAGTAAAAGCCAAAAAACAATTGAAAAGTCCATTTATGAGTGATGTGGCTACAACATGACTTTCGTCTCTGAAAATGTTTTTTGTATTTGAAATATTCCAATTGGGAACATGAGACGAAACGAAACCACGTTTTTCATTACAAATAGGTGTTTAGGCAGACTGATAGACCGAAAGAAGAAAAGATGTCACCAAGATTAAAAACCACTGGAAGATTAAAACCAAGATCTGGGTTGGGAGTTTTACTTGTACTGTACGAAGAGTCTCTTTCTAGAAGGCGTAATCCTATATTGTAAGACAACTTTATCTGTTAAGAGCTTAATCACCCCATGAATTAACTTTAAATGAAGGTTTCGTAGAGCAATCAATGCCATGGTTGATAGTATATTCGACAGCGTAATCACAATTTTCTCTTGTTTTCATTGTTATTCAGATCACAACCATCTGCCTTTCATCACGATTTCCGTGTAATCGTTGAAATAACTCTACAACACGTCTCTTTGTGTCTCAAAAACACTTTATGGACCATGTCAATCGACATTTTAGGTGATATTTCATACTTGCTATTGATAGACGCGGTTGCCACCTCCCTGAAAATCATTTCTGATATTTCTTGGAATCCTTCTCCCATGATTTCTCCAATTATAATTATGGTTCCATCCTCCATGCTGATGTCCACCAAAGCCACCCCAAATAAAATTCTGCCTCTTACTTTTTTCTAATGCTCTATCTATAGGGTGATAATTATTGAAATACACGAAAAAAATTAGTTGTAAACTATGGACTGCACCCACTTTATTTAACACGTAAGCGTCGCTGCAAATATTTGGATTAAGGGTATAACATGTTCGGTATGCCTGCCGTCATTGGCGGTGATGTGGCGCAGACGAATAGCGAAATTCTGCATGACCTGCTGAAGTGTCGGTGCATCGATGCTGTCGATGACCTTCTGAATGGCTGTTTTCAGCTCATCAATGGTTTTGGGGTTACTGCTGTACACCTTGTCTTTAATATAGTCCCTCAAAAAGAAGTCGCAAGAACCAGATCCGAAGAATATGGCGGCCAATCGAAGCCCACGACAGTGGCGTCTGGGTCTCTCCTGCTTCGATCGGGCCAAGCGTCTAGCACGAATCACATCTTGTCGAAATCAGGGTTACTTTGGCTAATGCGGATGAAATCATTTTCCAAAACCTTCACGTACCGTACGGTAGTCATCGCGCCATCGGAGAATATTGCACCGATTATTCCATGACTTTACACTGCTCACCACACAGTCACCTGTTGAGGGTGAAGAAACTTCTCTATCGGGAAACACGGAATCTCAGTCCTCCAAATCTGCCAGTTTCGCTTATTGATAAACCCTTCCAAATTAAGTGGGCTTCGTCGTCGCATGCGCATACTAATTCCCATCATACCTGAGGCCAACCGTGAGGTTGAACGTCCTAATGCAACCTGTTCAGGAGTTATGACGGTTTTGTTTCATATAGTTCAATAATTGTCACCCTGAAATTAACCAACATATTTCAGTAATTGCTCAATGGGATCATTAACGCCCATAAACTAATCCCCAGTGTACTGTCCCTGGTAATCTTCTTTTAAAGGCATCTATTTGTGTTAATTCATCAAGAGTAAGTATTCTAAGTTGTTTTTGAGAAAAATGTCTCATACTTCCACTTTTACTTCTGTAATTTGGCCTATCCAATAGCTGCTACAAACAAGTGAATTGAATGAAAATGATAAAGGATGTAAATTGGGGAATCTTTCGGCAACTGAAACCCTACTGAAATGAATTTGTGAAGGAAGTGAGCCAGAAGTTAAAATAAGTGTGAGAATCAATCATTAAAATGCGACAGACTGTATTCCTGCCTTAAAGTAAGAGGGATTTGACTGACTTTCCCACAGGATAAAGAAATTTAACACTAACCGTATTTGAGTATGATTAATTATAATGATTTGTGAGCACCTTTTAGGTTACCCAACCAATATTTTCAAGTCAAAAACTTTGCTGACTGATGCAGTAACATTTGTTAGTTGACAATATAATCAAGCGTTAATGTGGAAGCCTAAAATAATTGGTTTCTTCCACAATACTTATGACGGTGCGGTTGCATAATGATTGGGCATGGCTTTCTTAAAATTGAAACTATCAAATATGATCGTGTGTTGCTACACTAACCACCTGGTGAAGTGATATAGTTTGCCCCCTGTTCATTGAATGTACATAAGAAATTAACTCATTTAATTCAAGGCATACCTGCAGAAGTTAACATTATTTTATCATTGTATTACGAATTTATAGAAGTATACTTCACGGGTGTAAAAAACACGATGTTACAATTCAGTCTGGTATTTGTGACTTGAGACTATTTTCGTGGTGGATTATTTTTTCATACACTTTTTGCTTTTCGGAGTATCATGCTGATTTCATATGGTTTCTCATTTGCATTCCATCGTACAGATAGACTTATTTTCATTTAGGAATGTCTGTGAGTTCTACCGATATCTTGAGGTATTGCTATAGGGTAAGGGAAACATTTCATTTGCCAATTTCTCCGTAATATTAAGCTTCTAATATTCAAAACTAATCTACTGTTTTAATATTTAGAAACTTATTTTTCTTCTGAAATCTTACGTTTACTTCAATATTGCTTTCTGTGTGGAATCTTCCTTATCCGTCACCTTTGAATGATAAACTGTCACATTAGGTGTGACTGGAACGTCTGTCTTCATGATTTCCGGTAACTGATCCCTTACTGGTGTATTTTCTACACTTTGAAAGCAACTCTTTCTCGTGGAGAGTTGCTAGATATGCTGCATATGAGGCAAACACCACCTCATAACACACACACATTACAAAGAATAATAAAAGGAAAAATAAACTGCACTGCATGAGATTGCAAATTCCTTCAGCTGGGATGCACTCCCTAGTAATGGCATTACTAACGAGAAGAACACGGCACATGCCATAATCCGATACTCCAGAAACTTCGCTCATTGAAAGAGGGAACACAATAAGCGACCACGTTTCTAGACTTGTCCGTAGTTACTCTACCGTTTCTGACAAACAGACGGTCAAAATATTCGACTTACTTTTCGTGTCTTTAGAATGTAACAAGCTTGGTTGTAGCGGAGCCACAGTGGCTAGCGTCATAGCTTCACGTAGTTTCTCCACGTCTTTTAAACCCGATTTCTGTTTTTATTTTATTTTTATTTTTTAATATTTCATGTATCTACTCATGTCCGTAGACTGTTATTTATTGAATGTTTCTTCTCAAGTTTAGGGATACAGCTGCATCATATTAATTGAAAAATAAGTGTCATATATGTTTTTATCGTATAATATACACTCCTGGAAATTGAAATAAGAACACCGTGAATTCATTGTCCCAGGAAGGGGAAACTTTATTGACACATTCCTGGGGTCAGATACATCACATGATCACACTGACAGAACCACAGGCACATAGACACAGGCAACAGAGCATGCACAATGTCGGCACTAGTACAGTGTATATCCACCTTTCGCAGCAATGCAGGCTGCTATTCTCCCATGGAGACGATCGTAGAGATGCTGGATGTAGTCCTGTGGAACGGCTTGCCATGCCATTTCCACCTGGCGCCTCAGTTGGACCAGCGTTCGTGCTGGACGTGCAGACCGCGTGAGACGACGCTTCATCCAGTCCCAAACATGCTCCATGGGGGACAGATCCGGAGATCTTGCTGGCCAGGGTAGTTGACTTACACCTTCTAGAGCACGTTGGGTGGCACGGGATACATGCGGACGTGCATTGTCCTGTTGGAACAGCAAGTTCCCTTGCCGGTCTAGGAATGGTAGAACGATGGGTTCGATGACGGTTTGGATGTACCGTGCACTATTCAGTGTCCCCTCGACGATCACCAGTGGTGTACGGCCAGTGTAGGAGATCGCTCCCCACACCATGATGCCGGGTGTTGGCCCTGTGTGCCTCGGTCGTATGCAGTCCTGATTGTGGCGCTCACCTGCACGGCGCCAAACACGCATACGACCATCATTGGCACCAAGGCAGAAGCGACTCTCATCACTGAAGACGACACGTCTCCATTCGTCCCTCCATTCACGCCTGTCGCGACACCACTGGAGGCGGGCTGCACGATGTTGGGGCGTGAGCGGAAGACGGCCTAACGGTGTGCGGGACCGTAGCCCAGCTTCATGGAGACGGTTGCGAATGGTCCTCGCCGATACCCCAGGAGCAACAGTGTCCCTAATTTGCAGGGAAGTGGCGGTGCGGTCCCCTACGGCACTGCGTAGGATCCTACGGTCTTGGCGTGCATCCGTGCGTCGCTGCGGTCCGGTCCCAGGTCGACGGGCACGTGCACCTTCCGCCGACCACTGGCGACAACATCGATGTACTGTGGAGACCTCACGCCCCACGTGTTGAGCAATTCGGCGGTACTTCCACCCCGCCTCCCGCATGCCCACTATACGCCCTCGCTCAAAGTCCGTCAACTGCACATACGGTTCACGTCCACGCTGTCGCGGCATGCTACCAGTGTTAAAGACTGCGATGGAGCTCCGTATGCCACGGCAAACTGGCTGACACTGACGGCGGCGGTGCACAAATGCTGCGCAGCTAGCGCCATTCGACGGCCAACACCGCGGTTCCTGGTGTGTTCGCTGTGCCGTGCGTGTGATCATTGCTTGTACAGCCCTCTCGCAGTGTCCGGAGCAAGTATGGTGGGTCTGACACACCGGTGTCAATGTGTTCTTTTTTCCATTTCCAGGAGTGTATATGTGTGGTATTTTCAGCGGTTACAATCTTTTTAAATTCTCATATTCTTAAAGGTCCTTCTCTTATCAATTACATTATATCAATATATTGATATTACATACACAATACCTGTGATATTATCTCAGTTATATAAATTCTTAGCCGCGTGGGGTAGCCGCGCCAACTCAGGCGCCTCGTCGCGGTCCGCGCGGCTCTCTCCGTCGGAGGTTCGAGTCCTCCCTCGGGCATGGGTGTGTGTGTGTGTTGGCCTTAGCGTAAGTTAGTGTAAGTTAGACCAAACAGTGTGTAAGCTTAGGGACCGATGACCTCTGCAGTATGGTCCCGTAAGATCTTAACACGAATTTCCAATTTCCAATAAATTCTTTTATTTTATTCTGATGTTTGATCTTCAGGAAGATTTGGTGCATTCCCTTTGATGATAGTGACCGTATAAACATCCGGGACAGAAATTCCAAACACCATGACTATCGCGCTAAGGCAGGTTTGCCATAGTCACATTTCATCGTATGAATCTCACTTGGGAAAAAATCGTCGTTAACACCGCTGAAGAGTTCACGTGTTGGCAGATTTCGCGGCAAACCACGGATAATGAATCATTTTTTCGAAAACTGACGCTTGGAATTCATTAAGCAACAATGAACCGATTTTTGCTGCTTCGCGTCTAATTGTGATATTCTTTTCCTGTGCAGTGTGTGTACAGCAATTCTGCAGTTCTTAGATGAAATGTTTTAATTACAGTTAAAAGTATATTTCGCAGGGGTGACAGAGCGGCGCTCATTTAGAAGGAATTACTTTCAAAGAACAGGTTGGTATGCCATGTTCATCCATGAATTTCTCGACGTATAATGATCGCTTTGTCCATCTCATGAATCAATAACGAGCAAGAATGGCTCCGTTTTAACATACGGTTGTATGACTTTATCCAAGAACTGATTGTATGTTTCTTTTGTCAGCTTCCCGGGACTTATATGAGAGTGTCAAGTGATGTAATTGGTTGACAGTAAATACCATGACTTTCTCACATCGGTGCAACAATCTTCGTCTACTGCTGATATGATATTCGCATCCAGTTTGCTGCGTATTGATCACAAAATCAGGGTCGAAGTGCTGAATTACAGCAGACGTTTGACGTTGAAAAGTCACTAGGGTTTGCAATACTTCTTCGAACGTACGTTTCTCCTTTGAGCTGACATATTTGTTAACACGTCGCTGCCAAATCCTATGCTTTGCGTGAAGGTATGACACCACGTTTGCGAAGCTTTAAATTCAAAACCTTCGGATTGCCTTGTAGCCGTTGCCAACATCGCCCATTGCCGCTAGATTCGGCTTGTAAGCAGATGTCCGTCCTTTCTGGCTTCTTCTAAACGATCGTAGACCCTCGAATCAATTATTTGATATTTTTGTTCCATCCTCCTCACTTGATTCTTCCATCACCATAGGTTTTTTTTTGCGTGCTTTTTGAGGTGATCGATTTCAGTGTCCACTCTGCACAAAGTTCGACAAGTTGTGCTCCCTTTATCCAAAATGAAACATTATTTTTTTTATCTCAAAAATTCCTGCTCAAAATTTAATATTACGTGAAAGCCTCATGCACACATTTATAAAAAATATAGATTTCTATTTACCTTCAATTCTACTGGAATTGTGTCGATTTCTGACTCGTCTTCATTTCCTTCTGGTGAACTGGAAGATTTTTTCGGCGACTGCATGTGCAGTATGCCCTTCACCATTTTCCTCTACAGTTGCCTTTGTAGTCAATACCGCTTAATCAGCAAACACCTCGCATTTGATAAAATCGATTTGTTTTCCCACGATTTCTTTGCTCAAGATTTTCGATCGGTTGGATGTCATTGTTACTGTTTTATTAATTATATGCAATTTCTCTAAGAGATCAGTGCAACAGTACATTGCACTAGTTATTTCTTCTCATTTCAGGCTCGCAGTGTCATACTTGTCTAGAATATCCACAGAGTCTTCCGTAATACACTCGTCCTGAAGATCTGGCCCTTCTAAGGGTATGGTTTCGGTTGAAATCTGGTGGCCCCACTGCTGTCTATTCACTTTGAGAACAACCTCACGAAAAGATGTGTTTCTCTTACTGATTTCCTAAAGGGACAAAACCATCTGGGCAGGTCAGCATCGACTGAATAAAAGACACTCCTTGCAGTCTGCAGGAACAAACTGTTATACTTGTTGGCCGGCCGAACCCCACTTTAGGGGAACAAGTACGCAACACCACCACAAGAAATGCTACAGGAATTCCACTGAAAACAATGTCAAATATTTCGTCCTTCATTTTTTTTGTTTTACACATTATCTTCTGCTGAAATGAATAGAAAAAGGACAAAAATAAATAAAAAACATTAAACAAGTTTCGAACAATGGGCGCAAACGTCCGAATCCAGGACGCTTGCTGATGAGCCACGACTTCATTCTCGTATTTTAAGCGTGAAAAGAACCATAAAGTACCTCAAAAACTTTGACCGCTGTTTTCTCAGAAACGATCGAATATCTACGGATAATCCGAGACAAGTGCCCACTTATTTTGACAGCTCTTAAACTGAGGTAAGTTCGTAGGAAATTGGGTTTAGCCGTGTTCTCCTTCTAAGCATAGAACAATATGTCACCAAACATTCGAAACTGAAATTGTCTGATTAGGAAACACTTATTTTGCCACCAGCTCATAGGATTGTAACATTTTGTCTTTATCGCCACTATTATTTAGGTTGTACGAAAGGCGTTCAATAAGTAATGCAACACTTTATTTTTCTTAAAGCAGTTTGTATTATTCCCTACTCTTGCGGCTACAAAATCCTTTTTTTAACGT
This sequence comes from Schistocerca cancellata, assembly GCF_023864275.1. Taxonomy (NCBI): domain Eukaryota; kingdom Metazoa; phylum Arthropoda; class Insecta; order Orthoptera; family Acrididae; genus Schistocerca; species Schistocerca cancellata. The sequence goes on along the minus strand of NC_064626.1, from coordinate 432,497,307 downwards.
AATCTCCTTTCAGTGCGACGGCCTTACGCCACCTTACTGGGAGGGCCTGTTTGCTCGCATGATACCTGTTGTGGATTGGCAAGAGAGCCAACCCACTATGAGAGGAAGCCGAAAGGCACGCGTTTTAACTCACGCAGGCTGGCGTGAGGTCTGGAACAGGTCAAGGAAATGAGACTAGCAAAAAAAGGACGTAGCTGTGGAATACTTAACTTTAATCCATAAATGGTGAATATCGCTCTTGACGGTACATGTTTTACAGCATCAATAGTAACTGGTAATGGCGCCTTGCTAGGTCGTAGCAAATGACGTAGCTGAAGGCTATGCTTAACTATCGTCTCGGCAAATGAGAGCGTATTTTGTCAGTGAACCATCGCTAGCAAAGTCGGCTGTACAACTGGGGCGAGTGCTAGGAAGTCTCTCGAGACCTGCCGTGTGGCGGCGCTCGGTCTGCAATCACTGATAGTGGCGACACGCGGGTCCGACGTATACTAACGGACCGCGGCCGATTTAAAGGCTACCACCTAGCAAGTGTGGTGTCTGGCGGTGACACCACAATACCGATCTATGCACTAGTCGACATCGAGGCCAACGTATTGCTGCATCAATAACCTCCCCATCAACAACGTACTTCTTCCTGCGGAGTGCACTCCTAATCGGGCCAAACTGATGGAAGTCGGAAGATTCGAGATCCGGGATATAGGATGGATGAGGAAGAACAGTCCAATGAAGTTTTATGATGCTCCTCTCAGGTGCGCAGTCTTGGGTGAGGACTTGTGTTGTCATGGAGAAGAAGACGATCGTTTTTGTGGCGACGAACACGCTGAACTCGTTTCATTAATTTCTTGAGGGTATCGCAATACACTTCAGAGCTGATCGTTGCACCACGACATCATACAGAATAATCTATTCAGAGTCCCAGAAAAACGTCGCCATGACTTTACCGACTGAGTGTCCGAATTTGAAATCGAAGTGATGTGGCACCACTCCATGGATTGTCGTTTTGTTTCCAGCTTGGAGGGGTGAACCCTTGTTTCATGACCTGTGACGATGATCGACAAGAATTGTCACAATCATCCTCGCAATGCGCAAGCAATTCCACACAGATGCTCCTTTGTTGCTCTTTATGATCTTCAGCTAGTCGGGCACACACGTTTAAGTACGTCAATTGGTGGAAGAGCGTGTCAGCAGTATCAACAGGGAAGTCCAGCTGTGCAGCGAGGTGTTGAATTGTGATCCGTACATCACCTCGAGTGAGAGAGTCCGCACGTTTAAACGTTGCAGGAGCCACAGCTGTGTCCTGGCAGCCGGTACGCGGGAGCTCGGACAGGTTTGCGTGACCTTGTTGCGATGACGATGGACGCTTCGGCCAACGACTCCCCGAACTTTTGTCCACTGCCGGGTGTCCGTAGACATTCTACAAGCGCCTACGAATATCTGAGATTCTCTGGTTTTTCGTCAAACCTCAATGACAGCTCTCTACTTGCAATGCACCTCCGTTACATATACCATTGTGAAAGCTACGTATAGCGCCGCTACCTGTCAGAATGCCACGAAACTATTGGGTCTAAAGCTGGAACATTCCGCATTTTGTCAACTGAAACTGGCCGAGAAAAAGTTGTGCTGCTTTTCTCATTCAGCGTCCTTCGTATATCAGCACTCTATGAGGAAGTGAAGTACTGCTATTTCTCTGGAGAAAACAACAAATGTAGATTTTTAAATGCTGCAATCACTTTTTATTCATTTCTTACAATTGTGATGCATAAGGTATTAGAATCATCGCAGTGATGACCTGCATCCATTGACTGTTCACCGATGGGACAGCAGTCACTGGTGGTGTGTCCCGGCAGCCTCCGCCGCTGCTCTGCCAGCCTTCTTGATAGCTGTCCTAGCTTTGGCGGCACTCTTGTCTCCTGTTCTGGCTTTGCCTGCTGCCCTGGCTTTGGCATGAGCCGCTGTCCTGGCTAGGCCGGCATGTGCAGGTGCTCCTTTCCGTGACGCTAAAAGGAACAAATGACGTTCGGTAATTACAGCTCAAAATTGACAGCCAATCAAGCTCAAGACCTACTATTTATCAAAAATAAGGAACCTACTGATTTCTCTGCGATTGACACTTGAGTGTTTTGTAGTACATACAAACACTTATACATTATCTCTCTACCATTCCACTCTAGAATAGCACACTGGAACACCTAACACCTAAATCACTCCCTGTCACTTCTTATTTCTCTTATTTTATCGCGATGGGCGTTTCTCCTATATACGGTGGAGCTAGCAGCATATTTTGGCTTTAGGACGAGGAAGTTTATAATTAGATTTCGTGAAAATAACTCGCCACAATGGAAAATGTATTTCCTTAACGATTGTCATCCCAACTCGCTTGTCAGATTCGTAGTCTCTTCCACTTCGTGAAAGCTGCTCTTTTTCGCTGCCCTTCATCAATCCTGTGTTGTAAGATCACAAAACACTCAGAAATAGTCCAGAAGGGGACAGATAGACGTGCTCAGGTAGTCTTTTAGTAGGCCTGTTGCATCTTCTCAGTGTTCTGCCAGTAAAACGTAGTCGTTTTTTCCCCTTCCTCATAACTTTTTCTTTGTGACGATACGAGTGTCAGTTGCTCTTAGTTTTACTCCTACTTCATACACACTCCGCAAACCTGTGTACGGTGCGTGTTGGAGGGTACCCTGTACCACTGTCAGTCATTTCCTTTCCTGTTCCACTCGCAAACAGAGCGAGGAAAAAATGATTGTCTATGTGCCTCCGGATAAGATCTGATTTCTTGTATCTTACCTCCGCAGTCCTTACGCGAAATGTATGTTGGTGGCAACAGATCATCTGCAGTCAGCTTCAAATGTCGGTTCTCTGAATTTTCTCATTAGTGTTTCTCGAGAAAAACGTAAGCGTCTGAGTAATACTTGTGTTTTGATCGAACCTACTGCTAACAAACCTAAAATCCGCTTCTTAATAGCTTCCTTTTTTCCGACCTGTTGCGGATCCAAAAAACCCAAGCAGTACCCACGAATATGTCGCACTAGCATCATATATGCGGTCTCGTTTATAGGTGAACTACACTTTCCCATAACTAGCACTCGTAGGGGACTTTGTGAAAAGTCACCGCGGCCTCAAGAACAGAAGCTTTATTGGTTCCTATACCCCAAGCCTCATGTGGTGCACGAAAAACACCGAACAGAGCCGGGCAGGTTTTCGTAACCCTGCCACTGTGCAGCTCACGACAAAACTGATGTTCCCGCGATGCACTGCGATGAACAATGCAAACGGGTCTTAATTCTGTACACTGAACTACACCGTATTGAAATAACCGGCTCCTGTTTCTATCCGACTGTTTTGAAAGCCATCTCTTTGTACGAAAAGAAGGATTTCCGGTATATTTTGTCCGAGCATTATGATAGTGACAATGACGGTACTTCGGGTATCAAGAAGTCGTTTCTTCGGCCACTTGTGGACCTACGGTAACGGTTCGGTAACTAGTGCTTTAAGGTGAATGTCGGTTTGGTTTTTGTGAAAAAAGGCAGCCTGTTTCTCTTCGAATTCTTCACCATTTCTACCTTGAGCTCCAGCGATGCGGCATTAAGGGATAATCTTCCTTCCTTCCCTCCAGTACGTTTGATTTGCAGCTATGTGTGTGTGTGTGTGTATTTTTTACCAGAAACACCAGAAACAAATGTTGCCTAAGCTTTACTCCGAGGAACTGTAATTTAAACCGTTAAAGTTCTCTATACACGGTGAACATGAATGAAACCGACAAACTGCAGGGACGATTTCCTGACTGGAAATGGAGGAACAAAGGTCCGGAAATGCATCGTTGCCACGGTGGAAGATGCTGACGAATGAAAGTTCTTCTGCCATGCGCTTCTTGTATGTTGCAGGCTTTGTGGTTGCTGCAGCGTTCTGTACGCAGCAGAATGTTCTGATATTCATGTCCGGAACAAGCCGATATGCTGTTTGTGTACGGCCAAGCAGATTTAAATAGTCGAGAGGAAGCACGGCTATACCAAACCAAGTACTGTCATGGACAGCAACCACACGACACAACAATTCAACCCATTTTTGGGAGATTGTGGGAACAAGGGTCTTTACGGGCAGTCGAACGTGCATGGAGGCGACGGACTGTACGCCAGATCTGGTGTGCGCACAGTCTGCTGCCTCCATGCACGTTCGACTGCCCGAAAAGACCCTTGATCCCACAATCACCCAAAAATGGCTTGAAATGTTGTGTCGTGTGGTTGGTGCCTGTGAGGGTACTTGTTTTAGTACAGCCGTGCTGCCTATCGACCGTTTCCATCTGCTGTGCCGTACGCAAACGCCATCTCGGCTTGTTCCCGACATGAACACCGGACAATTCTGCGGCTCTCAGTAGACTGCTTCAGTCACTCAGCCTGCAACACACAAGAAACATACGGCACGTAGTCGGAAGAACTTTCATTCGTCAGCGCCATCTACCGTGGAAACATTGCACTTCCAGATATATGTTCATAGGACTTTTTTTTTCCTTCATTTCTAGTCAGAATCCGTCCATGCAGTTTGTTGGTTTTATTAATGTTTACCCTGTCTAAGCCTGTTTATGCGGAAATTGCAGTAGTGACGATGATTGTTCAGAAAGAAATGAACTTGACCCCACAGACTAGGTACAGAACTAGGCATAGAAGACAAGGAACACGGAATTATACCTGATCTCTGACAGCGATTTCAGTATTATGTCAGGGCCGTGTCAGAGTCGTGAAGTACGCTGAAGAGCCAAAGTTTGCCCACAGCGAGACTGAGCATGAGACAGGTAGAGAAAGTGAGTAAGCGAAGAATCGTTCTAGCGACCATAGTGGCCGCAAATGGAGAACTTCATTGACATAAGCGGCTTTGACAAAGAGTACACAGCTGTGGAACAGCGCCCAGAATTGAGCATCTCGGAAACTGCGAATCTCATCGGCTGTTTACTTGCTAGTCTTGTTGTTGGACGTCCAGCATAGAGGTCAGGAGATAGCCAGCACTATTAATCATGGTAGGCGGCGATCTGTGATAATCTGACTGGTGCAGGCGCAAGTTTTTCGAGCACTTCGTTCAGCCCTCATCGCTGAATTTTGAGTTCCTTAGCAGACGACTCATAGTGTCCCCACGCTGAACCGAAGACACCCTCACTTACGACTGCAGTTGCCACCTTTCCTGTACACCAGGGCAATGACGTGCTCGGATACGCCGCCGTCCAGGCGAACGGCTCCCGAAACACGACAGTTAGGACAGTATTATGATATGGAGGACACTGATGTGCGCGTCGATGGAACCTGTAGTAGTAATGGAAGGCACAGTGACAGTTGTGGACATCGTGTACATTATAGCGGAGCACCTGCTACCTTTCATGCTGTATGTCTTCTCCGACACAGACGGCATCAAAATGGCTCTGAGCACTATGGGACTCAACTTCTGAGGTCATCAGTCCCCTAGAACTTAAAACTCTTAAACCTAACTAACTTAAGGACATCACACACATCCATGCCCGAGGCAGGATTCGAACCTGCGACCGTAGCGGTCGCACGGTTCCAGACTGAAGCGCCTAGAACCGCTCGGCCACTCCGGCCGGCAGAGATAGCCTCTTCCAACAGGATAACTCTTCCTGTCACACGGCGACAGTCGCGTTACAGCGGTCTGGGAGTATAATAGTCAACTAGCTTTGATATCTTGGACATCAAACTAACGTGATCTGTACCTGGTAGAACATACCGAATCGTTATAATTAACGTAATAAAATGAAAGTGCAGCCAGGCTTTCGGTGTTATTTATTACGGAGAAACCAGTTTCAGTGACTCAGTACGCCATCTTCAGGCCTTAACTGACGCTGTATGGGTGAGCTCCGATCGTATACACAATCCCATCAGTGGCCCAGGTCTATGACCTGGCTTCCGTAGACTACTGTAACAGCGATGTTGTGTCTGCAACCATCAACATGAAAAGGACGGCTGCGTTTCATTTTATCATGAAAGTCAACGGTTGTAAGTAGGCTGTTTAGATTTTTATATTGGTAATGCCACGTAGCGCTCTGTATGAAAATCACTGGCTGTGCTGTGTGCAGTCTGTGGCTAGTTTGCATTGTTGTCTGCCATTGTTGTGTTGGGCAGCGGCAGCTGGATGTGAACAGCGCGTAGCGTTGCGCAGTTAGAGGTGAGCCGCCAGCAGTGGTGGATGTGTGGAAAGAAATGGCGGAGTTTTGAAATTACATCTATTATGACTTTTGATGATATTAAGGTAAATACATTGTTTGTTCTCTATTAAAATCTTTCATTTGCTAACTATGCCTATCAGTAGTTAGTGCCTTCCGTAGTTTGAATCTTTTATTTAGCTGGCAGTAGTGGCGCTCGCTGTATTGCAGTAGTTCCAGTAACGAAGATTTTTGTGAGGTAAGTGATTTGTGAAAGGTATAGGGTAATGTTAGTCAGGGCCATTCTTTTGTAGGGATTATTGGAAGTCAGATTGCGTTGCGCTAAAAATATTGTGTGTCAGTTTAAGCACAGTCTTGTATAATTGTTCTAAGGGGACGTTTCATATGTCGACCCTTAGCCGAGGATACCTCACAGGAATCTTCTGATTTTTTCTTGTAGTTTGTGTAATTAGTGTAGATTTTGTTTATTGCTAGCGCGTAATTGTAGAGAGAATCTCCTTTGTAGTTGCAGCCTTTCATTGTTGTACAGTAAAACAGTTGTGGCATGCATGTAGATTTGCACCAAGTATTTCGTAGCTGCAATTAACTAGATATTATTTTCAGTACTATGTTAATGTGTTCCCCTATTTTTGCTCTTCAAATTGTGTTTTTCTGTGTTATCGTGTGAAATATTGTGACAATAATGGCGTGTGAAAAACGTAATACTAGGCTCCAAAGTAAACTGAGAAATGACAGTGAAGACGAAAGCAGTGTGTTAGCGCCAATGTGTAATGAAGTAACTAATGTTCAAAGTAGTAATTTGGTAATTGTTCATAGGGAAATGGAGCGGGTGGCAAATAATGGCGTAGACAGTGAAACAATTAGTGAACAGGGAAGCATTATCGATAGATCGGTCGGCAACAGCTTGCCTCAGGAATCCGAAATGACAGGACACAATCTTGCAAATACTGTAGATTCAGGTTTTGCGTCCTCACCCTTTTCTCAAATAAGTCAAGACACATATTCTGCTTGTCAAAATGTGAATGTTGCCGGTGCAAATTCACTGCCGAAAAGCACTGAGGAACATGTTTCAGACACCAGTGCATTGTTATTACAATTAATGCAACAAATGGGACAAAAGCTTCAAAAGTTAGACACAATGGAACAACACCAGAGACAAACACAGCAACAGTTAGACACAGTGGAACAAAATCTTAAAAAGTTAGACACAATGGAACAAAATCAGAGACAAACACAGCAACAGTTAGACACAATGGAACAAAATCAGAGACAAACACAGCAAAAGCTTCAAAAGTTAGACACCACACTTGAACAAACACGTGAAGATTTAACTACTGAGTTACATAACATTGAATCGAAATGTCAAAAAGTCTGTAATGACGTAAAACCACAAATTTGTGAGCATTTTCAACCTATTTTTTCGCGGCATGAAAATGCATTACAGAATCACGAAGCAGCCATAAAAGAACTGCAAACCATTGTTCATGAAAATCATGAGACCCTGCAAGCTAAAATTGACTCAGTTGCATCTACCGATTCGGTTACGCAACTTGCAAAAACTCAAGAAAAATTAAAGGTTACAGTAGATACTCTGAAAATTGGTTCAGAAAGTCACACTGAGGAAATGTGTTCACTATCGGAGAAAGTAGCTGAACTTCCGGATCAGGTCACTAACTTATCTATGAAGGTAGATGATAATCTGAATGACACAAAACCGGTAGTCTTTAATGACACAGAAGAGTGCGAACAAATTAGGAAACTGAAACAAAATCTGAATCAAATTAATACGCAACATCAAAGAGAAATCCGGGAAGCACAAGATCAGCTGACACAGGTAATACAAGAATTACGTATTTCAGAGGACACTCGCGTTCCAATACGGGAAGAGGGACATAGAAATACGGAACAGCCACAAAATAATAACACAGGGCACTTCGGAAATTATGAAAGAAATTGGCAAGGTATACCGAATTTTGAGATGGAACCGCCGAAACGACGTAACAATGACCGACATGCGACTCGCCGACATGATGATTTTGATTATAAGCTGTTCATTACTACACATAAATTCAAAACGTTTAAGAATTCTGCCAACGACATTCATCCACAAGCGTGGCTCCATCAATTCTCTCATTGTTTTCCTCCCAACTGGTCATTAGAACCCAGATTAGAATTTATGTGTGGCTACTTGGAGAATGAACCAGCTGTAAGAATGCGATCGGTCATTCACGATTGTCACAGTGAAGGAGAATTTTATCATGCCTTCCTCTCAGCGTATTGGTCTCAAGCTACACAAGACCGAGTAAAACATAGCATCATAATGATGAAACGTTTCGAACAATCTGAATTTTCCAGTCTTATGAAATATTTTGAAGACATGTTGCATAAGAATCAGTATCTTTCAAACCCATACAGCCCCTCAGAACTCATACGCATTTGCTTAATCAAACTGCCTGAACATTTACGACATATTATTTTAGCAGGACGTTGCAAAGACGACATTGAAGCTTTTCAGGGACTGTTACAAGAACTAGAAATTGACACAGACAGTCGCGGCATGCGAAAACAGGAAAACAATCACTACAGGTCACATCTGTCACAATTCCGTAACGACAGAAACGATAACTGGCCACGACAAGCCTATTCTTACAACGTAAATCGTGACCAAAACAGACACCACCCGTATGACAACCACTGGCAGAGTAATAGTTACAGAGAAAAAGCGCATTTCCATAGTAATGAATATGACAGAGATTACCTTAGAAACAGACAATATGGGAACCAAAACAATTATTATCAAGGGAGACAGAATAACTTCAGACGCAACAGTTCAGCGCGCAGTTATGATTCAGGAAGAAATTCTACACCACATGACCGACAAGAAAGACATTATGAAATCTACTGACATGACGACAGACGATATAATCATAACGACAGACCTGAATTTTATCAGAACTGGCGGGATTCAAATAGAGCAGGGCACTTTCGACAACGTGAATTTGTAGAAGCTTGGTCTCCTAATCCCAGTAATGACGCGCGCCAACAAAGGAACAGACAATGACTCGCACCGCAGGCTGCTGCGTGCGCCGGCTGGCTCAGAGAAAAATAACATAGACGCTAACCTTGAGAAAAATTCTAGTATTCTTTACCGACGTATACCACATGATAATTGCGTTAAAGTTGAAACTTTGCGTACTAGGAAGAGCAAAGCATTTCACTTTTGTGTATCATGAGGTAAGTACATTGACTTCTGCAGAACTTAGCTTTCGGAGGACAATAACTACGACACTTCCACAGAGATTATCTTACAGCAAGAAGCACATTTATGGCTACAGGACACGTATTCGAGTGATTAATTTTGTACTTAAAACATTTATTTTTAAAGATATTTGAAGTACAATGATACAAAGGTTTTCCGTAACACATTTCATTCCATTGCTGTAATCTGTAACACCTGAGGGTATAATTACATTAATCCTCAGGGGGGTACACGCTTTCTTTGTGTATCATGTGTTTGGCAAGCACAAGGAGCCCTAGCTAATATGGTATTTGCTTATACAACTTTACACATCGGTACCATATTTCTTTAACACATAATTACACAGCTAGCTGATCATTCAGCTGAGAGACAAACATTTTTTTTCTACATCAGTGACAGATGTTTACGTAATTACACCGTTGGATAACTTCATACTTATGAAATTGTATTTTGTCTGAACTTAGTGAACTGTTCATATTTTTTCGGAACCATTGTGATACTATGAGAGCTTTGAATGATGAATTTGGGATGGGATCACGATTTTTAAAGTACGTTTGAGGAAGATGACACTTTTGACATGAGCAGAGAATTTTTTTAGGTTTTGAAATTATTGGAGGAAGCTACGACGATGTTGAGAGTTCACTGAGGTGTTATGATGTTATTATTACGATGACTATGTGTATTATGCTGCTGCGGTATGTTTATGACCAATAAGCTGATGCTATATGAGTTATTTGATTATGCTACGTATCTGTTATGATGAAATATTGAAGAAGTGTCAACGAATAAGGTAAGGAATAATGAGTAGTGTTTAGGGACTCTGGTTTGTGAAAAAGGTTGTTGGAAACCAAGAATCGTACTTTAAGAGTTATGAAATGTGTGTAAATGCGTGAATGTATCACAATGCCGGCGAAAATTTTTTGGACACTGTTATATTCATAAGATTTTGTTTCTACACATTTGCAACGCAAATTCTAGACCCATGAAATTTTTTATATGAGACTGCCACTGTAGTGGAAACTGCTGTCATAAATATTTCAGTAAGAAAGGTAAGTGACCTTGACGTAATGCGTTTTGGGCGCCCAGCTGAGAGGTAGTCGTCTGACAAAAGAAAGCCATTAGTGTGTGCGCCTTTCAGAGGCAGAGGTGGAGAAAAAAAAAAGAGACCATTAACCTCGCTATTGACATTCCTTTGTAGAAAGCATCGCAAATATGACACGCTCATTACTTGAAAACATATGATTACTTGTACTTTGTGCTAATTACTGAAATGCTTATGAATTGATGAGAAATATTCGTACATCTGCACACCTGATTATGACAAGTGTCTTTCTACGAGAGTTGAGAGCTACTGACTTACGAAATGCCACATAGCTATTGAATGATGTTTTTATGCTTTGATTTGCGTAATTGCTTATTTCATTTGATACCTGTTTTCCAGCTGTGTTGCAGCATTGGTTTTATAAAATAAACTTAAATGCATCTGCTAATGTGAACACTTTCTGTCAACAGATTTATTAAATAATTATTTTCTGATCCACATTCTTCGAAAAAGGAGCTCTTGGAATGGAAAGAACAATAAGAAGGGACTTATAACAGTAACTGCAAATATAATTTTCTTTTCGAGTACTTGGTAATTTTTTGTAGAATTAGTTTTTGTGGTGCACCACTTTAATTACATAGACATTAAGATGTGAATATACATGTCCCTTTTCTGCATTGTTCTTTTTACTGTAATATTTTTTCTGCTTGAGCTATGTCATGTTTAGGTATAAGTTGCTGCTGCTGTTTGCCAGGCATAGTGTTACTGAATTTGACTTTGTATTATGCTGTTAAGCCAGTTTTACTACTGATTTATTTTTCTTGTTGCTGCACATTGGCTCATATTAGGTGTAATTTTGCATTTTATCTATTAATTTAGATTTACTGCTGCTTGCATTGCTGTTTGTGTTAATTGTTTTGTGTTGCTGCATTGCCTCGTCCCTTAGTTTAGCATCTGAGCTCAGTAAATTTAAGTTAGCTTAAGAAGGGGTAGACTATATAAGAGAATGAGTTGCGATGAATTTGAAGAAATGCACTGAGAGGTTATACGAGAAAAATACAGAAAGCATGCTTGGATAGAATTTTTTGGTGGAAGCAAAGGTTGAAATAAGACGAAAGATCTATGGAATGAAGTTTTGGGTTGAACTGCATTACCAAATGTTACACTGAAAATGAACCCTGTCCTTTCCTTTTGTGTTATTCCACTATGTGTTTGTGTACCCTTGTATATTTGTTTTCTTCCTGTCTCTGTGTAGTTTCATAGAATTTTTTTTCTTCTAATACTAGGCTATATTCACTATGATGAGGAATACTGTTATCCTCAAATATAATTGGCATTAATAATATGTTATATACCTTGTAAATATGTTTAGACATTATTTATTCTGTTTTGTTTTAATGCTCATGTGTGAAGTTGATGTTTCAATAATTATTCTGATCTTTTATATATTTACTTATGTCATAATTCCTGTAACACTGATGTATATGTCTATTTCTATTCTTGTGTAAAGCCTGTATTACTACAAATGTTATCTGTATTGTTATGTTTTTAATGATGTATTTTGTACCTTTGTAATTGTATTCTCATGTTATAATATTGTAATTGACACCAGTTCATCAAATTAAGTAACTTGTAAGCATTCATTTCACTGCACACATTTCTGTTCGTCATAGTATATGGACAATATGTGAGAAGTTGGGACTGTTAGTGTTTGCACATGTGTTAATAATTCAGCAAGGGACTGGATAACAGCATTGCTGGTTCTAAGGACAATTCAAAAAAGTTAGTGAGTGCACAAGTGGTGGTTATGAACTTGCTATATTATCCGCAACTCTTCAATGGTGATTGTGCACCTGCACAGTCACAACAGATGGCTGCTGGCGATCTCTACAAGGACTATAGTGGGTCTTCGTCTTTGATGACCCACCAATACCATTATTTCTACAAGGACTACAGTGGGTCTACACCTTTGCTGACTCACCAGTACCATTATTTCTACAAGGACTGCAGTGGGTCTGCACCTCTGGTGGCCCACCAATACCGTAATCTCTACCAGGACTACAGTGGGTCTACTCTGTGATGACCTACCTACCAATATTCTTCAAAACGTCGAATGACTCTGCGGTGGGTTTGCTCTATTGTGGCCCATTACCTGTCAGCATGTCAAGAGTCAGCACTGTCTTTCCGTTGGAAGGACAACACTACTTCTTCAAGACTGCATGGAAATCCACTACTTCTGTGTGCAATTTCTTTTACTAATGAGACTTTGTGAAAAAAAAACTGTAATTACTATTATGATGAATGATCAGGACTGTCTTTATGGACTGTGAGAAAATTTTAGCTTTTGACCAACATTGTATCAATAAGTGTGTCCATTTGATTTCTTTGTTATTGTAATCATGAAAAATTTTATCAAATCATTATTGGCCACTGCCCAAAACAATTTGTAAAATTTTTTGTGGGGAGCATGGAGGCTATGTAAGTAGGCTGTTTAGATTTTTATATTGGTAATGCCACGTAGCGCTCTGTATGAAAATCACTGGCTGTGCTGTGTGCAGTCTGTGTCTAGTTTGCATTGTTGTCTGCCATTGTAGTGTTGGGCAGCGGCAGCTGGATGTGAACAGCGCGTAGCGTTGCGCAGTTAGAGGTGAGCCGCCAGCAGTGGTGGATGTGTGGAAGGAAATGGCGGAGTTTTGAAATTACATATATTATGACTTTTGATGATATTAAGGTAAATAAATTGTTTGTTCTCTATTAAAATCTTTCATTTGCTAACTATGCCTATCAGTAGTTAGTGCCTTCCGTAGTTTGAATCTTTTATTTAGCTGGCAGTAGTGGCGCTCGCTGTATTGCAGTAGTTCCAGTAACTAAGATTTTTGTGAGGTAAATGATTTGCGAAAGGTATGGGTTAATGTTAGTCAGGGCCATTCTTTTGTAGGGATTATTGGAAGTCAGATTGCGTTGCGCTAAAAATATTGTGTGTCAGTTTAAGCACAGTCTTGTATAATTGTTCTAAGGGGACGTTTCACGGTCAAAATATTATTTTCAATCAGAAGGATCGACATAGAAAAACCTTGTTATAACTGAAGTACAGCTACTCACGGAGATCTAGTTTAGGCTCTAATTATCGTATGGCAGCGGAACTTACTAGATGTGCTAACGTGTTAATGCAGAACCGATTTACGCTGATTGTGTTGTTCCAGTTTTGGCCACCAGGTGCACGTCTAACGCTGCAAACTGTTTGTACGAGGGCTGTTTGGAAAGTAAGGTCAGATCGGTTATGAAATGAAAATCACGGTTAAAAGCCGATGAAGCTTTGCATTAGCTTGACAGTTTGTCGTGCAGGAACAATCTCACGACGTTTCCGTCAGTTTCTGAAGTTGAAGCTCTCCCTGACTGAGGTTAATCTTCAACGTGTTCTCGGCTTTCCAAAAATGATTTTTGCCAGGGAGAAACTTGTGCTCTTAATAAGAAATGTTCCCCATTGCACAGTTGCAACTTTTGTAAGGTCACACTCGCAGCTTAACACAAAACTTGATGACATAACGTAGCTTAAATTCGATTATTCCATTTTCGTAACTCACAGCAAAAACACATCTTCCCTGATGGCGCTGACAGAAATCACGTGATGGCTGTACGAAGGTGAAACACGGACTGAGCATCTGGAAGCGATTAACGCACTGGTCTATACAAACCGATCGCTCCCAGTGTTGCCAGTCTCTTTAACTGACACACATCGTACTTGGAAAAATCTTTTGAATCAATTGACGAACTTTAGTCGACGTAGGAGGTGAAAATATCTCGAACCTGATAATTAATTTTCCTTTAAAGACGGTTTCTTTTACTATTAATAATGAAAGCATCGATAAAGATACATTGATAACTTTGGCAATTGTTTAGCTCTCCTACGTCTTGGCAACTAGCTTCAGTCAATACTTTACAATCATGATTTTCTTACAAATAGAACCGGCAGTTTGTGAGGGACTCACAATGTCATTTGGATGCACTGAACTATTTGTATAATTGGCCATGAACAAAACTTAAAAATTCATCAAACTCAATTTCATTTATAAGACACGTCGTAATTCTGACGTAGGACTTGTCTGACACCGTAGGAATGGCGTCAAAAGTCACCAGTTTGTTATTTACATACTTAAGATCATGCCAGGCACATAATAGAGTAGGGGACCTGCAACCGAGCCGACCAATGATCGCAAAATAAGTATATGCGTAAGAGTTGTGGATATGAGAATCTGCTGATGCCTTTGCACTATCGAAGTCGTTTACCACCTCTCTAATGGCCTCGAAATGTGCGCTGTAAAACAGCACAGTTTTGAGCCACGTACCTCAACAAGTTACCACTGGTTCGGGAGATAAAGGTTCATTTGCTAGTTTTTCTTTGTAGCTCTTGATGCGAGCAGGAGCCTTTAGAAACGCTTTCTTTGTAGATGATATCAGTTTATTCACAAACGTGGAACGTACTTCTTCAGCAAGCCCGTCACATGAACTAAATTGGGATAAAATACTGGAAAGGCTTTTCATGATTTGATCATATAGAGAGCAGCATCTGAAATAAACACAAACACCGTTGCAGAAGGTTCCGGAAATATTTTTCTAATACGCCCATTCACAAATCTGGCGATCGTGGAATGATTTACTTGTTCAAGTTCTTTGCAGGCCTCTGAATAGGAAGAAGAAGGCTTTGCTTTTAAAATGTCGATTATTAAATTTGCAATGTTACCGCCACAAGTGTCTGTAGTTTCGTCAACTGAGATCCAGATAATGTTGTTCTTGAGTTCATTGCGTATTTCTTCCAGAATATTTACGTATATTGTCTGTATTTAATTTTTACGTAATTTTGATTTATCTGGTATATTTTGATTTAAGCAATATTTGAGCAGGAAGACTTCGAGGATAGGGTTTGTAAGTTTTTGAAGAAGAAAAATGCTTGCGATGAATGCTTCACATGGACTCATGTTAAACGGACTTTTTTGGTTACCTTTGGACAAATCCCTGCTTCTGCAACTTCCTGTTGTCAGAAGTTGTTGTAGTGGTCCTTTCTTCTGCATTTTTGTGATATGAAGACTTATCTTGACATGCTAGTCTATTTGAAACATTTTTTTGTACTAAACGTTTTTCTCGCAAACTCGACAATATAAAACAAATCCGCCATATGTAAATGTTCCAGGATGATCAGCTATCCACGAAACGACTTTTCTTTTTTCAGGTGGCATGGCGCGCTGCAAGTTACACATTACACGTCGTAAACACTTTCGACTGTGTACAAGTAAATAGAAAACTAAACTGAAACAATGGACGTGCGACTGAAACCTTTAATTTAATTGTAGTCGACGGGTACAGTATGACAGCGAAGGGGACTAACCAGGGGTGCGGGCGCAGGAGCATTGCCTCTGCGTACCTCGGCAGCTGTCCTAGCTTTTGAAAATGTAGGCTGACACACTAATACCGAATCGCTTTTGACGGCCACAAGCTCTAGTAACTTGTGGATTCACATGTGCCCAAATAGGCGAACTGTGGATATTTGAATGTCACTACACATTCCTTCTCCTTTGAGCAACCACACACGCATATGTCAACTGCAATGCTGCACTCAGAACTGGGTTTTGCAATGTCTTGGTGGCACTCTTGTGGGCAATGTTTTCGTTGGCCGTAGTGCTGTCGGCGCATGTCTTTATGCTGCTGCATCAAGGGACCCACAATAACGTTCATCGTGTTGACACTCCGTAGGACCCAGACCTCATCGCACTGTTCACATGGATAGTTGTTTTACTGTGCTGCCTTGTCATTCGCATGGCAGTCCTGACACTCTCACTATCGAGAGCAGTAATACGGTGGAATGGTAAGCCCCAGTCACGATAGAGCACGAATCTGCTGCTTCCGAATCTCGACACGGACTGGAACATGTTACCTACTCTTACACGAGACATCACACGATCTTCCCACAAGCAACCAACAAACAGTTCGGATTTCTCAATGTGGAACGCACTATGTAATCTTTCCTGGTATGTGAACTTGCTTTTTATCCACAGCGTCATGTGTTTTTCCTTCATTATTTTCTATTTTTGAGTGTTCAGTCACCTGACTGGCTTGATACTGCCCGCCACGAATTCCTCTCCTGTGCTAACCTTTTCTTCACAGAGCAGCAACTGCACCCTACACCCTCAAGCATTTGCTGGATGTATTCCAATCTCTGTCTTCCTCTACATTTTTTCCCCTCTGCCGTTCCCTCTAGCGCCATAGAAGTTATCTCCCGATGTCTTAACAGATCTCCTGTCATCTTGCCCCTTCTTCTTGTCTGTCTTATCCATATGTTCCTATCCTCACCGTTTCTGTGAGGAACTTTCTCATTACTTCCATTATCAGTCCACCTAATTTTCAACATTCTCCTGTAGCACCATATTTCAGATGCTTAGATTCCCTTCCCTTTCAGTTTTACACACTACCATACAATGCTGTACTCCAAACGTACATTCTCAGAAATTTCTTCCTCAAATGAAAGTGTATGTTTTATATTAGCAGCCTTCTCTTGGCCAGAAGAGTCCTCTTTGCTTGTGATAATCTGCTTTTTATGTCCACCTTGCTCTGTCCATCATGCGTTATTTTGCCGCCTAGGTAGCAGAATTCCGTAAATTCATCTACTTCGTGATCCACTATTCTGACGTTAAGTTTGCCGCTGTTCTCATTTCTGGCACTTCTCATTACTTTCGTGTTTCTTCGATTTACTCTTAATCCGTATCCTGTGCTCGTCAAACTGTTCATTCCATTCAACAAACCCTGTAATTCTTCTTCACTTTCGCTGAGGATAGCAATGTCATCAGCGAATCTTATCACTGATATCCTTTCACATTCAATTTTAATTCCTATCTTGATATTTTCTGTTATTTCCGGCATCATTTCTTGGATGTACAGATTGAACAGTAGGGGCGAAAACCGCATCTCTGTGTTAGTCCCTTTTTAATCCGAGCACTTCGTTCTCGGTCTCCCACTATTATTGATCCCTCTTGTTTCTTGTACGTATTGTATATTACCCGTCTTTCCCTAAAGCTTACCTCTATTTTTCTCAAAATTTCGAATCTTTTGCTCCATTTGACATTGTCGCACACATCTAGCAGGTCCACGAATCCTATGAAAGTGTCTTGATCTTCTTCAGTCTTCCATCCATTATCAATCGCAACGTCAGAACCGCATCTCTGTTACCTTTACCCCTCCTAAAGCCAAATTGATCGTCATCTAACAGATCCTCAGTTTTCTTTTCAACTCTTCTGTACATTTTTCTTGTCAGCAACTTGGATGCTTGAGCTGTTAAACTGATTGTGCGATTATTCACGCACTTGTCGGCTCTTGATATCTTCGGAATTATGTGGATGATGTTTCTCCGGAAGTGTGATGGTATATCGCCAGTCTCGTACATTTTGCACATAAAAGAGAGTAGACGTTTAGTTGCCACTTCCATCAATGATTTTAGAACTTCCGATGTAATGTTATCTTCGCTTCTACTTTATTTGATCTTAAGTATTCCAGAGATTTTTTTAAATTATGATTCTAATACTGCGTCCCGTATCTCTTCCATGTCGACCCCTTTTTCTTCCTTTATCACATCACCAGACAAATCTTTCTGCTCACAAAGGTCTTTCCACCTATCCGGTGTCCGCCGCCGGTAGCTGAGTGGTAGCCGGCACGGTAGCTCAGCGTGTTCGGTCAGAGAGCTGGTTGGCCTCTGTAATAAAAAACTGAGTGAATGGGTCAACAACGAACTTGAATGGATGTCATGTGACGTCCGCAACGACCAAACACAACGATCAACAACGGAAAAAAAGGTGGTCAGAGTGACAGAACGTCAATCTTAGTGGCCCGGGTTCGATTCCCAGCTGGGTCGGAGATTTTCTCCGCTCAGGGACTGGGTGTTGTGTTGTCCTAATCATCGTCATTTCATCCCCATCGACGCGCAAGTCGCCGAAGTGGCGTCAAATCGAAAGACTTGCACCCGGCGAACAGTCTACCCGATGGGAGGCCCTAGTCACACGACATACATACCTATCCGCTCTCTCCTCTGCGTCTAATAGTCGAATTCCTATTGGAATCTTAATGTTATCGCCCTTGCTTTTAATTTCACCGAAGGTTGTTTTGACTTTTAATACTCCGAATCTGTCTTTCCGACAATCGTTTCTTTTACAATTTCGTCACATTTTCATGGAGTCATTTTGCCTTACCTTCCGTATACTTCCCATTTATTAGGTTTCTAAGTGACTTGTATTTCTGTATTTCTCAATTTCCCTGGACATTTTTGCACTTTCTTCTTTTAATTTGTTATCCATGGTTTCTTCGCAGTTGTCTTCCTAGTACCTAAACTTTTAATTCCAACTTCTGTGATTGTCCTCTTTAGAGATGTCTTTTCTTCTTCAACTCCACTGCCTGCTGAGCTACTCATTATTGCATTGTCTGTAGCCTCAAAGAACTTCAAGCGTATCTCTTCAGTCCTTAGTACTACCGTAACCCACTTCTTTGTGCACTGATTCTTCCTGACTAGTCTCTTAATCTTCACCTTATTCTTCATCGTTGAAAATTGTTATCCCAGTCAATATCTTCTTCTTGATACTGCTTACAATAAAATATCTGATCACGGAATCTCTGCCTGACCATGATTTGAGCTAACTGAAATCTTCCAGTATCTCCCAGTCGTTCCAAGTATCTCTCCTCCTCTTTCGATTATTGAACAGAGTAATTGCTGTTATAACTGATATTTATTGCAGAACTCAGTTAGCTTCCTCCACTCTCGTTAGTACTACCAAGCCCATCTTCCCTCCCTTACAACCACTTTACAATCCTCCATGACCATTAGCTTTTCAGATCCCTTTATGTAGTGAATTACCCGTTCAATATCTTCATACACTTTCTCTATCTCTTCATCCTCTGCTAGCAACGTCGGCATGTATACCTGGACTGTTGTCGTTGTTGGTCTGCTGTCTATTCTGATGAGAACAGTCTTATCACTGAATCGTTCGCAGTAACACGCTCTGTGCTCTACCTTCCTATTCATAATAAGCCGCGCGGTGTAGCCGTGCGGTCTGAGGCGCCTTTCCACGATTCGAGCGGCTCCCCCCGTCAGAGCTTTGATCTTCCCTTGGGAATGGGTGTTTGTGTTGTCCATAACCTACGTTAGTTTAAGTTAGATTAAGTAGTCTGTAAGCCTAAGGGACCGATAACCTCAGCAGTTTGGTCCCATGGAACTTACCACAAATTTTCAATTTTTCATAATGAATCGTACTCCCATTATACCATTTTCTGGTGCTGTTGGTATTACCCTATACGTGTTTGACCAGACCTCCTTGCCTTTCTTCCATTTCACTTCATTGTCCCCGACTGTATCTAGATTGAGCCAGATTTTCTTGTTTCGTTACTACATTCTAACTTCTGACATACTACACCCCGACTCGTAGAATGTTATCCTTTCGTTGGTTATTCTATTTTTTCTCTTGGTCACCTCCCCCTTGACAGTCCCCTCCAGGAGATCCGAACAGGGTACTAGTCCGGAATCTTTTGGCAGTTGAGAGGTCATCATGACACTTTTTCAATTACAGACCACATTTCCTGCCGATACACATTATCTTTCCCCAATGCGATGGTTTCCATTGCCTTTCGTTTCCGCATACTGTTGATCATTCCTGAATGTTCTGCGCCGGCCGCTGTGGTCGAGCGGTTCTAGGCGCTTCAGTCTGGAACCGTGCGACCACTACGGTTGCAGGTTCGAATCCTGCCTCGGGCATGGATGTGTGTGATGTCCTTAGGTTATTTAGGTTTAAGTAGTTCTAAGTTCTAGCGGACCGATGACCTCAGATGGTAAGTCCCATAGTGCTCAGAGCCATTTGAACCATTTGAATGTTTCGCCTTTAGTGTCAGTTTCGCACCCCAAGGGCAAGAGAGGGTACTGAACCTCTACCCACTCCTCCGCTATCTTCGACAAATCCGTTGGCTGAATGACGGTGGCTTTTTATGCCGGATATCTTCATTCACCATTGCTGACGATTTTTGTTCAATATTTAAGCGATGGCCGAGTTCGATCCCGGGACCGAGGACGTTTTGATTAGTAATCAAACACACTACCCGTAGACCACAGGTGCGCACATTTATGTCATATATACTGCATACATCTCCTCGTTCCCCACCTCTCTTTCTAACTCATCCTTCCCACACCCTCTGTCCACCTCTTCCTCCCCCTCTCTGCGTTGATCTCCTCCTCCTCTTCCTTCTTATCCTCGTCTTCCTCCTCCTCTTTCTCTTCCCCTCCTCTTCTATCACCACCCTCTCTATCTACCTCCTTTCTCCTTCTGTTCATCTCCTCCTCCACTCCCTCTCTGTCCATCTCCCACTCCTTCCCTCTGTCCATCACGTCCTCCACCCCTCCACCCACTATGTCTCTCTCCTCCTGTCTTTCTTCTCGATCCCCTGCCAACCTTCACTTCTTCCATCTCTTCCTCATCCTCTCTATGCTCATTTCCTCTTTGCCTCACTTTCCGCCTCCAGTGTCACCCACAACGCAATGGGAGCTTTACCTCGCTTAAGTGCTATGCTGAGCTACTTACTGTTTGTAGTGTTCAAGTGCGAATGGCGGTTTCACAGATGATTTTTCCAAACGTTCCAACATCTATGACTCAACCTGTTTGTAGCCTGGAATCGTCCATCAGCTAATGCGACATTATCTTCAGCCACCCCATTGCACAGAACTACATCAGTAGGTTTTCTTCCATGATATGTTACCAGAGTTATTAGATAATCTGCCCCTATTTTCTCTTCCAGACTATGTGGAGGACTCGCAAGAAGGCGCCAGTCTATTTCCATATCATGTCCTTGAGAATCCAGACAACTGATCTCCTAACCCATGACTGGAAGGCGATGGATGGCTTGTGCGATCATCGGAGCTCATTCTTGTAGATTTTATTTCTGCTTTTCTGTGCATCTACATGTAGTGTTTGGTATATAAAGTTCCTGTTTAAACTGTTTAAGACGTGGTTCATAGGACACTACAAGTCTTGTCATACAACAGAAATCTGGGATACTTGACAAAGTGAAGCAACATTTTATGGCCAGTACAAACATCTACTCTTGCGCGTTATCGCTATGAAGTGAAATAGTTCAGGTAAACATGTCACCCTATATTCTTTTCTTTTTCGCATTACATGTAACTTTTCTTAAACTAAAAGTTCTTTTTGCAGTAATCTGTTTTAATTCCCGAGAGATTTTTGAATTAGCAATAGATTTAGCATCGGTATGATTCGGGCCACCAGCCGAGGTTATGCGACTAACACAATATTTTGGAGTAATGTTTTGGATTTTGTGATGTTACAAAATAAAAGTGATGTTGTTATTCAATGGAAAGTTGTAAATTGAGATTTATCTTTACTGTTTTATCAATCACAATTGGCGTAAGAATCATGGATTGACCATTGTCATAAAATATTGCATTATGAGATGTGGATAGTTTTTACTTGCAGTTTCGCGTGGATTGAGGCAGTCACATTGATTAAGAAATTGCGTTATCGTCTTTCTAATTACTTCATGATCGTAGATACGATCATACCCGGTTGTGAAGTTATTGTTATGACAAAACAATTTCCTAAGGGACCAGAAAGTTCTTAAGGGCGCAAAAACAACTGTAACATCACACAAAAGGAAAATTCAATATTAAAGCTGATGCAAGAAGACGATAAAACAGTTTTCTTTTTATCAATGTAACACGCACATTGGACTGCTGATCTTGGTGTCTCTAATATTAGCAAAATGCATAATTAAAATGAAAATAATACTGAGGAGATAATAGGAATGAGCACTGCTAAATGATTCAGTATTCCCAGAACAAATATTTATTATAACTAAAACCTATATCGTACCTTAAGCTTAGCACTACAATGACGGTAGATTTTTATGTCCGTATCATGTCCATTGAGCGCTCTTTTATATAGCCATTGTCTTCTTTGAGTCGCTCGTGCGTCGTCACGGTAAGTTATAACAGTTCTTTACACTTCACTCAAACTTAGACATAACACGTTTTTATACATTTAGTAAAAATTAGATCAGACTGCCACAAATCTGCGTCCGTCTTACATGAGAAAAACAGTACAAGTCTTTTGCGCTCAAGGCTTCATTTGTTCTCCAGCGAACAAAATAGTGAAGGATCGCATATCTATCCGTATTTTTCTGTTTATATTGCCGCCCAAAGACGACGAATTACATTATATAGAAAATTCCACCGTCGCCATGCAACGCCTCATTATACATTAATCATTATTTATAAACAACTATTTGCCTTCTGGCTGAAAGTATTAACTACTCGTATTTGCTGTTTTAATGAAGTCAAAAATAGCGAATATCACAATTTATAAGGTAACATTTAAATATTTTATGGCTCTTTTTATGAAATTGTGAAACTTAAATATTAAACTAGTATTCGATTGGCTATTATTTTAAGAGTTAATTATATAGGGCGTCTGGGTTAAACATAAAATAATATAAAATATAGTAACTATGACGTAATTGATGTATTTACTAGTGATTTCCTCTTACAAGTATGGTAACACAAAATTTTTCTATGCTTGCTTGCGGTAGCGTTCACACCTCAACAATGGAAGGTGTTCTGTGTGCTTTATCTCTCGGGGCTAAAGTCTGTTAAACTGGTATAACGTTGTTTTCCGCGTGAGTACGGCTTGCAACCAGTTGACGATGTTCCCACTTACGTAGCAATCAAGAAGTGCGACTTGCGGCTACGGGAAACTGGGGGTTAGCTTTCGATGTCGATGCCAGTGGCACCTGCACATTTAATCCGTACGTCATTCAAGCGGAGCCCTCGTAAGTCAGTCAGAAAATCAAGTGTACCAGAAAACAGTTCGTAATCTACTAAATCCGCGACATCGCATTTGTGCAGCTAACACAAATATTATGTCTACAATGCTGAAAAACACGTGGAGACAAGTGGAGTACAGATTAGTGTCTGTCGCGCCAGTAATGGTGCGCATCTCGAGGTGTATTAGGTCATCATCATCATCATCATCATCATCATCATTTAAGACTGATTATGCCTTTCAGCGTTCAGTCTGGAGCATAGCCCCCCTTATACAGTTCCTCCATGATCCCCTATTCAGTGCTAACATTGGTGCCTCTTCTGATGTTAAACCTATTACTTCAAAATCATTCTTAACCGAATCCAGGTACCTTCTCCTCGGTCTGCCCCGACTCCTCCTACCCTCTACTGCGGAATCCATGAGTCTCTTGGGTAACCTTGCTTCTCCCATGCGTGTAACATGACCCCACCATCTAAGCCTGTTCGCCCTGACTGCTACATCTATAGAGTTCATTCCCAGTTTTTCTTTGATTTCCTCATTGTGGACACCCTCCTGCCATTGTTCGCATCTACTAGTACCCGCAATCATCCTAGCTACTTTCATATCCGTAACCTCAACCTTGTTGATAAGGTAACCTGAATCCACCCAGCTTTCGCTCCCATACAACAAAGTTGGTCGAAAGATTGAACGGTGCACAGATAACTTAGTCTTGGTACTGACTTCCTTCTTGCAGAAGAGAGTAGATCGTAGCTGAGCGCTCACTGCATTAGCTTTGCTACACCTCGCTTCCAGTTCTTTCACTATGTTGCCATCCTGTGAGAATATGCATCCTAAGTACTTGAAACCGTCCACCTGTTCTAACTTTGTTCCTCCTATTTGGCACTCAATCCGCTTATATTTCTTTCCCACTGACATTACTTTCGTTTTGGAGATGCTAATCTTCATACCATAGTCCTTACATTTCTGATCTAGCTCTGAAATATTACTTTGCACACTTTCAATCGAGTCTGCCATCACAACTAAGTCATCCGCATATGCAAGACTGCTTATTTTGTGTTCACATATCTTAATCTCACCCAGTCAGTCTATTGTTTTCAACATATGATCCATAAATAATATGAACAACAGTGGAGACAGGTTGCAGCTTTGTCTTACCCCTGAAACTGCTCTGAACCATGAACTCAATTTACCGTCAACTCTAACTGCTGCCTGACTATCCATGTAAAGACCTTTAATTGCTTGCAAAAGTTTGCCTCCTATTCCATAATCTTGTAGAACAGACAATAACTTCCTCCTAGGAACCCGGTCATATGCCTTCTCTAGATCTATAAAGCATAGATACAGTTCCCTGTTCCACTCATAACACTTCTCCATTATTTGCCGTAAGCTAAAGATCTGGTCCTGACAACCTCTAAGAGGCCTAAACCCACACTGATTTTCATCCAATTGGTCCTCAACTAATACTCGGACTTTCCTTTCAACAATACCTGAGAAGATTTTACCCACAACGCTGATTAAAGAGCTACCTCTGTAGTTGTTACAATATTTTCTGTTTCCATGTTTAAAGATTGGTGTGATTACTGCTTTTGTCCAGTCTGATGGAACCTGTCCCGACTCCCAGGCCATTTCAATTATCCTGTGTAGCCATTTAAGACCTGACATTCCACTGTATTTGATGAGTTCCGACTTAATTTCATCCACCCCAGCCGCTTTATTGCACTGCAATCTATTGACCATTTTTTCCACTTCCTCAAATGTGATCCTATTTCCATCATCATTCCTATCCCATTCTACCACGAAATCTGAAACGTTACTGATCGCATTTTCACCTACATTGAGCAGCTCTTCAAAATATTCCCTCCATCTGCCCAAGGCATCCACAGGCTTCACCAGCAGTTTTCCTGACCTGTCCAAAATACTTGTCATTTCCTTCTTACCTCCCTTTCGAAGACTGCTAATTACACTCCAGAATGGTTTTCCAGCAGCTTGACCCATAGTCTCCAACCTGTTTCCAAAGTCTTCCCACGATTTCTTCTTGGATGCTGCAATTATCTGTTTGGCTTTGTTTCTTTCTTCAACACAACTTTCTCTGTCTACCTGGGTTCTGGTATGTAGCCATTTTTGATACGCCTTCTTTTTCCTTTTACAGGCTGCCTTGACTGTATCATTCCACCAAGCTGTTTGCTTCATCCTACTTTTACACACTACTGTTCCAAGACATTGTTTAGCCACTTCTAGTACTGTGTCCCTGTACCTTGTCCATTCCTTTTCCAATGACTGTAATTGACTACATTCAACTAACTGCTACCTTTCTGAGATCGCTGTTATGTACTTGTACCTGATTTCCTTATCCTGAAGTTTCTCCACTCTTATCCTCCTACATATGGACCTGACCTCCTGCACTTTC